>NC_138530.1:28604135-29331635 GCF_964234715.1 Podarcis melisellensis
ACCTCAGCCCTTCAGATGTTTGTGACCTACAACTCCCATGATCCCTAGCTAGCAGGACCACTGGTCAGAGATACTGGGAATTGTAGTCTCAAAACATCTGGAGGGCCAAGGTTGAGGAAGCCTGGCTCAAGGCAGCATTGGGGGACCTGTGGTCCTCCAGATGTTGCAGGACTATCCCTGACAGTTGACTCGTGCTGATAGGATGCCCCTTTTCCCCACAGCTCTGTGTGGGGAAAAGGAGTCCCCTAACAACTCTCAGCACCCTTAACAAACTACAGCAGGCATAGGAAAACTTGGTTTTGTTCTGTATGCTGTTGTTTTCAATCAGCCTGAAAGGCTAAGGTTATCCTGCATCGGGCTTCCTCAACCTTGGCCCTCCAGATGTTTTGAGACTACAAATCCCACCACTGGTCCTGTTAGCTAGGGATGATGGGAGTTGTAGTCCCAAAACATCTGGCAGGCCGAGTTTGCTTATGCCTGAACTACAGCTCCCAGGATCCTTTTGGAGAAGGCAGGCCTCTTTAAAGTCGTACCATCGCGCTTTAAATGTGTGGTGTGAATGTGGCCTATATCAGCTTTTTAAGCTTGTACTAGCAGGGCTCCTCCTGCACTCTTGAGATAGGAATGTAAATGCATGCACAATATTAGTAACAGTAATAATAAGAATACTCCCGTGTGACGGATAAACAGTAGCCGGTGTTAACACAAACATGCTGGGTGTGCCTGGTGAAATGCAGTTGCCCTTTGTCCCAGAGTCTCACAATTTTCCCGCGGAGATGGCAGCAAGCCTATATATTTTGGATTAGATCACCTGTCATGTGTTATTCCTTACATAATTGTTTCTGTAACCCACCATTATCCTTATGATTGTTCTTGCTCCATTATCCACTTAGCCTTGCCTAATGCATGTGCCACAGGGAGAATGCAGGAAGGGGGGGGAGCTGAATCAATGGAGGGCTTTTAGTAATAAAGAGACGAGCACCATACCAAAATACAAACAAGAAAGCAATTTAGCATCCTCCCCTGCAGCAGGTGAACAGGAGGAGAACATGCTAGTAGCGTTATATGTTTGAGGCCAAGAAGAGGCTTATAATTGCATCTCAACTTCAGGAGCCATTATTTTGCCTAGTTAGTTCTTCTTTCAGCCTGGATCTCTTTCAATTTTTTTCCCAAGAAGAAATTGATTGCCTTATAACCTAAAATACAGGACTGGAGGGGATTCTCCAGACCAGAAATGCATTTTCATCTCACCATGTTGTCCTAGGTAATAACATGCATTTATTTGTGTATTTTGAGGATTTATATCTCAGCTTTCTAGTCAAACGATCTCCAAGATAGTTTATATTATTTTGCCGCAATACAATGCAACATAACATGGTGACTTCCCATGTAATTCAATCAGCTCCAAGTGATGGGGCAGCCGGGGGGACATTCGCATCATGCATTTAAAGCAGCGTGACACCACTTTAAACCATCATGGCTTCTCCCAAAGAATTATGGGAGCTGTAGTTTGCTAAAGGTGCTGGGAATTGTTAGGAGAACCCTGTTTTACTTATTTGTTTAAATCTATATACAGTCAAACCTCGGTTGTCAAACGTAATCTGTTCCGGAAGACAGTTCCACTTCCAAAACATTCAACAACCGAAAACTGATAGCAGAAGCCTCAATACAACAGGAAAACTCAAAATGGAAGCTGCGTAGCACGTTTGGCTTCCGAAAATCGTTCAAAAACCGGAGCAGTTACTTCTGGGTTTTCAGTGTTTGGAAGCCGAGGTTTGACTGTACTGTCCTTCATCCAAAGATTGCCGGGCGGTTTACAGCATAAAACTACAAAATGAAAAAGACATAGCATAACAAACACAAACAGGAAAAAGCATTTAAAAGGCAATCGGTTGTTTATTCAGCCAAAGGCTTGGTGATAGAAGAAAGTTTTCACCTGGCGCCTAAAAGTATGTATTCCCCTCCCAGAGCTACTATTCCCAGAGTGGCCTAGCAATCAATCTCTCCTGCCCAGCCACATTTTTTTGCTGTTTTATTGCTGGTGGCAGCACAGGAGTTTTCTCTGTCACCTTCTCAACATGCCCCCCCCATCACACCAAGAAGGAACCAAGGGGATCCTTCTGGGCAAGGTGACTGGGTGACTCCCTGCACTGCTGCTGCTGCTACAGAAGTCCCATTAAATGTCATTTTAATACTATTAAAACTGTGGCTACAAATCCCATTTAAGCTTCATTAAAAAGTTACTTCAAAGTTGGCAGGGGGTTGGACTTAGATGATCCTTGTGGTCCCTTCCAACTTTACAGTTCTATGAACATTATTTACAACTTCTTCTTCTTCTTTTTTTTAAAAAAGCTTTAATTGTACTTTTAGCTGTGGCAATGAACCTCTGCAACAGCTGAGGCACAATCCTGGCCATTGCACTTCCTCAGAGAGGGGAGTTGAGGGGGCAGCAGCCAGTCTCATCTTGCCTCAGTGGGTGGGCTGCTGGTTATGTTGGCCACTGCAGGAGAGCAAGCAGGTTGGCTAGCCCATTGTAAAACAGGACAGCCAATTCTGAGACATGTGAGGGCCAATTCACTTCTCCTATCCATGCACCTCTGGCCGGAGAGAATTGTCCCATTTTGCTTCACAGTTAGGCCAGCCTAGAGAAGGGGTGATCTCTAAAGAATGTAGAGGACCATTGCAGCACTGGGCTGGGTGGAGAGGACCCTCCCCTCTCCATCTCTGGGCATTCCCCACTCAGCTTGGCTTAATTTCTCAGAAAAGTAAAGAAATTGGGGGTGGAGTGGGTAGAATCTGCAATTGATTTAACTTTGTGGGAAAACTGAGGCAGCAGAGCTACTTGGAAGGTTGGGCACTCCCGGATCCACCTTCACACCTCTTTTTAACAGTATGAAGCCACTCAATAACCTGAAAGACCACCCCAATTCATCCTGATTTGCTTCGCTATTTGGGGTACAGGCAGGGCGAATGCATACATATTGTACCTTGACTAAATAGGTTTGATATGTATGTGGTGATTGTTGGAATGGCTACTGATGTCACAGAAGGCATCAATGCCTCCTTAGTGAGGGAAATCAGTGATATTCCCATGTGAAGGAATCTGATGAACCAGCTGGACACTTTCTCCCCATTGAAAGGTTTCCGATTCCTCAAACACTGTTCATTACTTCCCTTCCTTTTTTTGTTTTTCAGCTTTCCCTCACCAGGAGGAGAAAATTCAAAGTGACGTGCAGGACATTATTCTGCAAGATTGTGATCTTTGAGGTGTGCTTCTGTCTGCAACATTTCAAGGTAACTCCACTCGTTTTGGTCAAGTAAAACGTGTCAAGGTGCCATAATGAGACAAATGATCTTCAGAGGTTTAATTAGGGGAGGGAGACCCTTTCAGTTAGTTTATTTTCATTCAATAGCCTAACATACAAAAACCGCTGAAACCAATAAAGTAATGGAGAACCTGAAAAAGGAGATCTGAAAGGCACCTTTGCAAAAAACAATTGATTTGCTTCATTTCATTGAAATGGCTGGTGCTTTGATGGTTCATATTTACAATAGCTTGTCCTGTTCTTCAGTGGAGTTGATATGTTGA
Organism: Podarcis melisellensis; assembly: GCF_964234715.1. Classification (NCBI taxonomy): domain Eukaryota; kingdom Metazoa; phylum Chordata; class Lepidosauria; order Squamata; family Lacertidae; genus Podarcis; species Podarcis melisellensis. The sequence continues at coordinate 28,607,725 of NC_138530.1, forward strand.
AGTCTTTAGAACCATAAACTTGATCAGAACTTCCTGGGTAATAAACAGCGGATTTAAGATGTTGGCCCCCTCCTCACGATGCTACTGCAAGCCCAGCTGCGTGCCAATTTGTGCTAAAGACATCAAGAAATGTGTTCTTCATGCTCAAATGCCCTTGGAAGTTGAAAATAGTTCCTGGAAGCTCAATATGCAAACTGGATTCAGAGCCTTGAAGAATTTAGAGAGTGAAACACACACACACACAAACACACACGCACCAAAGAACACAACACCCTGACCTTCCCTAACAAAGGGCAAAGCTTGGATAAATCCATTATCACTATAGACAGGAGAGCTTTTTGGAGCTCAGAGGGTTGAGTTTCTTCTGTCTCTTTCACTGCTTTTGTAGAAAGATCAGAGAGTGAAACCAGGGGATGCTGATTGCATGTATAGTATATATACACATGCACACACAGAGAGAGAGATAAACTTAAAGCAATTTCAAAAACCCAAACGGGAAAGTTGCATGTTTTAGAAAAGATAGAAATAACACGAGGCCTCACAACTGCAGCAACACAATGACAGAGAAGAAGAAAAGGACCAAGTGACCTCCTGTATCGAAACAAGCACCCAATTTCTAAACATTGGGTCTAAGAAAGTTTTCTTTCCCATTAGCAGTTCTTTCATACCATTCCCATCACCTCCCCCCCCTTTAAATGTAGTCTCGAAATGGCATGGATCTGTTTTCCAGTAGAACAAGCATCATCGTTCCCGCTGTAAGCACCTTATTTTTATTTTCTTTGGTCCTTCGGCTCTTTAGGGTTGGTTTCAGTGTGGAGATCTGTTGGAGGGTCCTGCTCCCCTTTGTTTTATTCAAAGCATTGGCTAAAATAAATAAAAAAATAGTAATAAATTCTGGAAATGTAATCAAAAAGAAGGGAATTTTTTTTCCACATGTGGTGGACGTGCCCCAGAAGAAAAATATTCTGGGACATGATTTATGAGGAATTAGGTGGGAGGAAGGTGGGAGGAAGAATGGAATATCTGAGAAAAGGGCATGGCTAACTAACTGGAACACACCGCACTGCAACATTTTGTTGAAGTCCCACTTGTCTGTGTTACCAATTTGTTGCCCATGAACGACCTTTTCCAAAGTGATCCCATGGGTGCATACATGTGGAAGGATTTGCATCAGAACTGGTTATTCATATACTGTTTCCACAATCCACTGAGGATAATCCTAAATTCCTGCAGAGCCTGCTCACAGACTAATCACAAGAATAACATATTCCAACACAACCTTTCTACATGTGCAGTGGTACCTCAGGTTAAGTACTTAATTCATTCTGGAGGTCCGTTCTTAACCTGAAACTGTTCTGAACCTCAAGCACCACTTTAGCTAATGGGGCCTCCTGCTGCCGCTGCGCTGCCGAAGCACGATTTCTGTTCTCATCCTGAAGCAAAGTTCTTAAGCCAAGGTACTATTTCTGGGTCTGTAACCGAAGCGTATTTAACCTGAAGCGTATGTAACCTGAGGTACCACTGTAATCTACTCTCATAGAATGGCTTCGTTGAGGGCAGGGGGTCAGGTGGGTGAAATCATACTATGAGCATAAGGTAGTGCTGTGCAGAAAATGTCTTCCACTTTCTTTTACCTTTCTCTATCAGTTAATGAGGAAACAATGCTTTTGAAAATTATCAAAGGAGAGAGTGAAAAAAAAATAAGTGAAATTCTTATGTGTGGTATGCAGGGCTTTGGTTGTGCTTGCCTTACTTCTGAGGCAGCAAAGAAGTTTTCTTTAATTCCTCAAATCATCTTTCTGGTACTCTGCATATTACCACCTTCCCTGGATGCCTGTGCTTTGGGGAAACTTCTTGATATCCTTCACTGGGCTTTCTTCTAAGCATGAGAAGTTGGGGAGATAGCCTACTGTGCCCCGGCAGATGTTTATTATTTTTAAAAATCCATGTGGATTTTTTAAAAAGAAAAAGAAAGGTGAAATGAAGGCCTTCCCTTAAAAACAACATCAGAGAGTGCACTCAGGCGCCTCAGCCACCCTGAGGTTCTGTTTCAGGTAAAACTCCCAGGGAGAAATCCTGTCCCATGGGTGCCCCGCCCCCAAGGTTCAAGTTGCTCAGGCAGCTGGGGAGGCTGCAGAGCACCGTGGAAAGAAAAGACCACACCAGCACCACATATTTTAAGCATTATTATAAAACTTTAACAAGCATGGTTTTCCCCAAAGAATAATGGGAACTGTAGTTTGTTAAGGGTGCTGAGAGTGGTTAGGAGACACCTGTTTCCCTCACAGAGCTACAATTTCCAGATTGGCTTAACAAACAAACCCTCTTCCCAGGAAACTGTAAGAATTGTAGCTCTGTGAGAGGAATAGGTAATAACTGTGCTTTTAAATGTGTGGTGTAAATATGAGCACACTCGCTATCCATTTACATCTTGAAACGATAAGGTAGTCTCAGTCCAGCGCCAAGCAAAATTCTAAAGAAATTCTAAAGCACCCAGAGAATAATGCAGGAAAGTGGAAAGCTCTTTCACAGGGAAAGAAAAGTTTCAAGAAATTGATGGACAAATTTCAACACAGGGCTAAGTGGGTCAGGCTGGTTAAAACTAAAAAGATACTGCATCAACAGTAGTGTCCAGATCAAGAGAAGTAATAGTACCACTCTATTCTGCCTTGGTCAGACCACACCCGGAGTACTGTGTCCAATTCTGGGCACCACAGTTTAAGAAGGATGTTGACAAACTGGAACCTGTGCAGAGGAGGGCAACCAAGATGATCAAGGGTCTGGAAACTAAGCCTTACAAGAAAAGTTTGAAGGACCTGGGTATGTTTAGCCTGGAAAAGAGGAGACTGAGAGTTGTGATAGCCATCTTCAAATATCTTAAGGGCTATCACATGGAAGAGGGAGCATGCTTGTTTTCTCCTGCTCTTGAGGGTAGGACTTGAGGCAATGGCTTCAAGTTACAAGAAAGGAGATTCCGACTAAACTTTTGGAAAAACTTTTGGACAATCAGAGCTGTTTGGCAGTGGAACAGACTCCCACGAGAGGTAGTGGACTCTGTGGATATTTCACCCCTCCCTGTGATGGCCTGGGATTCCGAGTCTGAGAGTGAACCGGAGGAATCCCAGCTGGCACAGGAGTCCCCGCCTCCAGGGCCAGCTGAACTGAGGCAGGGCCTTGATTCTGAGGAGCCTGCACCTGGGCCGGATCCTCAGGAGCAGGCACCAGGTGAATCCATTCTGGCCCCAGAGGTGGTTGAGGACTCAGTGCCTGCGGGTGAGTCTCCCCCTGGGCCCAGTAACCCTTTAGCCTCTCCTGAACTGCAGAGGCTTAGGGCAGAGAGGCGAAGGGAACTGGTTTCTCCCAGGAGGAGTGCTCGCCTTAAGGCCAAGGGAGGCGGGGCTCCTGGGGGCCAGGACCGCCCCTGGCCTCAGAGAAGATAAAGGCCAGTCAGCCCGGTCCCAGGTTGCGGGAGCAATGTCGTCGTTGAAGAGCTGTTTCGGCCAGCATCCAGTCCTGTTCCTCCAGTGTTCCTGTTCCCCGCCCGGCTTCCTGCTTCTGATCTTCGAGTATTCCTGTCCCTGCCCGGCTCCCTGCTACGGACCTCGCCTCGCACCTTGTGGACTATTTCCAGGCTAGTGACTCAGGACTGAACCTTGACTACGGTAGCAGTAACCGTCCCCCCGGGTCCAGCACACTCCCATTGCAAGAATCTACTGACAATGTCTTCAGAAAGGAGGGGGCGGAATCTGCTCATCGCTTCTTCCGCTCCAGCCTGACTCTGTGAGAGTCTAAGTGTTATCTGTGTAGAGATAAGATGACTGCTTAAGCAACTGCAGTCCAGTAGCCTCCGATAGTCGTTAGTCTTTAGTTTATTTCTAGTTTGCAGTAGCTGCAAAAGAATAAAGAAGTTATGCTTCAGAGCCGTCGTTCGTGTAGTTCATACTCTGCTGTGCTCCGCTGACTTTGGAACTGAGTTTGGTGCTCACAGCTCAAAGTTGTGGGTCCATTGCACTTAGACCTGCTTCCTGCAGTGGAAGGTCTCTGGAAGTGTTTTCCCAGCTCGCCTGGCCCAGTCGGGGCTGAAGAGGATGAACCCAGTTGTTGGCACTGGCTCAAAGGTGAAGCTGACAGACTCTCCTTCCTTGGAGGTTTTTAAGCAGAGATTGAATGGTCATCTGTCATAGATGCTTTAGCTGAGATTCCTGCATTGCAGGCGGTTGGACTAGATGACCCGGGTCCCTTCCAACTCTAAGATTCTGTGATTCTATGAAGAGCTTGAAAAGGCTCTCTCCACACTGAGTGAATCAGCAGAAAAAAACAGCAAATGCAATTCAGTGGAAACAAGTCTAAAATTATGCACATTAGGGGAAAAAACAACAATAAACCTACACACAGAGAGATACTCTCATGGGGTTTGAACTGGTAGTTATTGATCTGAAATGAGACCTTGGGGTTGCAGTGGACAGCTTGGTGAATATGTTGACCCAGTGTGAAAAATTTGAATTCCGTGCTAAGGATCATAATGAAAGGAACTGAAAATAAAACTGCAAATATCATGCCATTACAGAAATCTATGGTGCAATTGGGGCTTTTTTTCAGCCGGAACTTGCCAGAACTCAGTTCCAACACCTCTCAGGTGGGCAACATCACCACTCAAAGAGGACGAGGGAGAGGTTCATGCGGAGTTCTGGCACCTCTTTTTCTAGAAAAAATAGCACTGGGTGCAGTGCCAATTGGAATACTGTGTGCAGTTCTGACCGCCTCACCACACACAAAAAGGGTATTTTAGAGCTGGAAAAGGTTCAGAAAGGAGGAACCAAAATGATCAACAGGGTGGAACAACATTCCTATGAAGAAAGATTACAACATTCAGTGCTTTTTAGTTTGGAGAAAAGCCAACTAAAAGACATGATAAGAGCATAAAGTTATGCATGGTGTCAAAAAATTGAATAGAGAAAAGCTCTCTCTCTCTCTCTCTCTCTCTCTCTCTCTCTCTCTCTCTCTCTCCCCCTCCCTCCCTCCCTCCCTCCCTCCCTCCCTCCCTCCTCTCATAACACATGAAGAATCTCTAGACATCCAAGGAAGCTGCATGTTGGATGATTCAGGACAGAAAGTACCTCCTAACACAAAAAAGTGCTTCCTAATTTCATTAAACAATGAAATTTGCTTCCACAAGAAGTAATGACGGCCAGCAAATTGGGTGGCTTTAAAAGAGGGTTAGACAAATTCCTGGTTATCAATGGCTACTAGCTACGGTTATGTTGTTCTGTCTCCACTGTCAGAGGAAATTTGCCTCTGATTGCCAGTCGCTGGAAATCACATGCGAGGAAGTGCTGTTTTTCCTCTGGTGCTGCTTTGAGGCTTCCCATAGGCATCTGGTTGGCTACGGTGAGAATGGGATGCTTGGCTTAGATGGGCCACTGGCCTGATCCAGCAGCTTCTTCTTATTTTCTTTTTTTATAATAATTTTTAATTATTTTTACACATATTTTTAAACATAACATCCAACTTATATATAACATAACATACATTTGGCTATAACAGCCTAAGACTTCCATCCTCCTCGCCTGATGGTTTTCCAACTTACTTTCTGATATTGCCTTTTGTTATTATAGTTATTACTGTTAAATAAACAGATTATAAATTATACTTCGCAAAAATTGATAAAATTAACCTTACAAAACTTCTTGTAGCCCTACTAGTGATGTTAGTTGTTTACAATTGTCTTTTAGATACACCATAAATTTATTCCAGTCTTTCAGGAAAGGCTGGGTTTGCTGGTTCCGAATTTTCCCAGTTAATTTTGCCAACTCGGTGTAATCCATCAATTGCATCTACCGCTCTTCCTTCATTGCTATCTCTTCCTGCTTCCATTGTTGGGCTAATAATCTTGCTGCAGTTGTTGCCTATAAAAACATTTTTTTTATCTTGCTTATGTATTTCATTACCTACAATACCAATTAAGAAGGCTTCTGGTGTTTTTTTACAAATGTATATTTCAACAATTTTTTTTAGTTCATTATAAACCATTTCCCAGAAAGCCTTCACTTCGTTACAAACCCACCACATATGATGAAAGGTACCCTCTTTCTGCATTTCCAGCATTGGTTATTTGTTCTGAACATTTTTGCTAATTTCGCTGGTGCTATGTACCATCTATACATCATTTTCATTATATTTTCTTTAAAAGAACTGCAAGCCATAAAATTTATTCCATCTTTCCATAGTTTTACCCAATCTTCTAACTGTATATTATAACCAATATCCTTAGCCCAATGTATCATAACTGATTCTTCTTATTTTCTTGCTAGCACAGAGTGCTTTTCTAGAAGGGGCCTTTTCTCTTAATGGTGTACTGATATATTAATAAGTAACATATTCAGTAGCATTTTCTACATCTCATTTGTCAGCCTATAACTATTGGCAAAACATTTCATTTTGGGATACTTCTACAGTAATGAAGATCTTCACTGGTATTTATTCTATAGATACTCAATTGCAAGATTTCACCAATAACACTTCCAAATTCATCATCAAACTGGGAAAAATTATTGTTGGTGGTGGGAGTAGGAAAGGTTAAAAGTACTGAGAGAACTCAGGACACCAAGATGACTTTGGAAACACAGATCAAAAACAAAGAGACTGGAAGTATAATTAACTCCATTACTGCTCAGTCAAATGAAAACATCCGTGACACCCTTCCTTATTTATGACAGCAGCAAATAGCTCTATTCTCTGGCTGGTTATTGCTGTAGGACAGCATTGGTTCTATGGGAGATGAAATGGAAACAAGCCTGCTAATATTTATGTCACCAAGATCAGGTTATAGATACAAGATTTATGCAAAAGTTGCATTAAAAAAAAATCACCCCTCAGTAGCTTTTTATGTCTTCATTCCACAATCCTTCTCCAACAGTAAACAAAATAGCTTTTAGATTTCAATTTTGCAAGTAATATTATGGAATTATAGCAGGCTTTCTTTAGCTGACTGCGGCTGTATTTCCATTATAGGGATATTTGGCCAACCTTTACAATCTGCCCCCACCCCCAATAGGAATTAAAAGCGGCTGCTGATATTTATGAATACAGTTATGATTTGCATTGGAGGAAGGCTTCTAAATTACTGGAATCCAAGATTGTATGAGAAGATCAGGGCATGCTTGTTATATGAAGACCTATTTCAGGCAACATTTCTAGGGCAGGAGCCAAATATGACAGGGTTGAGGGCTGTGGGTCCCCTTAGCATGCCATCAAAGTAGGACTTGGGGGCAGATGTCTGGAGCCCCACTCAACAGAATACATGGGGGGTTTCCAGATTTAACATAGCACATTACAGTGATGTAAAGGGAGGTTTAAGTGAACACCCTCTAATATACGTGATGGAAACTCTCCAGATCACTATAGCACTAAATCTTATAATGAGAACTTCTCTTAGAATTATCCAAATTGTAATGGCGGGGACATATTGGTGCCTGGGACAAAGTGACATGCCACATTTGCTTTTCTCAATCTCTACATTGTCTTTGAGTTGGTTTCTAGACATTCATTATGTATTCACTTGGTTTCAGGGCAAAGCTATCAGCTTGTTCACTGGAACATGCTGGTCTGACACTCTAACGGGCCACAGCCAGTCAGTGGGTATAGTTTTCAGGTAGATGGTACAATGGTCTGACCGCTTTCAGTGTTCCTATGTTCCTCCTTCGCATGCAGGTTCAGTCCCTGGGTCGTGCAGTTCTAGGTTGCCCAGATATCTGACTACTCATAGACTGAAAAGGGACAACTGCTTTGGGAGGACTTTCGGTTTGAAAAGCAGCACAGTGTCTTAAGTAATACAATATTTGTTTGAATCGCCATTCCACATAAATATTTATTATTGGGGGAACAGAAGTCGATCCTTTTGTTGCACCTTTAACTGCTATACTTCTGGAAACAAATGGTGGCCAGGATAAATCCGACAGGAGCTTTTGATTTACAACATCTTCCTTGAATGAATATTCAGGTTTCCATTTATTTCTGAGACAGGTGGAATTTGGCAGATTTAACATCCGGTACAAATGCTCTCACTGCAGCTTTATGAAATACAGCTGGAAACATATTGGGGGACCAGATGCAACTGGGAGAAGAGGTCTGCCTTCTTCTGGCAATGTTGTCTTCTGCACAGCTTCGAGGCTTTAAAAGGTGCTCACCACACTCACTGTGACCACTTTGGGCCACACCTCATCTCATACCACTCACTTTGACATGCAGCCCAAAGCAAGCTGGGTCAACGCATCCCAAAAATGGTTTAGCCACCCCAATTTAAAGGTACTGTTTTGCTTTGCATTCTTGTCTGAGATAATATAGGGCACTGTAGTGTTAGGATTGTATGCTGACATGCCAATATTAACCAGAGGAAAGCTGCTTTCATTAATAATCACTATGGATCGGTTATTTATGTTACCGCCTTGGACTACAATGTTCACTGCTGTGAATGCAACAGTAATTAAAATGATGTAATGTGCACATAATGAGTATGAGGTTTAGTGCACTTGAGGGGCTGTGTGTGTTTATGCATATGCAGAAAATATTTTTTAATCTCTCCTCCCAATGCTCTCTCTCTCTCTCTCAGACACACACACATGTGAAACTGTCCTTCCAAGATGACTGCTTGTAGGCCAATTCCGGTGGAGTGTGCGTGTGTGCTTTAAAGTCCTGTCATAAAATCTCTAAAAGGGGTTTTTCATAGAGACATGATAATTTATAATACTTCTGCCGTTTTCAATTATTCAGATGTTCATAGCCCAACAAATTGAATAATGAATGGAATAATGAATTGAACCCTGACAAGATGATAACAGAAAATGTTATGAGTAGTCACTACACAGTGAAGCCCCCATACTGGGGGGGAGTGGGGGAGGAATCCCTGAAAGAAATCAACTTGTTTGAAGGACTCGTTTTCTCTTCCAAGTTCAAATACTTACACTGTGAGGAGGAAATCTGTCTAGGGCTTAGCCATTAACAAATAAATATTAAAGATGAACACCTGTAAAACAATTTATTTGATGGGGACTAAACAGTGAATCAAAATCACAAATAGCCCGGTTATATTTTCGAAGGGTGTAGCTTATGCATTTCATTATTGCTTTTGCCACAGCGAGAGAGAGAAGGACAGCCATATAAATTCTTAAACACTGTAGCTCCAGGCTCAGCCTTGGAGGACGGATGATATTGCACAGATGCTCTAATACACAGGTTTCCTAACAGTATTAGAGGCATTTGCATCAACACTGCAAGGCGGAAGGTTCAATAATAAAAATGATAAACATGCTTCTCAGGTAGGAGGGTAAGCCATGCATATTTGTATCTCCAAGCCAGGAGTGTAAAAGATGAAGGTTATGCTCAGGCAGTTAGCATAAGTCGCATCAAGAATTGCGTTTTAGGATGACTGTTTCCGTCCAAGTAAACGGAAAACTCAAATAGAAGTACATTATCTCTACATATAATGGTCATTTCCCAACATTCAGTCTCTTTGTTACATTCTGAGATGTAATGCTCGGAGTGTGTGTCAAAGAAAATGACAATCTGCAACAGATGGTTAAGGAAGCAATGCAGTTGCAATGCATAGCAATGGTTCAACCCAGGATTGCTGTGGGACAGCAGAGGAATGGAGTACAAGAGCTGTGAGCCAAATTATAGGAGGTCCTATATGTCCTTGATTGGCCACATTTTCTGTCAGAAGTAGCAAGCGCAAGGGGCTCCAACCCACACCAGGATTTCCTCTATATAAGAAAAAGGAAGGGGTAAGAGATGGCCCAAAATGTGCCTGCTAACAGGGATGTTTTCCAGGTTTCAGTTGTTTTAATGATGTGGCAATTCCACACCCACCCACACCAAAATCCATGGAACTTCCTTGAAGGAAAGAAAATGACCTTCTAGGAAACATTTTTAAAGTACAAAATCCCTTCATGCATTTGGAAAACAGTCTTCTCTTGATATCTGGTGAGAGGGATGTGTGTGATATCTGAGATGGTTTTCAAAGATTCTTTGAGTCATTTTGTTCTTTTAATGGGAGCTCTATATAGGAAGAGAAAACATCCTATTTTATCCTCAGCTGCTTTGCAAAGCCTAGCCTTTTTTCCCTTCAAGTGGCTTCTTTAAAGCAATAGATTTCTGTTCTTAAGAGGCCACTGGTGGATAATGAAGAGCCTTTGGCAAGACTGCTGTGCAGCTCTATTTGATAAGCGTTTTGTATTGTTTTGGTCAGTGTTCATTGTCATATTGATTATGCCTATGAATGAGTTGTGCCTTTTTCACAAATGATCCCTCTTCTTAAAAATCCTGGCTTGTGGGGAAGGGGAACCAGCCCTTTCATAACAGGGTTGCACACTTATTTCCCTATTATTCTTATTCTTATTTTAAGTTTACAATTATTCAGCTGCTCTGAATGCTTCTGACCCCCTTTTGTAGCATGGGATAAGAAACTCTCCACATCTGCAAGGTTATGTCAACGATGCTTGGAGTTGTAGTCTGGGAACACGTGGAGGGCCACAGTTTCCCCACCTGTAAGAAGAGCCCTCTTGGATCAGATCCTAGGCCCATCTAGTCCACCATCTTGGAGTGAATACTTTGAATAATCCTTTTACATATAGCTGGCAGACAGAGAATTGAAAGCCCTTTTTATTTTCTCTCTCTTTCCCTTTCATTCCTTTCCTTATTCTTTTGTTGCTTTTATCTCCCTGCTTTTTCTTCTTTTTTCCTTTCTTTTCTTTTCTTTTTTGGGGATTTTTGGTGTGTGTTCTCTACTCTGGGTCACTGAGGGGATTATGCACACATGAAAGCGAAGGACCCTGTGTGAGAGGCAGGGAAGGGAAGATCTCTTGGGGTGAGAGCTGGGAGGATCCACCCCTTCTGTGTGAGACAAGGATTAAGATCAATTTTTATTTATTTATTAAATTTGTATGCCACCCTTATACCCATAGATCTCAGGGTGGTTCACAACATAAAATCACAATATTAAATATCTATCTTGGAGAGAGGGCGTTGTATTTTCTTCACTCTTTTTATTATTATTACTTTGTTTTTTATTGTATTGTACGCTGAAAAAAGTTTCAATAAAAACTTATGGGCTGAGAGAAAAGTCTACCTTTCTGTTTCCCACAGTGGTTATGCAGAAACCCATGGGAAGTCCACAAGCAAGACACAAGTGCAATAGTCCTCTCCACTTGTCATTGCTATTAGAAAATCACATCTCCAGAGTTCACAATGCAATTGTGAGTACAATTGCAGAATATTTAATTATTAGTATTAAATTTACCACGCACCCTTTTCTAGCGGGTCCCGGGGTCGGTTACAACAATGTACAATTCAGAATATAAAACAGTTAAAACAAATCCTTACGTCAATAAAGGCTAGTAGTAGTTAAAACAAATTAGTCATAGAAATAGAGTGGGGCCCAAAAACACACATCTCAGGTATCGAAGAGCCTCATAAAGAGGCATGTCTTCAGCATTCACTGAAAGCCGTATAGTGAAGAAGCCAAACACGCCTCTGTAGGGAGAGAATTGCACAGCTTAGGCGCTGCCACAGAGAACGACCTCTTCTGGGCCACCCACTGAACTTCAGAGGGAGGCAGAACTACCAATAGGGCTCCCCCTGTTGACATTCCTACCTGAAAGCATCTGTAGGTAAGGAGGGGTGGTGTCATCTTTAAGATATTTGCTGCCGTCACACAGCTTCATTTCTAATCAGTGCATGTCCCGTCACTTCCTGCTGAACTCCTGTAACTTTTTATACCACCAATATTCCAGTCCCTCCAAGTGTCCCTATTTTCTAGGGGCGTCCCTGATTTAGAGAAGCCATCCCAGTTTCTGCTTTGATCCTGGAATGTCCCACTTTTCCTTAGGATGCCCCAATTTTCATTGGAGAAATGCTGGATGGTATGGAGTTATCTGACCCCCGAGGCATCTGAAGGCAATCCTGCATAGGGAAGCTTTTTCTAATGTTTTATTATGTTTTTATATAAGTTGGGAGATGTCCAGAGCGGCTGGGGCAACCCAGTAAGATGCGTGGGGTATAAATAGTAAAATTTCCATTATGGAATGGGGTGTCCCTATTTTCATCAGAGAAATGTTGGAGGGTATGATATTCAGGTTTATTTTTGCCCTGCTTTTGTTGTGCTGCAGCCCTTCTGGGCAGCAGTAATGTTGTAGACTAGCCCAGGGCAGGGACGGACTTTGGCCTTTCAAATTTCTGTGGCGCCCTATGCAAGGCCTTCCATTCTATTCAATTCAGCATGTCATCATTGTGATGCCCTGCAGTGCCCCCTAGGCTTGGTACCCAGTGTGGCAGAACTGCCCTAAATCCGCCTCTGCCTTGGGAAACCACCCCAGAACAAACAAAAGCAGAACTTATCCACCACTAATGCACTGTTATCAGAATATACTCACAATAAAACAGCAGACTGGGGAGGCGCTAATTTAGTCCTACAGCACCTTGCCTACTGCTCCCCTGCCTCCTAAGGCGCCTCGTTCACTTTGTCTCATGGTAGGGCTGGCCCCACCTCTGCCTGTAAAGGGAAAAAAACAATGTCCTCATTCTGACGTCTTTAATTATATGTTTCCCCTTCCCCCCAAAAGCATATTGGAAATCACTGGCGGACATTTTCAGAGTGATGTTCTCGTACAGCTGGTGCAATTAACGCTGTCTGACAGTTTTCTCCCCAGCTGGCTCATAAGGCTTGTTTGTTCCTTCCTATTAGTATTTTAAAGGGGTGTGTGTGTTATTGTTTTCTGGAGGCTTAGAATGACTATCCTGCCCCAAGCTGAGGGCTTTACTTCCAGCAGCCTAACCTCTGCTTGCAGAGATTAGAAAGGGGATAAGCTCCGCCTGATACCACCACGGTTGCGCCTGTGCAAATCTCCCCATAGAACGCAGTCAGGATTTGTCATGTGCACATTTTATTTCCCAGCAAAACAAAACCACCACAAGCTAATGGTTTATGACCTAAAGGCTAGTCCCTCCTGCATAATGGGAAGAAATATCCACACACAAAAAGGAGGACAGATTTGAGTTGGTGTGTCCTTATGCGCTGCCCGCTGTGGTAATTGCATGCCTTCACACTGTCGTTCTTCAGATGTTGTCACAGATTGTTCTGTGTCGCCTTGCTGTGCTCTGATAAATAGATGCTGCCGTTCTGGCGGGGCTGACGTGATTCCTCTGCCCATGGTGGCTCTCCAAAGCCACGGAGTGCTTTGAGATCTGGAGAGATGAAAGACTTTCCCCTGCCTCCCCTCCCTCCGAATATCGGCTATTATGTGATTTCAAATATCCTTCAGTGCGCCAATGCTTCTCTTTCTAGGAACGGCAGTACAGAGAACGGTTATTTCGCAGGAGGGACATATTCCGGGAGTCCTGCACTTGTCCAATTCCCTATTTGACCCCAAACATAAGGATAATGTCTGAGTGTCAAAAGTAAAAGTGAGCGAGAGGCAGAGAGTTCTTGAAGGAAGTAAAAAGAGAGAGAAAAGCTTTCACTGAGTCTTAAGGCGCTTCCCTCCCACCTCGAGATACTGTTAAATCATCACTGTCAGGGATGACTTTTATCCCAAGGGCTACTAAAAATTATTTGAGGAGGATTTATCTTTTATCTTTTCCCTTACCTGGGTGGTGCCTGAGTCCTCACGGCTTGCAGTCTTTTACTCCTTCCTCTCCCAAGGCCATGGTGTAAATCATTCTGCTACAGCCACAACCACACTGTAACAAGGAGGTAGCTTTCTTCTGATGAGATGTATTGCTTTCTGTAGCTCCCTAATGCCAGCTAACGTTTCCCTAAATTTAGCTATCCAGTATAAGTTCCAAGGAATTCAAGGGGCCTTGTGGTGGCACAGCCCCTTCTCCTGGATGCTCCCAGTGGGTGACTAGTAGATCTCACAGAGGCAGCACTGCATATTATGCAAGACATTGGAGCTACCCCTCAAAAAACAGCATTACAGTGGTACCTCGGGTTAAGAACTTAATTCGTTCTGGAGGCCCCTTCTTAACCCGAAACTGTTCTTAACCTGAGGTACTATTTCTGGGTTAGCGGAGTCTGTAACCTGAAGCATCTGTAAGCTGAGGTACCACCGTACTGTGTGTTGCTGAGTTCGCCCACATAAAGGCATCTTCTGTACCCCAGTGCTAGTCTATTTTGCGCCATAGGTAAGGCACAGGTGCACCCCCCTTAAAAAAATGGCTAACCTCGGTTTTCAAAAACTTGTAGAAATGATAAAATTATTCAAAATATAAAATATTATCACGAATTTATGGGGTAGAACAAAAACTAATCATAGAATCGTAGAGCTGGAAAGGACCCTAAGGATCATCTTGTCCAACTGCCTGCAATGCAGCTGTTCCATTCAGGATTCGAACCTGCAACCTTGGCATTATCAGCACAACACTATCCAGGTGTAATCTATATGAAACCATGTCCCTCAAAGGGGAGCACGGCTCCCCTCTGAGGTCTGCGCCCAAGGCATCTGCCTGGTTGGTCTAATGATAGCACTGGCCCTGACCCCATGAACCATATATTGAGATGCAATTCTGCATCTGAGTTACTTCATATTAGGGATTCCTGTGCAAAATTTGAGATCTAGCCAGCAGAGCTATGCAAAGATTTACTGAGAAGCGGCCAATTAATGCTCATATTTTACAGGTGAGGATCGCTGAGGTTCAGGCAGAAGTGATTAGCACAAGGCAGCTATAATGGTTTAAAAAAACACACACAAAAACTTGCTCTGGATTTAAACTATTTGCAATCAGAAACCTTTCCCAATCTGTTGAGGGTGATAAATAAATAAATATTTATTATTTATACCACACCCATTTGACTAATCAAGCTGTAGATTAGTCTACCTTTTGCCCATGCCTAACTTACACCACCACAAGGTGGGTCTCTCCCCCCCCCCCAATTAATATGGTGTTTAGCACAATGCTCCTGTGTTTAGCCCCTGTGTTTAGCCAGTGGCGTAGCATGGGGGGTGCAGGGGGGGCCGGCCGCACCAGGCGCAACATCTGGGTTCTCTGCCCCTACTAAAATCCACGGGTTAGGGGGCGCAAATTACTTGCCTTGCCCCGGGTGCTGACAACCCACGCTACGCCACTGTGTTTAGCTCCTGGTCCCTGTAGGCTGCTGCTTGAACAGGAGGTCCATAGAAATATTGGTGTGAAATTTAACCCTTCCAGCGAACACAAGCTCTGTTGCGGTTTCACACCAGCAGCATAAAAGGGAAAGCTGAGGAGACAGAAACATATCTGTGATCATTAGGACAAATCTAGTTGTCTGCACATTACAGAAAATGAGTCGCTTTTTAGAAAGGGCTTTTAATTGCTTAATCTCAGAAATGTGGACAATGGCATACGTGTTTTATTTTAGGGTCTATCTAGCCCACTCAGAAAATGTAATGGACCTAATTTTCATTTAGTGTAGGTCTGTGCAGTTCCTAAAACATCTAAATGGCTATTAATTTAATCAGGTAATTTAACTATACCTCCAGAAAAGGCCACTAGCTAGTTGTCACGCATTGATTATGAGGATGACATTTCTATCCCATGATGCCAGAGGCACACTTTGATACATCATTTTCTTTTTGAAGGTTAAACTCAGATAACCTGCCTTTGGCATTTAATTAGCTACATATTAAACACTCTTTTAATAATAAAATGATTAAAAATTTTATTGCTTCTCAAATGAGGCCCTTTTAGATAGATTTAATGACTTGGTTTGAGCACTGTAGTTTGTGAACCAAACCTTAGGCCAGGATGTGTTCTAATGATATGCTTTACAGCTTGCAAAATCTGTGTTTTATTCAAATGGCTGCCATAATCATTTTGGGCAAAACTTATAATGCTATCTTCTGTGTTTTTAAGTTGAACTGTTAAATGTCATTGAAAAAGTACACAGAACCTTTTTGATTTTCTTTTAAAAAAGCAAAAAATTGGTTCAGTTCAGCACTAATAGTATGTGGACCTTTGGCAAAATTTGTGTCCTGGATGCTATGCACACAAAAGTTTATTGTGGAAAGGTCTGTTTTTTGGTGTGCCTGTAAAACCATATCATTCTACCGGCAATGAAGAATCATGAGGTAGCTGATCATTTTTGGTCCTTAGTTAACAAAACAAACAAAATCTGCACAAGGAAAAAAATCCTTGAAGAATAACTGTGATATGAAATTTCCATATTGGTTGAACAGTAAACAAACTAGTTTACAACCTAAAGAGGTGGTGTGGTTTCAGTCTGTGACTGATATTTATATATATAATTTAAGGTGTTTATATACCACCTTATATTACTCATTTTTATTTATATATATAATTATGTGTCCAAAAAAGTTATAATCGTCCATTGCATAAATCAGTTAAAATTAATAACAAAAACAGGAAACACCCTTTAAATTGGTCTGTCTTTATTAGGTTGTATTCAACTAATATTTACTCAGAGTAGACTAACAGGTCCTTTAATTGCAATGGGTCTACTCTAAGTAAAGGTTAGTTGCAAACAACCCAATAAAGACATGTAAAAAAGAGGGCTTTCCTTTGTTACCAAGGACATGTAGTCCGTTGAGAAACCCTTGATAAGCTTGCTAGAAAAACCTCAGAATTTTTCCAAGCGGTGGTTTAAAAAACACAGCATGCTAGTTCAGTTTTCCTGAATAAAAGCTTTGAAAGTTCATTCCCCCTGGAAAGTATGTGGTACTAGGCTCCAGCAGCCTTTTTAAAGTAGCATGTATTTCATTGCCTGAGAGTCACACAAAGACAGACCTTTGCTCTTTCACCTCCAGTTAGGAGAAGCATCTGAGGCTTTCCTTGTGCAATCTTTATGGAAACGCAATGTTTCTGTTAACTTTGTAAATTTATGTTATGCAAAGCCAGCAATTCTCCCTTCTGCAATTTAGAGGGCAGCCTGTGGAGCCTGGCAGGTACAACGTGAGGAGGTGGAAGGAGGTCTGAAAGGGCTTGGAAGGCTGCTAATTTACAATGCCTAAAAAAAAACCTAAACTGTAAAAATGCCAGCAGAGCTAACAGCAACGAAAGTTAAGCAGGGATACTCTGTGCAGTTGAGGACTTAAGAGAAGGGCTGTAGCTTAATGGTAGACCTTTGGATGCAAACGGTCCCTCGTTCCATCACTGGCAGCTCCCGGTAGGGTTGGAAATGTCTCTTGCCTGAGACCAGGGACAGCCATCATCAGTCATTGCAGATAGTACTGAGCTCCCTGGACTGATAGTATAAGGCGGCTTCCTATGTCCTGATTTAAATCAGCCCTTTGTGGGGAAGGCCACACCTCAGTGGTAAAGAATCTGCGTTGCATTCAGAAGACCACATCTTTACCAGTTACTCTGGCTCCCAGTGGAGTTTCGGGTCAGGTTTAAGGTGCTGGTTTTGACCTTTAAAGCCCTTTGTGGCTTAGGTCCCTCGTACTTACGGGACTGCCTCTCCTGGTATGCCCCGCAGAGGACCTTAAGGTCCATGAATAATCATAGTTTAGAGGTCCCGGGCCCTAAGGAAGTTAGATTATCCTCCACCAGGGCCAGGGCCTTCTCAGTGATGGCTCTGACCTGGTGGAATACTCTGTCCCATGAGACCAGAGCCCTGCAGGATTTAACTTCCTTCCGCAGAGCCTGTAAGACAGAACTATTCCGCCTGGCTTTCAATTTGAACCTGGCCTGATCTTTTGTTCCCCTTCCTTCTCTCCCCCTCCCCTTTTTGTGAAGATTCCCCACTCTGGGATCCCACATCTGGTTCTCCCCTGGTCTCCTTGCTGTCCCAAGTGGGACTAATTTAGCCAGTTAGCCTTGGTGATCATCTAATGTTTATTGGATGGATTTTCCCCCTAAATTGATTTTTGATTTTATTGTTATTTACACTTTATATCGTATTTTATGCTGGGGGTTTTTTGCAGCATCAATTAAGTGTTTTAAATTTGTTGTTAGCCACCCTGAGCCTGGGAAGGGCACTGAACTGGGAAGGGCAGGGTACAAATAAATTATTATTATTATTATTATTATTATTATTATTATTATTATTATTATTCATTACACAGCATCTACAGGTAGGGCTGGGAATTTTCCCTTTCTGAAACCTTGAAGAGCCACTGCCAGGCAGTATGGACAATGCTGAGCTAGATGGACTAAAGCTCTGACTTGATATAAGGCATCTTCCCATGTTCCTATCTTCCTGGTTGCAGTACCTGTCGCAGTACCACCTTCCCCTATGCAGTGAGTACTATGAGGTGTGATAGAATGAGCTCCAACAATGCTTAGCCAGCCAGCCAGCAAGGTACTGCCCATCTGGGGCTTCCAATTGGCCCATTTGAAGCCCGCATTTTGGCAATAAATCCCCACTCCTTGATTCTGCCGGCCAGGGAATTTCTTAAAGTACAGCAAGACATGTGAGTCCTAGCTGCTGGGGAGGATGGACAGAGTCAGGGTCCATAACCACCACCCTCCTGAGAAGGGATGAGCGGCCATTTCCACAAAAGAGGCCGAATGCCTCTTCAAATGAATTATGGCATAAAGTAGAGGGAATCATTTATTATTTGCCCTTCCTGATATGCAAAGCAGCAGTCAATCCACAACAATGAAAATTTCCACAGAGGTGATGGAGAAAGCAGGAAGAGCATTGTTTACCAGGCTCTTCTCGATTCTTCACCCTGCACCTGGTTTTCCATGTCGGCCATATTTGCTGTGGTGCGAATACATTCAAGGACCTGCAGGAGAGACCCAAGGGAGCCACATACAGACTGCAGATTGCCTACATGTGTGTTACTGTTTTGAATGTTCTCTCTCTCTCTCTCTCTCTCTCTCTCTCTCTCTCTCTCTCTCTCTAGTTTCTGAGAAGTCTTCAGAAGCAGCCCATAGCTACATACCCTTCAGGGCATTGCACATGGGACTACCACCTTGCTGAAGCTAAGTGGGCCTATATCCAGTCAGTGCCTGCATAGAGAACCATCTGGAAAGTCTCATGTACACCCCCCCCCCCCGGTTCTGTGAGAAAATAAATAAATGTAGGACGAGCAGCAATGCTTGGTGAACTGTGTTTAGTTTGTTAGGTGCCAAGTTGTGCCAAGTGGGCATCAGCGGTTCATATATTTCACACATAGCCTTGGTGCTATTTGGCTCACTTCACACATGTGATATTCTTATGCAGGCATACTTGACCATTGGTCATGCTGGCTGGGGTTGATGGGAGTTGGAGTCCAGTGACATTTGGAGGGCCACAAGTTTGTCATCCCTAGTCTAAGACAAACCCTGCTGCAGGCCTGTATTTAGAGGCCTGCCTGAGTGCTCTGTAAAGCCCCTACTTAATGAGCCAGTTATTAGTGCCTGTTTGGAGACAAAGTACAACAGACAACACGTAGGGGAAAATATGTGTGTGGCCATACAGATGGTCATGTGTAAAGACTGTGCATATTTTGAGAAGCCACTATTTCCCAAAGCATGTCCATGAGGCAAATTAAACACGTGTTAGATCTTCACACATTGTTCCCCACTACCACTAGAACTAAGCAGAAAATCTATTGTATTTGAACCAGCCATGTATTAATTATTATTATTATTTATGAGACACCTCATAAAGTAAATGCTGTAGGCATCATACAAAATAAGAAATGAGAATAAAACACCACAATAAACGAACAACAATAAAACCACACTGCAATAAAAATTCGCAAGTAGCTTGAGAGACAAGCGCACGTTAAAATCAAATACAAAACCAGTGTGATAAAATAGCACAGAGAGCACAGAACCAAAACACCCATCAGGTTGCATATCTATGTGACACTTACCTGAGAGTAAACCCCATCGATTACAGTGGGGAATATTTCTGAGTAAAAACACATAAATCTGCACTGATAAACTGTGAAATATGGAGCTGGTGTGTGTTGTATTGTAAACTAAACTGCAAGAACCTTTTTAAAGGGGGGGGATGGGGAGGAATCCATGTGAAACTTCATCCATGGGGAAAATGTGGCAGCATTCCCCGAAACCTCGCCTCCTTCGTCTGGATATTCTAGTATTTTTGAGTGATAATTTGGTAGGATTAAATTATGTTCATGTGACAGCTCAACCTCACTAATGAGGTACATTTCAGTAAATTGTTGACAGAACTGTCTGGAAGGCTTCTTTAATTTACCAACACGTAACAACATGGGAAAAGCATTATTCAAGCCGATGAAGATGAATAAGCAGTGGGGATTGAAGGGGGGGGGCAACCTTTCAGCTTTAAGACATGACAACCTGAAAGCATTTTTGTCACTTGCTGTACTTAGCCTGAGGCCGTTGTACCTGTTAGTGTGATTGACTTACCAAAGCAACAGAAGAGATTATGCATTTTAAACACTACATGGTAAAGCGGGGGGGGGGGGGGAGGCTGGGTGTGAGGGAGATTCTTTCTTCTTTTGGGAGGGGGAGCCTGTTTTGTGGGAGGGTGTTTTGCAGAGAAGAGAATTAGAGAGATATTTTTTTTATTAAAAAAAATACATTACCTTCCATCAATCTGCTGCATGGGTGCTTTTATCTAAAATAATTCTTGAGGAGCGTCATTGGAAAATACTTCGATATACCACAGCGGAGAGAGAGATTCAGAAGGAAAACATAACCTTTTGCTCAGATGAATAATTTCTTCGAAATGAAGGGAAAGGGGGAGGAAGTGGGAGACAAACTTAATGTCCTCTAATAAAACTGGCATGCTGATTCTAAACAAGTTAATGTGGAGCTAAATATTCTTTTGAATTTTCCTGGGTCCCTCAAAAGTATTGCAGTCATGTTCCTTTCACTAGGAAATGTCAGATTTCGACCCCACCTCCCTTTCTAAGTGACGAGTGCGGTTCTATGTTTCAATACACAGAACTGCCACAACACACCACATTTGGTCCTGCATGAGTCACGGTTATGCATGTGCCTTCTGACTGGAAAAAGGCAAATTCAGTGCAGTAACTCAGGCAGAGAGAAGATGGGCAACCTCTGCTGAGGGCAAACCTGTTTACTGTGTTTCTGCACTGGGAGCGACTGTGTGAGCCAGATTTACCAGTTCAGAGGTGTGTTGCAGAATGACCTGCCCACAGCAAAAGCTGATTGGAAGGGGACAAGTCCAGAGCAGTAAATCATGCAGAGATGCAACTGGCAAACTCCTCCAAGGACATGCAATTTTGCTTCATCTCTGTAAACTGGACAGGCTTGGCCAAGCCATTCAATCTCCCTTAGAGCTGCTCTTCTCCAACTGATGCCAATTAGAAAGGGGCAATGCCAGAGCAATGTCTCACAGAGAGTTGTGATTTATGCATGGGCTGGTGGTAAGGAACCGGAAAACCAGTCCCTGGAGAGCAATGGTGGGAGAGAGCTACAGCCTCACTGCCCTGCTTTGGGGCTTCCCAGAGGCATCTGGCTGGTAATTGTGTGTGAGGCAGCACACTGAGGAGCCCTCCAAGCAAGAGCATCTGCCTTTAAATACTCTGCCAGGGTGCTGGGCCAGACGGGGGCCTTTGATGGGCCCTCAATGCTCTTAATTTTTCAACATATTTTCCCACAACACACTAATATCCTCCCATAGCACATCATATTGGGATAACTGCTGAACACATTCATTCCATGCATTGCTTTGGGGATTTCTTCACCTCTGTGGAAAAGTGCAAAGTTTTGATGTATCGAATTGTGATGTTTGTTTGTTTGTTCATTCATTGAGAACGTTTTCCAGACGTACGAAGAAGTGTCTCAAGTGAAGAATAACCCGGAAGGCGGAGCAAGGGAAATGAAAGGCGAACGTCTGACATGGAACAGCTCTTTTCAAATTGTTTCTGAGGACCCCTGCTCCTTGTACTCCTGGTGACAGCTGATTGAAAGCACCAATGCACTGCAGTGACATCAACAACAAAGGAGAAAAATAGAGCCAGGTAACACAGGCAATGTATCTTAAAACTCTCTCACACATACACACCACTTTCTTGAGCTAAAGAAGGCTGATGTATGACTTGGGGGTTCCGTCCAGTCCAGTTTCATTTCAAACGTCAGTGCAAAACCATACATTTTGCAAACAGTGCCATGAATATGTGCAACAAACAGATGAGTGCAAAGGAGAGTATGATTGATAAAAACATCATTTACACAGCAGTTTTAAACATATATAAGAACATCAATCTAGACACTAATAGCATGGGCAGAGGGAGGGGAGGTTTAAGACTTCCATCTCTAGCTATGATCTTGCAGGAATTTGCTCCCACCCCACACATACTGCAGTTAGCATTGGAAGCAAGCTCCCAGTTGGTGTCAATAAATTTATATACAGCTTATACGGTAATTAGAAATAGTATCCAGGACAATTTGTCCCATATAGCCAATGGTACAGGAGCAAACAATCACAACCCTTTCCCTTAGTGGTTATGACTAGGCCAAACATATAGCTTATCTCAATTCTGCTTGACAATGAAATGGGACTAATGAGAAGATGGTAATAAATCCTTTGATCTTTACCTTTTATACTCTGTGAAACGGTGACTGATTACTGGAAGTATTGATAATGTGGACGACACATGTGCTTTCAGATGTGCTTCCTATATTTGACATTTTAAAGTGTATACATGTTTTTCGTTTTTCTTTAAAAAAATACAGTAACAGAATTTCTGGTTTTGTACTGTTCTGAGAATTTGGTCTTTTCGAGCAAATAATTTGGACGGTGTTGCTGCAGTATTCTGGATTTCTTTTAGCACAAAATATACTCGGCCCTGATTCCTTTGAGGTGTCATTATAAGAAAAATGTGTTTCCTTCACTGAGTTGCTTTCAAACTCAAACATGTCAGACCAGCTGACCACCTAGATCATGGGTAGGCAAACTAAGACCCAAGGGTCGGATCCAGCCCAATCGCCTTCTAAATCTGGCCCACGGACGGTCCAGGAATCAGCGTGTTTTTACATGAGTAGAATGTGCCCTTTTATTTAAAATGCATCTCTAGGTTCTTTGTGGGGCATAGGAATTTGTTCATTACCCCCCCAAAAAAAAATATAGTCCGGCCCCCCACAAGGTCTGAGGGACAGTGGACCTGCCCATGGCTGAAAAAGTTTGCTGACCTAGATGTATTCTCTCTATTGCAACCGCCAGTGGACATCTCTTTGGTCTAGGGCAGCGGGGGGGGGCATTTTTCAGCTGGGAGGTGCACATTCCCTTCTGCACAATCTCCATGGGGCAGGAACAGAGGTGAAAGTGGCTTTTCTGTGGCTCCAGAGAGTGAGACTTTGAATTACAAGAAAGTGAATGAGGGAGCACTTCCTGGTGGTGCAAGCTACTGACACTTCAGAAGGTGGTGGGTTTTCCTTTGCATTTGTTTTTTAAGTAGAAGAATATCTAGGTGCGCTTTTTTGATAACAAGAATACAAAGCTCAAAATGAATGAACCGCAGCTAAAATATTATCTTCATTTTTCACATGGTCTAGTCCTTCCTCTGCCCACCCACCCCCCTAATATTCTCTTCTCCGGTCTTCAGAGAGTAGCTGGCAGTGGGGAGGCAGAAAAAGGTCCTCCTCTCCTTCCACTCTGCAAGTTTTAATCTGAAATCTTAGGCGCAGAGCTCAGAAGCTGCTCACGGCTAATGAAATTCCCTGTCGCAAAATGCACCTAGAACAACGGGAGATTCAAACACTGCTTTTAAGCCAATGCTGGGTCACTGAATTCCAGTTAAAATCAATTAGTTAAAATATGTCACCCTGCCCCTCATCAGCTTCAGTCTCATAACAGGAGGGAAACAATCTAGTAGCAAAAATGTTGCACACCTGTTTTGGAGGCCCAGTTACATGGTATCCTCATTAGCTCCTTCAACCCCTGTTTGACTGGGCCACCTTCTCCTTGCCCCTGATAGTACTCCCTATTTGCTTGCCTTCTCCCTTTGGGTTGAAAAAAGCACCACCAATTTGCACAACTGTAGCATAACTGCTACAGGACGCAGGTGGCGCTGTGGGTTAAAGCCTCAGCGCCTAGGATTTGCCGATCGAAAGGTCGGCGGTTCGAATCCCTGTGGCAGGGTGCGCTCCCGCTGCTCGGTCCCAGCGCCTGCCAACCTAGCAGTTCGAAAGCACCTCCGGGTGCAAGTAGATAAATAGGGACCGCTTACCAGCGGGAAGGTAAACGGCGTTTCCGTGTGCAGCTCTGGCTCGCCAGAGCAGCGATGTCACGCTGGCCACGTGACCCGGAAGTGTCTCCGGACAGCGCTGGCCCCTGGCCTCTTAAGTGAGATGGGCGCACAACCCCAGAGTCTGTCAAGACTGGCCCGTACGGGCAGGGGTACCTTTACCTTTACCTTTAGCATAACTGCAGCCTGTCTGGAAAGATGGCTGGTCCCTACCCATCCAGGTTGGCTACTGGTTTATCCTGTTGATGATGATGATGATGATGATGATGATAAGAAGAAGAAGAAGAAGAAGAAGAAGAAGAAGAAGAAGAAGAAGAAGTTATTTATTTATACCCTGCCCATCTGGCTGGGTTTCCCCAGCCACTCTGGGCGGCTCCCAACAGAATTAAAAGCACAATAAAACATCAAACATTAAAAATCTCCCTAAACAGGACTGCCTTCAGATATCTTCTAAAAGTCAGATAGTTGTTTATTTCCTTGACATCTGATGGGAGGGTGCCACTACCGAGAAGGCCCTCTGCCTAGTTCCCTGTCACCTCACTTCTCGCAGTGAGGGAACCACCAGAAGACCCTCGGCACTGGAGCTCAGTGTCCGGGCTGAACGATGGGGGTGGAGAGGCTCCTTCAGGCATACTGGACCGAGGCCGTTCAGGACTTTAAAGGGCAGCACTAACACTTTGAACATACTGGGAGCCAAGTTGCAGGAAGGAGTATAAAATGACAACATGGTCTACCTGTGTCTCATCAGGAGCAGGGCAAGCCCTACTGGTGTCTAGGGCGTGGCACACCTAGGGGGCAGGGGGCATGCTGGAGTGACTGCAGCACCTAGCAGGGACATGGCTGGCATGTGCCAGCCCCATGCTGCTTTTTCTGGCAGCGCTGGTCCTGCAGGGTGCCCGAGCTGCCACATCCCTCCCAGCCAGAGAGTGCCTAAGAGGATGGGGCAGCTCAGGCCTGTTTTCCAACCCTGTCTCTTAGCTTCAGGCTCCCAGTTTCTAAGACTTACTCCGGATTGCTACTCAGGACTGAGCCCTGAAAAATATTTAGAATGTGGTCCAAGGTTGTTGTTGGGCTTAAACAGGAATTAGCACCTAGAATGGTTAGTTGAAAATGTGGCTGCACTTCACCTGGGAAGCTGTCACAGTAAAAGTAAAAGAGTAGTAAAAGAAAAGTAAAAGGGCATTACCCTTTATGCTAATGAGGAACCCACTGTTCAAACAGATAAAGGATCCATTCACCCAAACAAAGTTTGCAATATGGAAGTCATGGCACTCCTGTCTTTCCCTGGTTTGTTCTTTGTTATCTCCATTGCAACGCTGCACAGGCTTAGTTGATGTTACTGAAATATACTCTGAGTCGAGTGTGAATTTCATGCTCTTTATTCAGCTCATGGTACCAATGAATGAAACTTTCCCCAAAACGTCTAGCTATATATACATTATTTACACAATGGGCCCTGTGTGATTGGCTATTTCTGGGCTGCTCCAGTAGGCCAATCAGGTTGCGGATTCACCTCCTCCAGAAGCCTGATTGGCTGCTCCTGCAAGCCAATCAGGTCGCTGATTCACTTCCACCTGGAGCTGGATTGGGTGGTTCCTGTGGACCAATCAGACTGCTGCATTCTGGATCCTATTGTTCTAGGATTCAGCTCAGTACATAACACTGTCTCCTGAGACAGACAGATGCCAACAGCTGGTGAAATGAAAAGGTTTTTAAAAAACCCATACCAGGTGAACTGGGCTGAATTGGGGGTGATTTTCTCATTTCTGAGTTGAATCACACTGTTAACTAAGTGTCTTGATGCAGATCATGGACTCCCTAAGCTTCTGGGAGGCTGTATGACTTGGTTGTCCAGAAAGTGCATGGACACCCCACCTCCTGAGATATGAGACCAAGCAGGCTGAAAAAACATCCTGACCCCAAGAAGGGAGGGGTGGAGAAGTGGGAGATCTTTCATTTTGAGGAACAGCTCAAGCTTTTCATCACCATGAAGGCCCCCAATTGGGGGAGGAATTAAAAACTGCACTTTTTACATGGGTCTGTGCCTTCCCCTGTGCAAATGAGTGGAGAGATCTCTACTCTCACGTGGGGTCAGTGGGTCATCGCTGAGGATTTATGCTATTTATTCACCATCCCTTCCCTATCCAAGGCAATTAAGAAATCACTGTATCCCGAATAATCCATGGGTTGCTTATTGGAGAGTCTGCCTCCCAATTCCTCTCACAGAGCTACCTATAATTCCAGAACGGCTTGACAATCAATTCCTCTTCCCAGGGAACTCTGGGATTTGTAGTTCTGTGAGGAGACTAGAGAGTCTCCTGATAAACGCTCAGTACTCTTAACAGAATACAGTCCCCAGAACTCTTTGGGGGAGGCCATGACTGCTTGAAGTGGTATCACAGTACTTTAAATGTATGGTATGAATGTAGCCGACGTTTGGATGATCCAGTATGAATACAGCACTAAAGCACTATTATCAAAACAACCATAGTATCATAGAGTGTGAAGGGACCCAGCCCTCCGCCCTGCCCCCCCCCCCGGAAATGCGCAGCTCAGTGACACACAGCAGAATATGCCTGCAAAAACTCCACTAGTCTGGGAGCGGTTATTGTGGGGGTTTTTTTGCATGCTGCCTAAGAAGGTGCCCACTGAACATTCTTTTTCCTTTGCTGTCCTCCTGTCCTGTTGTTAACTTTGACTGCAGAATGTTTTAGCTCTGCTGGTTTTTATTGGGTTGTTTTACTATATGCTTTTAAAATGTGCACACAGTTCTTAGTACCGTTTGTAGCAGATAATTGTGGCATAAAGATGCTAAAAATCAGTGTTGGCCTCCTTCCCAAATGGTGTGAATCCGAGAACCCGCCAAAGAACATTCTAGAAGAGAGAGCAGGATAGGCGAGAGGAGAAGTTGTGAAATTGAAAATGTGTGTGTGCACTTATACACACACAGGTGCTCGTTGTGGCATTTGTCTCAGGAAAATTAATGAAAACAATGTATAGCGTTTGGATTGGCGATGGGAGAGACCAAAGAAAATGCTTCAGCCTAAAGCCCTTGCCCCTTTAATCCAGCCTTGATTGAGTGTGTTTGTTTTTTCTTATAAAAATGTATACTCTGATATTTACGTATGCATTACTTAAGGAGGTTTGCAGTGGTTAAAATCACAATATGAAATCAGAAGCGCAAAATCAACCAAGCAAAGGCCAGGACATAAAACATCTATTCCAGTGTGTCAAGTTAAAAGCCCGCAGAAATGATAATTGCAAAGCATTCAGAAGCCAGAGGAAGGCAGTCAGAGAGGGAGCTATTTGAACATCACAGACAAGCTGTTCCTCCAGTATTGATACAGCCGCTGAGACAATGCATTTATAAACAATGCATGTAGTATTCTGATTCTGAAATAGAATCGTTTTGCATAACTTCAAACCCCACTATAAATGAGCGGGGTTTTTTGAGAGAAGCATTATTAACATCATGCATCCATCCTGGAGCAATTTGTTGAGCTTTTGCAAAACTGCATCAGATTCAGACTATAAATGTCAACACTGCCATTTTTTATGTTGACATCTCCTTCCTCCCCACCCCCGCTCCCTGTCAAGTGCCATTGTTGGTCTCTGGTTGGTTCTCGCCCACCCTGGCTGCTGGGCTAATGCAGTTGGGCTCGGCATCTGCATGATCCATCACATCCAGGCTGAAGCGTATAAATCATCTCGTGAGGTTTCTGCTCTCGTGCTTCGACAGTGACAGATTCGGTTTCATCGGGGTCCTGCAACCCCATTGGCTTCCCCCTTCCCCTATGACTAAGGAACAGCAGCAGGCACTGGGAAGAGCATTTAGGCTATGGAGCCTCGGCGCTCCTTTCCCATCGCCGCCATGTCCGCCGTAAATGGAGACTCTAGGGAGCAAGTCATGGCCTTCCCACCGTCTCTCCTTTCATCAGAGCCACAAAGGCTTAACCTGAACACAGGGCCTAATAACTGCCCTGCTCTGCCTATATAAGGAACAGCAGCAACAGCCGGGAAGCCTGCACGGTTTCTTGAACTGCCATCCATCATGCCTTGCTCAGTTCTTCCGTTTGGACTCCTGAGTCACCTTAATGGCTGAGGGCCAAACTATACATAGCATGCAATTGCAAGTAAATTTACCTGAGTCTTCTCTCTCTCTCTCTCTCTCTCTCTCTCTCTCTCTCTCTCTCTCTCTCTCTCTCTCTCTCTCTCTCTCCCCCCACCTCCGGTTTTGAGCTGAACACTGTATGGAGAAGGGCTGCTCAGCCCTTTCCACTTTGGGCTCTTCCCCCACTCAAAATCCTTCTGGGCTGCTTTTCTTCATGTGGGGAGGGGGAATACATAGGGGTTTTCCTCTCTAGGTGGTGAAAAGCAGCTGGGGTTGCTGTTGAATAGGAAAGTAAAAAAAACACAACGTATTGCATATTGAAACAATCTAAGAAAACAACTCTAAATATAAAAGATAAAAAACAACAGCAGTACATATACAAGATTAATTTAGATCCAGGACAGAAACCAAGTGGGATATTTTAGCAGGCAATGGAAAGTCAATAGAGAAGGTGCTTGTCTGACAGGCAATGTGGGGCAGGTGCTGTCACACTAAAGCCCCAATGTGGATTGGACCTCTTGATATGATAGTATCTGTAGGATGTCCTCTCCCACACAGCACAATGATTAGTTGGGTGTGCAAAGGAGTCATGTCTGCAGCATTAGGAATATATTTCCAATGTTAAGAGCCAAGGCCGTCATAGTAGTAGTAGTAAGGTAAAGGTAAAGGTACCCCTGCCTGTACGGGCCAGTCTTGACAGACTCTAGGGTTGTGCGCTCATCTCACTCTAGAGGCCAGGAGCCAGCGCTGTCCACAGACACTTCCGGGTCACGTGGCCAGCGTGACAAAGCTGCTCTGGCGAATCGGCACCAGAGCAGCACACGGAAACGCCGTTTACCTTCCCGCTATATAAAGCAGTACCTATTTATCTACTTGCACTTAAGGGTGCTTTCGAACTGCTAGGTGGGCAGGAGCTGGGACCGAATGACGGGAGCTCACCCCGCCGCGGGGATTCGAACCGCCAACCATGCGATCGGCAAGTCCTAGGCGCTGAGGTTTTACCCACAGCGCCACCCGCGTCCCATAGTAGTAGTAGTAGTAGTAGTAGTAATAATTTATTATTTGTACCCCACCCATCTGGCTAGGTTTCCCCGGCCACTCTGGGCGGCTTCCAACAAAGATTAAAAATACATTAAAATGTCACACATAAAAAACTTCCCTGAACAGGGCCGCCTTCAGATGTCTTCTAAATGTCAGGTAGTTGTTTATCTCTTTGAAATCTGATGGGAGGGCGTTCCACAGGGCGGGCGCCACTACCGAGAAGGCCCTCCACCTGGCTCCCTGTAGCTTTGCTTCTCGCAATGAGAAAGCCCTCGGAGCTGGACCTCAGCATCTGGGCAGAACTTTAGGATATGCGCCACTGGGGTGCAAAGATCCGCCCAGCGCCCCCAAATTTAGTTTAGCCCCCAAATTAACTTTTATTATGCTTATGTCACTATTATCATTTGATAAATAGTGCTCACGCCTGTGCGGCTCCAAAAGGAGGGGTTTTTGTGTGTTTTAAACCAGCTTTTCCAAAGAAGACAAAGAACACATTGGGAGTCAGTGTAAAAACTCCACACCTGCGCTTACGGTCGTAGGGAGGTGTCTGAAAGATGAGACAGGCGGGCATTGTGCACATGCATGGGAGAGCCATCTTGGGTAGCCTTTCATTGTTGGAGCAACCTTATTTCTAGAGGAGCTGGGAGGGCCCTTGCGAGTGCACAACCTTCTTGGGAAGGTTCCAGAGCCTGTGCACGAGAGCAGTCATGTCAAAGGCACCAGTGACCCTGCTGCCACATAGCAGCCCAATACAATATGCTTAGGCGGCTTCAGCGGCGGGTGCCTGGCGCCCCCCAGAATTCGGCGCCTGGGTGCCCTGCACCCCTTGCACCCCCGGGTAAAGACGGCCCTAGTAAGAGATGTATGACTGTGGAATGGACTCCCTTGGAATGACCTCCCTCATTGGAGGTTTTCCCACAGAGCTTGGATGGCCATCTTCCAGGGATTCTTTACATGAGATTCCTGCATTGCAGGGGTTGGATTGGATGGCTCTTGGGGTCCCTTCCAACCTCTATGATTCAAGTCAGGTGTAGCCAGGGGGAGCAAGATGCAGCCAGCTGTGAAAAATGACAAATTTGATTACTCATCAAACCTGGCACCTACAATGAGCTTTCTCTTTGAGGAGCAGCCAAATAGGTAAGTGTGAGGCAGGGAGAGGGAGCAGGTTATCAGGCTGGCTTTATCTTTTAGATCCGATTGGGACATTTTCCCTGGAGACATGACTTTTGTATAGGGAAAGCTTAGAGCCCAGAGGATTTCCAAGGCTGGCACTTCATTTATTTAATTATTATCAGGTGGCTAACATGTTAAATTTGTATCCCGCTTTCCCCGCAGGTGAAGCTGAAGGTGGCTCTTACGAGAGATTCAGCCAGGGAGGGGAAGTAGCTGCCGTGAGCTGTGAAAAATGGCTTAATGACAAGCTTGATTATGCGTAATATTTTGCATTTGCTGTTATTAACAAAGAAGAAGAAAACGAAAAATGCATCCGTTGCCGGAATGGGAAGGTGTGTATGTGTGTGAGTGTGAGGGGAGGGGGCAGTTGGGAGCGCTATCATAAATTCTGAGTTACCATAAATTTCTGATAAAGAAATTAAGTAGGCTCAAGTTTAATCACACCACCAGTAAATCAAATATCAAATTTAAACCAATGAATTACAGAGAGTCTCCTCACAGTCACTTAGCATTGATAAATTAGTAATGTAATATTAAATTATTCATATCCTTTCTCCCCCCTCCCCCTCCTCCTTAGGACTATAATGATATACTGTACACAGCAATGATAATTTACTTAGGCTGAGTCCATTCATTTAATTATGCTGCTAAACTTGGTAGGCCAATTGGTCATCATGAGAGTTTCCAGGCAAGCTAATCACAAATATATAGAACATGTCCCTTATTGTCCCCAGCGGCTAAGTGCTAAAATGCTATTTAGTACTCAGAAGGTTAATGTCCTGCTTATGTAAATTGTCCAATTTAACATTCAGCAGCAGTATCATAAATTCTGGCTCCAGGATTTCATTAAACGTATGTTCAAACTAGTTGACCTTAAAGGTTAACAAGCACAAGTTAAACAGGACAATTATTTAACTCGCTTCTTATCAAGAGACTGGAGCACTAGCCATTTAACAGTTCTGCATACTTCACAATTAGAATTCTTAAAAGGTCCCCGATAAAGCTGCAGGTCATGAATTTTCATAAGGATGTCAGATAATAACTATTTATCTGTGCTTGTTTTTCACTCTTATAAACTTAAACTTTGATCTTAACATTCAATTAGAAACAATTCCGGTGAGAAGGACTAGGTGACTCAAGGATCTTGCCTTTGCGTTCGTTTTCGTCTAAATTATGCCTCCAGAAGTGTGGCATCAATGAAACGAGTTTGGAAGTTATAGGGGAAGTTATCCCTGTGCAGAGAAAAGTGCTCTGCACTTCCGCCTGGGAGCTGGACACATCACAAAAATGCTGGCTGTGCCATTTATGTCACCCAAATACAATTTTTATTGTGGCTGGCAGCACTATCTGATTAATTGGTGTAATTAATCAATTGATTTAACTGGAGATTTAAAATGTGGATTTTTAAGTAGGTATTAATCAGACGTGCTCCCAGGTCCAATGGGCAGCTGATCTCCTTGTGTACGAAGGGTCTTCAGATTGTTTTCCAGCAGTGCCCGAGGACTTTGGGAAGCTTATTAAGGATTCCTCAATAAGAACACTAAAGGTAAAGGTACCCCTGCCCGTACGGGCCAGTCTTGCCAGACTCTGGGGTTGTGCGCCCATCTCACTCAAGAGGCCAGGGGCCAGCGCTGTCTGAAGACACTTCTGGGTCACGTGGCCAGCGTGACATCGCTGCTCTGGCGAGCCAGAGCTGCACACGGAAACGCCGTTTACCTTCCCGCTGGTAAGCGGTCCCTATTTATCTACTTGCACCCGGAGGTGCTTTCGAACTGCTAGGTTGGCAGGCGCTGGGACCAAGCAGCGGGAGCGCACCCCGCAGCAGGGATTCGAACCGCCGACCTTTCGATCGGCAAGCCCTAGGCGCTGAGGCTTTAACCCACAGCGCCACCCGCATCCCTATAAGAACACTAGCATCCCTGAAATGCTGTCTGTCTGTCTTTATTACTATTCCTTTAGGGTATATCTCTCTGCGTTTTGACTCAAACAGACCCCCACAGTGGCTCACAACAACAATACCATGTTTTAACATGATAGGTTAACTGAAAATCATAGGTCAGAAACAAATTGAAGTGACTGATTTTTTTAATAAAAATAAATAAACCAACAGAAGCAATGGCAGTTAAATACACCCCAAAACCAGACTTAATAGAACCCAGATGCAACATACATCATCTAAAAAGAAAAAAAGATAAATCAGGATTTATTTGTGTCTTTTATTTAACAGAATTTGCTTCCTGTTTAATTGTAAAAACTTCTAAGTCGGTTATGTAAAAGATACATTAACATTATCGATAAAAGTCAGAAGTTGAAAACAAGTAAGCGTAAAAGATTTTTCAAAACAGAAATACAGACAGCAGTTTAAAAAATAAAATAAAAATGCATAGTAAAGTACATATTAGCATTACATATCTGGGTAGACTTGCCTTTAAATATGGTGTTTAGCAGCCGCCATAAACAGTACAGTGAAGGCATCTGCATGATGTCAATGAGCAGGGAGTTTCAGAGCATGGGTGCAAAAAGATTGGTTCTTTATAAGTGTGGAATAAACATTACATGTTAAAATGGCAGCTCCACAGATCGAAGTCACTTGAGTGGGCATATAAGAAATAAGGTGATCCTTTCAGCAAACTGGTCTCAAGAGGTTACTGTGCCTTTGAACATGGCCCAGTGGAATACAGTGGTACCTTGGGTTACATACGCTTCAGGTTACAGACTCCGCTAACCCAGAAATAGTACCTCAGGTTAAGAACTTGGCTTCAGGATGAGAACAGAAATTGCGTGGTGGCGGCGTGGCAGCAGCGGGAGGCCCCATTAGCTAAAGTGGTGCTTCAGGTTAAGAACAGTTTCAGGTTAAGGACGGACCTCCGGAACGAATTAAGTATGTAACCAGAGGTACCACTGTAAATGGCAAATTGTGTTATTGTATAGTATTTAACTAAAGCATTAAAAAACAAAAAACAAACCAACCCTGAAAATGCCCTCAGGCCAACAACAGCAAAAAAAGAAGACCATCCTTGAATTGGGGAATAAAGGTAACATTTCAAAGAAAATCTGATTCACAGCAACATTTCTTCGTTAATTGCTGTCAGCCTCTCTTTTACTATCCTTCGTAAAACATAACAACAGCCTGGGAAAATGTGGAGTTGGGAGAAATCAACCCAATCTGTCTTCTGTTGCATGGTCCTGGTTTAGGGTGTTGGAATTTTGTCGCCCCTTCTCTCTAACTGCATACACACCATACATTGAAAGCGCACACAAACACACACATACTCATACATACAGAGGAATGTAGTTTATCCGTCAGAGCTACTGAGTTCCTGCCTTGTGGAACTTCTTCCTAACAGAAGTTCGGTTTTCTCTCAGATGATGATTAAAAACTGTAATTCACATTTAGAATGTGATTTATTTCTTTTGTGTGTTTTTTAACCAACCGGATTTTGTTGATATGCTGTTGGTGTTTTTACTGTTGCTATTGTAGCATTGTGTTTTTATGTTGTATACTGCTTCGTCGTATTTGCAGTGTGTTTTACAAATAATTAAGTAACTAAATAAATAAATATTTAATTATTTGTAAAACGCACTGCAAATACGGCGAAGCAGTATACAACATAAAAACACAATGCTACAATAGCAACAGTAAAACACCAACAGCATAATTAAGTGACTAAGAGACGTGGATGGTGCTGTGAGACTAGGACTTACCTAGGTCGGCAGTTTGAATCCCCATGACGGGGTGAGCTCCTGTTGCTCGGTCCCTGCTCCTGCCAACCTAGCAGTTCGAAAGCATGTCAAAGTGCAAGTAGATAAATAGGTACCGCTCCGGCGGGAAGCTAAACGGCATTTCCGTGCACTGCTCTGGTTCGCCAGAAGTGGCTTAGTCATGCTGGCCATATGACCCGGAAGCTGTACGCTAGCTCCCTCGGCCAATAAAGCGAGATGAGCACCGCAACCCCAGAGTCGGCCACGACTGGACCTAATGGTCAGGGGTCCCTTTACCTTAAACTAAATAAATACAAATAAGGATACAGTATTGCTATGTCATTGTAATGTATTTTCCGCTAGCACCAGAGAGGGGCAGTAAGGAGCAATTCTGTCCTAGGCACCAGGTCTGATGGAGAGAGGCTTACTTGGTTAATATTGCTTCTTTGCTTTAATTTTGCACAGGAAATTACTTTAGTTTGGATTTAATTCTTCCAGTTGATCCTTGAGAGGTATTATGCTTTAACAGCGCCAGGAAAAACAAAGATTAGATGAAGGTTAATATCCCGTGGTCTTTCCAAAGTAGGTGTCTGCAGAGTTTAGTTAAAAGAAAATAAAAAGGATCTTCTAGCATAAAG
This sequence comes from Podarcis melisellensis, assembly GCF_964234715.1. NCBI lineage: Eukaryota > Metazoa > Chordata > Lepidosauria > Squamata > Lacertidae > Podarcis > Podarcis melisellensis. Next base: position 28,642,515 of record NC_138530.1, read on the forward strand.
GATATGTCAGTGTTTTATATCCTTGTGCACTGTGTGCCTCTTCCAAATTTCATCTCTTGAATTACTGGCTCCAAACTCTGCCGGAAAGGGGACATAAATAAACCGGAATGGCTAATGGACTAAAAACACTTATGATCAGGTTTTCATAACTAACATTATTGATAGCTTCCTTTGAACACACACTCCTATACAGTGCAATTTTCTTTTCGAAAGTAAGATTTAGAACCCTATTTGCAATAAAAAAGGCTAACACATGCAAATAAAAAGAGAGAGATAGGCGAGAATCCATTACGTAGCTACATGCCATGGACTTGTACAGAGAATATAAAGGGATACCCTGTTCTGAAGACAAAAAGGAGGCAGCCTTTTGCAAGGTTCCATCAGGGCTTCTCACGCACACCTCTCATAATTAGTTTTAAAAGGGTCTGGATAATATTTTCTTATCTTTGTCACAGCCCTGGAAGCACAGAGCCTAATTTTCAGGCTTGATCTGGGAATGATGTCACACAGTCCTTTGCTGTAATATCTACTGGCCTGGTCCCGCAGTGAAATTTTATGCACTCAAGTTGCCCTGCATATAAGATAGGAGCAGTTATTTTGCTGAAAATATAAGATGATGGAGTGGGGAGAATAGAGAAGGGATGTAGCTAAGTGGTAGAGGATTCACTTTGCAGAAGGTCCCACATTCAGTTCCCAGCATCTCCAGGTAAGGCTGGGAGAGACTCATTTCAGAAACCCTGGAGACAATACTGAACTAGATGGACCAATGGCCTGAGTTGCTAAAGGCAGCTTCCTTTGTTCCTCAGAGCAGCTCTCCCAGCTCACACTAAGTGGTCCATCTACCCAGCTTCCTTTTGCCCCAAAGTAATCAGGCAGATGCCTTTGGAAAGCCCACAAGCAGGACACAAAGGCAATTGCTCCCTTCTGCTGTTGTTCTGCTGCAGCTGTTAGTCAGAAGCCTGCTCCCTCTCAATGTTCAGAAACCTTTTTCCAATCTGGTGCCCAGCCGTCCAGTTGTCTGGGGCCATGACTCCCACCACCCCCAACTCCCACCACAACCAAAACAACGGGAGAACACAAGATCGGGACTGTACAGTGTTACCTCAGGTTAAGTACTTAATTCGTTTCGGAGGTACGTTCTTAACCTTAAACTGTTCTTAACCTGAAGCACCACTTTAGCTAATGGGGCCTCCTGCTGCCGCCATGCCGCCGGAGCACTATTTCTGTTCTTATCCTGAAGCAAAGTTCTTAACCTGAAGCACTATTTCTGGGTTGGCAGAGTCTGTAACCTAAAGTGTATGTAACCTGAGGTACCACTGTATCATGTTTTGTATCTGTTTACACTGACTAGCAGCACCTCTCCAGAGTTCAGGCAGCCGGGCATGCCAAGCCCTGCCTGGAGAGGCCAGGGATTCAGCCTGGTACCTTTTGCTTACAAAGCAATGCTCTCCCACTGAGTTGCAATATTTCTCCTTAAAGCTGTACCCATGCGGGCCCTCTTCAATCTTCAAATGGATGCGCATAGGTCAAGGGTGGAAATTTATGGAGATTCTGTGAGTGGGTGGGTACAGGCATAGGTGGGGCAGCCTGTTCTATACAGGGCTGCCTTCCCCTTGAAGGTACAGGCATGTGGCTCTTTGAGTCATTTTTGTCACTTTTTATTTATTGCATTTGTATCCCACCTTTCCTCCAAGGAATTCTCCTCCTCCCCATTTTATCTTCACAACAACCCTGTGAGGTAAGTTAGGCTGAGAGATGGTGACTGGCCCAAAGTCACCCAGTGAGCTGAGTAGGAAACTTTGGTCTCCCATCCTAGTCCAACACTTCAACCACTACACTACACTGGCTCACCATTTGGCTCCAGTGGCTGGTACACCAGTTTTAGCCATTTCTGGACAAGAGGCAGGTGGGATATTCATGCTCTGGGAACTTCCAGATGGAACTATGAAAATGCACTGTATATGGGGCTGTCCTTGAAAATGGTCTGGAAGTTGCAACTGTTGCAGCCAGGTTGCTAGCGGGTGTCCTGGAATAAACAGTGTGGGGTAATGGTTATAGAGTGTCAGACTTGCACCTGGGCGACCTGGGTTCAAATCCCCACTCAGCCATAAAGTTGATTTGGTAACTTTGGGTCAGTCATCTAACTCAGGGGTCAGCAACCTTTTTCAGCCGTGGGCCGGTCCACCATCCCTCAGACCATGTGGTGGGCCGGACTATATATATATATTTTTGGGGGAGGAGGGATGAACGAATTCCTAGGCCCCATAAATAACCCAGAGATGCATTTTAAATAAAAGCACACATTCTACTCATGTAAAAACACCAGGCAGGCCCCACAAATAACCCAGATGCATTTTAAATAAAAGGACAGATACTACTCATGTAAAAACACGCTGATTCCCGGACCATCCGCTGGCCGGATTTAGAAGGTGATTGGGCCGCATCCGGCCCTCAGCTCTTAGGTTGCCTACCTCTAATCTAACTCATTTCTCAGCCATACCTACCTCACAGGTTTGTTGTGAAGATAAAATGGGGGATGGGGCGAAGAACTATGTACACTACCTTGAACTCCTTGGAGGATATTTGAAATGTAAACACAATAAATAAATAAATAAATAAATTCTGAAAACAATTGTAGTGATTGCCAGTCCCAATTTAATGTGTTAATGTTTGAGACCCCAAATGACCTAAGCCACAAGTAGTTGGAAGGAGAACTTTGTCCTCCATCGACCTACGTACATTTTAAGATTTGCAAGGGAAGCTTTGCTAGTGGTCCCAACAGCCTTATGAGATTCGTGGTGCGAGGGCCCACTGGCAAGCTTTCTTTTTCATGACGCCTGCATCTAACTAAGACACTGATGCCTTTTTGTCGGCAGGTGAAGAGACACCTCTTTGCCTTTTGAAGAAGGGTAGAGGTATATTGGGAATTTGAACTTCTGCTGCTGCTGCGTATAGAGCTGAACTATGTACTGTATTTTGCTTTGTTGTGTTTAAATTTTATTGCTTAACTTTTGATTTGGACTCTGTAATTTTCTACCCTCGGGACCTTTGGGTGAAGAGCAGATTGCAAGTACTTTTAACAATGAGTGAGTGATTGAAATAGATGCCAGGCAAACCTCTTTGTGAGGTAGCCGTCTCAGTATAAAGTGGTATTTATTTATTTTCACTGTAAACTGGGGACACTATTTGAATTTTACAACTCAGGCACCAAGAGTTATCTGGCCTGAACAATATCAATGTGGAGATCTATTGTGCAGTGTGGGAGACCTCAATCCTGGGCCTGTCTCTGGTGGCCAGAACATTTCCCAGGTCATACCCCTGGCTGGCCCTGCTTGTATCCTTGAGCCCCCAAAACAGCCCATGCATCTGCACGGCCATAGTAGATGGGTAACAAGGATGCTAGAATAGATGGACAATTTAGTGTCCACCCAGGCTTGAGGCAACACTTATGATTTTTGCACGGATTAATCCGGGGATGGGGAACCTGTGATCCTTCAGATCAGAGGTAGGGAGCCTATGGCAAGGTAGACAAATTTCTGTTGTTTACTATATATATATATATATATATATGCAGGTTTTGGTGTCCTCGGGTGTCTTCCCGTGTAAAAGTTGGGGTGTCTAGGCGACGTTTCGACACCCCAACTTTTACACGGGAAGACACCCGAGGACACCAAAACCTGCATTCCTGTACCCGTGAAAATCTACGAAAGCATATATATATGGCTATACACCACACCCCCTCAACAGTATTTATAGGAACTCAAACACTGAGATCCTGCTCTGTTCCAGTAACAAGAAGCCGAAAGCACCAGCCTGAAGATGACGAGTGAGACCTCGTCGAAACGTCGCCTAGACACCCCAACTTTTACACGGGAAGACACCCGAGGACACCAAAACCTGCATTCCTGTACCCGTGAAAATCTACGAAAGCATATATATATATATATATATATATATATGCGCAAACTCATGTTTACAGCTGTTCTTATTTTATCTGTAAGCCGCCTTGAGTTCCTGTTGGGGGGAAAGGCGGGGTATAAATATGATATATGATATAGTATTTGATATGGCCAGGGCATCGACTCCCACCAGCTCCAATTAGTACAATGATCAGGGATCGGAGAGGGGGCCACATCCTTGCTCTAGATGTTGCAGCAGGGCTACAGCTCCCACCATCCTTGACTACTGGCACTCCTGGTTGGAGTTGGGAGTCCAGCAACATCTGGAGGGGTTCAGCTTCGCCCCATCTCTGCATGAAGCGGAAACCTCCAACCACCACAGAGATGGGGGAAGGAGAAGTGAAGCACAGCCCTCGCTTCCTGTGTCATATTCCAATATGTACCGCCGTACGCGAGGGAGCCGGTCTAGCCCCATGCCTCTATGGTAATCCATTCTATGTTCCCATCGACGTAATAAGGAACATGTTTTCGTACCCGTCACCCCGAGTACGTCTCACTGAGAAGCGGAGGCGCGTCTGCGTTGGTAGCTGCTTTAAAATAAAACGAGGCATGCCTTTGCTGCCCGCGAGAGCTTCCTTTCCGCCGACCCTTTCCAGGCATCTCGTTTCTTCCCGGAACGTCCGTGACAGCCGCGCGGGTCACCCGGACCGCTTAGGAAGAGGGACATACCTTAGGCAAGATGGCCGCTGCCATGGCGGGTTCACGTGGGGAGGCCGAGGTTGCCGGAGCCGAAGTCGAAGCGAGCGATAGCGGTAACGGGCGCGAGGATCCTGTTTGCGCTGGGTGGGGGAAGGGGGTGGCGGCCAGGGGTTGTAAAGAGAGAAGTTACGGGGCGCGTGGGTGGCAGCGATGGAGAAACTCGCTCCTCTGCACCGCCGAAGGGTGGAATGGGGCGAAAGTGCCTGGGATCGAGTACGGTCTTCGCCCCAGTTCCCCGTTCTCTTTGTTTCTACGCCTCATTCTTGCCTTCTGCACAGTTCCGTGTTCTTCTCTCTGCCCACTGTTTGTTGCTTTCCAGTGCTTTTTCTTTTCTTCCTAAAAAAAATGGTTAGGGGCACTCTCATTTTGACTCAAGAAAATCACCATTATATAGTTCACATCGGGGAAAATAAATACAGTAAATGGACAGAAGTACAAAGAGTCACAAAATGTTTAGGGGTATTCGTCCCCCCAGGAAAAAAAGCACTGCTGGTTTCATTTCTGTGCCTAACGCGAACTTGTTATCCAGGATGCCTGAATCTTGATCGCCGTTGCCTTTTCTAAGCTTCCTGGGTTATGTGGTGCAGCAAACAAGAAGAAAAACCTGCTAGCCTATTTGCAAAGCTAAACAGGGCCGGGTATGATTTCAAATTGGATCAGGGACCACGTGTTGAGATTCCTGGATTGCAGGGAGTTGGACTAGATGAGCCTTGGGGGGCCGTTCAATTCTATGATTTCTGTCTCTCCCTCTCGGAAGATAAGGTTGCTATGTATTTACCCTCTCCGCTCTTCATATACCCCTTTTCTATCTCTCTCAGCACACTCAGAGAGACAGCACCAGCCGCGCTGTGGGTAGTGGAAGGAGAAAGAATAGTAGGATGGCTTTCTCCTCTGAATAGCAGGGAACAATAATGAACTTTGCTTTCCCTAATGATGCAGCCGTATTATTGCTCTGGTTCATATCGTCATTCTGTAGAAATAGAAATCGCTTTGGGAGACAGAATCTGATGACTTGGTTCATTTTTTAGTCCTTCAAATTATTTGTACTATTTTTTATTTTATTTTTTATTACTGATGAAGTTGAAAGCCTTTAGATTTCATGCATTTTTTACTGGACAAAAATGGAGCAGCAGTCAGGTGTCGACTAGGAAAAGTAAAGGTAGTTGCAAATAGAAGATCACCCAGTGTGTTATTGGCCCAATACTACTGCAGTAACCAGTGTCAAAGAGATTTAGCCCTTATTAAAAACTTACTACCTAGTTCAGGATTGTTTTACACCTTACAAAATTTTGGTATGAAAGGTGATATAGAGTGCAACAAGTGAAGACCCCGAGGGCTATCTGTTAAAACCCCTAATTTTAATTCTGCAGTCTTGTACCCATTTGGGAGTTAAACTCCATGGAACACAATGGAAATTACTCCTTGATAGGTTTGTATAGGCTCATGCCATCAGACATGCACTTGTGTTGTACAGACAGTTACCTACACAGCTCTGATCCAGCTGGCCTCTTCTCATGTTTTTATATACTTGTGATCTTGAGCATGCTTTCTATACAAGTTCTTTCTTACTTTATAGCTGAGGCTGGCATCTACTTAAGTGATATCACCTGATGCTTGGCAAATTACAGTCTGTCAAATGGTGATAAGAAATACCTCGACGCTAAGGATAATTGGGATTAAGTGCTTGAAAGCATGTACTGCAATCTAGAAATAATGGTGAAACTCATGAGTTAACTTTCTCCTAGGTCAGGGGATGTTTTTTGGCTGCTGATAAATCGGCATCCTGTTGTGAATTTATTAACTGAGCCAGGAACTGCTTGTACTTGCCAATATTGAACTTCAGCTGCTGAGGAAATGATTTTATTGTGCTTATGAATATATTTGTGCTGCTCAGCTGCAGTGAGGAAAATAGGCTAATTCTTACAGTCCACTTTTGGGTTGTCACATTCCACATTTTTGTGATTTTTTGATTGGCCCAAATAAAAGTATTACAAACATGAGGACTTAGCAGGTTTTTTCTTATGACCCAACACATATTGTTTTTATGCTAATCTTTGTAGATATGTGTGCAGATGCAGAATTAATCTGATGCTCTTTCACTAGAATGAAACCATTTAATATTTTTGAACTGGCAAAATGCTCTCTCCCGCAACCCCCTTGGATGTCAAAGGTGGATTCGTGGTTAATTTGGTTTGGTTCTAGTAGCTGGCTAGTGTTAGTCTGCATACTCTGGCCTTCATAGAGATGGATGGGGTCATTCAGTGTTACCAGATGCTAAGCAGTGTTTTTCATGTCTACTTTTGGACAGATTGACAGTGGTCTACACTATTTGAATTTTAGTAGGTACCTTGTAAGCAAGCTTGCACCTTGGGTATTGGAGGGACTTTGTTCTCAGATGATTGGCAAGTAAATATCATGACAGGATAATATGGACAATTGATACTTTGTTCTCTGAAAACAGCATACATAATAGGTCAGGCACATCATGTAGAGTGCTGTGTTACTCAGACTTGCATATTTTGTTTGTAGCCAGAAATTGATGAGAAAATGTTATTGATGGGAGTGGCTGGGGAAACATAGCCATATGGGCAGGGTATAAATAATACAATTATTATTATTATTAATTTTTATTACTGCATTGTCACTTTAACATCTCTTGTGGCAGATGTCTGTCAGCCAGTTCACAGACTGAAAGTGCTATCCGCTGTATATTGTGGGAGCAAATTCTGTGCTGTGTGCCAAAGTACATTCTTCTGCCCATCATTTGTGTTGTAGAATGACTGAGGTTTGTATGAGAATTAGAGTTGATTAAACATGAGCTGTGTTTAGTCTTTTCTGAAATGTTGTTAGCTAAGGGTTGTGAGGATTTTGATTGGTGGTAGGCTGTGGCTGATGTTGCCATGTACTCAATCTGTCAAAAAACAAGAAAGCTGTACCAAAGTGTGTTGAAAGGTGTTTTGGCTATCTTTTCAACCTGCTTCCCTGTGGGGTTTTCTGAAACTATTGGGTGGGAAGAGCAGTAACAAGATGTGTCCTAGTAATCTTTTATCCTTTCCCAGTGGACTGCTGGATGTGTTCTTCCCCTTATCAACCACTAACTAACTATAAATTCTTATACAGTGGTGCCTCGCAAGACGAAAAGAATCCGTTCCGCGATTCTCTTCGTCTAGCGGTTTTTTCGTCTAGCGAAGCAAGCCCATTGACAGCTTAGCGGATTAGCGCTACAGCTGTCAAGCGGCTTCCAGCGATCAGCTGTCAAGCGGCTTCCAGCGATCAGCTGTTAAGCGGCTTATCAGCGGAACAGCTGATAAGCGGCTTAGCGGCTTAGGAAAAGGGCAAAAAAAGCGAAAGAAACCCGCGGGGGGACGCAAGATTTTTTTCGTCTTGCGAAGCAACCCCATAGGGGAATTCGTTTTACGAAGCGCCTCCAAAACGGAAAACCCTTTCGTCTAGCGGGTTTTTCATCTTGCGAGGCGTTCGTCTTGCGGGGCACCACTGTAGCCTGATCAACTAAATCCTTACAACATAAATGTATGAGCTTTCGTGTGCATGCACACTTCTTCAGAAGAAGTGTGCATGCACACGAAAGCTCATACCAAGAACTGACTTAGTTGGTCTTTAAGGTGCTACTGGAAGGAATTTTTTTTTAAAAAAAATTTTTTTGACTATGGCAGACCAACACGGTAACTGGAACATAAATGTAGTAGCCTTAGCTTTATTCCTTTAAGAGGTATCAGAATAGAAGGGATGGACAATTGCAGCAGAGCGAAGCCTCAGATTATCTTCTCTGTATGGAGAAAATACCAGTGACCGTTTTAATCAAACTTGCACCAAGTGAAATCAGTGGTGCACTTGGCATGTATATGCTGAATTGGCTTGTATCACATGCTTATTTTAATCTATCTTGATTTTGGCATTTCAACACTAGATGTCAGTGTTGTGATTGTAATCTCTTTAAAATAAACCAGAAGCACATTTCCCCCGCAAATGTTCTGCTCTTACCCAAAACATTATTAATTCCATAATAAAATATTGGGGTTTTGTTGATTCATCTGAAATCTTTGTTCTGAAGAGGATTTTGTTTTTGTTTTTATTTTGCGTGATGTGGATCTTCATATTTTCTCAATTTGCTGCAAATAGTTTGTTGTAGATTAGTTACAGCAGGAAGTGGTGACTGGTCCTTTGAATTCCAGTAACTTGGGACAAATTATCCTTGGTTAAAGATGTTGTCCAAGTAGCAAGGAACTGGGCATACCTCCTCTCAGGGTGAATTGCAGTTTAAATCATGATTTAACAGCAAGGAGACAGGCCAATTTTTATTGTCTAATTAAATAAAGGTTCCTGTAGATAGTTTTTAATGGTGCAGATTTGACCACTAAACAAAAAAGCTTACTGGAGAATTACTTGCACTATTGTTTCATTTTTACAATTAGCCACTACATTGCTTTGTTGTATGGTATGTGTTAATTTTGCGTGCTTTGCTTTTCTACCTCTAGAGAGAATATATTTTAAATGTTTCCAAATAGGGTCATACCTTGGAAATCAAACAGAATCCGTTCCAAAAGTCCTTTCAACTTCCAAAACATTTGGAAACCAAAGTGCGGCTTCTGATTGGCTGCAGAAAGCTCCTGCAGCCAGTTGGAAGCCCTGCCGGACGTTTGGCTTCCAAAAATATTTTGCAAACAGTTACTGTTTGCGGTGTTCGGGAGCTAAAATGTTTGGGAACTAAGCTGTTCCAAAAACCAAGGTATGACTGTGGTAGGGCTAGAGAACATCAGACCTGGGGGCCAAATACACAGCCTCTTTTTCTGCCCTTAGGAATGCTCTCCTCTGCTTTGCACCCTAAGTATTTTTGCCTGGCTGGAATGTGCCCTTGAGTTCTGCCTCTTGCTTGTTTGGATGGAGGGTAGAGAGGGGTGTGGATAGAAGCCAGCCTATTGTACAAAGGCAAAACTCACATTCATCGCTCCGCCCACTTTTGCCTGGCATGTGCCCCCAGGAAGCTTGTCCAGAATGGAAGTAGCCTTGGGATAGAGACTCCTGCCATATAGGATATTGCAGCCAAGGCAGTTTGTGCGGCAAAGTCTAGGAATATAGGAACCGTGAGCACTGGAAAACTTTACTTCCTCTTCCCAGAGTTGCTCCATTCTGCTGGCGCAATCACACCCTCACAAAAACAGAAAGCAAATATAACATTACAAAACCCTGTGAGTGACAGATTGAAGCACTTTCTGAGTAGTTGCTGGACAAACTTGAACACTTTATTTATTCTTAGGTGAACGTGAAATACCTGGCTGTGTTTGGGTGGTAGGTGGAAGTCTATGTATTAAGAAGTGATCTGATTGGTTCGTCATTTGTGGAGAAAACCCTTCCTTATCTCAGTGTATGTAATAGAGGCACTGGTTCTGTTTAGAGGTGAACTTTAGGACTAACACACTTATCTTTGATTGTTTTAACATGAATCATAGAGTTAAGGGAAGGGACCATGAGGGGCATCTAGTCCAAACCCCTGCAATGCAGGATTATTTTTGCCCAATGTGGGGCTCGAACCCATGACTGAGATTATTAAGAGCCTCATGCTCATACCAACCAAGCTATCACACTGTATTGGTATCCTTTAAGGGAAACTTGTAATTTACTTGGAGGGGAAAAAATCCATTTGAAATATGAAGGGTTGCATCCAAAGCTCTACAATTGCAACTCTGCAAGTGTAGTGGGACTTCGCCTTCCTCTCCTGCTTTGTGCTCCTAAAATCTGCTTCTGAGTTCCCCTCCCCAGGGGCTGCGGAGGAATGTCCCGTCCCGCAAATAGAGGTCTCTTTTGCTAGCAGAGCAAGACCATTGCATACATGTTCACTGAGTTTGATTTTTCTCCACTCTGCTCTTCTTCTAGGTTCTGAGTGGAGCTCTGGCATTCCAGAGGACAGCTTCTCTTCGGGGGGTGAAGAACCTGATGGCGACGATGAGGATGAGCCTCAGACCCCAGACACGAAAGCCAAAGATGCAGGAGAGTCGAAAGATGCAGGAAATGCTGGCTGGGCTGATGCCATGGCAAAAGTGCTCAGTAAGAAAGTTCCCAAGAGTAAGCCCACCATACTGGTTAAAAACAAAGAGCGGGATAAGGAACGAGAGAAGGAAAAGCAGGAGAGGCTGGAGAAGAGGAGAAAGGTAAGCAATTAGATGCAACATCGTGATACCATACATTATGTCCTCCATAAAAACAGTCCCCCCCCCTTTAGTATTTATTCACACTTACTCTCAGTAGCCAGATTGCTAAACTTTTGCAGGCAGTGATTTATGAAAGGTCAGTTTGAGAGACGCCTCTGGGTTACTATGAAGCTTGCGCTCTGTGCATATGCTTTGGCTTGTCATGGTAGGATTGCTAGTGTGCTCCAGGGGTAAAAACTAGCAGCCAAAACATAAGCAAAGTTATGGTTGTGCAGAAGTTCAAAGCTTGTTGGAGGAGCAAGCTTGCTCCCTAGCTGCTAACCTGGGACTGTGCCCGTAATTTACTAAAAGTACCATCTGAATTCAACCTCGGTCTGTTGTTTCCATCTCAGTTAGCATATTAGCACTGGGAAAACCGAAACTGGGACAAGTTCTGGCAAGTTATCTATGCAGAATGAACATGTCGCTCAAAACAGATGATGCATACTCACCTTTGCAATGTTGTGTCTCAGAGTCCAGGAAGGAGCAGCCCCCTCCCCTCAGTAAGCCAACTCTTAAATCAGAATTCAAAGCTGGCCTACTGATTGCCACTTGGTGAATCAAAGTTATTTATTGTTTGAAGGATGCTGGTTTCCTGGTCCTGTAAATGAGCCAATAATTTGTGTAGTATGGGGTAGCCTGTATTTTAGGACTATGGCCTGCATGGTTCCTGGTCCGTACAGCTGTCAGTGCTCCCTGTGTTAAAGTGTAAAGTTTTGGGAAGCATTGCTTTTCAGGGAGTTAATAAGACATCCTTAGGTCACTGCTGATACACCTGGTGAACAAAGTTCTAGTCTCTTTAGAAAGGCACTTTGGTTTTCCACTCTGTTATTGACAGTGTATCTGGGATAGGGTGGGCTAAAGTTTTAGGGTCTGGTGTTTCACATCTTTTAATGACTGCACAGTGGTGCTGTATAAACTGAACTGATTTATATGGTGTGATTCACTACCCAAGTAAGTCAGGGTACCAAGTAAGCCAGCTGCTCTTACTTGGTATGAATCTAATGAAGCTCTAATGTGTATTGAAATGGCTTCATTTCAATAGCACTGTGTTACCAGACCACGGTGGCTGCTTTTCTTACTCCCGATATTTTCGGATGAAAATGTAAGGCTATAATATAGGATCTATTCAGTCACTGTTTGCTCTCTGAATCTGGTTTTATCAGATAAATATGTGGGGTACCACAAATTGGTGGTGTGCTGTTAGTCTATAAACTGATTTGTTCATCATGAGATAAACTTGAAACAGCCTGCCTTTTATTGATTCCATGCTGATGGAAAACTAAAATAGGGTTAGCTGTTTGATCAGAGGCCAGAGCATAGTCATCAAGACATGAATTCATAGCGGTCTGCCTGGAATTATAAAGATAAGAGTTTTCTATAACTTCATAAAAAGAGGCTGTGGGTAATGGAGACTTAGTGTTAAGAGGGTTCAAACAATGTTAACTTGCTGTTCAATTGTTTTAAGAAGCATGACCATCAGTTTTGCTAAAGCAGAGTGCAGGGAAAGGCAGGATAATATACATAGATGTGTACACAAATGTGTTTGTGTGTGTATGAAATTGCTGTCGATAAAGACAGGAACCGTGATTGGGTTTGGTTTTCGTGTCTAAATCAAGAAATCTTTACCCGCTGAAGTTGGTTTCTTTTTCTCACAAAACATTGGGCTATCTCAAAATATAATAAATCCCAGTCTTAATCTTCATAAGAAAAGTGCTACGTTGTTAAAATAAAGTGGGAAATGTCTCCAGTATTCCAAAAATCATGATAGCTCTCTTTATCTCTAATGAACAAACTTCTGCATATTTGCTTTGGAACTGCAGCTCAGACATCTGCATATTGGCATTGAAGCTGCCTGATCCCCCATGTAAAGCATAAACCGTATATAATTACTGGAAAACAATTGGTTCATGCTGTATTAAATATACAGTGGTACCTTGGGTTACATACGCTTCAGGTTACATACGCTTCGGGTTACAGACTCTGCTAACCCAGAAATAGTGCTTCAGGTTAAGAACTCTGCCCCAGGATGAGAACAGAAATCGTGCTCTGGTGGCATGGCAGCAGCAGGAGGCCCCATTAGCTAAAATGGTGCTTCAGGTTAAGAACAGTTTCAGATTAAGAACGGACCTCTGGAACAAATTAAGTACTTAACCCGAGGTACCACTGTATAACTTTCTCTAAGTGTTACACATTTAATATAAACTTTTAGCAAGCGGCTATAATTGTGTTAAAGTTGAAGTCTGGCTGTATGAAGAAGTTTGATGGCTCTACCCTACTTTAAAATTGTGGCAATCCTTTTGTTTTTGAAAAACTAACTGCATTTGTTCTGAGCTATGTCAAACAACTTTAAAAGTGTCTGACAAAATAGCGGATGAACTGAAAAACGTTTCGGCTTCATTAAGACAGGTAGATTTCAAAACAGACACTGGGAGTTGAGTCTTGGAAGGAAGTATCTTATCTGTCATACCTCCTTAAAAGTTGATGAAAGGTCTGGACAATAGCTAAGCATAGCTATAGTATGTATTATACTCCAATTTAAAGTTGTGTTTATTAGTGTATCTAGAAGCTCCTTTGCTTCCAGTGTCTCAGGCTTGGATGGTTGTACCATTGGAATGATTCCCAGTCTCGGAGATTGTTCAAGGTTCCCCATAAAATGCAATAGTCGCATGTATTGTCAGAGTACTGAGGTTGCTCATTTGCTCCCAAAATATTTAGAGTCTGAATACAAGGTCACTATCACTGGGCACCACTGCTTATTTGCGGGCAAACTCACTCAAGTCATTCTTGAAGAGCTGCGCTGTTCATCTGTGGTGGTCAGATAGTACTGCAAACCATCTTGAGAAGGGGGTAATGCCCCACAAATAAGTTGGGACCTGCATACCCTTCAACTCTAGTTTAGAATTCATTTCATGAGAGGCTATGCTCTAGGTTAACTATTTCAACCTTGCCGATCAGCTTTAAACAATTTGCTTGCCCAGGATAAATAGTTCAAAGTAGTTTGACTGAGTTTCTTTGTTCTTGGTGAGAACAAATAATCGCCTGCCTGGGTGAGCACCCAAATGTCCAGGTCACACTGCAATTGTTGACTTTGACTGGCAGGAGAACTCAACGCCCAGAACATCCCTGCTCAGGAATCTGCTTGATCCATTGGCTCTAATGTAGTTGGAAAGGTTCGCTGGAGAGCCTGTTATGTGAAAATCCACACCACTGACCTGTTGGGCCTATCGCTTGGCACTAGAGGAGCGATGCTGTTAAGCGTAGTTGTATTCTCCCCATCCTCACCTAACGTCCTACATGATTTATCAACTTGGTTTTCTTAAGAAATATCTATATGTGCATGCTGCATTTTTAAAATGCCTAATGCTCTTTCGCATAACAATATTTATGATGCAGCTTGATAAAAAGCGGGAGTGGGAAATGATGTGCAGAGTGAAGCCAGATGTTGCGAAAGACAGAGAAATGGAGAGAAGCCTTCAGAGAATTGCCACGAGGTAAGAGTGTGTGTTTGGGCTTTTGAAAACAGATCTAAAGGCATGCCTGAGTAATCTGCTTCTAATCAAATTGAACTCTTAAGAAGTGACTCGTGGGAGTCAAATGATTTATACCTAGTTCTGTCTCGTACAGTATCAAGTTCAACAAAAGATTTCAGAAGTCTTATGAAAGCTTAAAATTTGGACAAGACTATAACGTGTTAAGTGTTCGCCCAGCAGGAGTTCTGGGCCTGAGCTCATCGTTTTTGTTAATTCCATACTTAGAAAATACACAGATCAATCACTTCTCCCACTCTTTGTATTTCTCTAAAGTGCATTCACCAAAACTCGCTGTTCTTGCGGTCAGATTACTGTCTTGCATTAACCTAGCGTTGCACCACATGGCTCTGGTCTAGCACATAACCAGTGCATTTTCTTGATCATATCAGTGGGCTTGTTTTTGACATCCTTACCTCCACAGAGACTGCTTTAAAAGCTTGCCTCTGAACTTTGCGTAGGTGGGTGTGCTAAGTCATTGGCTGACTCCTCTGGCATGTCCCAAAACCTAGTGTCACAGTTTTCACTTTGTTTACTACTTGTTGGTGTCTGGCCGAACTGCTTCAGAGTTCCTATTCCCTTCTGTCATTTTTGCATGCACTGACCCTTAGCAGGAATAAAAGCATTTTGATAATTTTTCCAGTGTGCATACACACACCTGAAGGGTTGCATAGACATTCACACAGATACTCTCCCAGTGAGTGCACTCCATGCCAAGAAGAGAGGTTTTGCATGAAGCAAATGCTTTTTCTGTGCTGACTCTGCTTACAGAGCCAAGGTACGTGAGCACATTCGTGTTCTTTGGTTTTTCTGTCCTTGAGGAAGATGCGACTTGCATCTTGACTTAAGGACAGGAGGATGCAGCTAATAATAGCTACTTCTCTCAGACCAAGGGAGATGGTAAAAAACTCTGCTTGAGATTCCTCTGGAATGTGAGCAATTACTTCTTCCAGTAATTGCTAAAATGTGGGACCAGTAACTTTTACTAAGTCTTTTCTCAAACTGGGTGCCACAGAAGGCCACCTGGTTCCCAGAAACGGGGGGAAAGTGAAGAGGCACTAAAACAATAGGGGAGGTGACCCCTACAGTGCACTGAAAATATGCTGCTTATGAATTAAGCCCAGTGTTCTTCGAGAACGGTTACCCAGGGGCACTATAAAAGAAGGGGAGGAATCCTGCGCATCCATATAAATAGTTTCAGGAATAAGACATTTTTATAGGCCATCTGAAAGGTACTGTAAATTACTGAGAATAATTCCACACAACCTACTGGACAAAAGTGTTGGAAATGAGGCTTAGTTCTGTCACAGCAAACGGCACTCAAACCAAAATCACTAACACAAAATGGGCATCAACAGCCTAGTTCATAGGACACTTTGCCAATGGTAGGAATAATCCTTGCTTTTTCATCATTTTTTGTGGCGACGCTGGTCTGTGTGTTTGCTTAAGGCTACAAGCAAGCCTGAAGATAACTGATGCTCGTGAAACTCAATTAGCATGGGATTGCGGTGTCTCTAAATTAGATTTTCCTTATCATGATGCTACTCTCCAAGCGCAAACTGTAGTGTGGTGTGAAACTGGGCTTAGAATGTTTCCTGGGTGCTTGAAGGAATACACATTGTTGCCGTCACAAATTGTGGGCCAAGGTCTCTTTGGGTCAGTGACTGTGTGCGGTGTCCTTACATTTCACTGTTCTTTGATTTTACGAAAAGTGCATGATTTGGATCCCTTTTGGCTTTTGAATGGTGTCTTAAACCCACTTGCGTTCTGACTTATTACCCTGACTCCTCTTGTCGTTATCTCATGTGTCTGGCGCAGTGGGGCTGAGGAGACGCTTTATCAAAGCCATGCTACCTAGCAGGTGTGGCAGTGAAACAACAGGTGCCTAACCACTCCTCCTTTCATCTGCCAGGGGCGTCGTTCAGCTATTTAATGCTGTCCGGAAGCATCAACAGAACGTCAGTGAGAAGGTGAAAGAAGCAGGGAGTTCCGAAAGAAAACGGGCAAAATTGATCTCGTCTGTTTCCAAGAGAGACTTTATCAATGTATTGAGAGGAATGGAAGGGATGGAAACAGAGCAAAATGCTGCCAGGAAGACCTTGAAAAGCAAACAGGTAGGCACCACTTCTTGGAGGAGTGGTTCTAATGTGGCAGAGTGAGCCATTCAACTTGCATGTTTGTGTAATTTTGCTCTCCTGGCTTCAAATGATTATGGAACGTTACTGCTTGAATGTTATTCACAGTTTTGGAAGCTATATAACATGTCTGGGGAACCTTTGGCCTTCCAGATATTGTTGAACTAAAACTCCCGTCAGCCACAGCAAACTTAGCCAGCAAAGATGAGGGTTCAGCAACACCTGGAGGGCCCAAGGTTCCCTAGACATGCTGTGTTTCATGACCCTTGCTGCTGCCTTTTAGAGAGTGCTGGATTCTGCAGCTGCAGTACCCCCGACAGATGGCAGTCTAGCTTGGATACCTCCAGGACAGTAAAGCCTGCCACTTCCCAAGGCGGTCTAGTCCACTCTCAAAGTGCTCTTACAGTTTCAGTTCCTAAGCAAAGTCCTTACCTCGTTCACATTTTTGTTTTGCTCTCCTTGGGGTCTGGATAGCATTGAATGGGCTTGGTGGGGCAATGGAGCTTAGAAGAACACAGCCATTGACACCAAATGCCCCACTGGAAGTCCCCACTTCACATTTTTAATAGAGTCCTGGGTATCTTCTTTTGGAGCATCTTAAGGAGAGATGAACATATTCAGTACTGCTAACTTTCTAAGACAGATTTCCCCTTTTTGGTCCTTCGGTGTTCAGTCTTGGACAGATTATTTTTTTCTGGGAAATGGTATTGAAATTTGAGTTAGAAACTATGTCAGCACTTGTAGGAAACCTTGGCTCTCTCATCTTGGTTGAAAAGGGAAAATGAGATCTTAGGCAGCGTTGTTCTTGCTCCAAGCTACCATCTCTGCTTTCAAGTGGTCCACTTTATGGTGCTGCCTATCCCCTGTTGTCCTTCTCCGCACATCTTTGCAACTTGCATTGGCTGAGTTCAGGCATACTGCCAAGCTATAGTTAAGAAGCCAAATGATGGTTCTTATCTGAATTGTTTCCTATTTGCTCATCACCCAGCTTCAAAAGTTCACTCCCATCTCTATCTGCAGTAGCCTCATGAGCTGGAGCAGCTTATCAGTGATCTGTCAATTCAAACATAAAAGTATACCACAGCTTATCCTAGCTTCAAGCCATGCTTTGAGTTCGATAGCTCCAAATGGGAGTAGGCTCACATTCAGACATTATGGATCTACAGTTTCAAATAAGCAAATCATGGGTTTGTGTTGTGTATCAACCCAGCCTATGTCAACCACTCTGGCTATGGATACTTGACTGATGGGCCGTTGATCTGAACCAGAAGGACTGTTTACATTCTGTATATTAAGACTGTTGAAAACTTGAAATGACAGGTTGGAGGTTAGAAATTCTGTCTTTCTTACGTTTCATCTGGTACTTACCATTATGGTGGTACCTCTGGATGCGAACCGGATCCGTTCCGGAGCCCCGTTCGCATCTTGAAGCGAACACAACCTGCATCTGCACGGGTTGCGATTTGCCGCTTCTGCGCATGCGCGTGATGTCATTTTGAGCGCCTGTGCATGCGCAAGCGGCAAAACCCGGAAGTGACGCGTTCCATTACTTCCGGGTCGCCACGGAGCGCAACCCGAAAACGCTCAACCCGAAGCAACTTCAACCCGAGGTATGACTGTATCTGTGGTGGGCTTGTGGATGACTTGTTCTGGGGCTAACCTCAGACCTCAGAATGACATTTGTTCACACTGGTTTGAATCGGAGACAGACTTTATCTGCAGTGTTTTAGTTTTCATTAAAAGTTCTGCCGAGATACCTGCGTTCCAGCCTAGCTGCAAGGTTACTGCCGATACAATAATTCCTTCCGAGAGGAATCTGCTTTTAAAAAGTCGTTCAAGGGCAAAGATGTTGGATCAGTCAGATTCGAAAGGGAGCAGGACTTGGGGTTTCGGAATCTAGAATTTCAGAAGCTGCATGTTTATAATGCATATTTGCGTTCATGCTTGAACTTTGTGCTCGCTAGTGGGTGGAATACTTCTCTTGGCCCCATTCCATTGGAGTTAACTAAGCGCTTTCCTGTGCCAGCAAGAAATACTTTAATCAGTTGGGAGACAACAGTTTGTCATGCGTTCTTTGTTTAGTGTGCTTTCGGGAAGCATGCCGAAACACTCCGTGGCATGAAGAACCCTCTGAGTTTCACGCAAGTGTACGATTAAAGTATTTTAAAAATTCATTGGGTAATAAGAGTAACTTAGACTGTCGCCAAGTGTTCCATTTCTCCTTAAATCTGTCCGGCTTGCTTGATTTCAAAGGCTGGAAAAATTAGAATAATAAGCTTGATGTTGTAATAGAAGCTCTCCAGCGCTGCTGTTCGTAATCTGTTGGTACACAGAAACTTAAAACTGACTTACAGGGCGTGTTGCATAGCTAGCACTGTGGTCAGAGCTGTTGCTTTGGTTGCTGACAGAGCAGGTCTTGTCACTAAACATCATTGAGGTTGGGTGGGAAGGCAGACCAGGAGCTACGTGGAAGTAAGGAGGGGGTAATATGCAAGCGTGGCCTAGCCAAGGAGAACGAAACCCATGCCATTATGGTATATTGGGGGGGGGATGGGGACTGGGCAGGCTCCCATTTGGGAGGGTCTACACTCTCCTTTTGCCTGGAGTACTTGCAGAATGAGAAGAGAACAAGCTCCTCTTCCCTTGTGAAGTCTTGTGTGTGTGTCTCTGTGTGTATGTGTGTGTTCAGTTTTACTGTGGGTTAAATGGAGACTGTGCACAACTCGGCAGCACATTCAGGTGTGCTATGCATGGTATCTTGCCAATATGCACAGTTGCCAGGCAGAGACCCCTGTGGTTTGACTAGGCCCCGTACATATTTTACCTGTGGAACTGATGAACGAAATATGTGCTGGAGGACATCTTGCTTCAGTACGGCTGAAATGTCCTGGTTGTCTTTTTGCATGGTAAAAAGTACAATGTGGGGTGTTTGGTTCTCTCCCCACCCCCACCCCCCGCCTGGTAGGTATTTCAGAAAATCAATTTTGGATGGGAGAAGCTTTTGTCAGCTTTCCAAACCTAACATCTGATACCTTCCCCTCAACCCCTTAGTTGAAATAATGTTATAAAGCTGGTGGGGAGGTGTGCAAAATCCTGGATTTTTAGATCATATGCATTTGCAGCAAAATCTGTCTTTATAGTAATGCCTTGGTATTTGTGGCTATTCTCTCCTCTTCTCCCCCCCCCCCCCCATTTTCACTTCCTGCAACTTTTTGAACTCTAAATCTCTTCCTACTATTCAACTAAACCAACTCTTGGGGGGGGAGGGGTTGCCATGTGGCTCTAAGTCAAGGCTGGCTTTGGTTTTGCTTTTGTTCCCCCCCCCCCCCTTCACCTTTTAAAGAAATAAATGGGAATTGACATGTTCAGCATCAGGTAGGAACTTGACCTCAGAACACAAATATTTGTGGATGGAGGTATTTTGGGGACATGCATATTAAGCGTTCCTTCCTTACGGATTTCTGCAGCCTTTATGTGACAGGTAGGTTGTTAATGCATCTGAACTCTTGAGTGGAACTGCGAAAGATGGAATTTGCATGAATATCTCCAGGGTAATCAGTCTGCAATGGAGAAGTACTGTTTCAATGTATTAATTTTTTTTGGGGGGGGGGAGGTGGGTTATGAAGCTCGATTGTGGCCATAGATCAGAGAGAGGTGGGGAACACCAAGTTTCCTCCAGCTCCGTGCAATGAGTAGATGTCAGAACTGTGCACATTTTTGTGCCGTGCATTGCCAAAAGTGTGCACCACCACTTTGTGTCCTTTTGTTGGTGTGGGAATGCCTGCAAATGCATGGTTATTAGGTTTCTAAACTGCTTTGAGCATCTCTCTCTCTCTCTCTCTCTCTCTCTCTCTCTTTTAACCTGACAAGTCCAGCTTTGGAAAACAAGTCTTAATTGAACTTGAAATGTTTTGATTGAACTTGAAGAATGAATGCTCTGGTAGGCCAAATTGTGTCGATATTCAAGGCCACAGGGAAGGAATCTTATCAGTTCCTACACTATGGTAGCTTAAGGTCAGCCACAGATCATTCAGAAGCCCTCGTCATGAAGAAAGTATTTATTTTGCCTCTCCGCTATGACACTGCCTACTCAGCAGCACACACCGTAGCCTGAACAGTCGTGTGGGCAGCAGATGTGCTGCTGAACAAACCTTGAAACAGAGAGCAAGACCTCTCCAGTGCCTGCGATTCCATATAGCTCTCCTAAGTAACTGCATGCTGCAGGTTAGAACTGCTTTGCTTGTGCTCAAGCATACACCATATCTCACCATGTTCTCAAAGTAGCACATGTGATCCTTAGTGAATAGAGCATGCTGTAACACAGAATTCTTCAACCTTGGGCCCTAGACGTTGTTGGCTTCGAACTCCTATGATCCACAACTAGCTTTGCCCAGCTTTCAAGGATGATGGGAGTTGTCCCACACCATCTGGGGACCCGAGGTTGAAGAGAGCGGCACAAGCAGGGTCTGAATTAGTTGAACACCAGCCTTGCCACCTAAGTGCCTTGTTTTTTCTTTAATAGAGGAATTTAATGCCATGGAGGGTACATTCCTAGGAAGGGTTTGTGGTACATCTTCCTCACTACATTGTGAGCTGGATTTTTTTGATCTTTTTGAAGCTTTTGGAGTTCTACAACTGTAAAACAACAACAACAATTTTTTAAAATAATAAATTTTATTTATACCCTGCCCTTCCCAGCCAAGACCGAGCTCAGGGCGGCTAACACCAGGTATACAAACAATTGATTAAAATATAACTTAAAAACAAGATTAAAATGCAACATTAAAATGCAGCCTCATTTCAGTAGAAACTCAAATCCAAAACTTTTTGGGGATGAAAATGTCAAATCTTCAGCAAGGCCAACTATCCAGACTGGTTCTATGTGGGCCAGAAAAAAGCCAGGGAAGTCCCCAAATAGGAGTTCCATCACAGAAGGAGAAAGGAAAAAGGAAAGATGGAAGGCAGATTGTTACATGAAGCGGAATAAGGTGGTAAAGTCCCAAAGTTTGGGAAGTGTGGGAAGTTTCCCTGCCTAAAATTGTATGCAGCTAGAAAGCCAGCGTTTTGTGTTGGGGGGGGGCGGAGAGACCACAGTTTGATTTCCTTCCCCATCCCTGCTTACAATCTGATACCATCTTTATCGTGCCACCTAATTTTGCTGCCTGTGCAGATCCTGTGCATGCTCGTTCACGTTCACCAGCAGAGAAGGGTTTTCCTATCGCCTGTCTCCTCTACAGCTCCAGTGAGGTTTCACGGTCTGGTGTTTGAAAACTTGTTCATGCTTCTTTAAAAACTGTAGCCCTCTCTGCAGATTTTCTGTGCTCAGATGGGAGTAATTATTTTTTTGAACGGGATCCAAGGACTTTGCCTTTCATATCATTAACGGTTTATCAAAGTATTTCTTAATCCTCGCTGAACCTGCTGACTTTTGTAATATATTTTTTTCTCTCTCCAAGGTACATAATGCTTGTTTCTGGGCAGGATCTTGTGGTCTCTGCCCCCTTCCCATCTTCCTTATCTGGAAAGCCTGCTTGGGGAAGGCAGCGGGGTTTGTTTGTGCCGTGCTATTTAGAGTGTGGTAGCAGTGAGGGGTGGCAGGCTTGGAACATTTGTATTCCCAGCGTTGAGTTGAGTTATTCTGAGCATGGCCTCTCACGGAGACATAATGGGGACTTAAGTCCATTGAGTCTACTCTATCTTTATTGGATATCCCCCAGTACTTGAAGAGTTTTATCTCCACCACTCCAGTGCCCACTGTAGGGCCAGCCAGGAATACCAACCCTGCCTTAGACCCCTTTGCACAGGGAGTACTAAGATACAATCTTCTGGGAGATAGAGGATGAGCACAGCGTGGTTTTGGAGGGAGATAATGCAAGAACTTGGCAGTGGAGAAAGAAGAGGGGCAGGCTGTGCCGTAGCATTGATTTCTACATTTCCCCTCTTCTACTGAGGCTAGATGCAAGATTCAGAGAGCGTCTCCCTCCCTACTCGTCAGGATCTTCCTCCCTTGTTCATCATAATTCATCCCCTCTGCAATTTGGAAAAGTTTGTGTTTTTGCTCCCTTTGCTCCTGCAGTTGTGTTGTACGTCAGTATCTGCATATCTGCACTCTGTAGTCAGGCTGCGTCCAAGTCCGCGCTAAGGAGACAATTGGGGAGAGGAGCAGTTACAAAGCTCCTCTGTGCTTTTAAAAGTTTGTTTTGCGAAGTGTAGCTGAACCTCATATATCCTAACAATTGTGCAAAAGTGGAGGTGCCTCTGCTGGGTGTCTCTGCTAGAAGCACTGTAGCTGCTTGTCTGCATACCAGAATCTCCCTCTGCTATTATAATATATGAGCTAGGGAGATGTTTGGAACTTGTTAAGTAGCCTGAAGAACAGGACTGCATTGTAGAAACTTGCAAGAGAAAAAAGCGTATTAAATCATAGTGGTGATAAATCAACAATTACATGATCTGTTTTGTGCATGTGTTCATATGTAATGCATGACCTTAAATTAACAACCAGTACTATCCATTGTGTCGAAATATCTTGCAAGGGGAACTCAGGTTGTTACCTTATTTCCCCCGGTATTACTGCCAGAATGGTTTTTTTTGTTTAAATATAGCAATGGTATATAAAACAACGTGGAACAACCTGCGATACACACCTTTTGATCTAGTACATGCATTATGCACAGACATCCAAAATCTCTAATTCAATTAGGACTGCTTTATTGAACTTTAGAAGCATGATAGTCACATATATTTTATTTGAGTTTTAACAGGACAGTATTATACTAACAGCTTCCGTTATTCCTGTGGTCATGATTGTCTTGAATGCTATTTCACCTGCGCTATCTCTCATTTAGGCTCCCCTAACCCTAAGCTGGGACACGGGTGGCACTGTGGGTTAAACCACAGAGCCTAGGACTTGCCAATCAGAAGGTCGGCGGTTCGAATCCCTGCGACGGGGTGAGCTCCTGCTGCTCGGTCCCTGCTCCTGCCAACCTAGCAGTTCAAAAGCACATCAAAGTGCAAGTAGATAAATAGATACCGCTCCAGCGGAAAGGTAAACAACGTTTCCGTGCGCTGTTCTGGTTTGCCGGAAGCGGCTTAGTCATGCTGGCCACATGACCCGGAAGCTGTACGCCGGCTTCCTCAGCCAGTAAAGCGAGATGAGCGCCGCAACCCCAGAGTCGGCCACGACTGGACCTAATGGTCAGGGGTCCCTTTACCTTTACCTTTAACCATAAGCTGTCTTTTACATTGAAGCTGAAAATGGCACCATTCAGATCTTTGTTGAGTCATGTTGTTGTGGACATCTGTAACAATAGTAAATTCTGAAATATAAACTTCCCAAGCTTTTGTTAGGTATCATTTTAATTCCAAATTGACTTCTAGCTTTGGGCTCCGTTGTATAGATAGACAACATGCCTTTTTCTTGCAGAAAGTTGCCTCCAAATTTCTTCAGGGTCATGGAAATGTGTTCAGCAATGTGGAGTGAAAGGCCTTGGTAGTGAAGGTGTGACTTTACCCCCCTACTTCTTAAGAAGGTGGTCAAGAAAAGGCCTTTTCTGGCAAACCAGTCAGAAGAAGATGGGAAGGAAGGAAGATGTCTTTCTCTTCCCCTGCTCCTTAGCTTGTAGTGCATCGAGCTGTGTGTGTCCTCATTTATGAGACTTTGCACCCACCATCCTCTTGCTTTTCAGTAGCCAGCCTGCTGCTATCAGAGCCTCACGTTTAGCCATCAGTAAGCAATGCACCTTGGGAAGCAGTTTTGATTTTATTGTGTGTGTGTGTGTGTGTGTGTGTGTGTGTGCCTTATTGAGCTTGCATCTTAGTAACAACCTGGAAGGATCATAGAGGCTTTGGAATTAACTGGCCAAGCGCAGTCCAAGCCCTTTTATATGGTCCATACCACACTTTAGGAATTGGTACAGAATGGCCAGGATTGGCAGGCTCTTCTCCAGGGAGGCCAAGGGCTAAGCTAGCATAAAAATGGATTCTTTCCGATAGACGGTCTGATCTTTCCAGGTCGGGATTAAGATGTTCAACAAAGCATTACGCCTTCGTTAACCCTACCTGGCTCATGAACAGAGAATTTAGACCCTAGTACTGCCAGTCTCTCAACTGGCTCTGCACATATTCCCCTAATAAGGAGTGCATTCTTAAAAGTAGGGGGAAATCTACAGAGAATCTTGGTCTATTGAAAACATCTCAAGTTTAGTGATGCAGATTTAAGTTAATAAGTATTTTTTTTCCTTTATGGAACAATGAAGCTTTTCTGCCCCAGTACTAATTGTATATATTTTCGAACATGGAATCCCAGGGGTGGAACAGCGCTGAACACGGGTGGGTCACATGGAAATTATCTGGCAATGTTGCAAATCTCATAGAGCCATGGGGCCAGGTTAATTTGCAGATGCAGTTTGCCACTTGTCTGCTCATTGAGTTGTAGTTTGAAAGCCATTGTAGCTGCTGCTGCTGCTGCTTAACTGTATTTTCTTTGACGTGACTTTATGCATGCTCATTTCTATAATTCTACTGGCATTTTGTTGTTCAAAGTAAAGTTCTGTAGGCTGGAAAGCAGTCTACTTTTGTCCCTGTTTACTCAGAAGCAAATCCCGTCAATCTGTTAGTGCCCTGGAATTCAGCAGTTTGTACTGGGGCAGTGGAGGCTGATTCTGTAGGGCCAGTGGGGCACTGCCCCACCAAACACATTCTGCCCTCAATTTCTACCTGCCTGCCTCCTTGCAACCAGGTCAAGGGGTTGGCACTGCCCATCAGCATCCTGCTCCTTGGGCTTAGTATTAATTTTGTAGAGGAGGAAGCAGGGAAAACCAGGGCATGAAACACTAGTGGACTGGAGGTTGGAAAACATGAGTTATTTGCCCATTTTTTATGTATGTGCTGAATATCTGACCTGATTAAATGAGCCACCACTGACATGTACCAGTGCATAAACCAAGGGTGATGGTCTTGGGTTGCTGCTGAATCCTGAACACCAAAAATGGAAGATTCAGCAGCTGGAGAGGAATAGTATTGGAAGCAACTGAATCTTAATTGGGAATACTCATCTGTCAGTTGGATTGTGCAGTTTCTGTCCACATACATTTAAAGCAGCATGGTGTGAAAGTGGCCATTGCCTCCAAGTCAAAGAACTGCTATAGAAACTGTGCACATTCCAGCTGATAAGGAGTGAATGTGGCCAGGGAAGAACTCTGTCATAAGCAAGGTAGGTGGGATGAAACTGGGAGTAAGTAAGGTTGCATCCAAAGGCCTGATGTTAATTTTGGCGTCCACCACCTGTATCATGCTTTAGCTTGCCCTGCCAGATCAGACAAAAGACCTGTCCATCAAAGCATCCTGTTTCCTACAGTGGGAGACTAGATATTTTGGGAAAGCACCCCAGGCGGGCGATGAGCGTGATATCCCTGACTTGCTACAATCCCCTAGCGACTGGCATTCAGAGGCAGGCTTCCTCTGATCCTAGAAGTGCTGTATGGCCCATTGATGCCCTCCGTGCATGTTTCTGATTAAGTGCTGGGCTTAAGCTTGCAGGAGCTTCATCCTTGGTCAGTGTCAACCTGAAGCATGCGTTTATTCGCCTGGTTTGAAACAGAACCCAAGTGAGGCTGTTAAATATTGGGTGTACATGGAGACAGGTTGCCTTCCTTGGGTGGTCCCCCAGCAAAGACTCAGAAGGCGAACCTGTAATTCCACAGCTCTGTGGCTAATTAAAGCAGGACAAACACAACACTTCTGTGTTCTGGAGATGAAGTTATCCAGAATAGAATGGAGACCAGGTGCTGTAAACAATTCTCTGCAATGTTTGCTTACTGGGAATGCTTTCCAGCAGCTGTAGCAGAGCCTCCTGATTAAGAGCTGCTGATGGGACTGTGGGTGTTCAATTGTGTACATCATTTTTCACATTTGTGTCTTGAAGCCAGTATAACTTGCTGCTTGGTTTTGTTCCAAGACAGCAGTGGCCAATTCCATCACCCACCCACCAATTGAAATTGCATTCTGCAGAGAGGACTGGAGTTTATTTTCAGTATGGCTCCCAACTGACTGAAGCCTTTTTAAAAAATGATTTATCACTTGCCTTTGCTTAAATCTAAATGCATTTTGCCTATTTCTAAAGCTGTAATGCCCCTTTGAGGCCCTAGAGGGATTTTTGTTTCTTCCTCGTAGAAATTCTAAATGACCTGATAAACCAAAGTTGCCACATGAAAGAAATAGTTGTCTTTAATATTCCTCCTCATTTTGGGGACCTGGGATATACAGTAATTATTATAGTAATGCACCAAAGCCAAAATGGCTTAAGAATGAAGCAAGTTCAAGGCCTTTCAGCCAGCATTAGGGAACACTTAAATGCTGTATTGCCATTGATTCCCACTGCCTGCTGTTTGCTTCAGTTACCTATTTTTACTGAGGAGGGGGTGGGTGAGGGAGGTCAAGTTTGTTCCTGATGTGCAATGTACATGGTAGCTACAAATGCAGATGGGAAGGAAAAGCCATCGTAAGATTTCCTTTAAATCTCTTTTTGCTATGGAGAGCTGCTAAGTCGATACAGCTGGGAAAGCAATGCCCTTTTCAGTCTCAGTCCCACTGATTCACAGGGAGCTTAAATGTTCAAGCTTGCAGCGGTTGTATTTAGCCATTCTTAGTATATAGCATTCTCTCAATGTCCCAGCTGATGTCTTTGCCTATCAAAAACTTGATTTGTTTTTACATCCAAAGACTGCTCATGCAATCAAGAATTAAAGCGGGGGAAATGGGTAGAAGCTCACTTGTGCTGTGGTTTGGCAAACTCAGTGACAAGAGAATTCCTAGGTAAATTCCCATCTTCAAAGTTTGGCCACAATGCTGTGCAAGGCCAAATGAAGATTTTACTGTATTTTTCGCTCTATAAGACGCACCAGACCATAAGACGCACCTAGTTTTTGGAGGAGGAAAACAAGAAAAAAAAATATTCTGAATCTCAGAAGCCAGAACAGCAAGAGGGATCATTGCACAGCGAAAGCAGCAATCCCTCTTGCTGTTCTGGCTTCTGGGAGAGCTGCGCAGCCTGCATTCGCTCCATAAGACGCACACACATTTCCCCTTACTTTTTAGGAGAGAAAAAGTGAGTCTTATAGAGTAAAAACTACGGTACATACTTAACTAGAAAAGTCACAAGCCCACCCCCCAAAGAATTTTTTTTGGATGAAGGTTTGAATGCTTTCCAATGATTGGCATTCAGCCCCCCTGTAAAAATTGCAGTGCCCCAACTGGGGCTGGTTTTATTGCCTCCAAAGGGTTGTCTTGTCTCTATTTTTATTTTACTAATTGAGCTTGGACTGCCAATATGTTTCTACTAAATGGAAATTGGTTTGCCCTGGTAAATGAGTCCTCAGAGTAATGAGCAAAAAGCTGCTGCAAAACATGTTTACTTGTAAGTCCTTTTGATTTCAGTACAAGAGCTTAAGTTTGCCGTTTCTAAGAAGTATTTCTCACATACACGTTGGACTGGTTGGGAAGCAACAATAAACAATGGTTTGTTATGAGCGCCAGTCTTGGGATTTCAGCCCTCCATTGTGCTCTGTGTGTAAGAGGAGAGGAGAGGGAGAGCTTCTGCTTCTGGTGTAGAAGAAACTGCAGTTTGTTCCACCAGAAGCAGACCTTTGCTGCAAGGATAATGTTAGGAAATAAGACAAGACTATCCAGTCCCCATTGAAATTTTGCATGCTTTGATGCCTAGTAAATGACAACTTGTTGAAAACATGAACAGAGATGAGACACTGCACCTAAGCACCAAATGAAATTTACAATTTTTTCGCTTTGCACCAATGAAGCAAACGTAGAAGACCAGTCATCTTCTTTTCTGGGTGGTTGGGTAAGGAATTTTGCACACTATTCCTTCAGCCGTATGATGGTATCATTCTTATTACAAAAATGCAAAAAGAAGTGCCTATGTAGGTGTGGGGTTTTGTGAATATACACCTCTCTGCACTCCTGTGCCAAGATACAGATTGTTTTGGCTTCTCAGGAATGTGCCATTTTGGAAGGCAAGGAATGTAGGCCTTGGCTTAATAAGGTAGAATTAAAGTTGCGTCATGTTGCAGGTGCCAGGAATAAGTTTGTTAGAGGAAGTTGGATTCTGGCATTAGATAATACGTTTTTGCAGAGGGAGAGTCGATGTGAGCTAATTGCTAATCATGTAGACAAGGACCTTATTGTGTTCTTTGGACTCTTTCTCTTCTCTTTTAGGAGAATGGGTCAGAATCGATTCACATGTTGGCCCATGGGGTGAAGTCAATGAGCACATCAGACGTGCTGATTTGTGTTTGTGGGCTTTGAGTTTTAAAAATATGTTAGGTGGCCCAAGGTGCTTCTCTGTCAGTGGGTGTCCTCCCACAAGACAAGTTTTCCATATGGCTGTCACTTCCATGTAGAAAATCACATATACTCTTCATATACACAGTGATGTATGAAAAGTGTATATGTCTATTTTGCTATGTAGATTTGGTGCAGAAACTCAGGACTTTTCACTGTACATATAGCAGATCGGTGTTAGAAATTCAGATATATCAGCTAGATGCCAAATAGCTCCTTAAACCAAGGTTACAGTCACCAAAATAGAATGTTGCCATTTGGGGGCAAGACAGCTCTAAAGCCTTGTTTTTCAAATGTTTTACTGACTGTGATTGATTATCAGTTAAACATCTGGCTACTTCAGATGACAACCCTTGAGAACTAAAAGAAGAAAAGTCACTTTATCCAGGGACAGTCCACATACCTATTGGCCTATTCCTACCCCCTTCTTCTTAATGGTGACACAGACAATTCATAGTATAAGGATATTCTTCACAACTGTGAGCAGGGGCTGGGGTAAGTAAAGACAAGATACAACAATTAACTATAATGTTGTTCACTGCTCCTGCTCAGGCTGCACAGAAAAAAGCATTTTGGTTTCTGAAATTCATTCTGATTGTTCAGATAAAAATATACAGTGGTACCTTGGGTTACGTACTTAATTCGTTGCGGAGGTCTGTTCTTAACCTGAAACTGTTCTTAACCTGAGGTACCACTTTAGCTAATGGGACCTCCTGCTGCCACCGCGCCGTCGGAGCATGATTTCTGTTCTTATCCTGAAGCAAAGTTCTTAATCTGAAGCACTATTTCTGGGTTAGCAGAGTCTGTAACTTGAAGCGTATGTAACCTGAAGTGTATGTAACCCGAGGTACCACTGTAACTAGTAGAATTCTACAGGATGTGGTATTAGTGTGTGAAAACAGTCCAGATCCATTGATCCCCAGGCAGGCACCTCCCGATGGTGGAGATGCCCAGGCATCTTGACTTGGTTGCAAGTGGCCAAGAGCCAGGTGAAGAATTGCACCTAGTGCCTGGCTGATTTCATGAATTCATGTGTGCACCCATCAAACACTAGACACATGAGATCTGTGCTGGTTTCTACCCTGCAGGAAAGAAAGGAAGTGATCTTAATGGTGATGGGGCTTGGTTAGGAGGGAGCGTTACAGCTTGACAATGGTTCTTGGTAATAGCAAGAACTCTCTTGGTGGGTTTGTGTAAGCCTCAAAGCTTACCAAACCAATCCATAGAATTAATTACAATGGAACCTAACAATAATTGTAAAAAAATGCTATTTACAACAACAACAATCTTTATTACGGTCCAGAGACCAACAAAACATTACAAATCAATACAGAGTTCATACAGCCTACCTCCAGGTTAATCAAGCACTTTGTTTGGAATATAGGGCTCATTTGTTCTTTCAACCACCGATAAAAACTTTGCCACTGCCAAAGTTCTAGCTTTTGTCCGGTCTTCCAGTAGGAACCTGACATAGTGAGCCTCTGACTTTCCCGGGAAAGGCACCAGCAAGGGTAGTATCAGTTCAGCCCTGGCCTGCTCATACTTCGCACAATGTAACAAAATATGATTTATGGACTCGATGTCTTGAGCACACGAGCAAAGTCTGTCCTGGTAGGGAACTCCTCTCAACCTACCATCCAGCACTGCAGAGGGGAAGACATTCAGTCTGGCCTTGGTGAAAAGGCTTCGATAGTTAGGTACTGTCAGGTTTTTGATGTAAGGTGTTAACTCAAAGACATACCCATATTGAACTCCTGCTGCCAGTGGACTACAGACTGCGTGTGACCGAGATCGCAAGTCACTGTGTGCATTGTCCCATAATCTTTGCTTTAAAGCCTTTTGGGCGCCTTCATAGCCCAGGTAATACAGTTGGGGGGGAGACAGACCAATAGAGGTGGCTTTTTTAGCCATGGTTTTCTGCCATTTGCTGACAAATTCCTCATTGGTGATATGTTGGTACAGACCCTTCCCTAGATTAAACACTGAAATCCTGAGCCAATGTCTTAGGGCAGCCCACCATGCTCTAGCTGAAATTGGGCATTCACCAGCTTCCAACAGAAGTACGGAGTTGGGGACGCAGTTAGGTACCTGCAGCAGAGATCGTATAAATTTTGCCTGAAAGCCATCTAGCTTTGGCAGGTCCCCATTATGCCAGACATTTGCTGCATACAGGAGTTGGGAAACGGGCTTTGCGTTGAAAACCCTTAAGGCTGCTGGAACATATTTGCCGCCCTTTGTGAAGAAGAATTTATGTATGGCTAGCTTTGTAATCTCCGCCTTTTGAAGGGAGGTTTGCCAATGGTGCTTCCAAGATCTTGTATGATGGAATGTGAGCCCTAGGTAACTGAAGTATTTTACCTGTTCGAGGTTATGGCCATCCAGCACCCATTTAGACTGGGAGAATCTTCTTTCGAAGACTAAGATTTTAGATTTTTCATAATTAATGGATAAACCATTTCCAGAACAGTAATCAGAAAATTTCCTCAGCAGATAATTCAAGCCCGGCCTGGAACGCGAGATGATGGCTGCGTCATCAGCATACAACAACAAAGGGGTCCTTCTCATTCCTATTTTTGGAATGTGTCCATCTGGGTCCATTAAGTTCTCTTCTAGGTCATTTAGGAATAGGCAGAACAATGTGGGGGCCAAAATACAACCCTGTCTCACCCCCCTAGTCATCTCGATGCTGTTCGATAGCTGTCCCTGTCGACCGCATCGGACCTGCAGTTTGGTTCCATTGTACAGGGCTTTTATAAGAAAGAGAAGTCGTTTGTCCTGCAAGATCAGACTCAATTTGGACCATAGCTGGGATCTGGGGATGGAGTCAAATGCTGATTTCAGGTCCATAAAGGCCACGAAGAGTTTACCCTGTAGGTGTCTGGTATACTTCTCAGCTAGGAAGGACAGCATTAGACAGTGGTCTGTTGTTGAATGATTCTCACGGAAAGCTGCCTGGGCTTCAGATAGTATATTATGTTCATTTAGAAAAGTTGTCAATTTGCTACTGAGGAAATGGGCATATAGTTTCCCAATTATTGAGAGCAGGCTAATAGGCCTATAATTGGAAGGTACATTTGGGTGGCCTCTCTTAAAGATTGGGACTACTATAGCATGTTTCCAGCTATATGGTACCTTACCAGAGTTATTTACTACCGTAAAGAGTGCTGCCAGAAGCGGGGCCCACCAGTGCTGGTTTGATGTAATCACCTCAGCTGGGATAAAGTCTTTCCCCGGAGCCTTTCCGCTCTTCAGCTTCCCAATTAATGTATGGACTTCCTCCACAGTTACTGGCCTCCAATTAGGGAGCAGTGACAATTGTACCCTGTCATCCTCCTGTAAACTGGAAGGGAGGTTTGGATTTTCCATAAATATATTTCTGAAGTGGTTCTCCCAAACCTGAGCTGGAATGACACAGCTGGGGGCTGAGGAGCTATTTCTCATTGAGTCGGAGACCAGTTGCCAAAAGAGTTTAGTTTCATTGTTTAGTGAGGCATTCAATAGTAGGGACCAGGAATTTTGTTCGGACTGCCTTTTTTTTGAGGCCAAAAGGGCTTTGTACTCTTTTTTGATTTTGAAATAAGATTGAGGTAAGTAGCTTAATCCAGCGTTTCTATAGGCCAAATAGGCGTTCCTTAGGGCTTCCTTCTTTGTGTGGCACTCTTGGTCAAACCAACTGCGCCCTTTCGCAGTGCGTGGCTTGCCGGCTGAGTTTATGTTAACCGAGACCACATCCTGCAAGGACTCAATGAGATTTTCATAAGCTGTCAGGGAGGAGTCTATTGATAAATTGTTTATTATAATTGATCTTAACTTAATTGCAGTTTGTGAATTCAATCTATTCTCAACTGCAATTGCTATCTCAGGTGTCCATTTTTTCCTACGCAATGCTGGATCATTTGCTTTGTCTATGTCCTCATGTTCTATGTGAGAGTGCTGAATTGAATTTTGGCCGGTAATGGAGATGATAAGAGGTAAGTGGTCACTTTCAGTCCTATTATCTATTGTGAATTTTTTAATTGATTCGAAGGCCTGTCTGTTAGTGAGACAGTAGTCTACTGTGCTGGCCCCATTTGAATTTATGAATGTGTACTCGCCTTCTCTGTCCCCGGGGAATGCCCCATTAGCAATGATCAGATCCAGACTTATTTGTAAAAAAGCCAGGCAGAATCCAGCATAGTTGATTTGGCAATCTTTCGAATGTCTACGTGGGGGTGGGTTTAGCAAGAGGGCGCTATTTTCCTTTAGATCTCTTAATATTGGGAATTTTATTTCCAGGCTATCATCATTTGAGCCTATTCTGGCATTCATATCTCCCATTAGGTAAAATGGCGAGCCAGGGTACCTAATTTGTAGGGAATAAAGGAAACTATGGATTTTACGCCACGTGCTCTCTATCTGTGTTTGCACTGTATATGGTGGAATATACACTGAAACAAAAATAATACTCTTGGATTCCATATGCAAGGTGATCCCCAGTGCCAGCTGCTCGAAAACTGAGCACTCAATAACTTGTGACGTCAATTGAGTGGAAACCAGAGTTACTAGGCCCCCCCTTGGTCGTCCCCTTCCAATGCTATTTAATAGTGGGATGTGAGGGGCAGGGGGAAGGAAGAATGCAGATGGGTCTGGTTTTTTGCAAGATTACATCCTTCTGGAGCAGTTATGTATATGAGGTATTTCATTAATACTTACCTTTAAGTTAAAAAAAATATTTAGGCTGCAGTCCCACTATACCTGCATACCAGGGAACTCAACAGGACCTGGGAATTTCTGATTAGATGTGGTTAGAATTATGCTGCTAGTTTGATGTTGAACACGGCTGAGCTGTATTTAATGGGACTGAAAACGAATCATAACCGTGGATCTCTCTGTAAATTTTCTTTGGTAAATGTTTATTAAAAAGAAAGCGCTAAATGCCTTGTTGATGCAATAGCACTGCAGTCCTATATGTTTCTATCTAGAAGTAAGCTCCATTGAGTTCAGTGGGATTTATCCCCCCACATAATTGTATATAGGAATGCAAACTAAATTTGTTAAGCCACAGGACATGTTTAGCTTTTGCTGCAAAGGCTATGTTTTGGTATGCTACTGCTTGAATTGTAGCCACCACAAAGTGGTGCTGTTGCACTGTAGAAAATGTCTTTTTTGCTTCTTCATTCTCAAATAACGGACAACTAGTGAAGTGCTAAATCCTTAGTAAAAACCAAACTTCTGTCTTTTTTATACCTTCTCAAAGTAGCCTTATACCACCTGCTTCCAAGCAAAAAAACAAATTCAGAGTAAAATTACCAGTGTATTGCTATCCAGATATGAACTTGTTGAACAACAACAACATGGCAGCTTTCTGCTATGATGATAGACAATTAAGTCATACTCTGAATAGACCCACTGAAATCAGTGGGTCTCCTTTTAGTGTGACTATCATCAGATATTGCACCATATGACTGACTGACACCAAGGAGGCTTTTGGGTAACTAACCAGATACGCTAAATGTTAACTTTGGGGTGAGTTGTTTGTTGGAGGGCTTTATGAAACCCATGTTTTGTGTTGGTGCAA
The DNA here is from genome assembly GCF_964234715.1 of Podarcis melisellensis. Taxonomy (NCBI): domain Eukaryota; kingdom Metazoa; phylum Chordata; class Lepidosauria; order Squamata; family Lacertidae; genus Podarcis; species Podarcis melisellensis. The sequence goes on from NC_138530.1 coordinate 28,676,958, forward strand.
TGTGCCAGGTAATGTCTTAATGAAGTTGTATCTTGAGAGTAATTAAAGAGAGGGAGCTTAGATTGCCACATAGAAGCTTTTTTTAAAAGACACTGTTTCCTGGGTTAACTATAGATTAATCCATATGGGGACGGGGGAGGTCAAAGGGCACCATGCCATGCTTGTAGCCTGTCTGAAAATAGCCAGCACTCTTGCTACTTAAGCACCCAACGCTGTGTCCTTGCATGCACCTTGTTTGCAGAAATAAAATGAAGCCGGTCCTCAGTTCACATGTATTTTGAAATCTCTTGGAATGACACGGAGTTGGGAGTTGCACGCATGATCCAAAAGCTTTTTAACTTGATCCACCAAGAGAGATTTGGGAGTATGGGGGAGATGTCGTTGTGCATTCCTGTACACTCTGCAGTGCTCTCTGCTTTCCTGTAGATCCCAGATGTAGTTTTTGCGTTCATCTGCTAGTCCTTGAGTGCTGAGAGATTAAGTGATGTATGTCATGCATGAGCCAGCCCTCGGATTACTACTAAAATGCTGCATTTCTTACAGATGTCAAAATAAGCTCTCTAACATGTTTGATAATGGAGTATGCTGTAAACTATTTACTGAAGAAGTCTCCGGTTAAACATCTTCAGTTTAGAGGTGGGAATCACCCTTCTTTGGGGATTCATGGAGCTTATGTGATTGCCATACAGTGCCAAGCACTCGTGGATGAGGGCTGAGTTTCTAGAGGTATTTCATGTAGACTTTAGGCCTGCTTTTGGTCACCTCGCGGGACCAAAACCACCAGGAGTTTGCGTGCAATTCTCCTCGGTCGCTTTAAATGCAATTGACCATGGTATCCCATGGCTCGGAATTTGAGGCACCATTTTCAAGTGCTTTTGTTCGGTGGCCTCTTCCAAAAGATGTGCTGGCAGACTGTTCTTCTACTCGGTTGCATTCATGTTTTGGTGTCTTCCTGGTGGTGGTTCACCCTGTTCTTAACAGGGTTGTGCTCCCCCCAAAAGGGGCAGGCTGCCTGGGGGATGTTCCAGCATTGTCAGTGAGGCCACATGTTGCCTCTGTAGGCCAGGTTGCTTTTCACCAGCTTAGGTTGGCAGGCATGCCAGGTATAGGTCTGCTTTGGGTAGATATAGCCCAACGTCAGTGTTCTATGTTCTTCTGATAACCTATGTTTCAGTGACCTGATGGTTGGGCTACTGTAATACCATACACGGGGCTGCCTGGCCAGGCAACATGATCGGTTTGTAGCAGTGCTTTGTCAGCTCTGCAAGCTGGGTTTAGTTGACTTCAGGACTGTGAAGGACTCCCTGCTAAGATCTTCAGTAGAGGCAAGTCTTCTCTTGAGTACCTCCACTCTATGGGGTGTCATGGGTAGCTACTGGAAAAAAACCCTTTTGATGCTTCTTTGACTTACTGATTTTCTTGCTTTTATGATGCCTTGTCTTACGTACATTTATTTCTTTTTTAAATTGGATCTTGGGCCTTTCTTTTGTAAGCTCTAGCCGTGTGAGTAGGTGTCAGATGTGAGCTATGCAAGGTGGGGTTTGAGTGAAGATATTAATAATAGCAATTTATTTGCCACCCATCTGATTGAGTTGTCCCAGCCACTGGACAGCTTGCAACAGATTAGAAAACCACAGTAAAACATCAAACATTAAAAACTTCCCTATACAGGGCTGGCTTCAGATGTCTTCTAAAGTCAGATAGTTGTTTAGTTCCATGACATCTGAGAGGAGGGCGTTCCACAGCCGTAGGTGAGAGACTACTGTGATACTAAGAAGGCCCTCTGCGTGGGGGTACTTTCATTACTTTTTAAAGGTTTCCATTACTTTTTAAAGCAAGATCCCTGTAGGGATCAGGTAGCATATCTATAATTCTAAATATAGTCTTGTCTTGGATGCTTCCAGTTAAGGAAACTTAATTTGCTTCTGCTTGATATTACCATTCACACTCGTCTCCTTTCCCAACCCTCAGGATGAATCTAGATCGGAAGATGGACCGGCCTGGAGTATATTGCGAGACGACTTCATGATGGGAGCTTCCATGAAAGACTGGGATAAACAGAGTGATGGGGAAAACGCTGCTGGAGAAGACAGTGGAATCAAGGAGGAGAGTGAAAGTGACTCAGACCGATGAAATCCAAAGTGATTCAAAAACTAGTGGGGGTTTTTTGGGGGGTGGTTAATATAAAGATTCTTGGTTCAAGCAAGGATGCCTTTTTCTTACAGACAGTCTCTTTGAAGGTTGAGGGGAAACTCGTTTTAACAAAGCATCGTCCAACAATCCTGAAATCTGCAGTATTTCCTCTCTAAAGATGTCTAATTTATACATATTTCCAAAACAAAGCTGTACAGTCAAAACAGCAGCACCTGCCCAGTCGGAAAAAGGGAGGGTTTTTTGCCAAGGTCTCTATGAGTTTAAATATTAACATGATGCTTGCATTTCCACCTCTCTGTTTGTAACTTGGCTAGGTGTTTATCAGTTCATAAAATAAAACAGTGAAATATCCTTACCATGTAAAATTATTTGCTTCTATAGAGACTTAACTTTTCTTGGCTTCGAAAGGCTTTGTAGGTAATAAAGCAACCATTAATGTGTGATTTTGGTCTCTGAGCGTTGATATAACTGGAGACGACCATGAAAACTTAATTTTAAAAGGAGGAGGAAAAGCCAGGAAATGTAGCCATACTGTGTCCTCCTTTTTCCATATGTGTGTTTGTGTGTGGAGGGGGCAATGGCTTTGAATCCTCTTTAATATATTAAGTTTGCACTCTGAAAGTTAATTGAAATTTGAGATACCAGGGCTGGGATCCAAAGGACTGTGTAACTAATTCCACACACCCAGGGAGACTTTGGGATTTCTATGCTACGTGATGCATCCCTTTAGAAGCCGAGCGGAGTTTCAAAAACAATTTGTTGCGAAACGACTGTTTTTGTGTTTCTTTTCAAAAGCTTTGTTGGGTAAATAGCAAACAAAATAAAACAAGAGCAACAACAGTGTGTTAAACTGCAAATAAAATTAGGCAGATCCTTCAGCAGATACAGCAAGAAATAAAAGCCGCCATAATCTGTAGTGGTTGGGTTTTTTAAAATACAAATAAAAGCCATCTAGGCTGTTGGGCCTAGCTAAATCTTTTGAGTCCTCAGATTTTTCTCATTTCTGGAATGAAAATGATCCCAATGGATTGGGGCAATGATAACAACAGAAAAACTGAAGGGAGGAAGGTGACAGAACTTGGCATTCTTGTGCCTGTCCCATCTCCCGTCTGAGATCCTAACCCAATAGCAACATGACGCCTGGAGAACACACTCTTCGCTGAGGCTTCCCCAGTCCTCTTCTGCAGGGCCATGGAATTGGAGTGAATTGCTCCCGCTCCCTTTTCTGGCCAGAAATTGACTGGGTGTGTCTTGGTCTTGGTGCCTGACCACTGCTTGATGGGTCTATCCGCTGAGTGGAAAGATCCCTCTAATTCAAGGATCTCTCTAAGAGTTGAAGGGCAGTAGGATGAGCAAGATTAACCTCCCTTCACTGCAGAGTCTTGTGTCTTGGTTCAAGTAGAGCAGGGCTGTCGCAACAGGTCAGTCGTGATCTACTGGTTGATCGAGGGGTGCCCCTGGTCGATCTTTGGACCCCCCAAAAAGAAGCTCAACAATTCTGTTCCATACAATGGGTAGATCACTGCCAGTGTTTTCGACATTCCTTTAGTAGAGGAAGCAGCTGGCCACTTTCAGCCCTTCAGGTGTCCATCCCAAACGATTCAGTGATTCCCCCCTCCCCCCCTCCACTGGTGCCAGATGTGATGACACTCAGGGCTTTTTTCTTTTCTGGGGGTACTCTTTTTCGTCATTGTTAAAATGTGTGGCGCTTACTGTAACAGCTTCATGGTGAGCGCCAGTACCTATTTTTCTAGAAGAAAAGCACTGGTGACACTTTACCTCAAGGTGCTTGTACAGGGAGTTATTCTGAGTGACGATAGCGGTTCACCTCAGAGGTAAGCTGCAACAGCCACTCAAAACAACTCTACAACCAGAGAGCAGTTACCAGTTGTTAAAATGTAAAATAAGACTCGTGTGTCTCCTGAGTTTGGCTACCTGCGTCAACGCAGCTTTATGATAGACCAATACAGTTAAAGATTGCAATAGGTTCTTTCTTGGCACCCGTCTGTCTCTGGATACAATGAAGGAGTGTGCCTTTGGGGGTGAGGTCAAGCCATTGGGCGGTGGCAGCTCCTGCTGTAGAGACTGCTTTGTTGCTATTGGGGCAGGTGAAGGTGTCCAGTTGTGCTGCTGCAGATGTACCAGGGCACATCTATTATACCAGTTAAGGATTAAAAGCAACAGTTATTTTGGATTTAAATCTAGAGCCTGTGACCCCCATGTGCACAGGCTTCAAAACCCACTTGCGGATCACAAGATAATGGAATAGATGGATGGGAATGTCTGTTATAATAATAGGCCTTCATGCTTGATGGCTGGGAAATTTGGATGGACAAATTTTCTACAATTTTCCTACTGTAACCTATTTGAAACTAGATTCTGTTTCTAGGTGTGCTTTTTTATATGAGCTTGAAAACAGCCTCCTGCATCTTTAATCATTTAGTGCCAATATGGCGCTACTGATTTAAACCGCAAGAAACTTGCTCTCAATAAACAAGCCTGCTTTTGAATTCAGTAGAAAGGCACCAATTATTCCTAGTGAAATCCTTGTTTGATGTTCCTAATGCATGGAGAGGTGAGGTTAATCTTCCTCTTTAGTAGGGCACCGAAGGAAAATTACATTTGAGCATCTGGATGGGATGGTAAATTGCCAGGTATTGCAGTATACGTCTCCTGTAGCAGCAGATGCAAGCACTCTTTAATTCGTGATATATATTTTTTAACTAAGGGCTTAGGGCAGGTTACAACTGTTCTTACAAGCAAAACGATTAAACGGAAACAGCTGAAATATAAAACATCAGAGTAAAACCCCAGACAATGTCAATACCAGAATTCCAAATACCAGCTTCAGCTTTTGACCAACCCTAGGGCAACCCAGATTCCATTTTGTAGCACTTCTTCAAGGGACGATTTCTGTGTGAATGTTCAAAAGATGGGAGGGGGGGGACACATCAAAAACACCCTTGCTTTGTCGGCTTGATGCATGGATGGTGTGGTCAAAGCAAGGTAGCCCCCTAGCAGTGTGGGGAAAGTAATTACGAGTTTGAGTATAAGCAGTCACTCACATATACATGCAGTGCATTGAAATTATATTTTGTGAAATTTCTAGAATAGAGAGCCACTTTGTGTGGACCTTTCCACCTAAGCCTCCATGATCCATCCAGGATTACCCTACTAATTTTAGTGAACTGTGCTGCTTTTATGGTTTTGCTCTGACCTATAAGTTTGGAGCCTGTTATTACAATTTCCCCCCGATTTTTCAGGGGGTTGGACCAGATGACACTTGGGTGCCTTCCAACTCTTAAGATTCCTTTTTCTTTTTTTGAAATAATTTTTATTGGTCTTACAAAATAAATCACACAATTAACATAATTACATTTTAAAAAATCAAACAAGATTCTTCTGAATCTTAGGCCTCCCCTCCATGGGTCCTTTAAATATCTTAATCAACTGCGTATTATAGTTCACCCGAATTATAGTTCTCCAAAATCCAACTCTTAAGATTCTATGTTGGTATTTTTGCATACTGCTTAAGGATTCTTAAATATTAAGCCACTTAGAAATGCTTTTAAATAAATATACTCGAAGGTGCCATAGGACTCTTTGTTCCTTTACATATTGATCTAAAATAATCAGTTTTTGAAAAGTTGGGCTAGGGCCAAGTTCTTGTAGTATCGAACCAACATTAGCTTAGTTTATGCATTTGTGAGGCATGTATAAAAGGTGCTGGGATTTGAAACCCAGTTTCAAGTTGTGAGTTTCATTTGTTTTCTTTCTTGCTGATAGTACAGTGGCTCTGGAACAGATTGTGAATCAGATCCCTTCACAGATAGGCTGCTCAGCAACAAATAGTACTTTGCTTTGGAGCAATCTTCAAAGCTATAAAATAAAGAGGAATACAATCTTTAAAAAGCAAAGTTAAACATATTTAGAATAAGACATTTCCCCAAAAGGAGTAGTTTTAAGAACTGCATGTCTGCACCTGCACTGTAGAGCATAGATTCTGGAACAGAACTTGAATTTCCTAGGAGATGTTCTTCGTATAATGAAAGGGTAGGTTATCCTCACGGTGGCAGTGATTTGAAACTGGATACCATATTTGTCAAAGGGATGGTTGATTCTTAGGCAGTCTGACTTCTAATACATGGTTATCTAGTTTTACTGAAATGTGTGTAGCTGATACTGCTAATTATTCTTTGGGATGGTTTATGAAGCATTCCTTGCTTTGTTCGGCATGCCCAAATAGTATTTGACCTCTTTGTTGCTCTCCTGTGATTTCCATCCTTGGGTGGGCATGTGCATTGCTCAGGTGCTCAATTTGGGTTCTGTAAATGGAAGCAAGGGGCTTCCATTGAATCAGATCCTTGCACAAGTGGAACGACTTCGCTTTGCTTCCTCCCCCCTTACCCCTGCCTGCATCTTGCGCCACACCCAAATTTGCTCTGGAGACTTGGGGGGCAGGGACCCAAAAAACAAAATTTAAGAAGCATGCAGTGGAAGCGGGAAGTCTGTTGGGCAAGAAAAAGTCATTCTGCTTACGCAATAATTTACACTATGTTGAATACAACCCAAGGTCTGTAGTGAGTAATTTGGCCACCAGTGAACCTTGTAGTAACCTTGTGAAATAGTTTCTCATCTTTAAAATGGGAATAACTTGATGTTGACAAGGTGCTGAAACCACTACAAATAAGGCTACGGCTGACTATGGATTTGAACCAGGGTGGAAAATGAAGATAGAGTGATGTGTGTCTGTGAGCCTCTGGCTCCTGTGTGTCTGGGATGCAGAGAATTGTACAAAGACAGTGGTGGCATCTGCCGTCCTAGCCCATTTTTGCCACTTGATGGCTGCCTATGGCTGACTGCCGCCTCTGGCTGGAAAACGCTCCCCATCCCTGATTTAGACCCAGACATCCCATGTCCGTGTCCAACATCTGGTGGGATGTGGGGGCCATTTCCTTTTTTATCTTGCGTTTGTCTGTTGCCCTGACACATCATGAAATCAGTCCTGGTGTTCCTGTGTACTGAGCCAACTTGAGACTAGTAATCGACTCTTTGCATTGCTTTTTCAGCTCCTAAAGGGCTGTGAATAAATCTTAATTATTTTACTCCTTTCAGCCATTCGTTTTTGGTTTTGTTTATGTTTTTTAAGAATCTTTCAGTCATGATGCAATCATCTGAATTCCAGGCCATTCCTCCTCCTAATTAACCTGCTTTCATCATCCTAATAAAGTTATCCAAATGGCAAAGTGTAATTTAGATTAATTTGCTTCTCCCTGCAAGTCATGTTATTCAAGTAGTTAGATTTTCCAGCCAGATAGCATGCATGGTTGGTGACAGTAAATGTGAACGTTATGTCAACAGCAGGGAGCAGAAGAATTAAAGAAAGCCAAATGAAGACCATTTGGGTCAGGAACTGAGCGCAATGAGCAGATCTGAACATTTTCTTTAGAAGACATGTATAGACCCAATTGGGAATTGTTGGCCATTCCGATTTTGATGAAGCACAGATAAGGATAAACTTTTGGTCTTTTCACTGTTTCCCACATGTAGACCTGTTGATAAAAAACTAAATACTTGTCTGCTTGTGCAAGACTAGGGGTTAATCAGGGAATAATTCATTGGATGTTTGTATAAATGCTGGCTAATTTAAACGAACAATGAAGGATGTTTTGGGGCCAGAGCAGAGAGGCAAAAGCATTTCCATACAATGCAACGTGGTTTGTCATCAGTTTTGCCCAGACTTACAATCGTATTATGTGACCCGGCAATGATGCCTGTGGTCCAGTGTAACTTCCAAGGCATTGAGCCATGGGAGAGGACCTTATTTCACTTTACTAAGCCAAGATAGTAATGATCCTTTTGGCTATGCATGCGGTTTTTGTACCACCAACCAACCAAGTCTCCCATTAACTACAGTTTCCCATTTTGTTAACTATGGTTAACATCACTGGAATATGCCAGGAGGTTAAGCCATGATTTGAAGTTGGCTTAACATCCTGGCTTGTTCCAGAGCTGTTAACCGCGGCTCCCCAGTTTGAGTGAAACGGGAAACTCTAGTTAATGGAAGACAGCCTTGGTTTGTCTGCTCCCGCCATAAAGTGAGGAGTGAAAGGGCTGCAAGGCTGGCCAAAATTGTTCATATCTTGGCTTGTTAAGATGGGAAATGATAATCTGAACTCTCCCAGTATGCGGCCCGGCAATGATGCCTGCAGTCCTAGGAGAGCATTGCAACCACAAGAGTTGCCATCAGGAGGCTGAACTGTGCCTGGATGTGCCAGGCTGCATATTATTTTTGACTGCATCCATGTGGGTGGCAGGGATGCCTCAGGTGGAAGTACATTGTTCGCCCCTGAAAGCAGGTTCGGGGGAAATCTAAAACATCGTTGAGATGTAATAAAGCAATATATTTATGTTGCATTTGGAGTGACTGGTTAAAATAGTTCCTGATACTGAGGTTGCGTTTGTGCAAACCTGGCTCAGCAGTTTCCTCTGCCAAATTATTCTACTTCCTTGATTAATCAAATCATTCTGCCAGTAATGATACCTTCAATCATTTTGTCCTTTCTGCATTTGAAGCTAGGGAAATATGCCAGTTCAACCTATGGTATTTATTTTTAATGTAATTACATCTATAGAGCTGCCTTTCTTCCATGATGGAAGTCAAGGTGGAAGTTACAAGCTTCTTAAACTCTTACCAGTAATGTCTAATGTTTGAAACTAGTAAGCTTGAACGTTGTTGCACCTACACTATAAATGGGGGGGGGGAGTTCAAATCTGCTTTGCATTTCCCCCAATTAAATCTCTGGTTGGTTGGTTGGTTTACTTACTTACTTACTTACTTACTTACTTACTTTATTTTATTTTATTTTATTTTATTTTACCCTAGTCATATTACAGTGACACCACTATTTTATGTTGTGCTCTCCAAAGAATGGACATGATGAAATATTTTTTTAATCATCATAAATTTCAACCACATCTTGACACTTCTAAATAGGGCTGAGGACCACAATACCTTAAGGACTGCCTCTCCCCATATGAACCGCCCAGACCCTGCACTTGTCATCCGAGGCTCTTATCTGTGTGTCCCCAAGCGTTTTGGAGAATGACAACATGAGGACGGGTATTTTCTATGGTGCCTCCTCATTTGTAGAATGCTCTCCCCAGAAATGCTCGTCTGCATTCATCATTACGTGTCTTTAGGTGTCAGGCGAAAACATTCCTCTTTACCCAACAATCTATGGCCTTTAAAAAGGCTGTTACCATTTTTCTGTGATTGTTTTAATTTTGAGTATTATTATGATGCTTTGTAAATTAAATATTTTAAATGTTGTACACTGCCATGAGGTCTTCGGATAAAGGGTGGTATATAAATTAAATAAATAAATATTTTAAAACAGCAAAGTATATGTTGTACTGTAAAAATAAAATCCTGCCTTCCTTACATTGTTCACTATCACCTCCTGAGGAAACTCTCATTAATGGGAGATCTATTTGTGGAAAACTAAATACGTTGCATAATAATATTCTCCCCACCCCCCTATTTTATTGTGCCTGCTGTAACTGTTGAATTGGCATTTAATAGGCCGTGTTCTGTGAGCTGCCCAGAGCACTAAGTGTTCACCACACAAACATTTAGTAAATAAGGATACAGTAATGTTCTCATGTTTTGGACCAGAAAAGGATAGGTCCCTGTTCTGAGAAGCTTACAGTCTAAAATTGAACACAAAGGAAAGGGAGGCAAGAGGCCACTAGGTTAAGGTAGGACATGGGGTAGTTTTTTGAGGATGGGAGATAATAGCATGTGAGAACTACCAACTTCCCTACATTTCCAAATACTTAAAGAGTAGTATCCAATGAAGCAGATTCATTAGAGCAATGATCCCCTCCCTCTCCTTACACCCCTGCCATCAGCTCTCAAGGGTTGGGGGACTCCCAGAATATACATACAGCAGTGTGTGGGAAAGGTAGAGATAGTCCATTGTGCAGCCTGAAGCCCTTTTATGAACTGCTTCATAGGAACCACCCTTCATTTTTCACAGCTGAAGTCTCCCAGGCTGCCATCTAAAAACAAATATTTATTACAACTATTGTTCCTGGGCTTCATTTGGCTCTTCATTGGTCCCAGGTTTCTAAATAATGAAGAGGTTTGGCCCTTCTAGCAGCACCTGAGTTTCTGAGAAATACATGGATCAGGAGCTTGCTTGAGTCTGTTTATAGCTGTTTAGGGGCACTTTCTTCAGGCCCAAGGCAATGCTAGGCCACTGGGTGAAGTGACTTGTAGGTTGTAGATGAAGGTGGTCAGTGGTTTCTAAAGTCGCATCAATATACAGTGGTACCTCAGGTTACATATGCTTCAGGTTACATATGCTTCAGGTTACAAACTCCGCTAACCCAGAAATAGTGTTTCAGGTTAAGAACTTTGCTTCAGGATGAGAACAGAAATCGTGCTCCGGTGGCGCAATGGCAGCGGGATGCGCCATTAGCTAAAGTGGTGCTTCAGGTTAAGAACAGACCTCCGGAACGAATTAAGTACTTAACCCGAGGTACCACTGTATTCTGAAATATTGGCACTAGGGCTATGAAAACCCCAGATTTCAAGCCAGTTTCCACGTTTAGCAAAATCTGGTGACTCTGCACCTGCTTAATGTGCATTTTCTTACTTTCGTTCCTTGGCTCTTGTGCTCCACATGCAAACTGGTTTGCAGGCCGTAAAAGTAGCTCCACCAAAGTCATGGAGCCTGGAGTAAATGTGAGGTTTGAACGAGGGACAGCTGAGAGCCAACTATAAGCTTGGGTGGCCTTTGCAGCTGTTTGCCACTTTATTTTAAAGGTGGATTAATTTGGGAATGCTATAGAACAATCTCTCAGGATTCTAAACCGAATAAGCAGAACAGCTGAATGAAAGTGAAAATACTGATTTATATGACAGGTTTAGTTTTTGGGTTGTTGTTTTTTTTAAAAAAGGATATATGAAAGAGGTCCTTGATATGCCTCTTTTTAGATGAGAGATGTACTGTTGAGAAGGCAAAGCTATTATTGTCATGAGAGAAATGCTGGTTCCATTGCCCACTATGCCAGCTTGCTGTAAGCTGCTGAGGCAGCATATCTGAATCAGCCTGGCCTCTGTCATGTCTCTTCTCTGCTGTCCCCTGAACCACACTGTGCTCTTGAATTGCCTAGAGCGGGCCCTATCATTAGGCAGAGTGAGGCAGCCTCCTCAGGCAGCAGTGTGGAGCAGAGCTTATAGCAGGTGTGGACAATTTTGTTTGTACCAGGTGTGGGAGCTTTGCTTCTCCAGACTACAACTCCCAGAATGGTCAATGGCTGGGAATTATGGGGGTTCTAGTTCAGCAGCATCTGAAGGGCCAAACGTACCCCATGCCTGGCTTATACCACATGGTCTGCCCTGTAGGATCAAGCTAGCCTGGTCCCCTCAGCTATGTTGCCCCATTAGCAGTGTTCAAGTAAGATTTCACTCCCCGTTTTGTCAGTTTCTGTATGCAGGATGAGGAGTCCCAGTTTATGCTTTGCCCCTGGGCAGCAGATTATCTCTCAAAGGCCCTGCCAAGACTATCTTCTGCCTTTTAAGACTGGCAAAGAGAGGATTTCTTCCTTGTGAGGCTTTCCGCTATTCAGTTTCCATACCTGCCTTTCTAAAGCCAGTGTGAAGCTTTTCCTAGACAAACTTCCACCTCCCTCACTTGAAGCTGATGGCAGATGATCCATTGTTTAGAATTAAGCGGTTAGAGTGGTCATGAGGATGACAACACAGCGTCACAGGCAATGATTGGGAAGGCTTCCACATTGCTGCCAAATTTCATCTTATGTCATTACAATGAGGGTTTTGTGTTCTAAAATTGTATTTGTTGGGGAGAGCCAACTGTTCAACTTTTCAACTGTTTACAAGAACCATCTTAGTCCCAGCATACAACTTGGAGAGAGAGTGAGAGAGAAAGAACACAAATTAAAGTTTTTTTGAATAAGACTTCAATCTGCCTTAGGACTGTAACTACCTTGCCACAGAGAAGGGAAATTGTGCAATTCTCTGACGCTTGTTGTCATTGTGCAGCGCATGAAAATTACCTCTTAAATTCCAAAACATATTTTTCCTCCAACAATGGTCTTTAGTGTACGAAACATAGCCAGCCTTCTTATGTAATGACTTGGTCGTCAGCAGATGCAGAAGGAGTCTTACCTTTACATCTTACATAGTGCATTTGTACTTAACAATGTAAAAAGAAACCACAAGATTGTTTTTAAAAATCAAGATCACTTAATTTTTAAGTTAACAGGAAACAGAAGATCCTTATGCTCAATAAAGTAACTTTCCAGGTGTCTCTATTTTTGTCATGAGAGAGCGAGAGAATAATAATAATAATAAAAAGTATGTGGAAAAGGACACCATTGTATTCACATGCCTGTGGTGGAATATGTATGTTAGGAAGTTGACTTTAGAAAAGTACATCTCTTTCCAGAATGCAGAGTTCAGAAATGTATTAAAGTCAAGACCCATACTTCTTTTGGGGCCTGCTTAGGCCTAAATGTAAAACAAACAGGTGAAAGGAAAGTGAAATTAAAGGAAAGCAAATGCTTTGCCGCTAACTGCTTAATTGGGGAACATATTGCAATGCAATGGTGGGCTTAGTTTGAGGATACTTATGCTGTCCTTTGAGGCATTTGCTTTCAGGACATCAAAGCCTGCATTCAGGCATCATCCAAACAGAAAAATGTCATGTCAGCCTTCATGTCAAGAGTTCTTTCCTCTTTTGTCAAACTTATATTAGTTACAGAGAAATGAGATCTTTGCATATAATTTCCTGATAGAAAAGTAGAAGCGAGTGAAACTCATTCTAGCAGTCAACTCCTAAGGAGCCAACCCCTAAGGGCCGAGAGGTTTTTGGGGCCCCCAATAAAATATTTGAGGGGGCTGCCCCCCCAAGTTGATGGGCATTGCCATTCACATGGTGTCCGTGCTCAATGTTATGTGATCGATTATGCAGGGCAGGGCTTACTTGACCCCCCCCAATATTTTATTCAAGTTGGCACCCCAACTGTAAATTTGCTAATCTTGAGATGTACCTCAGGATTCTTTGTTGTTATAGACGTAGTACAGGATTGGGCACATAGGCTTGCCCCCCATCATGTTTGGGATATAATATGTAGAGTATATACCTGTGCGTGTTCATGTATATGCAATTTGTGCTGTCCTCTCTTTCTGAAAGGTCTATATTTTTAGGGTTCACTTAAGTCTACAAGAGCTCACCTATGGCTTGACGTTATCTTACCAAATCAAGCTACTGTGGGATTCTTGTCATGCAAGAAGTATGGCCGTATGACTAAACTTCGGCTGCTATTTCTGAGTGCTGAGATATTTAGGATTCTGCCAAAGATAACAAATAATTGCTCTGGATTCTATGTTTAGGAAGAGGTCAGCAGCCACGCTGATTCACAGGCCTAATTCATGCACAGACCCTCTGAAGTTGTAGCAGGAGTGGGGGATTCATGAATGGTTTACAGCCACAATATGCCAGCCTGCATGGATGATTTGCTTGCTCTTCCTTTTATCCCTCGGTTTGACAGGGGCACTTGAATTCCCTGCTTTGAACCATAAAGTGCAACGAGGTGGTTTAAGCTGGATTGTTTCCATGTGATTCTCTATCCTATCTTGCATTTACATTCTTCCTTGTGTGCCATCAAGTGGTCTGTAAGTGATGATCAGGACATATGTCCGGTAAGGGGAAGCTGTGATCCTTCAGATGTTGTTGGACGATAAATCTATATTTATTCCAGGTAGCAACCATTTGCAGACATTGTTCATGTGAAGAGATCTCCCGTGACATTAGGAAGTTTGTAAGAATTCAATAACTGATGGACCTTCTTGCATTTATACTTGGGGCAAGCTGTAACAACCCTCCCCCCAACCCCCCCCCCACTCTACAAATGAAACCAAACCAATATAAGAACATAAGAATAGCCTGCTTGCTCCGGCCAGTGGTCCATCTAGTCTAGCATCCTGTTCTCACAGTGGCCAACCAGATGCCTATACGATATGATACAATAATCTTTCTTGTCATTGTCCCATACAGAACAACGAAATTGAAAAATCTACATAAGACATTCAAAAACCAACAAGCCTGCTATCCCAGCTATCCCAATCTGGTTAGCCCCCTAAAAACTCTTATACCCCATTTTTAAATACAATATACTCCCATAGAGACTCCTTAGGTAAAGATAAAGGGACCCCTGACCATTAGGTCCAGTCGTGACCGACTCTGGGCTTGCGGTGCTCATCTTGCTTTATTGGCCGAGGGAGCCAGCGTACAGCTTCTGGGTCGTCATGTGGCCAGCATGACTAAGCCACTTCTGGTGAACCAGAGCAGCGCACGGAAACGTCATTTACCTTAGCGCCGGAGCGGTACCTATTTATCTACTTGCACTTTGACGTGCTTTCGAACTGCTAGGTTGGCAGGAGCCGGGACCGAGCAATGGGAGCTCACTCCGTCGTGGGGATTCGAACTGCTGACCTTCCAATCAGCAAGTCCTAGGCTCTGTGGTTTTACCCACAGCACCACCAGCGTCCCTCTACACTACATTTAAAACCCAAATTGCATTTGGATAGAAACTGTTTCTCAGACGGCTAGTCCTAGTTTTTATAACCCTGTACCTTCTTCCAGAAGGCAGAAGCTGAAAGAGATCATTTACGAGGTGTGCACTGTCCTCCACTATGGGAAACCAGCGAGCAGAACATGAGCACAAGAGCCCTTTCCCCTCCTGTGGTTTCCAGGAAATGGTATTTGGAAGCATTGCTGCCTCTAGGTAGGGCGTAGTCATCCTAGCTAGTGGCCACCGATAGCCCTCTCCTCCATGAATTTGTCTAAACCTCTTTTCAACCCATTCAAGTTGGTGGCCATCACTGCCTCCTGGGGGAATGAGTTCCACAATCTTGACTATGAAGAAGTGAAAACAAGGTTTACATGCTCTGCCGGCCTTCCCATACCTGGTGCCCTCCAGATGTTTTGGAACAACCCACCATACCATCCCCAGCCAGAACAGCTGTGCTGGCTAGAGCTAATGGAAGCTGCAGGCAAAAACATCTGGAGGGAAGACCTTTATTGGGATCCTACTGCACAATAGGATGTATGGAAGTGAGAGCTGGACCATAAAGAAGGCTGATCGCCGAAGAATTGATGCTTTTGAATTATGGTGCTGGAGGAGATTCTTGAGAGTCCCACGGACTGCAAGAAGATCAACCTATCCATTCTGAAGGAAATCAGCCCTGAGTGCTCACTGGAAGGACAGATCCTGAAGCTGAGGCTCCAATACTTTGGCCACTTCATGAGAAGACTCCCTGGAAAAGACCCTGATGTTGGGAAAGATGGGGGGCACAAGGAGACTGCACAATAACTAGCCAAACACTGTTTGTATGTGTGTAATTCTGAATAAAGTCCCAAACAGCTCATTGTTCCTTGTTGGCATCCGTCAGCCTGGAGAGGTGAGGTCAGTTTGTTGGAAGGTTGTAGCACCTGTGGTGGCTCTAGAAACGGATGTGGGAGAGACATGTTTCATATATATGGCTCCTTCAGATGGCAAAAAGATGTGGGAACCATATGAGCCAACTCCTAGGGGCCGAGGCCCCTTTAGCCCCCCAATAAAATATTTGCTAGGGCTACCCTTCCTCCATAGTTATGGGCTTTGACATTCAAATAGTATGCATGCACGTGTCCAATTATGCAGGGTGGGGCATAACACCCCCCCCAATACAGTATATTATTCAGGTTGCCACCCTTGGTGGAAACCAACTATTTGCATAGTCTCTCTTATCTTTTCGAAGCTGGCTTTAAAAGTAGGGGCTCCTTAAATCTCACCGGATTCCTTTATTTCAAGACGCGTGAAATTGTGTGCCCTTTCTCTCCATAAAGGAGGAAATCTTGAAGCTGAGAGCTGGCCTGGCCCAAGGAAACTTCTTTTCCCTTGGCCGCGGACGGGGCTCCCCGTCTCCTTCCCTGGCCCCGGGGTCGAGGGGCGCCTCGGCCAGACCAGTGACAGAAAGCGACGGCGGAGGAATCTTCCGCTGCCGCCTCCTCCGGCAACCCCCGCGCGTCACCTCGCCGGGGAGGCCAAGCACACGCGCGCACACGCGGTGCGGGCAGCCCTTATAAATTCTCCCTCTGCCGGCCCAAGCCCGCGATGTTGCTCTCGGCCGGCGAAAGGGTCTCTCTCTCGCTAGGGCAGGAGCGGCGAGAGGGGCGGACCTGGGGCTGCGCTTCAAGCCGGGGAGGAGGAAGAAGCCCTAGGCAGCAGCCAGAAAGCACCTACTCGGGGGAGGAAGGTGCCAAGCAAAAGAGGAGGAGGAGAGAGGCTGCCTGGAAGACTCCAACTCTTGCAGTCCACTCGAAAGAAAAAAAGAAAGAGGTTGGGGAAGGAGCAGCTCAGCTCGCTTGACTGTGTCTTGGCTTTTTCTCCTTCTCTCCTAATTGTGGAAGAGGAGGGAGCTCCTGGAAAAGTCGGGCAGCCAGAAGTAGCCAGAGGAGAAGAGGGAGACTAGCTGGCTGCTTGGGGAGCAGCAGGAGTAGCAGCGAGAGGAGCAGCCCGCGGGCCCGGGGAAAAGGAGGAGCAACTCCACGCGGGTGCAGGAGACGGCGGGGAACCCGGCGCAGCCACCTTAAGGCTCCCGGCCGCGCGCCCCTGGCACGGCTCGGCTGCTCCCCCGGCGTGCGCGCACACGCATCCATACAAACACGCACACACGTGGGCGCTTGCCGCCTCCCAGCGCGCTGGGGCGCCGGCCCCTCGGCCAAAGGGGGAGCTGCGGACTGTCTCCGGCAGGAGGAGGAGGAGGAGGAGGACCGGGGGCGGCATCCCCCCTGGACGGGCTTCCCTCCGACTACCAGCCGGTGCCATCTCACTTGAGGAGCGCGAGAGCTCGTGGGAAGCCGGAGATCCGCGTCTCGGAAGCCCGCAGTTGAATTGGTGGCCAGTTGCCTCTCTCTTTCTCTCCACCCGCCCAAAGCCCTTCAGCTCTCTAAGAAACTATTGACGTGATTATTATTATTATTATTTTTCTTTCTGGTTTTTTTTTTTTAAATCAGTATCGCCCCTCTTCTTATTTTTTCCTTCCTGGCGGAAGCGCAGCTACCATTGCTGATTTGCAATCTGTTTGCTGTGGTGGTAACAACCTGCTTAAAAAGAAAATCTTTGCAACCTGTTGCAGCTATTTTCGAAAAAAGAAAAACCGCTCATCAACCTGTTGCAGTTTTTAATAAGAAGCGACTGCCGGGTTGAACTTGCTGCTTCTGCTGCAACGCCACGGCTGCTCGCAATCTTGCGACCCAAATCCCAGCATTTTGGAGGCCAGAAATCCGGTGCAAGCTACTGTTTGGACTAGCGATCTGTTGCATTCCTCCCCTCTTTCCAAAATCTATAATATATATATATAAATTCTCAGCCTTATTCTCACGCGTCCACATAAGCAAGAAGACCAGAGGGGGGAGGGGGGAAACCGGTCACTTTTTTGGGGGGGTAGGGGAGAAGGTGAAGAGTGAGAAAACGTGCTTTTTGGTGCTTTCTCTCTCAACCTTCCTAAAAATGCACTGCTACCTGTGGAGCGTCTTCCTCACCTTGGATCTGGCCACGGTGGCCTTCGCCCTGTCGACGTGCAGCACCCTCGACATGGATCAGTTTATGCGCAAGAGGATCGAAGCGATCCGGGGGCAGATCCTGAGCAAACTGAAACTCAACAGCCCTCCGGAAGAGTACCCGGAGCCCGAGGAGGTTTCTCCGGAGGTCATCTCGATCTACAACAGCACCAGGGACCTGTTGCAGGAGAAGGCGAACCACAGGGCAGCTACTTGCGAGAAGGAGAGGAGCGACGAGGAGTATTACGCCAAAGAGGTTTACAAAGTAGACATGCAGCCTACGTTCCAGTCCGCAAGTAAGTGCGAATGCGCGCCGCGCGCCTGCGGCTGTTTGGGGGCAGAAAAACGCGCACGCGGTCAGAGCGAGCCTTGCTAAGTGCTGCTGCCGCCGGATCAAAATCTCTAGAAAAGAATATAGGCTGTCCTGCCTGTTTAAACACAGCCCAGGGGTACAGCTACCCAAGAAAGAAATAAAATTTGGGGTTGCCTCTAAGAATACCGAAGCCCCTCCCAATTTTAAATATTTACGCATTTTAAATATTTTCCCAGGTCTGGTTCTGTGATGCTGGGGTGGAGATGAGATACGGAGAGGGCAGGTGAACGAAGCACCTTTGCACCAGAGGGAGGTCTAACGAACTGAAATCTGGGATCCTTGCTGGGGTTTATGTTGAGATCAGGCTCCTCGGTCGTGGGGATCCTCCCCTTGTTTTTCTGTGTGGGACCTCAGTCCTGGCACATGACACATAGTCTCTAGAAGGGCATTCTCCAGAGCATGTGCAGAGTGCTTTTCCTTTCCTCTCTACTGGACAGCAAATCTGAGATCCAGAGTTCAGGGCTTCCTGGGGATACTGTGCGACGCCCACCTAATCTTTGTCTCTGGCACCTCTCATTTTGGAATCTAAGCACCCGGGAATCACCCTTCGAAAAGAAGGGGACATCTGGCAGTTCTCCTGCCTCACTCCCATCATTTTTGGCAGTGCCTGGTGCCTTCCAATGCCAGATACATTAATAAGCCTCCTTATCTGTTCTCATCCTCAAATTCCCTCTGTTTATTTTTCAAAGCCCTCCTCTCCGCCCCCACTTTGGGTGGGAACAGTGGCTTCTCAATCTGTTCTCCCTGGATGCTCTCCATCCAGTCTTTGCCTGCCTCTAGCCAGCCAGCAATCAGTGTATGTTTCCCCTTAGTATTTGGCCAACACCTGGGTCAACAAACTTTCCCCTTAATAGGATTAGTTTACTTTGTTAAAGCCCACCCCCACCCACCCCAAAAGTATTCTCTCAGCTCTTTTCTTATCACCTGCCTAGCCCCCCTTCAGTTCAGTTGGTAGCTTCCAAAGCTGATCACTTCACTTCCCACTGCTGGTTTGTGTCTGATATGGGCAGTGGTCCATTCCAATGTACCTTGGAGAGAGGGGAGCAATCTAGCTCAGTAGTGTATCCACCCCAAAACCAAGTTTCTTTTGAAGCTGGCTGCTGCAATTGGTACAAGCAAAAAAAGGACAGATCCTCCAGGAAGTGCCTCTTTAGATCCTATTTTCAATTTAGTCGTTCCCGTTTGTGATGACCTTATTTCCAGGTACAAAATGATACTCCCTTAATTCTTTTTTTTTTTTAAAAGTCCAGCTTCCTGGACACAGTCTGTGAAAGCTTCAGCTGGAACTGATTATGTGCACTCTTTTCTGAAAAATAAATTAGAGCTTGAAAGAGCTGGCTCTGTGCATTGGGCCAGAGCCACTGTGGTCCAGAGACTTAGTGTTTGGAGGTGGGAGACATGAATTCAAATCCCACCTCCGACTTGGACTTGCTGGTTTGGCTTTGGCCGGCTGACTTGTCTAGCAGCCGTTCTGAGGAATTCTATGCATTTACTCAGAATATTGAACCCAGTGGGTTTTGTACCCAAGTAAGTGTGCATAGGATTCCAGCCTTGCTGTGCAGTAATTTACAAGCTTACTCCGAAGTAAGTCCCACTGCGTTCAACAAGGATAGCAGCCTTAGTCTCTTCAGCTGTAAAATGGACCCATTCACATTCCACTGTAGTCAGTTCACCTTTTTTGCCAGCTGGGGTGGGTGGGTAGGAAGGGAAGAATACATAGGAAATCAAACCCCAATGTCGATCATTGTAGGAAACTTCGCATGAGAAAAAAAATAAGGCAGCTTTACTACATGCCTAGGCTAAGTGTTTCTTTTCCCTGATTTGTTTTCCAGTCTTCCCCCTCCCCTCCCCCCCACCCCTATAACTTTATTTGATACTCATATACTTGGTCTGTCTCTGAAAAGCGCATACCTCTTTCCGAAATGCGTAATGCAGCCACCTTGGCAGCTTTAACCTAGACTTTCTAATTGTAGCCTCTTCTATTTATTTTGAAGGCAACCAAGGTGTAGCTTTTTGAGGCTTGCTGGGGCTTGCTAACGCGAGTCCCAGGATGCCAGCCAGAGAACTCAGAACCCCCTCCCCCATTTTCTCCTTGTGCTGCTGCCTCCCCCTTTTTTATTTGTTAAAAATGACAATCTCTGGAAGAGGACACCGCTGGCAATCAAAGGGCTTTATTATTGCAATTAAGGCACCATCCAGAATGTCTGTGATAAATGTGCTCCACCCTTGTTGCCCCGAGGGAAGGAAGACTTTGTCAAGTGTGCTGGAGCCAAGTGGGTATGCGCAAGCTCTCTAGCGTAATTTGTAGCAATAACATTGAGACACAGAAGAGAACGGCAAGGCTGGTTTCCCCCCCTTCTTAAATAGACGTTTCACCCACCCACACTGATCTTCCGCTGGCTCATTGGAGATCTCTTTGTTTGTTCCACAGGAGTCTGTGCTCTGAGACTGTTTACCAGCCAATCCATAATCCTAGCAGCATCTTGATCTAGGCTTATCACCTTTTAGCTGGAGATTTTTGTTTTGTTTTGTTTCTGACATGTTTCTAACCACACTTCTCCTCCCCGTAAAGAGGCAACGCTAGCCTGGCTAAACATTGCCTTCTGGAGAATGTAAACGATACAAGCTGCGATCCGGGGAATAATTAAAAACCCTGTGAGAATCTCCTCCAAAGCTGGGGCTGTAGGCAAAACAGCTCTTGGAGGACAAGTGCGGATATTGCAGGTACCCGCCAATAGAGAGCATCATGAGTTTAAGAGCTGAGGCCCCTTCTCCAGCTTCAGCCAGCCTTACTGTGGAAATGCTTGGTTGGGAAGATCACAGTAAGTGGGTTAACTGTTTTTCCACTGTCTAGTTATATACGCTGGGCTGGACAAGCCATTCTAAGGAAGAAAAAATATACAGCCAAGAAGAAATATATAATCTGAATGAGTGAATTGAAAATGCAGGTTTGGACTGCTTTGTACACTTTCCTTCAGATGTACGGGGTGGTGGGTCTTTTTTTCGCCTTTTTTTTTTAACTCTCCCATTCCTGCATTAGTTGAGCAGGCAGTGATGCGGGAAGAGAAAGGAGATCTCTGCAAACACACTGAGGTCATAGAGTGAAAGGCATGGGAAAGAGCCATCATTCAGAGTTCTTTTTAAAAACTACCCCCCCTTTTTTACCACAGAGATGTTAGCATTTGGTAACTGACTATGGCCCAAGTATTGCAAATATGCTCTAATTATACTCACAGTCGGCTATATATCACTAAGCAGATCCCTGATAGGTCTTTGTGGGACATTTGTAACATTCAGTCTAAATATTTTTAGCAATGGAGAGATTTAAAAGGAAAACGCAAAGAGATATTGTATATATCCCAGGGCATATTTTGTCTTAAATATTATCCTTGGCCAACTGTACTATATAAATACAGTAAATATGAATAGCCTTGGCATGTTGCCAATCTCCTGGGATGAATTTTAGTCAAGAAGGTATTTATGGGATATAAATAATACTGTGTCAACATTTAAAGAAGGGATCTGATTAGCTCAGAATTTATTCGTATTAATCTTTTCACGTGCTGTTAGTTTAAGGCTCAAAGCGAAGTTGTGTTAAGGTTTTGCCGATAGTTTGCACCAAGGGAATCAAAGGGCACTGGGCTTTTTTTACATGATGGTCTGTGGGAGCACAAAAGGAGACAGTGACTCGGGTCGGGCATGGAAATCAACGTGTATCAGGAATTAACAGGCCTAGATTTCTAAGATACAGGCAAGGAAATGTCCCTGAGTGGCTTGGGGCATCCTTTCATTAGCTGTGCTCTGTGTCTCCCTTACAAGTCTCAAATTTGCTGCAATTGAGGTTACACAAAGTTCACAACTATAATGTACATTGCATGGAGGTCAACGGAAAAAGCTTAATGGACTTCCATGGGTCCTATAGCTGTGGATCAAGGATGGGGAACCTTTGTTCCTCCAGATGTTACTGACCAACTCCCATAATCCCTGGCCAATGGTCAGTGTTTTTTTTTCCCCTGAGGGGACACAGGGGTACATATACCCCTAAACATTTTGTGAATCTAAGTTTGGCCTCAACATGAGTAGGAAAATGAGAGTACCCCTAAACATTTTTAAAGAAAAAAAGCACTGGCCATGTTTGCTAAGGTAGATGGTATTTGTAGTTCAAAAACATCTAGAAGGCCAAAGGTTGCCACACCTGCTCTAGATAAACACCACAAACATAAATAGCAGTTCTCTTTATCTAGGAATCATAGAATTGGAAGTTGGAAGGGACCCCGGGAGACATGATTGAGAACCCTGATCTCCCAGGCTTTCTCAATCCCTCTGGAGCCTCCATAGATACAACAGTTGTGAAGCCTTGGGGGAGGGGCTTAACATGTGTCCCTGCAGTCCCACTGTATCTGTGTTCCTCCTTAGCTCTGAGGGACTCGTTGCTCTTTGGCTGCAAAACCTGTGTTGGTTGTGTGTGGAATTATAATTTTAAGAACATAAGAGGAGACCTGTTGGATCGGGCCAAAGGCCCATTTAGTGCAGCATCCTGTTGCCACAGTGGCTAACCAGATGCTATGGGCATCTGGCAAGCAGAAGATGCCTTCATGGCTGGTGATTTGGTAAGATGTTCAGAGAGCAAGCCGTCCTGTATCGCAAGTATGGGCAACCTGGGGCTCCTCTGCTGTAGCTGCACTTCCAACTCCCGTCAGCCTCAGATAGCAGAGCAAATGGTCGGGGATGATGGAAATTATTATAGCCCACTAACATCTAGAGGTTCCCCGGTTCCCCATTGCTGTCCTGTAGCATGACCCTAAACAGCTTTTAAATGAGTAAGAAATAAATGCACGCCTGATTACTTGTCCCTGAGTGTGCAGATGGAGTCTGTTGAAAGTATTGTGTTTGAAATGATATAAAAGGTAAAGGTAAAGGTACCCCTGCCCGTACGGGCCAGTCTTGACAGACTCTGGGGTTGTGCGCCCATCTCACTTAAGAGGCCAGGGGCCAGCGCTGTCCGGAGACACTTCCAGGTCACGTGGCCAGCGTGACAAAGCTGCATCTGGTGAGCCAGCGCAGCACACGGAAATGCCGTTTACCTTCCCGCCAGTAAGTGGTCCCTATTTATCTACTTGCACCTGGGGGTGCTTTCGAACTGCTAGGTTGGCAGGCGCTGGGACCGAACGACGGGAGCGCATCCCGCCGCGGGGATTCGAACCACCGACCTTTCGATCGGCAAGCCCTAGGCGCTGAGGCTTTAACCCACAGCGCCACCCGCGTCCTTGAAATGATATAAGAGGATATAAAACATGATATTGGAAGGACGAAATGTGGGGTATTGCATCTTTGATGGCTATTGACAGATGCAGGCCATCATTTGAGAGGCAGTCCACAAACATTGATGCATGAATCACAAGCAGAACTGTGTGTGATAGGGCTGGTCTTGGTAGTTTAAGTGCTGATGAAGCAAACTCTGGTGCAGCATTTTGGTTCCAAGCATCAGTCACCCATTTGAAAGCAACAACAAAGCCTCTCTAGCTTTTAATGGATGTGAATTGCATCCTCTCTCTTTTTTGGCATTAGTTATAGTATCAATTCTCCTTCCCCTCTTCCTCTTCTTCTTCCTTTAATAAACTTTATTGAAAAGATAACAGGATTACAGGAGTGGAATATAAAAGCAAATCTCATATCATACACAGGGCATTGAGGATAAGAGTCCATCAGGACAACCAGATTTTCCTCATTTGGGGCAGATTTTGTGTATTGGTTCCAAAAGTGTAAGAAAAAAATTCCCACCGTGTAGCTGCATAAAAACATTCCAGATCTTCTGATCCATTAGAGACCTTTAAATTATGGGACTGCATCTTTTTCATAACTTCTTTTAGCCCTGAGGTTAACCAGGACCACATTCATGGTTTCTGTGTTAGTATCAAACACTGGAAAGCAAATTAGGATGACATGGGAATTTAGTTCCTCCTCCAGAGAATTAGTAATGTACCTTTCCAGAGCCTGAGTTGTACACCTTGTTTCTAATAGCTATAAAAGGACCAATTATGTATTTTCTTTCTCCTTTCGCTGAGGAAAAACTTTGCTTTCTGTAATGAGAGTTTTGCTTGAGTAAGAGCTGGGCTTAAGTTTAGAGAATAACTTACCCCTTTGAAGTTTGGACGTTGGGATATAAATTTACAGAGTCCTGAAAAACTGCAACTGTTTATACTTTTCGTAGCAGTTTCACATGAAAGTTAACTAATTTAATGCAGAACAGTTCACCCCCTGCACAACCGTACTCCTTAAATTGAATCTCTAGTCTACACCTCAATTTTATGAGAGCCACCGGTGTGATTTATCCTTCCATTAGCTCTGTTGCATGAATATTTGCTTCACGTAGTCTCCCCCCCTTCCTTTGCTGAGTATTTTACCTAATGAAAGAAAACATTATAAACCAGCTACATACAATGGCATGTTTCTATTTTATCAACAAGGAATTGATTTACTAGTGTTTATATGTGTGTAGGTTTCTTGTCTTCAGAGGAATTGGGTTACTAGTAGAGTACAGAAGTAGCTGTGGGCTTTTGTTTTCCAGAGGGTTACACAGCCCCACCAGGGTGGAATGGATAATGGGGGAATTAAGATATCAGCCCTAATCACACTTACTGGGAAGTAACTGAATTCTACCAGTAAGGATTTGGGCTGCGGAGAATTTGGGTCATGGGAATGAGAAGTGGCTGAAGGGAATGGGAGATATCACAGCTTCAGAAAGTGTGCTGCTGCTCTGGTGTTTGGAGGAGGGGGACGTATTGGCGTGAAGTGACATTCCTCTTCTTCATGTGGAAGTAAGATTAAGTGCTTCTTGTAACAGGTGCCAGATAGGTGGACAGATGCATAGCAAAGAAGATAAGAGCCTGATGGATCAGGCCAGTGATCCACCTAGCATCCTGTTCTCACAAGGTCCAACCAGCCTGCAAGCAAGGCCCGACAGCGTTCTCCCAAATTGTGATTCAGAAACTTGCCTTGAGGGGCATACTGCCTCTGACAGTGGAGCTAGAACATAGCCATCATGGCTAGTAGTCGTTGACAGGCGTTATCTTCCACAAACCCTTCTGAATTTATTTTAAACGCATCCAAGTTGATGGCCAGCACTACCTCTTGCAGGAGTGAATTCTAGAATTTAACTAAGATGCAGAGGCTAGACTAGTCAGGAATCTGTTGGAATTTGAGGACATAAGTTTTGATCAGCACATTTGAAGGAGATGGATAAGGTGCAATGAGTTCTTAAGTCTTGCCAAAACAGATTTCGAATCATTAATACACGGTAGCCAAAGTGGTGGTGTATGGACAACATTCCCTATCATCCTTGTCCGGTGGCCATGCTGGCTGTAACTGATGGGAGCTGTAGTCCACCAACATCTGAAGATCACCAACTTGGCTACGTTTGTATTAATATGTTGCTTAGGAAAGTTGTGGGATCATCTTCTCTGAAACTCTGAACACTCTGTAAGACAGAGAGGCCACCTTGACAAGTGAGTGAAGCATGGGGGTCCCCACAGTGGTCTGCTGTGTCACCCCATTGCCTCAGATGCTACTCCTCTATACTCCTCCACTTGTTCTGATGTGGTATCACTCAAGAGAGCTAAACTTTGCCCAGAGCCCACAAGTTGTTGAATCATATTTTGAGATAAATAGGGACTAGCTTCATGCATTTGCCGATAAAGCTCATGAGTGAATCCTTTACATATAGTGAAGTAGCTGGCTCTTGGGGCCGCCATACATCCCACTTGTGTTGCAAGATATGGTAAAGGTAAAGGACCCCTGGACGGTTAAGTCCAGTTGAAATTGACTATGAGGTGTGGTGCTCATCTCGGCTTTCAGGCCGAGGGAGCTGGCATTTGTCCACAGACAGCTGTGGCCAGCATGACTAAACTGCTTCTGGTGCAGTTGGACACGTGATGGAAACCAGAGCACATGATAACACCATTTACCTTTCTGCTGCAGCGGTACCTATTTATCTACTTGAGCGGGTATGCTTTCGAACTGCTAGGTTGGCAGAAGCTGTGACAAAACAACAGGAGCTCACTCTGTTGCATGGATTTGAACTGCCGACTTTAAGATTGGCAAGCCCAAGAGGCTCGGTGGTTTAGACCACAGCGTCACCCATGTCCCACAAGATATGACACAGGTGGTGCTGGCTGCATTCAAGATTCCATATAGCAAGGCAAGTCCATCTTGAT
Organism: Podarcis melisellensis; assembly: GCF_964234715.1. Classification (NCBI taxonomy): domain Eukaryota; kingdom Metazoa; phylum Chordata; class Lepidosauria; order Squamata; family Lacertidae; genus Podarcis; species Podarcis melisellensis. The sequence continues at coordinate 28,703,336 of NC_138530.1, forward strand.
GCTCCTATGCATAGCACTGCCTTCAGGTCTTTCAGGTCTCTGTATAAGGGGCATCCAGTGTGAGACCCTCCAGAAGTTATCCACCCATCATTCCTGACCATTGCCGATACTGGTTGGGGCTGATGGAACATGGGTCCAATAACATCTGAAGAACTCCATGTTGGTTTCCTGTGCTATGTATTTTATCACTATGCAACATTGTTAGATTTGGTACCTCAACCAGTGGAGGCTGGTCCACTTACTCTAAGTCTCCTTGCCTTCTACCCAAAAGGCACCAGCCACCACTCAAAGCATCTTCATCAGGTGACTATACTTGATTAGTCCTTTTGCAGCATTCTCTGCAGCTGGCAATGCTGCCCATAGGAGATCATCATGCATGGCAGTTTACTATTCATTGTTAGCATTTATATTATACATTTTAAACAAAATATCTAAGGTGGCTTGCAAGCAAGGAAGCTAACCAATGCTGGGACCTGGATTCTGATCCTCCTGAGAAGTTGCCTGGAGTGGAGTTTGTCTCATTTTGGAGTGGAGGCTTAAATACAGATACTTGGAAAATGAAGTGCATCTTCTCCCCATTGTCTGCAGTTGGCACTGCTACGCAAAACATGCATTATGACATTTTCACGGGACACCATCACACGTGCCAATGGTAGAACATGTCTTTAATTCTGAGCCTATTGGGGGAATTGGCTTCAGATGAGCTTCTCTCATTTTGGAACAGAGACTTAAATCCAGACACTTGAAAATGAGTCATATCTGGGAAAGGTTTATAGGCTGTAAGTACAATTTGTACCAAAACCCTCTAGTGTAAAAAGTGAAAACTATAGTCACCAGGGACAGTGATCTGCTGAGAGGGAAAGTGCCTTCACATTAAACTGGCTGAGGCTTTTAGAAGAAGAGGGTCAGGGTTCTTCACTGCTCCTTATTAAATTATGAAAAGAGTAATTGGATCTCCAATAAAGAATGTCTTAATAGAAATGGTAACATCTGGTGGGTCACAGGTTCCCTATTGCGGTTTTCCAAGATCCCAGCCGTCAAATGTATGAGCTGTCTCTGGGTGAAGTAGTCGTCATTTTCACCTGGAGGGCTATTGCCTACATGCCACTGTTGGAAAAGGGATGCCAGACTAAATGGACTTGGGGTCTGCTCTTCTTACTGTTGGGGCTTGATGGACCTTCTCCCTTACCCTGATAACCATAGCTATTCTGCATAGCCTAGGTGTGCTTAAATCAGGCACAGGCAAACTCGGCCCTCCAGATGTTTTGGGACTACAACACCTATGATCCCTAGCTAACAGGACCAGTGGTCAGGGATGATGGGAGTTGTAGTCCCAAAACATCTGGAGGGCCAAGTTTGCCTATGCCTGGCTTAAATATATGTGCTTAAAGCTAGGTGTGCTTCAATATGTGCATAGAATCATAGAATTGTAGAGTTGGAAGGTACCCCAAGGATCATCTAGTCCAACCCTCTGCAATGCAGGAATCTCAGCTAATGCATCCATGACAGATGACATGTCTGTTGAGTCCACTGAGACTTACTCCCAGGTGGATGTGTATGGAATTGGAGCTGTTCATTGAAATCATTAGGATTTAGTCATGATTCGCCAAACTTTTCCCATTGACTTTTATGAGACTTCAGAATGATTTTTTGTTTGTGTGGAGTGGGAGCAAGGAGTGTCGGAATCTGCATGACCTGAAGTAACCTTTGTAGCTCATAAGAACCTGGCATTTCATAAAGAATCACAAGACTCTCTGAGTTTTAACTCATTTCCGAGAAGAATATTGGCAAAATGCCCGTCAATCAAATGTGTGTGTTGTAAAGTTTCTAGTGCTCATGAGGACAGAATAACAGAATAAAAACCTTGCCGTTTCCGCAAAAGGGTTAAGAGTTAGAGAGGGCCATCCGATAGCCTGGGCCACCTCGCAAGAGGGCAGGGGGCAAGTTTTGCAGCAGTTTCCTTTTTATCACAGGAGTGACTGGCAGCCATTCCCTGATATGGGAGAAAGTAGAAGTCTGTGCCTAGAGGGGCTCCATTTGTGGTTGGGGTTACCCTTGTCCCTGGCATATCCATTGGGGGGGGAAGAGAAAATAGGGTTCCCCCACCCATCATTCTTGCTGGGGGTCACCCACTTAAAGCTGTCCCATTCAATTTCACGAAAACCATGAAGACCTGAATTTGCTACCCTGGCACTCAGTTCTCTTTCTTGCCCGCTCTAGCTGATTGGTGGTGAGAATCATGGGGCTTCACAGTGCAGCCAACCCCTGCCCATAGCAGGACTTCTAGCAGGACTTCTTACACAGGAAGCCCCAATGGAATCTGCTGCTCAAAGTGGTAAAAAAATACTTCAGGTCACTTTGTGCCACTGTGATGTCAGGCACGGCTGGATCCTAATTTTCACCTCTGCTCTAGAGTGTAGACAGGAACTTTATATGCACAATGAATCTATTGGAGAACTCCACCTCCCTTCTGAGGAGTGAACAGTTACCGAAATGACTCACACAGCATGGGCTGCTAACCATCAACATCATAGGAAATGAAATACTAGGTCTTCCGTTTTTAGTTTTTCTGCTTTCAGGGACAGTGTGATCTGAGAGCAGACTTGGCCAACCTGGTGCCCTCCAGATGTCTTGGACTACAATGACCGTGCCCTCTGGGGCTGAAGGCTGTTGCCATCTGAAACATCTGAAGGGGGTCAGGTTGGGAAAAGCTAGGGAGCCCCTTCCAGTTGGCCCGCTGCTGCCTTGGCCTGTATAGTGTCTCTCCCCGGAGACTTTCTCTGCTACAGATTCAGTGGAAGTTCCCAGTTCATCTTTGACAAAACAAGTCATTAGTGAGAATACACAAATGTTTCCACTCCTGTTGCAAAACCATATGCTATACTTTGTTCTCTCTCTCTCTCTCTCTCTCTCTCTCTCTCTCTCTCTCTCTCTCTCTCTCTCTCTCTCTCTTTTATACTGCCCTCCCCAAAGGCATTTTGCAGCATGGGAATGATATGTTCCCCAGGTATTACTTTAATTTAATTTAATAAGTGCATCAACAGCATTGTTTAGACTAAACACATTTCTTTGCTCGTTTGTTTAGAGTGTGTTTGCTTCCCGATTGTAACTGTGGGCTGGCTTTTTTTTTAAATTTGCTTCTTTTTGTAAAGATGCTATCCACGAGTCGAGTGCTTAATGGCATGATTTTTATCACTGTGCTTTTCAGCATGGTTCAGTTTCTAATAGTTGTTTCTCTTTGTTGACAAAATCAATTTCCCCACATTATTTTGATTTAATGACTAAGAATGCAACGTCTGCAGTGGACAAAGAGAATATAGGAAGGGTGCCGTTTAGTGAATGTGTATGATAGGAACCTTAGCTCAGTTTGGATGCAAACACTAAACCGTGGTTTAGTGTTACAGGAAGAAGTCCTGGACTTACATGCTTTCTCCATTTCTCATTGCACCCTTGACTCTGTCATGGCAAATCCTAATTACGTCCAGTAATTACAAACTAAAGTACATCTGTAAATCAGAAGTGTGATTTCCAGTACTGGCTTGTACACAAGCAAACCATAGTTTGCTCAGCTTAATGTAATGGCAAACTGTGGTTATAATCTAGTTCATAAATTTATTATTCTAGCCAAAGGCCATGACAAACTCGTAGCAATAGTATTAATAAAATAATACAGACCACCCATGTATAGTTAGCCTGTGGTTACATAGAATAAAAGAATTAGGGCATTGGAAAAGACCTTGGGAGTCAAGCAACCTAACTTCCTGCTCAGTGCAGAATCTACAATGAACATATAAGCCCACAGCATCTCTGTCAGATGTCTTTTTGCAGGACAAGAAGGAAGGGAGTGTGAGAATCCATGATTCATTCACCTAACATGAACTGAGCTGAGCTGGTTTCCTAAACTTTTCATACCAGCAGCGTATTTCTTTTTCCTAGGCTGTAACTGGAATAGCACTTCACTTACTAAATTCAAAAAGATACACCTGCATTTCCTTAATTGGCTCGTAGCAAGTTGATACTGGTTAAAATTGCCTCTTGGTGTTCTGTGTGTCCTTTTGCCTGGTAAGTCAAGGTTCAGGTATACGCTTTGAATACAGTTGTGTTGCTTCTGGGATTCCCTACCAGCTATAAAAAGAACTGTCAGTGAATCCTGCCAGGAGCCTCAGGACAAATGCCACTATCCATATATTGAGAAGTGGCAGAACTCAATGAGCCTAGGGTGATGGATGCTTAACTTTTCAAGCAATGCTTCCATCCCTGTTGTGATTCACTAGAGCTGGGGTAGCTAAAGTGGTGCCCTTCAGATTGGACTACAGCTCCCATCAGCCCAGCCAGCATAGCCAGTCGTCAGGGATGATGGGAGTTGAGAGTCCCAAGAACATCTGAAACCACGTTATCTACCTCTGCACCAGAGTGCCATTTTAAGAACTGCTGGGCTTTTCATGCCAGTGACGAACATTGAATGCACATCTGCAGAGTCATCAATTGCTAAAAGTCAGGAGAGCTCTGATACTTGCAGAAGGTTACTCTGTTGGAAAGGAGCAACGCTTTCAGCGGAGGGAGCTCATTGTTGTGCCTGTGGATAGGATCTCCCTTTTGAAATGGGATAGGACCACCATTTTGAAATGGGAAGCTCTGCGCACACACAAGAACATGTGGAAGGATGGATTGGTGCACCTTGTAAATGCATATATGTATAATTTGCAAGGGCAGAAGCAAAGTCAATGTAATAATAATGTGATAAAACATCAAACATAAAAAATTTCCCTAAGCAAGGCTGCCTTCAGATGTCTTCTAAAAGTCAGATAGTTGTTTATTTCCTTGACATCTGATGGGAGGGTGTTCCACAGGGAGGGTGCCACTGCCGAGAAGGCCCTCTTCCTAGTTCCCTGTAACTTCACTTCTTGCAGTGAGGGAACCACCTCTTGAAGACTTAGAGTTTTGCAAGGCAAGGCAGATGGGTCAGTAGCTAAATCCTTGATGGTGGCCACAGCATCTTTGTATGACGATCTCTGGTGTGCGATGAGTGTTGGTATCTTTTTAAAATACTGTATTCATGTAAACATGGGGTCTGTGCCTAATTCTGTAGCTATTTCCCCAAGAACTGGCCAGTATTCTGTCATTGTTCAAGTAGCTTGGTGTCTTTTAAAAAGAGAAATTGCTGTTTCAGGTAACCTCTCCATAATGGCACTACATTAGAGGATAAAACCTTGGAGTTTTCAGAGGACATTTGTCCTACTTGAAAGGCAATTGGTGGGAAGCGTTCACAGATTTCCCCAGTCTTCTGAATCCTGGGCTCCTGGTTGCAAGAATTGCAAGGTCAACCATTATAATAAGGCAGGGCCATCGTTGCTTTCAGCCCTCTAGCAGCTCAAACAGCAAGGGACATGCATACCCCTACAGGACTTGAACCCTCCCACAACAAGAGCGGGGAACATTCGGCCCTCCAGGCGTTGCTGAACTACAATTCCCAGCAGCCCTTGCAAGCATGACCAGTGACTTGGGATGATAGGGGTTATGGTTCAGCAAAATCTGGAAGGCTAAAGGTTCCTCGCACGTGTGCTATAAGAACCTGAGAGGGAATTGCAGAGCAAATAGTTTGAGGTACTTCAAGCATGGTATACAGCAGACATGGGTAACCTCTGGCTCTCCAGATGTTGTTGGGACTCAACCTCGCATCAGCCTGAACCAGCAGCTGTAGTCTAACCACATCTGGATGTTTCCTGCTGTAGAGGAAAGCACAGGGTTCTGATCATGTGTAGCCAATGTGACTTAAGGGGAAGATTCCAGTACATCATCATTTATGTACAAGGTCAGTCAGGCCTTGAGGAAGTCATTCCAAAGGAAATTTTAGTGTGCTTGACTCTTTTCTACCTTGGCAATTTGTTCCTGTGGTCAACTCCAGAGTAGCAGTCTAGAGCTCTATTTGCATTTTATATTATTTTGCATTAAAGTCAAGTACAGTGGTACCTTGGTTTACAAACTTTATCCCGTTCTGGAAGGCTGTTCTTAAACCAAGGCATGCTTTCCCATAGCAGCAGGGGACTCAATTTACAAATGGAACACACTCAACAGGAAGCGAAACATGTTCTTATTCCAAGGCAAAGTTCACAAACCAAAATACCTGCTTCCGGGTTTGCAGCATTCTTAATCCAAGTTGTTCATAAACTAAGCTGTTCTTAAACCAAGGTACCACTGTACTTCTTTCCCAGGATGTATTTAAGCAAATGCTAGATGGCCATCTGCCAGGAATGTTGCAGATTCCTGCACTGAGCAGGGAGGGTGAGGCTAGATGTCCTTTGAGGTACCTTCCCTCTTTAAATTTCTATAAGCTGTCTGAATGGCGTTTATTGTAAAGTTAAAAGATTGAAAATAAAATCCTATTGTTGATAGTAAAAAAATACTGGCTTGCACATTGAATTTCAGTAACCCCGGTAACATTATTCTAAGTCAAATGCAAGAGGAAAGTGAGGGGAGGAAAAATGCTGTGAATTTGACCTTGGCCACGTTTGTTTGGCTCTTTGCCTCACTGTCAAATTCACACTGTACTGACAAATGCCGCATCTGCCCTGACACATCTGCAGGCGTTCATTCATAACGCCAGGTTCTCATAAGGATCCATTCGTTACTTCCTTTCACAATTTTGGATTGCATCTTTAGGGGCTGGATCCAGATCTTGTGATCTGAATCTCCACTCAATTTTTCATGTCCAATTGATTATTATTTTTTTAAAAGTTGTTGCAAAAAATCCAAGAGGGAAGTCTTGCCTGGGAGAGAGCACTGTATTATATATGTTTTAGATAGTACGTGTATATCTGTTTAACAGCATCAAAACATATGTTGTTGCCAAAGCCCAAATTGGAATGTTCTGGGAAAGATAATTTAATTTTTAGCGGTTGGATCAGTGTCAGCGATGGATGGGAATTTCGACACTTCCTGGGGAGAGTCTGCCGGTGGTGATTATTACACACACAGCAAAATGCAGCAGTAAATCTCTCATTCTTTCAAACTCCCTTTCTCCATCTCATAGAAATCCATGATATTTTCCTTGTTTGGCCAGTGTCAGGGTGTTTACACTGGCATGCTCTCATTCAAAACTCTGCCCTGAATTTTAAAAGGCAGCCCAACTGCTGCTGAAGGCGTTTTGGTTTTTCTGATTCTGTTTTTTGTTTACATTTAGCATTTGCAAGTCAGCAGCTTGGTCGGCTCAGATAGAGTTTTGTGGGTAAAAAACAGAGCATCTGTCACACTGCCTTGCCTGGAAGGTAGGGAATCAAAGCAGTCTACATCTCTTCACAAATATGAGGATAGTATCTGGTCTGTGAGGAATGGAAAACGCTGGTGCCATGTTCTGAAGTGTGACAGGCTTCTGATACTTAACACAGAGGTCCACAGAAATGATTTGCACCCTTATCAATAGAAACACTAGGGATACCAATAGAGGCACTAGGAATGTCAGGCACACACAAGAGCCAAGTGCCAAAGTGGGTTTGAGCAGATCCCCAGGTGACTGGTATCTGGTGTGTCTGTGTGTGTGTTTGTGTGAAGATGCCAGCTACTTCATTTTAAAACAGGAAGCCCAAAAAGAGGAGAAATCGTTGCATGTGCACAGTTGAAAGATTCACAGGACAAACGTTGGCATGTGAGTGGACACACCAGGAAAAGCAACATGGTCTGTGAGGCAAACAGGTCATAGCAAATGGAATGCGATCAAAACTTACATTTCCACTCAGCCTAAAAAACCTTCAGAGGGAAGCAGTAAATATTCCCACCCCAGTACATTATAAAAAGTTTGCAAACTGACTTGAAGCAACTGAGAGAATTGAGATATCTCACTGGCACATTTTAATATGCACAAAAGCAATGGGGGGTGCCAAAGGAAAGAAAAAGAGATACAGTGGCACCTTGATTTTCGAACGTAATCCATTCAGGAAGATCATTCGAGTTTTGAAACGTTCGAAAACTCAAGACGGAAAACTCAGTACAGAAGCCGCATGGCATGTTTTACTTCTGAGGCGTGTTTGAAAACCGAAGCATTTACTTCTGGGTTTTCGGCGTTTGAAAACCGAAATGTTCAAAAATGGAGACATTCAAAAACCGAGGTACCACAGTAACACCTAAGGTGTATCCGTATGCCTTTTAACCATGTAACATTTAACTGTGGTTTAGCAGTGCATGGATGAGCCTGAGTGAGAACAAGGAAAGTGCTGGGTTTTCTACCTGTCACATGGCCAAGAGAAGGGGTTTGGCAGATAAAAATTCACCTTTGAAAGGATCCCAGCTTAGTCTTATGTTCAAACCTAGGGATCCTTGTTTAAAACGAACAATGGTTAGTTTAAAAAGCCAGCATCATAACTCATGGTTTGAAGTCATGTTGTTTAGCAACTAACCATTACTAATGCTCAACCGAGATCCTTAAAAAAGTGAAACTAAATACTTGCTGAATTCCTCCCTGCCACTCTTCACTCAGGCTTGGCTACGTAGCACTGAGCCATGGTTTAGTGTTACACAAGACAGCGGGCAGAGAATAGAACGGGAGAAGCAGATTTATGGTGAAAGGAGAATAGCAGACGGAAAATGTGGGGTCACTGGACTTACATATATCTTGCAAGAAAAGGCCCCAATCCCCCCCTTTTTAAAAATGAAGCACACAAGAACATCCCCACTAGGCCAGAAAGTATTGAGTTGCTATCTTAAAAGTAGATATTCTTCTTACCCATGACCGCTAAGTCTAATTCATGCATTATCAGGGACTGTTATACATTTGGCTTCAATTTATAACCTCTAAACTCAAACAGGTTGAGAATACCTCTTCTAGGGGGTAGAATATTGGCTACAGTAAAAAGCAGGAAGTTCCTCTGTGTCGGTTTTCCATCAATGGATGACCACACAGTATTGTCTGTCTTGCCCTCATTCATTTATGGCAGTGCCCATGCAGAGAAGAGGAGAAAGCAAGGCTCTAGACGTTCAAAGCTATGTCTATCTCTTTTCCTCCTGTTGCTTTCAGATATCAGAGTTGGCCCTTTATTGTCATGCAGAAACAAAATGATGTGTGAGAGAGCTCTAACTGTGGTGCAGTGTGTTCTTGCCCCCATCCCTGTGTGTATTGCCCCAACCCTGTCTTCCCCATGCCTTTTGCTCACTGAAAATGAAGTTCAGCAGGGAGAGACTAAGCACTTTCAAGCTGAACATGGTTAGAGTCTCTCCCACAATTTGGAATCCCAATTGCACAGGGTTCCTGGTCACAGGGAGTGGGTGGCCACTCACACCCCTACACAGTTTGAACCCTCACACAACTCCTTTGAATACTTGTAGCACCATCTGCATCTGCTATTCTCAGAATAGTTCCAAACAGTCATTTGCAATTTGATACCCACATGACGCTTCTGATTGCACAAAGTTCTGGTTGGTTGTAGATCTGATGCCGAGATAAGCGTCGCCATGTCCTCTCCTCCCCCTGGATTTTTGACCATAAGAACATAAGACCGTTCTGCTGGCTCAGGTCAATGTCCCATCTAGTCCAGTGCCCTGTTCTCATAGTGGCCAACCAGATACTTGTAGGATGCCTGCTTGCTGCCCACCTGCAACTCCTTGCAACTGCCATTCAGAGGCACGATGCGTTTGCAGTGGTATGGCCATTTGCCTCCTGGCAGTAGCCCGGTGGAAAAGCTTGTGCTTTGCATGCAGAAGAACCTAGATTCAATCTCTAGCATCTCCATGCAGGTCTGGGAGAGATTCTTTTTTGAAACCCTAGGAAGCTGCCACCAGTTAACGTAGACAGTATAGAGCTCTGTTGCGCTGAGCAATGGTCTGAACTTCTATAAGGTGGCTTCATGTGAGTCCTTCATTGCGTTACTTGAGCTGGGACGGGGAATCTCTTTCAGTCTGGAGGCCACATGACTTTTGGGAGCTGCTAGCCCAGTGGTGGGCGGGGCAATGCATGCGATGTTTACCTTTGTACAACAGGTGACATTCTAGCCAAGCAAAATCCAGAAGTTTCTACCCGCAGTCCTCAAAAAATCTCTGCATCCAGGCAGATGAGAGGCCGTATCACAGTTCAATGATACAATCTGGCCAGGCAAAAGGGAGTAAAATGAGTGCCATCTGGGCTTGGTTGTGCTCCTGTTGAAGAAATGGCACCGTGCATTTGTAGTCACCCTTTCAAGAAAGAGCCCCAGTTGCGAGGTATTTTGGAACACCTTTTTGAAATGTGGTTCTTTGCCTTTGATGAATTACCATCAGAGCTGTAGTTCTACATGAGCTGTTAAAAAAATAAAGGAAAAATAAACAGAGTGGCAGGTTACTGGTAGCAGCATTTGATAGCAGTTGTCATCTGGTAGCAACATATGGCAGCAAGATGGGAATGGCGTGTGGTTTCGGAATTCAGGGAAATAAGCACAAGTTTATGCACTGTACCTTTCTGGTATTCTACACGCACACTCCTTCCCATAATAAATGATAATCTGACCGTGAAGACCTTCCAAATAAACATGTTTTAATGTCTTTCCATCATTCCTTCTCCCAAAGCTGTTACTCATCTAAGAGTCGAAGTGGGCTGTATATCTGAAAGGCTCTCCAGGAACAAATGCAAACTCGCACCTTTTTAACGTGCATAAGCACTAAATCTTCCAAGAGCTACAAATAGGCAACTATGATTAGAAAGAAAAGCAAGGATAACATCCGTCAGCTTCTTTTGACTGAGAGAAATGGAGTCAGCTGGCAACAGAAGTACGAGCCTCGCCAGGCATCTTAGAAGCAATATGATTTCAGAACGAGGCATGTGTGCCAAGGAGAAATGTGTTGTTTGGCTTTATGTGGGATAAACAGATGATAATTGTGATGATAGTTGCATGACGTGGTCTATAATATCAAGGACGTTGCTTGGGAAGTAAACTGATGCAGTGGAAATGGTAGTCCACATTGGGCCATTTGCATAACCTTGCATATTGAATCCCACCAAGGGATCATCCATTCCAGCCAAGTCCATAGTATCAGGTTTGTTACGGGTACAAACAAACCAAACAGCTTGGTTGCCATTGGTACCTTTTATGAATGACCTACCAGAGCTTCCTGGGCTGCCACAAAGCAGGACTTCTGGGCATATTGTGAATCAATCCCAGTGACATACAGGGATTTAACCCTAAAACCTGGGTGCAGTGTCAGGGATCAGTCCTCTAAGGTATATTGTGATAAAGGAACTCTGTGTGAGAGAGTACTTCTCTGTTACCATTGATTTAATGACTTCCAGTGATCGCCAATGAGGGATGGGTGAGGAAGCATTTCTAAGTCAAGAACTGGTCCTTCTTGGTAGGCATTTACCCCAACACAGCTCATTTGGTAGAGCGCGAGACTCTTAATCTCAGGGTTGTGGGTTTGAGCCCCACACTGGGCAAAAGATTCTTGCACTGCAGGGAGTTGGACTAGAAGACTCTGGGGGTCCCTTCCAACTCTGTGATTCCATTGGAATTTCCATCTGAAAAAAGGCATGCTGGTGTATATCATCATCACCAAACCTTTATTGGCATCACATACAAACATTCGGAATAAATAGGCCAGTGTGATCTCATCGCCATTTCAACAGCACAGTGCAGTCATTTGCCAAAGGGAAGAAGAGGCGAGCAATCTATTTCATCTCTGTGGGTCTCCAGCAAGGATCCTGTAGCGTACTTTGGTGACAAAAAATCAAATAGAGGAACTTAGCTACTGTCTTGGTGAGCTCCTGGTCTCTCCCCTGTAATAAGAAGTGTATAGCCTCTGTCTCTGGTTTCCATGTTGGAATACATAGATGATCTAAAAATTGTTGGCTTTCATGGTTAATTTTTTGGCAGAGCGCAGGATTTTAAAAGTCTAAATATGATGTCCCATGTATCTGGATTGATGTGGGTATTGGTATAAATGGGAAAGGCCCCTATAGTTCCCTGTTCTATTGGAAGACTGACTAGCACACTAATCTACTTAATGACTGCAGCCTTTGCTCAAAACACTTTCAAAGCAGCCATTTCTATAGCTGCTAATTAACTGACATCATTCCTGTTTTGGAATGGAAGAAAATATTTTGTGCATGTGCGTACATCAGCCAAGCGTACAACCTGGGAGTCTCCAAAACAGTAACAAATACATTGTAACTCTGAAATGATCTGGGATTCGCATTGATACAAGGCACTGCCTGCCAACCGTGTCATTCTGCCATTTATACACAGGCCAAACAGGTCACTCGTTATACATGGACACAAAACAGTAACATGAAAAACAACGCTGGGGAGCGTTTCGATCTTCCAGGAGATTCTGTAGCTGCTATGCTCCAGCAATAAAAAATAATAAAAAGTTTCAAAGGACATGTTGACCTGAAGCCGCTGAATCGGAATTCATTAGCAATTTTGACACCGTGAAATTGGGTCTCAAATGCTGGAAATGGCTAGCTCCATACAAACTCAATAATAATGCAAAGGCCGGCATTTACACTTAAGTAATTTGACACACTTCATTTGAACGTGCACTGGAACCATGGTTGGCTTTGCGCTAACAGTTTTCCAGGGTGATGCAGTGGGTGGGGTCAGTGGACACCTTGTACCCCCTCTTGTGTGTGAACAGAAGGTTTTATTGATGCACAGTTTGTAAATGGATACAACACTGTATAGCCATGAGTGATATTGTAACTAACCAGTAACTCTGGGTTGTAGCCATTGCTCATCCTACTCAGCGTAGACCCCTTGAAGTTGATGGACTTAAATGAGTCACGGCCATTCATTTCAATGGCTCTACTATTGAGTAGAGGCTAGCATTGGATGGGCTACAACCCTGTTTTGCTGGCAGATCCAAATTGTTATAGACTTGGGGAGGAATTCATTGTCATGCTATTCTGATCTTTCCATCAGTGCAGATGGAATGGTTCCCCCTCTCCCCACTCCTTGTGCTGTTCTTGGGCTTCTCCTGATGGTGGGGGGACATGCAGGGAGCAAGGGGGAAACCCTGTTGAGCAAGCAGAAGTCCTTACAAAGGGCTTCTACTGATGGGACCCATTAGGTGACTCCTGCCCTTGTTTTTACTTGAATTTGCATGGCTTATAAATTTGTTCTCTGTATTGTCACGAAAATGTACTGGTAATGCCTGAAAATTCATTTGGAAAATTCACGGCGAAATTTACAAGCAAGTCCCCCCCCCCCTCTTAAACAGGTAAATCCAATGTCTACTTATAGTGTACATTGGTTTCTTTGGTGACTTTTGGAAAGAAATTAAAAGCACCAGGATTATACTGCTGTTAAAATATTTGCAATTTTGTGTGTGTGTGTCTGACTTGGCTTGGGCTTATTCAGCATTTAGTTAGCCATCACCTACGTTTGTTTCTCAGTTTCATAGAACTTTTCGAATTTGGTTCTTTGGTTGACATACTAAACTTCCCCTAAAGTTTGCTTGGAGTGCGGTCCTACACCTATAGACATCGGTGGCAAACTTCGTGTTGGTTTTAATGGCACAGAATAGTAACTTTGGACAGTCCAACCTGCTTTTCTTGAAAATGACTGACTTTCATTTCCTTCTGTAGCCAGGGAATGGTTTGGAAATTCTGTTCTTTGGAGCCCTTAGAGAACTCTCCCAAGCCAGCACTGCTGCAGCGTGCCAAAGAGAACAGGAGTTCTTTCTGGCAGAGAGAGCGCGGGGAGCGGAGGTTTGATGAACAGAATTTATCTGTGCAACAGAAACCTCTTGCATCATTCTATCTCTTTCTCCAATCAGGATGCTACGCTTTCCCTGACAACTTTAACGTTTTCTGCTCACAAATTACTAGACAATCGAGGTCCCGTTTTGAAAAAGACAAAGGGAAAGCTCCTCGGTTCTCCTTCGCCGCCACCCCCCCTTTATAAATAGTAATTGAGTAAAAATGTTAAGTTAGCCTGTGCCAAAGGGGCAGGCATCCAGCTTAAGAGTGAATTTCTCCATCCTGAGTGTGATTTTGAGGACTCGTTAAGGGAAAATATGCTATGCCAAGTCGCTGTGAAGTACAGTACCATCAGTATCACCTTGCATGAACTGGCTCTTCTCAAACGGCTGTGCTCAAAATGTCTCGCTGATAATAGGGACAGTGGCATAGTTTGCGCATCTCTCTTTTATTGCTTTACATTAACTCTTTAAAATGCCATGCTAATCAAAGTCGCTCAAAATAAACAGCAACCAAGTATAAGTACATTTCAAGGCAGGCAAAAGCCCCTGAATTCAGAATCACTTTTTCCTATCGTGCTGCCAGTTGTCATAACTGCACTGCAAGTAAGTTCAGTTTGCGTTTCATGCTTGTGTTTCAAAGACCCTGGTGCTGAAATGGCTAAAATCGCAGCTTCTTTTTATTATGTGAATAAAAGAACATGGGAGTGATTGCCCCTGAGGGGGGTCTTCTGGGGAAGCCACATTTCAGTGGAGGCAAGAGCAGGAGGGCATGCCCCTGGCTTGCTTTCATGGCCGTAGGGAAAAATTTGAACATGCAAATGTAGCCCCTGGTCTGGATATGAGCAGGCAAGACTATAGCAGTTGCGGGTTTCAGGAAACCACATGGCAGTATTAATTGCTGAGGAGGTTTGGAGTGGGGAAATCTCTCCCAGGATCTTTTGAGGTCTGGCTAAATTTTCTACAGTGCTCTGGAAGATACTGTGTTCAGGGCGTTCTCGAAGAATTAAATGGCAGCTGTGGGACCACCACTGTTTACTGCCAGGTGAGCTTATTGGGGATCATAGTGGGTGGCACCATGATAGCAGGAGAACTAGAGAGCACAGTGCCATACTTAACATAACCCATCAGCCATGGTGGCACACCAGAAGCTTGATAAAGCGCTTGGCTTTGTCGCCTGCAGAAATGGCAAAGGTTTTGCCAAGCGCCTGGCAGGCTACATGGCATGGCTAGTGATTTGCTCTTTGGCTTTGCAAGTCATGCATGCCTCTGGTAGACTAAAGTAGATTTTGCATTTAGCATCTGCTTTCACACAAGTAGCTGCGGCAATGTCCATAATCTCCTCTGCGTGGGTTTTTCCAAACATTGTGAATTAAGAGTGCTTCGTCGGATGCTGGTGAGCTACTGACCCACTCACTGTCGGAGTCCTTGGAGATGTCCTCGTGTGCAAAGATTGCCAAGCTAAATGTGATAACCTAAGCCTGACACACACATGTTATTGCGTGCCCAGCTGCAGAGTCCCCCCTCCCGGCGCACCTAACTGCTAAAGTGGGGAACTGAATGGACACAACAACAGTCTGGGATTTTAAATGGCCGCAACTTTATTGACTTTAGATATAGGAAGCCTTGGCATAGGCACTGGCCGTATATCCCTCTCAGCCCCTCCACACTGGGGTAGTGGGAACCGAGGCATGACAGGGACTATTCAGGAATGGATCCACCGCAAACCCCAGGTTTATGCAGATGGCAACTATAGTGGATGTCAGAGCAAACCTGGGGATTAAGATTCAGCAGCCTAAGTCCTTTCACAGACAGGCACCTGCTGATGGAGGCCAGTGCATTGAGGATTGGGGTGCCAGTGTGTCCTTACCTCACCACAGACCATATTTATTGTTCCCATTTTACAGATGAGGCTGAGGCATGGCAACTTGACCCACTGAGTCCACAGGTGAGCTGGGATTCAGCCAGTACCAAATAGCATACTTTCCAGATGTGGTTTCTAGAATTTTCTCCCTCTGCCTTGCTCTTTCTAGTCCCCAGTCTACTGGGGAGAGGGAGGAAGAGGAGTGAAGCTCATGCTAGCAGCACTTAGGCTGAATTTATTCCATTAGCTGTGATGCAGTGAACAGAATACTAATGCATGGGGCTCACAGCCCTACAAGCACATTGAGCTGTCTGTGTTCTCTTGCACAACGCCATTGCCGTTTGAAGACCTGGAGCTGTTTCCCTGGATTGCGGTGAGGGATGTCACCAGGACTAAGTCAGATTAAATCCAATCACTTTGATTTAATAACTGGGATAGAACCATAGGAACCTGACTTATACCAAGTCAACCATTGGTCCACCTAGCTCAGTATTCTCTACTCTGACAATGCTTTTCCAGCGTTTCGGACATGGGTCTTCCTCAGTTCCCGCTGGAGATCCCAGGGAAAACAAAGCACTGCACCCCACAGTTCAGAGCTGTTGGGGGAGAAGAGGATAGGCTTGCCTTTGCATCCATAGCAGGTGATCTGAACTCAAAACACCCTTTGGACGCAACATCTAATCCTGTACTGCTTTGAGTGTTTTGTCTTGTGACTACTATTCTTTTTTAAAATACCTTTTTCTTCTTTCTGCTTCATTTTTATACAGTGGACCCTCTGTATACGAACTTAATTCGTTCCGGGGGTCCGTTCGCATGCCGAAAATTACGTAAATAGAGGTGCACTTCACACTTCTGCGCATGCGTGTGGTGCAATTGAGCACCTCTACGAAGGCGTGCAGAGCGCTTCTGTGCATGTGCGCACGATGAAACCTGGAAGTATACACTTCCAGGTTTGCTGTGGCCATAACCCGAAGATTCTGTATCGAGAGGGATATGCAAGTAGAGGTACAACTGTACTTGTAAGCTGCCTCAAAGAACTTTGGATGAGGCAAGGTGAATAAATGAATGAAATGTGCAAATGTTGTGCCCCTGCTTAGCATTGTTATTTGTTATGTTGCCCCCTCAGTCTCTGTATTTAGAACTCCTTTCATTTCCCCTCTGGATCTGTTAGCATCCTGTGGATCTACAGTGGTACCTTGGTTTGCAACCATTTTGGATGACAACTGTTTTGGATTACAACCACGTCAAACCCAGAAGTGTGTGTCCCTTTTTTTGGATGACAACCCATTTTTTTTGGAGGCCCCATTAGCAAAATCGCGCCTTGGGTTACAACCTGTTTTGGTTTACAACTGGACCTCCGGAACAAATTATGGTTGTAAACCAAGGTACCACTGTACTCTTATGTAGTGCCCTGCATTGATTAGCTGTTCCTGTGGAGGATATCTAGATCAGTTCAGTTCTCCTCAGAAGAACAGACTCCCAATGGCCTTGCTCTCGGCCACTTGAGCTGCAGCCTGGAAGACCTGGCCTTGCATTTTCTTTTCTCCTCATCCATACTATCTCTTTTGGGTCACCGAGACTCAACCACCCGTTAACGAACCAAGTATTTGATCAGCTACACCTACTAGTTGTTTGTTGCTCGAGTTGTGTTATCAACAAAGTTGAAGATGAATCTGCATGAGAGTCTGAATTGCATGTATGTTAAGCTGACAGGATAAAGTGGTTCACACCCCAACGTGTGTTGATACCAGAACCCTATGTGTGATGGAGAAACTTTAAAAAAATACGTTGTGTTACCCCAGCTGTGGGATGGACCATAGATCTACGTTGAATTAAATCCCTATCACCTTCAGTTAGCCCACAGAACTCTTTTAGCTGGGCTCCAAGACATGTTTAAATTTAGAAACCTTATCAAAATGGAGGTGGTCAGGTTATCTCAGACGAATGTCTCATGACACTATGTACCTGGGAAATAAATTAAAAACAAAATTACTCTTGATTATTAAAGGTTGTTGTATGATGTCTTTGTGTGGGTTCAGGGAGTACCTTTATAAATTTTCTGTGTAAGAGAGTTTTAACTCCACTATCTGTGGGGTGTCCGCTAAGCTGGGGATCACTGTACTGCTGCCAAGTAGAAGAGAAAATTGGTAAAGAGAACATAAGGAAATCTATTTGCAGTTGTTTATCCAACGTTGGGTGTTTTTATTAGCACACTAGATCAGAAGCAGCAGTCAGTTACTTCAGAATGCTTTTAGTCAAACAGTGTGGGAAGAGAAACCCTACCTCTCCATTTCTTATGCGTTTGGCCTGTGATTTATTATTTTTTAAATGGAAATGTTCTGACATTCTGTCCCCATTAAGAACGAAGAAAACCTTTGGCACACCAGAACTTTCTTTAGGATGGAAATTCCATTTTTGAAGCAGATCTCAAGGGTGTGCGGGGCTATCCAAGGGATGAATCTACCCTGATAGAAGCATAAATGGTGCTGTTTTGATAGTTGCATACTGAATGAATTCAGCAGCTGTTTAAGTTTCCAGCTGTTGACCCAGTAGTCTCGCAGAATATCATGCCTGACCTTGAGCTAACCAAGATCCCTGGAGCCTTTGCCTGAAATATTAACTTTTCATCCACTTGAGGGAAAGGGGGGCTGGGCTAGGGGAGGCATTCGCTTTCTGTGAACATATCCCTTCAGCCTTATTTGGGGCCTGCACTACTTTGCCTTCACCCGTTCACTTCAAGGGAAGGTTTTTGTTTTCTTTTTCTGTCTCCACTGCTGTGGTCGCCATCTTTCTTTACAAAGGACACATAGTTCTTCTTGTCAAATCAGCAGTGTTCTGTACGTAATTCTTTTAGCGTCGAGGAACATGCCGAAAGGAGGTATTTGGGTAACTTTGACAAAATGTGCATTGAATTGATCGGTTTGAATGGGCAAAGTGCAACTCAAGGTGGCAATTGAGATTTATAGATAAATAATGAAAAGAGGCCATTTAGGGTTTGTTTTTGGTTGGGGTTTTTTTGTTTTGTTTTTTAGCCAGTGGGCTCCAGTGGTTTTTAGTGGGTAGGCTTGTTCTAATGTGCATATTCAGCAAATTGTCATGGAAGGATAGAATTTCTGTGGAAATATATATACAAGTCAAGTTGCAGAAATAAAAAAGTAAAACTAGTTTATTTAACTCTTTATTCAGTGTTTCCATTTGAACATATTAGTAAACCATAGTTTGGTGTTAGATGCGTGAACCTACTGTCCCACCTCTGGAATGGCCATGAGGAAGAGAAATGAAGCATCTGCTCCTTTCTTCAACTAAATATGGTTTGTCATCATGTCAAAACTTGGAAATGTGGCTGGTTTTAACTATGGCTTATCCTGACAAGCCAGTTTGGAATTGATTTATTACATTAGCTGTAATATAGCATAGTATACAGGCAGCGACCAGTTTAGGCGCATCCAATATGTGACTGACTGCACACATGCGCATCACACCAAATCCGGAAGTGACCAGAAAACGTCACAAAAAGGGGAGGTGCAGGGTGGAATGGGGGTTTGCAGGCGTTTTCAATGGTGTTTCAAATATACATGATTTCATTTAAACATGAGGTGCCTTGGAACGTAACCCCACACAAATTGGGATATGCCTGTAGTATAGTATCAAAATAAATAAAAAAAATCTGGATTTACAACCAGAAACACTACCCATGACTCCAAGAGCATTGGCTATTCTTCTATAGTTCCCCATGACATATTGTTGTGAACAGGGAATTTCAACTCTGACAAATATGAACTATCAGAGAAAAGTGTGGTCCAGAGAATAACGTTTGAGAACCCCTGCCTTAAACTAATGACACACTATGGTAGTTGGAAATGGGATGGCAGCTGGCTCACTGAGGTGGTGGTCTTCTTTTATCTAGTTTTGCGCAACCCTTCCTTGATAGGGCCCAGGATCAATGAGGTTTTCCAAGGCCTCAAAACTCCTCCCTGCAAAGGGTTTCTGAATCACCAGTATAATGGTATTTAATGCCTCCCTATCAGAGAGATGGAGAAACTGCAACCCTCTGCCAAACCACAACTCATATCATCCCTGACCATTGGCCATGCTGGCAGGGACTGATTGCAGTTGGAGTTTGACAACACAGCGGTGTTTCCTTTCCCTACCCTAGCAGTCTGGTTCTTTGCCTAAGACATTTTACAGGTAACTCACCTGCTGCACTCTGGAGTGCTTCCTGAGCTTTCTCCTGCCCAGGTTTCCTTTACCTCTGCATCTGAATAACTTCTCAGCTTTGAAAGAAGACCGTGACTTTGCACTGTTTTTGGGGAGCAGGAGTTTGACTTAATTTCAAGGATTCCCGAATAAAGCCCAGTGTCGACTGCCCTGCGCTCCACAGCCCAAAACGTTAGGAGCTTGCATCTGCATTCAGTTTGCCACCTTATCTTTTGCTTGTTTGCTTTCCTCTTCTGTTTGCTTTAGCCCCCTTGAGTCAAACACTGGGGTCTCCCTTCTCTTCACTTTCCAGCTCAGTGGGAGCTTTGCTACGGACACCCGGTGTGCAAGCCAGGCCTTCCCTCTATATTTCTTCAGGCACACTAGGTTTCTCTGACCCACTGAGTGCCAGTGGTGGAGATTAATTCTCTCCAGATGTAGCTGAATTAGACAGCATTTTTTTCCAGGTCCGGGACATAAAATACACAGGCCTCTATTTGATACCAGAAAAGGGACTTCTGAAACATACGTCGTTGTAAATATTCATGATGCATAAGATGAATTTCATGACAGCATCATGTGAATTTTCAGAGCACTGCAGTCAGGGGCTCCTTGCTCATATGTTGGGAGAGCTCATCAGTTCTCCAACCTCTAGCACAATTCCATGCTTCCCAGCCTAGCTGACTGAAGGATGCCCTTTATATTTCAGTGTATCCCTCCTCACTTCAGACAGTGTAAGCTTTTCTCCAGAGCTGTTTAGTAACCTGAACGGTAGAGGTGGGGTTTTATTTCTCCTGTCAAAGGCTGCACTCCCTTGGGGGACTCTGATTGGGGCTGCTTGCTGGGAGTATACCGTACTGGTTGCATTGCCCTTTCATACACCAGGGCTAGTTTCCGGGCAGCTCACAAAATAAAAACAGTTTAAAGACAACTATAAAAATATGCAGCGCAATAGGCAGATTGCAGCATTAAAACAGCTCCAAGGTAAAATACAGAGCAAGATGAAAGAGCAGGGAATAAAACAGCTAAGAAAAAGTTGCAGCTAGCTTTTGAAAGCTTAAGAAGAGAGGAGTTTCACTTGGTCCTGAAAAGACAATAGCAGTATGATCCTAGACATGTCTACTCAGTTGTGTCACTTAGAATTATTTCCAGGCAAGGAGCCACAAGACTTTGCTGCACTCCTGGGTAGTGGTATAGAATTGCAGTCCAAAGAGGGTACCAGGTGAGCTTTCCTGGGAAGTATATTCCACAACCAGGGTTCCACCACTGGAAAATCCCCTTTAACTTGTAAAAGAGGTACCCAAAGAAGAACTTTGAATATAGATTTCAGGTCCCAGGTAGGTACATGTGGAAAGACGTCTGGTCTTCCATGTCAAGGTTTTTCTTGTTACAGGTAGGTAGCCGTGTTGGTCTGCCATGTTGTTGTTGTTTAGTCATTTAGTCATGTCCAACTCTTCGTGACCCCATGGACCAGAGCACGCCAGGCACTTCTGTCTTCCACTGCCTCCCGCAGTTTCCTCAAACTCATACTGGTAGCTTCCAGAACACTATCCAACCATCTTGTCCTCTGTCGTCCCCTTCTCCTTGTGCCCTCCATCTTTCCCAACATCAGGGTCTTTCCCAGTGAGTCTTCTCTTCTCATGACGTGACCAAAGTACTGGAGCCTCAGCTTCCAGTGAGCACTCTGTTGGTCTGCCGTAGTTGAAACAAAACAAAATAAATAAAATAAAATAAAAAAATTCCTTCCAGTAGCACCTTAGAGACCAACTAAGTTAGTTATTGGTATGAGCTTTTGTGTGCATGCACACTTCTTCTTCCTAAACATGTATTCTTCTAGGCAACAGCAAAAGTAGTTTGTGCACAAACTGGTATTGCTGTGTAAAGTCACTAGGAAGTAACTTTTGCATCGCTGAGCACAGAAGCTGCTTTTATGGCCACAGGTTCAATGTCTTTATCTGAATTCTCTGCAGCCGGTTGAATACAGTCTGGCACCAGGCAACCATGTCTGTGCAGTTAGATGCCAAGAAGAGACTCTGCCTGGATGCTTTAAATTCCAAACCTGTTTTCTTGCAAGTGTAATATTTACCAGGTTTCACTTCAGCTGGGAATGCAGAAAGACCGTTTGGGGGCGGGGAGGGGGAGGAGGAGAGCAGGGAGAGAACAAAAGACTGGCTCTGATATAGATGGAGTTGGTGCTTTTGTCAAATTGGTGCTGTGTTGTTTTCTTGGGTTACAATGTTCACCCCTCATTTACAGCCTCCAATTGCTGATTCCTTTTGTAAAGGAGGAGTGGAAAGGGGAACATTCACTTAGGGACTGTGATCCTACTTCAGCAAGAGAATGTGAGAAACAGTTCTCTCAAAAAGAAGGAAAGATAAGCCGTGGCCTAACTTAAAACAAAAATGTGGTGATTTGGCTTCCTGTGGCAGCACAACCATTTTCCATATTTGGAGAGTGCCATCCATTTCAATCTGTGGCTCCTGTTTTCTGTTGTGTGGGCTGGTAGGGATTCAGGGCCAATCTGCATGCCACAAGCTTAGTATGATCCCATCTGAGTGGATTGGGTTGGGGAGATGTGTATGAATTTACCTTCCATGTTTTCTCACATTTTTTCATGTCTGATGGTGGTTACGTGCCTAGTTTTTGCTTTGTTTTCCTCCTTCCTTTTTTATACATGAAAGGGTGCCTTCACTGTCTCCTATTAGCCCGTCAGGAATCCTGTAGCGAACATAGAAGCACAGAATTGTAGAGTTGGAAGGGACTACAAGGGTGATCTGGTTCAACTCCCTGCAACTTGATGGGGTTACACCTCACGCCCCTTTCATGTATTTGTCACATATTGGACCACCATACATAAAATGGGGAGCAAGGCCACCCCACTGACCCAAAACCCAGCGTTGCAGTGCCTCACCATCAACATCCAGTGGGATGTATATTTAGATCCACACCCACATTCACTTTCTGTCCTTGAGAGGATGAACCAGAGCCATCTCACTAGGCAGTTATGAAAGGGCAAGGAGTTGTTTACTTTTTAACTTAGTATTACATTCGTACCTTGGATCCCGAACGCCTTGGTACTCGGACGATTTGGCTCCTGGTTTGCAAATGTTCTTTGGAACCCAAACATCTGACGGGGCTTCCGCGGTTTCCAATTGGCTGCAGGAGCTTCCTGTAGCCAATCAGAAGCCATGTTTTGGTTTCCGAACGTTTGGGAAGTCGAACAGACTTCCGGAACAGATTCCATTCAACTTCCAAGGTACGACTGTATTGCTTTTTTTACTGCCAGGGATGGGAGAGAAACTTGTGGAATTAACTTGGCTAACTGTAGGTACTGTGTACCTTGATGTGGGAATGCAGAACTTTGCTGGTGCTCCTCAAATAGCAGAACATTGTGGGCCAGACCTTTGGGGAGCATTAGCCTGGCTGCCTTGGTAGAAGAGAGGCAAGGGGATGCGAACTTGTCCCCTTGGTAGCAGTTTTGCATCTTTCACAAAAGGGCTGTTACAAACTGCCCAATAAATTGCATTATTATTATTATTATTATTATTATTATTATTATTATTAAATTTTGTATACCGCCCTATACCCGCAGGTCTCAGGGCAGTTCACAGGATAAAATCAGGATACAAAACCACAAAATACATAATCAAAATGAAAACAAAAACAACCCAATAACATTCCAGCTGCATTGGCAGGGTCAGCACCTAAAGATGCAGTACTATTCTCCAGGTATTCAGAGCAATTGCCAAACTCTATGTGTGTCGTGGATAGCCTTAACTGCTGTCAAACATAAGCAACATTGGATTGGTCCTTGTAACTCGGGTTGCCACCTCTCCTCTGGGAGTGAGGGAAGTGGAGGAAATCTAGATTATATTCATTTATATATCTTCATTTATTGAAAGGTTTTCCTGTTCCAGAGTAAGGAATTTGAAACAGTGCCCTGCTGATGGTGGAATAAATTTATTGGATCAAACAATTAAAATCAAAATCCCTATTATGCTGGTTTGAAACTCTGTAGGAAATAACCTTGTATGCGAAAGCATACATTTGCACATAGCGCATCTAGCCACAATACTTTCCAAGGATGGAAATGGGGAAGGTAGTTCTTTGATCATCACTGGAACATTTGCGTTCAAAAATAGGATCAGCAAATGAATAATGAGCCCAAGTCATTTTCCGTTCATTTGCTTAGTAATTAGAATTACAACAACTGGAAATGGCTGCCATAAGCTGATTTTGTTTGTGACAGTCCGATGTCACGAATCCTGCATTGTGTTTGACCATCTTTGCAGTTCTAAAAGAAGAAATATGGCCATTTCCCAGGCTTTAGAACTGAAAGGAATTGGAGCAAGTTGCCAGTTATCTCCAGACAAGACAAACATATTAGCTTTTTCAAGACTGCAGTCTGTGGAAGGTGCTGCAAAAAAATAAAAAATAAAAAAGTTTTATTGAAAATAACTTGTAAATCAAAGAACAAGGGATGTTTTTATTGTAAGGAATTAATTAAGGAGGGAAGTGACTCAGTGCTCAGAGGGAGGAACATTTAGTTATGTATTTATTTATTTATTTTCCTGCCATTATAGACCATCCTTTTTCCGAAGCTGGCACACATGTGGTTTCCAGGTGGCCGCCCATCCAGACACTGACCAGATCCAGATCTGCTTAGCTTCAACAAGGTGGTGGCCTCATGTGCCTTCAGACCATATCCTGGGAATAAGGCTTTTCCAAGGGAAAATGGGTTCATAACTCAGTCGAACCACTGGTCAAGTGGAATAATTGCCACTGAAATTGACTATACCACTCTAACGACTACCCTACCCCAGAAGTCAAGAACTTCTTAGTTGAAATAGAGCCAGTGCAGGAGAACTTCTCAACAGAGATTCATGCTCCTGCTTTAATAGCAGTGCAGACAACTGTGGAAAGCTGCCATTACACAGTGGCAAACCTGAATCCACGTGTTTCTTTTACCTGCTACGTTTTTAGATTTACACCTGAAAACCTAACCTGTGCCAAAAGTCAGAGTCGAGTTCAAATATCTTTAAGAAGGAACCTTACAAGGGGAGATAGAAGCCCAGTAGGTACTATTGATATTTGCATATTGGTTGGCAACCGCCTGTCTCAGGAGCCAATGAAAGAGCTCACATTTTGGGAATGAAGTTAAACCGTTGGAGAGTTATAGCTCCCGCTGTGGCTGTAGAGATACGGGAGAGACATGTTTTATTGCAGGTGGAGCAGAAGAAGATGTCCAGTTTTGCTGATGCAGGTATACCATGACATTTTAAACCCAGAAACATATGCTGTTTCGGAAAAGGTAGAAAAACAGGTCCAACTCTGCTTCAAAACTAAAAGTGTATTGTTAAGTTCTTTGATTTGCTTTCAAGGATGGAAGTCATCTTTTACATGGACTCAGGCAGCCCAACAAGCAGTGAAGTTAGTCTATATAGTATTGTTGACCAGTAAATATTTTAAATTAATTAATACATTTATATCCTGCCATTCAATGCATGTGTTTCCAGCATGACTAACAAAGTCACATCATCATCATCATTATTTACAAACAAAAAACAATAAAAGCTTTTGGTTAAAAACCAAAACAACTGTCAGGAGCAGGTCAGCAATGACTCACATGGTGCCAGTGAAGTTAACTCTTTATTCAAAGAAGCAAGACAGCTCAGGAGGCCAGGCCCGGTGTTATGTACTGAATTGAATAGGATCCAAACTGCAGCAGTCTGATTGGTCCTAGAACAATAGGATCCAAAAGGCAGCAGTCTGATTGGTCCTAGAACAATAGGATTCAGAATGCAGCAGTCTGATTGGTCCTAGAACAATGCAGCAGTATGATTGGTTGGCAGGAACCACCCAATCATGCTCCAGATAGAAGTGAATCCACAACCTGATTGGCTTACAGTAGAATTCTGGAATTAGCCAATCATGTGCAGCCCATTGTGTAAATAATGTATATAAAGCAGATACTTTGAGGGGACTTTCATTCATTCCTCCTCACCACAATGAGCTGAATAAAGAGCATGAAATCACCTTGCGACTCTGAGTATATTTCACCCAGTGAGCACAGCAACTCATCCTGGTAGATCTTGCCCCAATGTGGGGCTGAAGTTCCTTGCCTCCCCACAATTTCCTAATTCTCCTCCTTCCTCCAGTTACTTCCCAAGCAATCTGATACTTCGCCACCTTGTCTTCAGCAGCCTTCCACAGCTCTGCCTTTTGGAACTCCTCCACTCCAGCCTCCTGAAAATGCAGGCGTCTCCTTGCATTGAACAACCCAGAAGACAGGAACCCAATTTGAGAAGACCCATTCCTAGTCATTGCCAGCCTTACCTCAGACAGTTGGGGAGGGAGATTCAGGAAAGGCTTCTGCAGATGACGTGAAGTGCATCAGCAGGTGGATGTAGACATTTGTTTGTATTACTGATCCCCACCCCATCCCCAAGTCGATTCAAAGGCAGCCCCACATACAACACATTTGCAGTAATGTCACCTGGAGGTTACCTGACCAGGCTATTTTCTGCCTCACATTCCAAACAAAGCAGCACCCAGGCTACAGTTGGAAAGCAAATTCTTTGTCCAGGCTTCCTTTTCCTTTAGTAAATGTATCTAATATATCTAATATACGCCACTACAAAAGAAATGAGAAATGCATATGTTAAAGTTAAAAATCTTGTGTTCATAGGGTTTACAGTTAGACCAAGCTCTGGAGTAAGAATTATTTACAGAAACTACTATGATAGAAGGGTGGTGATGTGGGTTAAACCACAAAGCCTAGGGCTTGCTGATCAGAAGGTCAGCAGTTCAAATCCCCGCAATGGGGTGAGCTCCCGTTGTTCAGTCCCAGCTCCTGTCAACCAAGCACGTCAAAGTGCAAGTAGATAAATAGGTACTGCTCCAGTGGGAAGGTAAAACGGCGTTTCCGTGCACTGCTCTGGTTTGCCAGAAGCGGCTTAGTCATGCTGGCCACATGACCTGGAAGCTGTCTGTGGACAAACACCGGCTCCCTCAGCCTATAGAGCAAGATGAGTGCCACAACTCCAGAGTCGTCCACGACTGGACCTAACGGTCAGGGGTACCTTTACCTTTTTACTATGATAGAGCTAACAGTTTCCATTGTTCTTTGTTTATGCATTCAGGTGGACAGTTAGGTTTGACTGATTTGGTTTGGTCCACTTTCAGCTCTGATGAGGGCCCACAGTATGAAGGGATCCACAGCTCTCCTGCTTATCTGTTTGCTTCAACAGCACATCATTCATTCTATCTCTAGGCCCCTTGTGACTTAGTCTCCCATTTTTCTTTCGGTCCTCCTTTACCATCTTTTGATCTCCCCCTCTCCCATCCCTTCATCTCTCATGTCCCTGCTTCTGTTGCCTTGGGTGTGGGCACTACGAAAATAACAACCATGGTCAAGCCCAATAGTTATGCCTGCTTGATGATGTTGGTAAGGAAGCCCTGAAGGACTGTGTGTGCAGTGCATGCAAATCGCCACAGGTTCACATCTAGGCCTGTGAAATAATCTGAAACCATAGAGAGATCTGTAGCTAGTCGTTGTAAAGACCTAGACGGACCACTGGTCTGAGTCCTTTATTAAGGAAGCTTCCAATGCATGCCCCTTCGTGCCGTTGCTAGAAGGATATGGATACTGAAGGATTTGGATACTGTGACTGGATTATGGGAAAGGGATCAAGAAATAATGACCATGGAAGAAGGATAAGAAACCGTGAATTAGAGTAGACAGGTTAAATGGCATGCTGGCAGAGTGTCGTTCTGTTCTCTGTGGAGTAGTATTGCAGTACACTATTGAAGGATGTTGGCAGGATAGTATTACATACAGTTTTGCATTATGGACAAATAGAGGGATGCAGTCCAGCAGTTGTTGTTTTTTTTAATCACTAAAGCTATATTCTACCCCCACTCCTATCAGGCACGGGCCTTGGTTTTAAAAAGTTATAAAAATAATTTATTCAGTTTAGTTTTCAGGAGAACCCTCAAACTGAAGTTCATTTGGCTATATAGCTAAAGGCTTGAGTTTTCTGTAAATGTAAATTATTACTTTAGTAATAATAATTACTATCACCAGCATGCTGTTCATCATGATTTTATTCATCTCTCCATCCCACACACATTTATTTCCAGTTATCCAGATGTCCCTGGAGGTTAATCAAGAAACAGTTAAAATGTTTCTAGGGTTTTATTGTTTAAAAACATTTTACAAAAGCAAGAACATTGTGAGGGTTGAAAGAAGCAGATTTGGGGTGGACTCCCCTGCACTAAGGTGGAGACACATAAACACAACAGTATAATGAGCCCAGCTGAATTGTGAAATAGCTTGAGAATGTCGTTTTACTGCCATTTCCTTGATTTCAACACTACCAAGTTTGTCATGGATGACGGCTTTGTGGTTCTTGTGACACTGCTGGAGAAAATTGGATTTGGAGAAAGTTTATTTAGCTCTCTAAATAATTCAAAATGTTTTCAATTTGTCTTTCCCCCAGCACAGCATGCTTCAACTGTGCCTTATATTTCATACAATGTAAGAAGAGTAACTATCTGTCCTCTTCTTATTACCTCCGGGTTTGGTTTGGTTTGGTTTCCCAGGAGTGATGTGGGAGAGAGTGGTGTTCAAAGCATTTTCTTGGATGTGGAACCACACTTGTAGCTACAAGTCCTTTGATACAGGCAGCTATAATAATGAAGCTGTGAGTGTTTGTTCAAAGAGGGAGCCCACTGTCCTAGCAATACATAAGAAAAACTCAGCTCTGTGAAGTAAGTCAGGTTGCCTGATCTTGGGTCATGGCCTGGCAGGACCACAGGCAACCAACATTGTTGAGGGCAGGTCAGAGGGCAGGTTTTAGAGTGGACAGACAAGGATCCTAAGGGCTAAAGACAGATGTGGTCTAAAATGAGCTGGTGGTCAAATTCTGGAAGCAACCTTGAAGAAGTATCTATATAGTGATTCCGGCCACTCTTGAATCCCAATGTCACATGGTCTGGCTGGGCTGATGAGTCACTTTTGGGCCATTATATAGGTGACACTGTTCCTCAGCAAAGATTAGCCTACTAACTCCCCAAGCCTCAGTGCTGTCCTGGTGGCATAGTGAGTAAGGTGCCTGGACCCTACTCTCATGCCTTATTTGTAAGACTTGGGTCACATCTACACAATAACTGAAGGAGCGTCTCCACCCCCATCGTTCAGCTCGGACACTGAGATCCAGCGCCGAGGGCCTTCTGGCGGTTCCCTCATTGTGAGAAGTGAGGCTACAGGGAACCAGATACAGGGCCTTCTCGGTAGTGGCGCCTGCCCTGTGGAACGCCTTCCCATCTGATGTCAAGGAGATAAACAATTACCTGACATTCAGAAGACATCTTAAGGCAGCCCTGTTCAGGGAAGTTTTTAATATGGTTTTAACACTTGATTGGGAGTCGCCCAGAGTGGCTGGGGAAACTCAGCCAGATGGGCGGGGTATAAATAAATTATTATTATTATTATTATTATTATTATTATTATAGCTCCAAAGAATCTTGGGAACTGTGGTTTATCCCTCACAGCAATTCCCAGCACCGCTGGCAAATCACATTTATCAGAATTCTGTGGGGGAAGCAGTGTGTTTTAAATGCATGGTGTGCCTGTTACCTAACCTTATAGAACCAGGTTATTCCAGTTTTAGCATCATAGAGTTTTATCTGTGGTGGAATCATGATTCAGTCCAGATAACTTAGTGCTTGCAAGATACCTGTCAGTGTCAGGCAATTAACTGACTGAAAATAAATTTATGCAGGCTGTGACCCTATAC
Organism: Podarcis melisellensis; assembly: GCF_964234715.1. Lineage (NCBI taxonomy): Eukaryota > Metazoa > Chordata > Lepidosauria > Squamata > Lacertidae > Podarcis > Podarcis melisellensis. Next base: position 28,732,850 of record NC_138530.1, read on the forward strand.
CTGGGAGTAAGCCCCATTGAACTTAATGTGACTTACTTCTGGGAGGTGTATTGGAATAAAGAACTCCTGTGAGCCCAGAGTAGCCATCCACAAATACATTTCTCCAGGGTTCACAGCTTTGCACCTGGACTACATAGGAACTTGCACTGTGCCAGGCCAGACTTATTTTTTCCATCTCCCCAATATTTGCCATTTTGACTGGTAGCAACGCTGCAGACTCTGGCAGAGATCTTTTGCATCAGCTGTCAGGGGCCAGAGTCAGGGGCAAGACAGCAATAAAACACCCAGTGTCGGTAAAGTGAATTCTTTATTCAAAGAATCCAAAACAGCTCAGGCCTAGTGATCACAGTAGGTCTTGTCCCAAGAAGGCAGTTGCAAGGACTGAAGGTCCCTGCCTTCCAACCACTCTCTAAGACTCCCCCCTCGGATCCTTCTCTAGCAACCTGAGGCAGCTTCGTCTTGCCTCTCTTTGCTCTTCCCTCTTCATTCCTCTCTGTGTTCTGGGAGACCACAGGTGAGGGAAGCTGGTTTCAGAGAAGGAGGAACCTCCCTGGCTTCTTCAGCAGCCTGCCTCCACTCTGCCTCTTGACCCCCATCTGGTGCTGCCTCTGATTCTGGACTGCTCTCTGCAGCACTCTTCCTGCTCACTAAACCCTGTTACCTCTTCACCTTCCGACACCTCCTTCCAGCCCGCTCCCTCTTCTCTCTCTGACCACTCATCGCCATCCCACCACCAGTCCCCTTCCCTTGGGGGTTCTCCAGCTGGGGCCACCCCACTCCTCTTTGTCCAGCCAGTCCCTGACACCACACAAGCCTGGAGATGCTGCAAATTGGCCCTGGGACCGTCTGCATTGAAAGCATATATTCTACCACTGAGGCATGATTCCTTGATTGGAATGAGGGCAAGCCCAGAGCCCTGCAGGGCCCCGCTTCCTTTGAGAGTACCGTAGGTGGTCTTTTTACTCCTGCGTATTCTAAAAGAAAAATGTCCAGGTGAAAGAATAAAGTGGGCTTCTGGTTTTAATTCATTATTTTCTTTTTTAAAAACCCAAGTTCCTCACTCATCTCCTCCTCTAGCGTTTGAAGTCGGGGCTGAGGCATGTGTTCACTTTTGTAGCCGAGAAGAGTGGTGCAATTTCTGGAGACTTGAGGAAGTTCCCTCCCAACCTGCTGGATGGCCCCCAGAATCCTCAAATATTATGACCTACATACTGAACTGAGAATGTTTGTGTAGATTTCGGCTAGTTCTAAAAGCAAATCCCAATGCTATGTTCCCTTTCTCTGCTCCATGACTCCCTATATCTAGAACATATAAGCAAATGGGCAGGAAGGAGCCCATAAAATGATGATTTTATATAAGCTAGCAAAGAGGTTAGGCACATTACTAGCTCTGTAAGTGGGCTAGTTCACAGGTAATGCTGAACTACGATTTAGTGCTATGTGCACGAGCTGGAAAAGGCCTAAGCCTTCTATCTTTCCACACTGGCCGGAGAAGGGGTTTGTTTGCTGTTATCTTCACTTTCCAAAATCTTGGCTTGTTGAGATGCACAAATTAGAGACGATGGTTTAAAACAAGCAAGCGTACGTCGGCCTACCGTTCAAGAAACTGTCTTGTTAAACTCCCTACAATTTAAGTTGCAATCTTTTGTGCGTACGTAGTGACAAGCCAACATTCATGGAAAGTGACACTAAATGTGAACACAGGCCTTCTCTTGGGCACATGGCAGGAGGAGAGTGAGGGGCACACAAATTTGGGGCTTCGTTGAGACTTAATTCCTGCTTGTTTTACCATCTGAACCGGGGATTATGTTTAATATGCTCCCAACAAACCACAGTCTCTTTCTGATCTAACCGATCGTGGCTTGTTGGAGCAAAAGCAACCACTGTCTTTGGTCTGGGTACAACATTAAGCCAAGAATCGTGGTTTGTTCCATCTATACAAGAGCACGGTGGAGTAAAAAGGACCTGAAAGGTGCAGTTGTGGTGAAGCCCTAAAGTGTGGTTTCTCATAATGTGCAAATGAAGCCAGAATCGTTCAGCATAGATAACACAGGGACAGATGGACAAATTGTAGTCTGACCTGTTATAGGACAGCTTTCTTTGTTTCAGTTTTTCAGCGGAGAAAGAGAACCCTTGAAAATGTCATTTTAGATGCCATGCCATCAAGCCACTAAGAAAAGGCTTTTATTTTAGAACATTTCTCCTACTTGCAAATATGGCAGTGGGTGAATCTAATAATAATAATACTTAACATATGTTTAGCACTTTGGAGTGCATTATGTACGGTAGTTGTAATCCTTAACAACCCTGTCAAGTTTAGGATTACAACTAGCTAATGCACACGAACCACTTTGAACACCCGAAAGCACTGTGTAGATGTCAAATATTATTAGATTTACCCACAGTGTAAAGTAAGCCAGTATTATTATTTCCCCACATTGCAGAGGGGGAGAGTGGAACTGCATTTGGATGGTTATATCTTGGTTTAAAAGCCAAGATATAAAGCATATTGCAGTCCTTTGTGCAAAGAAGCAAACTAGGCGGGGATTCTTCCATTAACTGTAGTTTGCCATTTCATATGAATCAGTAAACCATGGCTAACTGTTTGGAACAAGTCTGAATATTAACTCATGGTTTGAAGTTGGGTAGTAGCCTTCCTGGCTTGTTCTGAAGCTGTAAACCACAGCAGTAGTTCAAACAAACTGGGAAACTTTAGATAATGGAAGAAAAAAATCCTAGTTGGCTGGCTTGAGCAAAGAGTCCAGGTCAGAAGGATCAACCATATCTCAGTTTCTGAACCAATATATGATCATCCATACTCATCCTGATGTTGAGAGAGACAGACAGAGAGAGAGAGAGAGAGAGAGAGAGAGTTGCCAAAGGCCACCTAGTGAGGTCATGGCAGAGTAAAAGTTTGAAATGGGCATTTATGGGTTCATAACTGAGTTTCTCAGCCATTACACTACACTAGCTCAATGGCCAGCTCAACCAACTTTGCACAACCAAGCTTGAAGATCTACCTTTTGCCAGCAAAAGGAGGCTCAGCTTGCATCCGCCTCCTCCTGTTTCCTAGGAGCAGATAGGAGACAGGGTTGTGACTCACACACATTAATCCGAGATGGAAAAGGAGCAGCGCTTCATGGAAGAAGATGAAAGTGTTCTGGATATATATTTTTATTTGATTTAGAGGGGAAAAAAAGATTCCAGCATAAGCAGAATAGCAAAGTGCATACCTGAGAATTTTCCAAACACAACACACATTGACTTGCATATTTGATTTCGGCAGCGATACATGAGAGCCTGGGATATTGCAGGCCAAGGATGCGAGTCTGATGGTGATTTGGAAGGAGCTTTGCCTTTCTCAGATGTTCTGGCAAAACGTGAAGGACTTTTTGTTGCTCGTCTGAAATAGCAGAGGAGAACATGGACAGCCTAGACAGTGCTAGAAATGCCTCTGCCAGCCTCAGTTGCCAAGAACTTGACTTAGGTGCAAGAAAAGCTGCCTTATACTTTGCTTTATACCCTTTGGGTCATCTTGCTTAGTATCTTTCCACACTGACTGGCTGTGGCTCTCCAGATTTTTAGACAAGAGACATTCCCAGCACTACATAAGAGATGACGTCGATTGAACCTTGGACCTACTGCTCCATCACAGAGCTGTAGCCCTTTCCAGAGAGCCTAACTCTCGGGTTAAAGGTAAAGGGACCCCTGACCATTAGGTCCAGTCATGACCGACTCTGGGGTTGTGGCACTCATCTCGCTTTATTGGCCAAGGGAGCCGACGTACAGTTTCCGGGTCATGTGGCCAGCATGACTAAGCCGCTTCTGGCAAACCAGAGCAGTGCATGGAAACGCCGTTTACCTTCCCGCTGGAGCGGTACATATTTATCTACTTGCACTTTGACGTGCTTTCGAACTGCTAGGTTGGCAGGAGCAGGGACTGAGCAACGGGAGCTCACCCTGTTGTGGGAATTTGAACCGCTGACCTTCTGATCAGCAAGTCCTAGGCTCTGTGGTTTAACCCACAGCACCACCTGCGTCCCAAATCTTGGGTTATTAACATCCTAATATCCCTTATTTATCAACTGCTGTTCATTAGGAGAGGTGTAGCGTCAATCATTGTAGAGAGTTTTCCCACTTCGTATGTGATGGACCAGCTTCTACTTGTCACTGCTGATAAGTCCAGTGTGTGTGTGTGCTGTTATTTTATGCCAACCACCACCACGTTAGTTGAATTTCAAAACCTTCTAACTGCTGCTGCCATGTATCTAAACCATGGTGTTTGTCAAAGCCTTAATCTATAACCCAGTAGACGTGGTACAAAATCAGCCCAACTCAAGTTATAAGTAAAAAAAAAAGAAGTTGCTCTTTCATTATTATTAACCATAAAGAGAGGGGGAAATGTAAATACTATACATACCGTATATTGGTTACAGTTTCTTTTAAGACTTGCACTTGTAAGGTTACTGTTATAATTAGCAACAGCTTGCAAATACAAAAGTTTGCATGAGGCTTGCTGTTAAAATCTTAGTTTATTTTCCTATTGAATCCTGTGTGCTAATTACATACCCTCCAAAATTTATCTGATGAAAATAGGGACATCCCATTACATAATGATAATTTTACTATTTGTACCCCACACATCTTACTGGGTTGCCCCAGCCACTCTGGGCAGCTTCCAACATATATAAAAACATAATAAAACATTAAACATTAAAAAAAAAACCTTCCCTAAACAGGATTGCCTTCAGAAGGCTCAGGGGTAGGATAATTCCATACCCTCCAACATTTCTCCAATGAAAACAGGGACATCCTAAGGAAAAGTGGAACATTCCGAGATCAAATCAGAAACCGGGACGGCTTCTCTAAATTTGGGACATTCCTTGGAGGGTATGTAATTACCCGTAGCCCATTTTCTCAGGACAGTCAGTCTTGCCAGGAGTCAGTCTCACAGAGGCCTTTGGCTGGTTTTCTATTAGCCAAGCTTGCAGGCAGTTCTCTCTCTGGTCCTTGCTGAACTTTTCCTTGCTGCTCACAGTCCTTTGATGACCTCTCTGCCAATCTTCAGCTTAAGATAGTGATTCGGCTCTTTTGTGGGGAGGGCAGGCTATTTTACCAGGCTGTTCCTAGCCTCTTCAATAGTTGCTTTCCTATCTTCCACCTGCTTCAACTCCAGCCTTCTCTCCTAGCTGCTTCTTGTGGTCCATTAGTGTCAGATAGTCTCACACTCCCTCTGAACAGAGTAAGAACTATCCAGCCCGCCTACCATTCAACCAATCAGATTTGAGTGGCATAGAATTCTAGGCCACTTTGATCCAGGCAACAGGCCCTCAGGATTCTTATTATTACCAAACTGTTTTGGAGACAGTGTCAGAATATGTGGAACGGGGGTAGTGAATGTGGTGCCCTCTGGATTTCAACTCCCCTCCTCTCCAATCAGCACAGCCGATGATGAGAGTTGTAGTCCAACAACATTTGGAGGACACGCCATGTTGGCAGATGTAAGAAGGAAAAATCCATGTTTGGTTGTCAAGAAATTTACAAGCCTTTACACAGCGGCCACCAATGGACCCTTCTGGTTTTGCAGAGGGGGTGAGAAGGGGCAAGTGTGGGAAAACATAATTATTAAGCCCTCCAATGAATGCTTTCCCTGTCCTGCTCAGCATGGAAAGTGTAATGTAGTAGGGGAGATTCACAACCTGGGAAAGGCTCCACATTCACCACTGGCCACGCCAAGCCAACTCTCCAATCTGTCACTGCGCCACCAGTAGTGATTGCTTAGTCCCAGATGCATTCCCTGTTCACTGGGCAGGGATATAGAACTTCATTAATCATTCTGTAATCCCTAAGATGTAACATTATCCATCACTCACATGGCAAATATAATAGTCTAGCACAGTGGTGAAGAAAGATGAGACTTAGAAGATGGATAACTTGGGGAAAGAAACGTAGTTTTTCTGGAGGAGACTGCAGACAACTTCCCGCTCGCAGTTCAAAAATGAGAAAATCCACAGACCTGGCATTCTAGAAATGTTTGGATACATAATATTGATTAAGAGTTCTGCTCGTAACCATCCAGAACTCAGGGTTTTGCTTTGTTTTTCAATAGCTGTAAATGTTTTGCTTTATAACGAATCTGTCCTCTTAAATGTACGTTTCTGGCCCTAATAGAAATCAACCTTATATTGCTAGAGCAAAGAGTGTTTGTTTAGTTGCTCCCCACCCACCACCAGAAATTGAAATCTTCACTGGAAAATACAGCTCAGACTTATAAAGGGAAGATAAAGCATCTTTTTGCTGTTAGGAAATGACAGACTTCAGACTAATAGACTGTGAATTTTTGAGCTACTATTGCAAAGGTGGCCACCTTGTTTGTTATTGTTTTGTTGTGGTCTGCCAACAGATCACAAATAATATCAGTCAAGGCCAAATCAGCTCTTGCTTTCAAAAAAGCCCCCCCCCCCATGAGTCCGGGGATCTCTATTCAAGGGACAATGCAAAAGGTAATGCGCTGCATCTTCCATCTCCCCAGTAGCAGAAACACATGTCTGCTGCTAAGGCACTCAGGTAATTTTTAAAATAGCACCAGTTGTACCAGTTACTTGTTTATGTTCAATGCCAATTGTCTACTTAATTGTAGCATTACTTGAACGGTAATGGCCTACATTGTGTAACCTGGTTTAACCTCCTTGTTCTACAAAGCCCCAAATGTTGTAACCTTTCCTTCTAGGGGAGTTGCTCCAGCCCCTTGATCATTTTCCTTTTGAATCTTGACAGTATCGTTTCTCAGTTGAGGCAAGCAGAACTATGCACAGTATTCTAAGTGCAGCCACACCATAGCTTTCTGCAATCTCCTCTTCCTCTTTTAGCTCGCCTTTGGCTCCCTTGTTATCCAAAGGTCCAATGGCCTCCTTTGCTGGCCTCCTTTCACACACACACACACACACACACACACACACACACACACATGTATGTATGTTAACAATGTGTTCCTTCCTTCTTCTTTTGCATCCCTTATTGCCTGCTTGCATTTCTTCAGCCAAAGTTTGCATTCCTTTTTGTTTTCCCCATTTGGACAAGACTTGGACATTTTCTGAAGGAAAGCTTCTTGCCTTTAATAGCTTCCTGCAGGTATCTTCTCAGTCCCAGTGGTTCATTTCCTGATCTGCAGTGTACATTGCAGCTGAGCTTCTATTATTGTTGTTTTGAACAACACCCAGGCTTTCTGGAGAGATTTGGCCATCTTCATTTTCCCTTTCACCTTCCTTTTTACTGATCTCATTTTGAGAGAGTTCATTCTTCTGGAGTGACTGTTGGGCTTCCTTGACAATTGCCAAGTTGATTTATTCTCAGTTGAAAATCTAGCTCTGAAATTATCTACTAAATAATAATAATAATAATAATAATAATAATAATAATAATAATAATAAATTGTCCTTCGTCAATATGGCACCTTCAAGATGTTACTGAACTGCAACTCCCATCCTTAACCATTGACCATTTTGGCTGGGGCTGAAGGGAGCTGTAGTTCAAGATGTCTGGAGAGCACCAAATTGGGGAAGACTGTACCAAATGTCCTTCTTGCATTAATCCACCAATGACACAATCTTATACATGTCCACACAGAAGCAAGTCTCACTGGCTTGAACAGGGTTTTGGTCTTAAGTAGCTTAAATAGACACTATGTTTGATAGGGTTTACTGCCCAGTAAATGGATTGCAATCTAAGTTGACTTAGACCAACTTGCCATATATCTCAGGCATATAGCCAATGGGCCAAGACAGATTTCAGCAAACAATAAAAGCTCCAGATTTATCTCACTTCCATTCTACTACTGTGGTTCCCCCCCTCTTACTCGCTTTGAGACCACTGCTGTTACCTTCTGTGGTGGAAATCAAAGAACGCAAAATCACAGCGCTTGTCGGGAATGAGCACACCCACATAAAGCTCAGGAGAACTGCAGGAGAGATGTGAAAACTTGCTGATCAATATATAACTCTGCATGTTGTAGTGTGCTGATGGAGGTCCAAATAGAAGCTTTTGTCAGACCACCCTGAATATCCAGCTACTGGACAGAGAATTGGAAACAGTCTTCAAACACTTCTGCTGTACATTATAATCTAGTGAGGAAAGCCAGCTACAAAAAAAGACAACTGTTGCCAAGTTTAATGTAAAGTGCATGTAATATGATCTGTTGTACCTTTGGAAGATCAAATCATTTGCCTGTTTAACTTTCCAAATGGGAAAATCCTTACTTCCTGTTTTCTTTCCACACTTTCTCATATTTCTCTCTCTCTCTCTCTCTCTCTCTCTCTCTCTCTCTCTCTCTCTCTCTGTGTGTGTGTGTATACAAAAATTAGTCACCTACATTGTGTGAATGCATCAATGGATTATCAGTTCCATCAGTGGATTGCAAATATTTGGCAACCAGTGCTTAGAAGATACACAGGGCTAAAAGAGTCAAGATGTAGGTCTGCCTGCATCTCAGGATCGAGACAGAACCATGGTGGTGTCCCTTTCCTGTAAGCCCTCTCCTCTTAGGGCTGGGTCCACACACCTGCTTTCCCTTACGAAATGATTTCTAGGTCAAGGAAGAGCAAACGTTTCCCCTGTAGGTTCTTGCAAATTTCTTTGTTGTTGCAGTTGGCAGCCCTGAATGACTTGTCAGGTGGCAGCCTGGGGCACATGCTTGTGTGAGGTCCATGGGTGAGACGAGCGCCAGCCTGCAGCTTGATGAGACAGGCAGGGAATCTTCAGTGTAAGATCTCTGAAAGCAATGCCATCATCTCCCCGACCCATCCTGACCAAGCAAACTCCAGTCTTAAGGGGAATAATAGCTTGGGCAGAAGTTGTCGGTGAGCCAATCCGTGTACATTTGGGGGAAGCAAATACAATACAATAATCTGTATTGTCATTGTCCCATACAGAACAACGAAATTGCAAAAATCTACATCAGACATTCAGAAACCCACAAGCCTGCTGTCCCAGCTATCCCAGCCTGGTTAGCCCCTAAAAACTCTGATACCCCATAATTGAATACAATATACTCACATAAAGACTACCTTACACTGCGTTTAAAACCAAAATCGCATTTGGATAGAAACTGTTTCTCAGGAGGCTAGTCCTAGTCTTTATAACCCTGTACCTTCTTCCAGAAGGCAGAAGCTGAAAGAGATAATTTCCGGGGTGCGCAGTATCCTGCGCTATCTCTGCAGCTTTCTTATGGCACCTGGAAGTGTAGATTTGATCCAAGGTGGGAAGAGTGCACCCAATTATTCTTTCCGCAGTCTTTACAACCCTGGACAGCATTGTTTTTCCCCTGACCGTGCAGCTCTACTAATGAGTAAATATTTCCATGTGACTAGGTGCAAAGGCACCTGAGAAGGAGCAGTGTTTAACAGTGCTGTGTTTTGTCTGTGCATGGCCAGATACACTGTGTGAAAATTTATTATCCGCTTAAGAAGTACTTACTGTTCAGTGAGAGAGAGGTGACTTGGAACAGGGATGGGGGACCCTCTTGTTCTTTGGTACTGGCTGAGGCCAAAGAGAACTGGAAAAAAACAACATATGGAGGACCACTTGTCTCCCAGCTGTAATTTAGAACATGGTGGAGACCACATCATCAATTCCTGGGTGTTTGCTAATTCTGAAGACGCCTACTCAAAGCAACCACTGGGATGTACACAGAAGCCTTTAAAAAAATTAAAAAAAGCTCTTTAGCTAAAATAACAGCAGCTTGTGAATATGGTGAATGTGCCGTGTAAAGTAGGGAGCAGCTATTTTTAACTCAAAACAACAGTCCCTGGAAATGTGGTTATTAAATTTGAATGATCTGGTGGGCAGATGCTTTGCTGCCACTGTAAACAGATTAGGGATGCATCTCTTCAGTTGCCAATCACAGATTTCACCAGAGAGAAATAAAAACATCCTGTCCTCTTGGGAATGTGGTCTCTCTCTCTCCCCCCCCCCCCATTGGAAGACAGTTGAAACACATAGGCTGGCACGTGACAATAGGTTTTAAGATACTTGGAGGAGGTTGTCATTGTTTCTCGGTGCTCACACAGTCGATTCTTTTGTCCCACTGTCATTTCTGGCCAAATCGGTTTTGCAGGTTTCGAAAAAAGCCAAATGGAGGATTGGCAAATGAAATCCTTCGCCCTAAATTAGTTGTTTGCCTTCCATCATGTATATGTGTCCATGCCCTGAAACCATTCAGGTAGCTGCATTCTCCCTGGTAGGTGCCTGCAAAGGAAAAAACAACCTGCACCCAGTACCAGTCAGTTTCACAGAACTACCCAACCCAACCCCAGTTTCTCTTTTCTGGGTAGTCACAGCAAGTCTATATACACATCCAAACTAGATGTTACCCTCAGACACATGTATTATTGCATCAGGTATGAGGAACCTGTGACCCTTCAGATTCTGCTGGACTACAAGTCCCATCGTCCCTGATCACTGGCCTTACAGGATGGGACTGATGCAAGTTCGAGTCCAGCAACATATGGAGGGGCACAGGCTGCCCACCCCTGCATTGCACCCTTTTAAAACAGAGAAACCTGCTTTGGTTTCCCCCCACTTCAAAGTAGCCCTCCACTACAAGGATTGCTGATGCAAATTTCCTATTGGAACTCATTTGAAGCGGTGAACCCGCTGTGGGGGGGATTTGAAAATGGCAGGTTGGGGGGAATTTAAAATACTCACCTCCCCGCTGCTTGTCCAATCTCAATCGCCCCTTCAGAAGTGGCCCTTCTTATTCAAAAATGACAACTGGGATGGCATCACAGGCATCTCTGTGTGTGATTTGGTCCTTAAGATATATGTGAAATTCAGAATTTTTGTGGGGGTTGGGGTTTTTGGCCCCTTTGTACTTATTTTCATATATGATGCATGCCCAGGGCGCTCTCCCCCCCAGCCAGAACTCACTGGAACTCAGTTCCAGCACCTTTCTCAGGTGGGCGTCATTGTCACTCTTAAGAGAACGAGGGAGGTGTTCCTGGTGAGTTCTGCCACCCCTTTTCCTAGAAAAATAGCCCTGTGCATGCCCCTCTATTAACATCAGGGTCACAAGGGGTGAACAGTGGTAATTAGCAGTTTTTGAAGTCCAGCTGCGCTACACACACTTCTCATTTCTTGGAGAAGCCTCCTATGAAAGAGGGGAGAAGGTTTGTGACCCTCGCATGCCTCACAGCGAGGAGAGGATCTTGCCGGAAAGACATGTGGTGACGGCCTAATAACCTCTTCCTTTAGATTTGCCTTCTATGCAAGCAGTATCAGTTACCGTTGTTTCATTGTTATGGAAGGAGGAGATGTTTCTGGATGGAATCCCATATGCAGATCAGGGAGCAGGCTTTAAAAACAGAGGGCGGGAAGTAGCTCTTCCACCTTGTACAGAAGTTCTGCTTTGTTTTTGAAACTCGTGTGTGTGTGTGTGTGTGTGTGTGTGTGTGTGTGTGTGTTTTATCGGCTGAAACTTAAACAACTGAAAGAGCCCTACAAGGCAGAGGTCTAGGGAAGCCAGCCAGAGCAAAGAGAGCTTTGCAAACCACTTTTAATCACAATCAAGTGACTCTTATAAATATTTGCATATATGCCGCATCAAAGCCTCGTACGTTCATGTGATTCAGTCATGAAAGAAAAGGGGAAAGCAACAGGACCGCCGTGGCTTGTGGCTGCTTGGATTAAGGATGGGCAGAGCACCAGGAGAGAGCAGACATGCGGAGGAAGAGGGGAGCCCGCCAAAGTTTTAACAAACACGAAAAGAAATAAAAATAAATCTCTGGAACATTTATTGCCCCCTTTCGTTGGAAGGCTCTGGTTGGGGCTCTCAGCTTTCCCTCTCTCTGTGTGTGGATGCGAGATTGCAAAATAGTAAAAAAATCAACCCGGATGGTCTGACCCCCCTCCCCCGCCCAAATAACAAAGAGAAAGTTGTTTATGTCTCCCCAAAACAGGAAACATATTGAATTAGTTCCACTCACTTAGGATAGTCTATCAAAGAGTAGCTGATGTGTCTGCTCTCTAGCAGGGAAAGCTGCACTTGCAGTTGAAATGGACCAGACACACATCAGCAGGGATTCTCATCAAATCTGAAAGATTTCCAAAGGGCATAATAACAATAATAATTTGTTTCGGCATTGTTGTTCACGTGGAACCCTTGTGGACCAGCACTGTGGCACTTGGCTGCAATCCAGTGGGTCTTGTTGTTGTTTAGTTGTTTAGTCGTGTCCGACTCTTCGTGACCCCATGGACCAGAGCACACCAGGCACTCCTGCCTTCCACTACCTCCTACAGTTTGGTCAAACTCATACTGGTAGCTTTGACAACACTGTCCAACCATCTCGCCCTCTGTCGTCCCCTTCTCCTTGTGCCCTCCATCTTTCCCAACATCAGGGTCTTTTCCAGGGAGCCTTCTCTTCTCATGAGGTGGCCAAAGTATTGGAGTCTCAGCTTCAGGATCTGTCCTTCCAGTGAGCACCCAGGGCTGATTTCCTTAAGAATGGAGAGGTTTGATCTTCTTGCAGTCCATGGGACTCTCAAGCATCTCCTCCAGCACCATAATTCAAAAGCATCTATTCTTCGGCGATCAGCCTTCTTTATGGTCCAGCTCTCACTTCCATACATCACTACTGGGAAAACCATAGCTTTTACTATATGGACCTTTGTTGGCAAGGTCTAAGCAGTGGGTCTGAGCAGCTTCAAATTGTCACTAGAGGTGACTGTACCAGGAGACAAATTGAAGTGGTTGCTCCTTATGGGTGCCACCAATGACAAACTAGGAGACAGAGAAAGAACTTGGTGTGCTCTATCAGAAAGTACGAGACAAAGCCCAGTGGAGATAAACAACTGGAAAACCAGCGCAGTGTCGTGCTCCTGCACAGCTCTTGTTCCTTTCACAAGGTTTTTTTTTAACAGGAAAACTTTCTGGCAGATTGTGCCCCTTGCAGATTAGCATGCATTGGAGGGAAAGGGCCCATAGTAGGATATCAGCTGGATTTCTTCTTCAGGAGCGGTGACAGAACAAGTTGCACATGCTTGGGAAATTGCATTGTTGTCCCCTCACAGTTTCAGGCTGTGAATATAAGTAGTGTTAGCACCAGCATCAGTTAGCTGCTTTTAAATAAGTAGCAGTTTGAGCTATTATGTTTTGAGAGGGAAACTGTTAGAATTTAATTCATGTGTGCATGTGGATGGTGCACTCAACATCCCATTAAAACAGTAGTAAAAAAATAAATAAATCTTTTTTCTTGTCTGCCATTGCATCTGTAAGTGTTGTTCTGTGGAGTTTTTCCAAGTTTTGGTGAACTTTGGTTGCGGTGACTTTGCAGACTTCATAACTCCTGTTTAGTGTGGTTTGGGAGCTTCCACTTCAAATACTGAGCCAGAATCATAGTTGTCCAGGGCTTTGACTTCTTACTTGAGGTGTTTTTACCCCAGTCAGTTGAGATGGAACCATGAACATAACTGATACATATTTCCACAACAGATATCCGATTTCTGAGTTTAACTTTTAAATATTGTTTTTATGGTACCATTTTATGTATATTTGTTGTGAACCGCTTTGATGTTTTCTTTATGAATTTGTGTGTGTGTGTGTGTGTGTGTGTGTGTGTTTAGACCACGCGGGTGGTGTTGTGGTCTAAACCACAGAGCCTAGGGCTTGCCAATCAGAAGGTTGACAGTTCGAATCCCCGTGACGGGGTGAGCTCCCTTTGCTCGGTCCCAGCTCCTGCCCACCTAGCAGTTCAAAAGCACGTCAAAGTGCAAGTAGATAAATAGATACCTCTCCGGCGGGAAGGTAAACAGCGTTTCCATGTGCTGCTCTGGTTTGCCAGAAGCAGCTTAGTCATGCTGGCCACATGACCCAGAAGCTGTACGCCAGTAAAGCGAGATGAGCGCCACAACCGCAGAGTCGTCTGCAACTGGAACTAATGGTCAGGGGTCCCTTTACCTTTATATCTATCTATCATCTATCACCTATATCTATCTATCATCAGATGTAGCCATTTCCTTAGTAATCTGCTGTTGACTGTCCCAGGATCTTTAGAAGCTCCCAAGCCAGATGGACAGATGAACAGGTAGATAGTCATTTCCCCCATATATTCGTAGTCCACCTTTCCTGAGATGGAGCCCAAGGTTGGGTACATGTGGTTCCCAAGCTGTCATCCATCCACACACTGATCAAACCCATACCTGCTTAGATTCAGCAAGCTAGCAGCTCCATATGAATTCAAATCATACCCTGGGACAGATGGATGGCTGGTGCAAGAGATACCTGTCCATGAGCCAATCACTGTAAACAGCAGTGTTGAAAAAAGGGGGGGGGGTAAATGGATAAACTGGTAGGTTGGAAGAGAACCCACAGAACATATTTAAGGTGGATCAGAGAGAGGAGAGGAAATTCCGTTGCCCTGTCACTACGCTAGTGGAGCCACTTGACTGGATACTGCCCATGACATAAAGCAGCTGTAAAATCAAGAGTTGACTTTTACGCACTTTTGCACCTGAAGCAAAAAAGAGAGACAAAATTAACATGCAGAGGATGCATTTTGGTATTAGCTTCCTCAGTCAGCACCAAATCACATGTGTTAGTCATGCAACACTAATTCCGTATGAGCTGCACTGCTGCATTTCCAAACCTAAATTAAAGTGGCTGCTTTTAACCTCATAATTCACCAGAGCTGCTAGAACTGATGGGACTCCAATAACATCTGGAAGGCCAAACCTTTGACCTTACCTACTCCTGCTTTATAGCCTTAAATGATTTGGGTGTAAGTTATTTGGTTATGGGCCTTTATTGGTGTAGGTTTAAACAATAAAATTGTATAAAGGCATCCAAATACATTGATAATCCAAACACATACAATATATAAAAGACTAGATATCCACCATTGAATAAATCAGGCAACTTTGGATTTAGATTTAAAGATCTCAGCTAAATACCCTGAAACAATCTTGGTAGTTTGGGGAGTATCATCCCTCAACAAATAATTGGATTACAGACTCTTTGCAAATCAATATTTTAAGCTGTAAGGGAGCCACTAGGAAATCTCTGCGAAGGGTGTTGAGAAGAGGACAATCCAAAATTTTGTGATCCGGTGTTTTCTTACTACAGGAGCAGAATCTGTACTGGAAGGGGATTTTTTGAAAACTTCCAAACAAAACAGATGAGGGGAATGCATTTAGATGAGCTAGCTTAAAAGCTCTGTGATGCAATGGAGTATCTAAATTATAAAGGTAATTAGGCATTGCTCCATGGTGGGGCTGCAATCCTACGTAAGCAGATGAACATACAAAAGGCTGGGAGGGGTAGAGTTTTTGGATTTCATGGTCTAGCAGTCTCTGCTTGATGACAGAGAAGATTTGTGACTCATCCAATAGAAGAAGGGAATCTATTACAATCCTTATTTGCCTGAGTTTGAAGGTAATATCAGAAAAAAATGTAAAATTATGTGTATCTCTCAATAAAGAAGTTAGTAAACTTTCTGGGTCTGTATTAAAGTGATTTTTTTAAGCAGTATTTGAAAGTCATAATCCAGCCCCTAGATTCTAAGAGATGCTGGCATAACTCTGCACAAATAGCAAAACAGGAGATGTATTTTTGAACTCTTAGATTTTTTTTTTTTTGGAAAAAGGAGGCCTGTACACCCTCGACTTTGTTGTTAAAGTCAGTTATCCATAAAGGAGTTGCGAAACAGTTTTTGCACTATAGCCCCTAACCGCTGCAGGCAGACTACCATCAAAAAATAGAATTGTTTAATTCATGCTGCAGTGCATTTAGCTAAGTCGGTTATCCTGTTACGATGGGTCACCCATTTTAGATTGTAATAAAAGGTGATCCATTAGTCTTTAAAGCTTTTAACTTGTTTGATTTCTTGATCACCAATACACCATTCAGATGAATGCCAACTCTTTGAAAATACCAAGATCTTGGATTTTGAGTAATTAATCGCTAGGTGATTTCCTTGGCAGTAATGAAGGAACGCTTTTAGACATCTAAAAGCGCCCAACTCTGGTGCAGGAGAGGAGGACAGTGTCATCAGCATATAAAACTATGGGAACTGCCTTAGGTCCTAATCTAGGAGGGTGGCCATTCACATCAAGTAGATGTTGTTTCATTAAATAGATGTAGAGCAAGAATGCAGCTTTGTTTGACTTCTTTAGTAGTTGTAAAGCTAGGTGATAAGTGACCGTCCAGGGAAATCTTCACCTGACACATAATATTTGTATGCAGTTTTTTTTATCAAGAAAAGTATTCGGGGTTCTAGCCCAATAGCATTCAATTCCTCCCATAACAACCCCCTGGGTATCAAGTCAAAAGCACTTTACAGATCAATAAAAGCTAGATAGAACTTTCCCCTTTTGGATTTCATATACTTATCTGCTAAAAAGGCAAGTGAGAGACAGTGATCAATGGTTGATTTCTGTTTTGTAAATCTGATCTGTTTAGGGCCAATAATTCTGTTCATTTTAATCCAATCCAATAGATAGCGCTCTGTTTAGAGTAGATTATACTTATAGTGGACAGAAGACTAATAGGGCAATAATTACACAGCTGTCCAGGATCGCCTTTTTTCTTAAAATAAATTGGGATTATTACAGAAGTTAACCACGACTTTGTAACATTCTGTCCATGTCCAGGAATTTGGTGATCACCCCTTCGAATTGCGGGGACCATCTAATCCTTTTCAGAATACTATGGGAGGCCTGATCTGAGTTAGCAGGGTTCAAGATCTTATTAACTGGGCCGCATTGTATAGTCAGAAGTAAGGGGGCGTGTTCACTTTCTGTATGGACTCCAGTAGAAAAGAAGTTGACATCAGAATATAGGTTTAGAGCAGGCATGGCCAAACTTTGCCCTCCAGCTGTTTTGGGACTACAATTCCCATCATCCCTGACCACTGGTCCTATTAGCTAGGGATGATGGGAGTTGTAGTCCCAAAACATCTGGAGGACCACGTTTGGCCATTCCTGGCTTAGAGAATAGATAGAATACTCAACTACACTATGACCCCTTGTCGAGATAAAAGTAAACTCATCATCACCAGGTAAGTTATTCGGTCCATTTAAGATAACTGCATTATGGGCAGTACAAAAATCCATAAGTTTTAACTCCGCTCTATTACTTAATCCATCCTTAGAGGAGCAGGAAACAGACAATGGAGTAGGTATTATATCTATTCCTTGAAAGCGCAATTGGCTTGTCCCAATTAGCAGTTAGAATCATCTCATCTCCTGAGGGAGGGAGGTAGAAATTTACCAAAATTACCAGTTGATTATTCATAGTTATTAGGTAAGCTTGGGCTAATGGAGGATAAGTGCCAAAAGGAGTTGCATTGAATGGCAGGCCAGATCTGATTAAGATCAATAAGCCATCTTTGTGGAGACCTTTGGAGAATTGTCTATGAGCGGGTAGATTGTATGAAGAGAACCCAGCAATGTCACTAACCAGGTTTCTTGAAGTAATACTGTATACAATTGAATATACCCATCCCATCCAGCAATGTTCCAGGAGATGAGGTGAAGAATCTCAGTAGGGGCACCTGCTGGATGCCAATCAGGATCTACAGTTTGATCCAGAGGTCTATTCCTGAGGGACATTGTCATTTATTTGAGGGGCACAAGGAAGGGTTGGGTTAAGTTCCATATCCCCTGATATCAGATCTATCAGTGGGCTTTGCATTTTACAGATCAGTTGCGGGGATTCTTGGTTTTCAGGGAATAAAAACTTTGCACCATTGCTCTCTATTTGATGGGCCACTTTCACTTCTGTCAGCCTGCCAGCACTTGAAGATAGCAACAGAGGCCTCAAAGTGTCACCAAGTTTGTGGGTATGAGAGACAAAGAGAAGACCTTTTCTATGGTAGCCCCACATCTCTTGAGTCACGTTACCAACTGCAATTGGACAAGTTTTATTCCTACAACTATTTAGGAGACCCCTACAGAATCAGTTGTTTTTGTAGCCTTTCCCCTAAGTTGCTGTGTTTCCCTAATGCTAGTTTTGGTTATTGATAACTTTTGTCTTTCAGATTTTTAGGGTTGTGTGTTGTTACTGCATTATTGATCATGGCTTTGTTGTTCTAACCGTGTTTTCGTATACTTTTTTTAAAAAAAACTTGAGATAGTTTCCCCTGCTTTAAAGGAGTCTGAGAAACATTTTAAATAAATATAATTAATTCTGAATCCTTGACTGAGGAGCTCATAGTAATCGCTAGGTATTTTTGTTGTCAGTCTCTTTTGATCATGTTGCACGTTCTCCTTTACTAGTACTTAATTCAGAGAGATCCTTCAGAAAGCAGCTTTCCTCCCTATGGAATTCCAGATCTTTTTTTTGGGACATTTGAAACATTCTGGAATGTCAAGGGGTAGGACAGGGCAGTTTGGTGCAGGGAAATTATGTGCAGAGAAAGGCCTAATTCTTCCCTCCCTTGCCACTTCTGCAATCCTAATCACCTCTCCTCAAGGAACACTTCCTGTTTTAGAAATTGCCATGGAGACAATATTGCTCACTACCATCTAATATGACAATGGCTCTTAATCTAAAGTGAGGCTCACTTGAACATTAAAACACTTAACATTTTAAACCAGCAATTAATATTTAAGTATAGCTAGACAAATTGTTAAAAGAAGGAGTCTACATTATTGCTCGGATGCCCATCAGCGTGCAGAAATGATTTTTTCAGTTTCATGATGAAATACAACTGGTTATCCCCCCCTTCTTTAGAGGAGAGGGACTTTATTGCTTTGTGTAAAGTCTTAGATTTGTTATACAATTGTCTGTTTCCTTTCCTCTTCTTTGAGATTCAGTCGAAATATTTAAAAGACAAAACATATTGTCAAGAGTTTAGATATTTTTTTCCTCCAGACTTTTTTTCTTTCTTTCATAAAGCTACCCACAGCAAACTGCTTGTCATTAAATTCTATTTTCTTGGCAGTTGCTATTAAGCGTATGCAAGTCTGGAGTCATTTGTGAAACATCAGCTGTCATGAGTTTGTTCCAATTTATAATCATCCAGGATTTTCCACGTTGCTTTCAAAGAACAGGGTTAAATGCATGCCCCGAAAGAGAGTTGGAAATGGCTTGCTGATCTCTATTAATCTGCTGTTTCTATAATCAAACACATGTGTTTGTTTATCTGGTTAAATTGTTAATGATATCGAAATTGGCTGCTGGAAGCTGAATCATCCAGCAGACATTTCCGTCGCTGTTTCTTGAGTCTGCCTTGTGTTGTGGCCTGTAAAAGAACAATATATTCATAATTTTAAACCATTACACTAACTTCTTGCAGATCTCATCTCAACAAACCACCCCATCCCCTATTTTAGACGAGTGAGATTTGATGTCTCGGCGATGGAAAAAAACGCTTCCAACCTGGTGAAGGCAGAATTTAGAGTCTTTCGATTGCAGAATCCAAAGGCTCGTGTCTCGGAACAACGGATAGAACTGTATCAGGTAAAACTGTGGTGATCATTGCTATCTCATGACTGTTACCTGTGTGACCCTTTCTGCGCAATGTAGAGTTCGGCTGATTTTAATGTACGCTCTCTCTCAACAGGGAACTGTGAGAAATGTAGTTCATGTGAGGCAGGTCTGGGGATCTGCAACAGAATTCTCACTACCTCACCAAACTACAATTCCCAGGATCCTTTGGGAGAAGCCAGACCAATAAAAATAGTATAAAGCAGATCTAAGTTTGTAGTGTATGTATTAACATATTCAAGCAACTCTTGCACGTTTTCTGTCAGATATGAGAGAAATAGGAAGAACAACTTGAAAATGTATCCCAGCCAATTCAGTTTCACACTTACTTTAGAAACCACAGTTTAAGCCTCAGATGTGAAAACAACCATAGTCTGTTGAATTATTTTGATTGGAGCTCATGGTTTCCCTCTCACTGGGCTAGATGGGTCTTTGGTTTGATCCAGAAGGGATTGTCTTAGGTTCTTGGGAGCTGGAAAAGAAGGTTTCTCCTTAAGACGCTTTTACGGTAGAATTATAAAAGTGGTACCTCAGGTTAAGAACTTAATTCATTCTGGAGGTTCGTTCTTAACCTGAAACTGTTCTTAACTGAAGCACCACTTTAGCTAATGGGGCCTCCCACTGCCGCCGCGCGATTTCTGTTCTTATCCTGAAGCAAAGTTCTTAACCTGAGGTACTATTTCTGGGTTAACAGAGTCTGTAACCTGAAGTGACTGTAACCTGAAGCGTCTGTAACCCAAGGTACCACTGTATTAGGTGGACTGAAACTAAGTAGCTGTGTGAGTATTTTGCACTGGGTATTTTATTAAGGAACACTGCACTATATTATTGAAGAGATTCCCTTAACAGGGAAATGGTGGCGTCTTGTCAACCCAATGCATGCAGAAGGCCCCAGGTTCAAACCGCAGCATCCCCAAGTATGGCTGGAAGAGAACCCTTCCTCAAACCCTGGAGAGGTGCTGACACCCAACGTAGACAATGCTGAGCTAGCTATACCAATAATAGTACAGGGCAGCTCCTATATTCCTCTGCTTGAATAATACTTCATTCTTCACTTGTGTCTTTCTCCTGTTGGCATGGTGATAGCCCAGCACCCCTGAACAGTGAGGTTTAGGGTGTGCATGTCATAAGAATTCTGAACTAATATCAAACATAGTATTAATGAGGGCTGCACCCATAATATAAAAAGGTAAAGGGACCCCTGACCATTAGGTCCAGTCGCGGACGACTCTGGGTTTGCGGCGCTCGTCTCGCTTTACTGGCCGAGGGAGCCAGCATACAGCTTCCGGGTCATGTGGCCAGCATGACTAAGCTGCTTCTGGTGAACCAGAGCAGCACACAGAAACGCCGTTTACCTTCCTGCCTATTTATCTACTTGCACGTTGATGTGCTTTTGAACTGTTGGTTGGCAGGAGCAGGGACCGAGCAACGGGAGCTCACCCTGTTGTAGGGATTTGAACCACCGACCTTCTGATTGGCAAGTCCTAGGCCCTGTGGTTTAACCCACAGCGCCACCCGCGTCCCATAAAATACGTTTGCGTACACCAAATGCAATAAAGCACAATAGTCGTGGGGATTTGAGCCACTGACCTTCTGATTGGCAAGCCCTAGGATCTGTGGTTTAGACCACAGCACCACCCACATCCCTAAGTATAATAATATAAATACATATAAATAATGTCATACATTTATATTATACTCAGAACTATGCCCCACTGATTTCTACAGTTAAGCAAGGATGGGATCCCAGCTTTACAGCTGTGTCTTATAAACATTTACTCAGAAGCCAGTCCAGTTCTTATTCCCAAGGACATGTGCTCAGGATTGCAGCCTTAGTTTGTTAAAAATCAGAGCCGAAAGCTGGGTGGAGTCTTTATCTCATCCTCAACCCGTCTGACCCCATTTTGTCGTCTTTGATTATTGATGCTGCTATACATTCCTGGGAGTTTGTTTTATTTTTGTTTCTAACCATTCCGTCACTTAACTGACTTTAAAAAAAGAAGAAGCATTGACTCACTTGTTTGTTTGTTTAACACGTTTATACCCCACCCTTTAGCAAAAATAAAAATAAGAAAGACTCTTAGAGCATCTTACAAAAATCAGTACTAGATTAATCTCTGCCCTCTCAGGCTCACAATCTAAAAAGACATGGCACATAAGGAAAAAGGAGTGGGTGGGAGGAGGAAAAAGCAAGCTCCAGAACAAGTGCTTTCAACACAGTTATATAGTTTTATTCAAGCAGATTTTGGCCGTCTAAAGTAGCAGCTCCTTGCCAGTGTCAGTGGTTGTCTTTCCCATGATAAAGCACAGTCCCTCCCTGACGCACTCTTCCTACGCCCTCTTCAGATCCAGGAGCAGAGTCGGTGACAGTGTCCAGGCCAGGAGGGCAGTTCCTGCCATACATTTCTTGCCTCAGACAGCTATTGTGACGGTATTTAGAGTTCTCCCTCATGGGAGTTTGATGGAGTTACCCTTCCTCTCTTGCCGATGTCTGTGGCACTTCATATATAGTGAACTTGCATCTTCATATGCAATTCAGTTAAATCAGAGTGCTGAGATTTGAGACGGATTAGTGCTGAGATCTGAGACACGGGTGGCACTGTGGTCTAAACCACTGAGCCTCTTGGGCTTGCTGATCAGAAGGTTGGCGGTTCAAATCCCCGCAACCGGGTGAACTCCCGTTGCTCGGTCCCAGCTCCTGCCAACTAGCAATTCAAAAGCACGCCAAAAAGTGCAAGTAGATAAATAGGTACCACTCTGGCGGGAAGTTAAACAGTGTTTCCATGCGCTGCTCTGGTTTCGGTGTTCCATTGCACCAGACGCGGCTTAGTCATTCTGGCCACATGACCCAGAAAAACTGTCTGCAGACAAACGTTGGCTCCCTCAGCCTGTAAAGTGAGATGAGCGCTGCAACCCCAGAGTCGTTTGCGACTGGACTTAACTGTCAGGGGTCCTTTACCTTTTTTTTTAGTCCCCCCGAAACCAGCAACAGGGACACAGCATTTTCAGCTTAACTTCACTGTGATTTTTCATGTGTTTTGTGTTTAGCCATTTCCCTCAAACGACGTCTGTGAAATGATTAATTGAAATTAGGAGCCTGCCTTATGTTCTTACATCTTCAACCAGATAATAATAATAACACCACCACCCCTGAGCTAATTCATATAATTTAAGCCCTTTGTTTCGAAACCTGTTTTCTGCTTGTGTTTTCTGTTTCCTTTACCACATGGCTGCCAGGTTTCAGACTACAGATTGTTGATTATATTCTGTGTTGTTATAATTCACCACCATATGAGATACCATTTCTATTTTTATGTTTCAGACACGAAAACATATTGGGTTATCTTGGCTTCGGGGAGGGGTGAGGACAGGGGGTGACTTTGGTAAGCTCTGGGGGGGGGGTTGGCTTTGGGGAGGTAGGGGATTTGTGTGGATAGGTAGGGTTGGCAGGCAGGAAAGCAGGGGCACAGCCCCTGGTGTGTGTGAAAGAGTCAGCGACTTTTTAGTTGGATATAATAAAACTCGATTTAAAATTTGCATTCCACTTTTCCAACGAAGTGTTGAGTGACTCGCAGTAATGACAAGTGTTAACAATTAGCAAACGTTTCAGTCAATACGATCATAGCCTGAACTGAATATGGAAGTGATCAAGAATGAGACCATCTCATGGTTTATTCATGGACTCTAATACCGGTTTACTGTCTGCAAAAAGCCACTTGCAGTTGCCATCTCGGCCTGTGATAAATGTGCTCAGATGATTTATTTTACCACTTCCACATTTATTTGAGACTGGAGAAGCGGCAATTCCATGGATGGAAAGTAATCCTAGAATGCGGATGTGTGAATGCTAGTCCTTCCAAATAGGGACCGTTTGTGTACAGTCCCATTGAGTACTGTACATACATCATCAGGCTGCAACGAGATGTTATGACAATCACCAAAAACAGTGGCTATGTCTCCTTTTCCCTCCAGTAATGTTTAGTAATTTATATTATTTATTCCTTATCTAGAGTTGTAGACCACCCTTCATCACTTATAATGATCTCAGGGCAGTTTCCAGAATATCATAAAATAAACATCATTTAAACACACACACACATACACCCCAGTTAAAACTATCATTAAAATTGCAGTTAATGCTAAATGCTGCAGCCCAATTGCTGACAGGAATAAGATTCTGTCAGCATATTACACCTTTGTTCAAAGATCTGCTGTTTTGTTACAGGGCCAAGTTGAGTGTTTTACTATTGGTATATAAAGACGTGCCTTCTCAACCAATTTCAGCCTGCAGAACTTGCCCTTTTACAAGTGCCAAATAATGTTCATTCCACATTTTCAAGGAATCAGTCTGTAGACTGTGTCAGCACCTAAAACCATTTTAAAGCCTAACCAGACATATGAATTAGTTACCTGTATTCATTCTCAACATTTTACCAATTTTATTTTTGTTTTAATGTTAATTGTTTTAATGATGATTATTTTATGCATATTTGGTTTTCTAATAGTTTTTGTGGATTTTAGCTGTGTATTATTTGCAATTTTATTATGCACACCCCTTAAATTTTTTTTTTAAAAAAACAACACCCCAGAGCATCCTAAAATTACTGAAAACAGAAAGCAGCTTCGCTGGTTTATGCCTGGTAGAATAGAAATGTTTTCCCTTGATGGTGGAAATCTATCAGGGTCTGTAGTCTGCTCTTTTGGCAGTAGGGTGTTCCACAACAGAGGTAGCTGTTGCACATGTCACAACACAGTGGGACAAGCTTAACAGTGAGACAAGGACCCGGGATGGATGATATAGGAGAATGTGTCTCAAGAAACATGCCTGCCATGACATCATCATGCTATGCCATGACATCATCGCCAATGTGTTTCACAGTCATCAGCCAATGAAGCAGATTTAGCAGGAGACTGTTGTGTTGGCAGCCATATTTCAGTCCCAATATGTCATTCTAGCCTCAGAGCTACATAGCATTGTTGTTAAGGAATCATAGAAGGGACCCAAGGGTCATCTAGTCCAGCCTCCATGATGCAGGAATCAGCTGAAGCATCCAAGACAGAGAGGTGGCCACCCAAGCTCTGCTTAAAACCCTCCACTGAAGGAGAGTCCACAACCAACCGAAGAGATCCATTCCACTGCCGAACAGCTCTTACTGATGGAAAGTTATTATGGATGTTTAGTTCCTTTCTTATAATGTGAAGCCATTGGTTCGGGTCCTACCCTCTGCAGCAGGAGAAAACAAGCTTGCTCCATCCAGGCAGGGTGCACAGAATTCCCCTGTCCCTCATAACAGTAAGCTGTCCAGTGGAAACCGAAATGTATTAAAGAGCCTTCCTGTGTTTGTCTCTTCCCATTAACGGGAGTTTACCGTATAGTTAAAGCTATGGTTTTCGCAGTAGTGATGTATGGAAGTGAGAGCTGGACCACAAAGAAGGCTGATCGCCAAAGAATTGATGCTTTTGAATTATGGTGCTGGAGGAGACTCTTGAGAGTCCCATGGACTGCAAAAAGATCAAATGCATCCATTCTGAAGGAAATCAGCCCTGAGTGCTCACTGGAAGGACAGATTCTGAAGCTGAGGCTCCAATACTTTGGCCACCTCGTGAGAAGAGAAGACTCCCTGGAAAAGACCCTGATGTTGGGAAAGATGGAGGGCACAAGGAGAAGGGGACCACAGAGGACGAGATGGGTGGACAGTGTTCTCGAAGCTACCAGCATGAGTATGACCAAACTGCGGGAGGCAGTGGAAGACAGGAGTGCCTGGCATGCTCTGGTCCATGGGGTCACGAAGAGCCGGACACAACGACTAAACAACAACATAAGAGACTGTACTCAACATAAGTTCTAACAAAAGACCAAGACTTTAGGTAATATAAGATGGATAAAAGTCCTTTAAAAGGGGGAAGGGGGAGGGAAATAAAATGATTAAACAAACAAGCTCAAGCATCCACCAGTGTCTCTTGCTATGTTTTGAAAGATTGATGCCAAATGCGGGATTTATTGGAATTTGATCAGATAAAAATTTGAATGTTGTGGGAATGTCTTTGAACCCGTCGACTTGGCGGCCCCTTTGGTAGCCTTCACTACATCTTTATTTTATTACGGTGCTTCTGTATTTAGAAATAAACCTCTGCTCCCATTTTTCCTTTTTTTCTTTTTATGAAAGGGCATCCTGAAAGGGTACCCCTGGCAGAGTAGGACAAGCTGTGGGGTGGAGGGAGGAAGCAGAGCGGGGCACAAATCCTATCCGTTGTTTGGAGTGGTTGCAGCGAGATTGTTTTTATGGCAGTTTATTAGCTACAGACTATAAAACAATAACGTGTTCAAATGACTTCCTATGGAAACAGTGCCATGTTTTGGTAACACATCATAAAGCATCATGAGGAATGGAGCTGAAATTCTGGGTTTTATTACTACTGTTATCTGAGGCTTTAGCCTGCTTAGGTACCTGATAGGCTGCTGCAAGGGAGGAATGCGATGATACAGGGAAGGAGGAGGAGAGGGGGACGCATTGAGCTGCGCTGGGCTTCCAGCGGCAGCTCGGACCCCAGGGGGGGCATTATATTACAAGGAAGGACTTGAGGCAAAAGGTTTAAGGCATTTTTCTGCTCTCAGTTACACTGGTGTGGGTTTCGGATCACCAGATTCCTTCAGATCCTGCTCAAATAAAGACGGGAAGAGACCGCTCAGGAGGAGCATGATTGTGTGATGGGCTCCACAAAGAGCAGAATAAGGTGGAATAGTTTGGTGAGTGGGTGTTGTAGAATGGACTGTACCACTCTATGCTGGGAGTGGGTGGGGACCATATTTTTTTGAATTCTCCCCTGCACCAGCAAGGAATGGACTGGCTAGATGCAGAGGAGTGGTGAGAGGTAAAGGTAAAAGATCCCTGGACGGTTAAGTCCAGTCAAAGGCGACTATGGGGTTGCGGCACTCATCTCAGCTTTCAGGCTGAGGCAGCTGGCATTTGTCCACAGACAGCTTTCCGGGTCATGTGGCCAGCATGACTAAACCACAGCAGGATGCCAGAAGCGCACAGCAGGAAACCAGAGCACACATAAATGCCATTTACCCTCCTGCCGCAGTGATACCTGTTTATCTACTTGCACTGGTATGCTTTTGAACTGCTAGGTTGGTAGGAGCAATGGGAGCTCACCCCGTGGTGGGGATTCGAACCGCCAACTTTCCGATCAGCAAGCCCAAAAGGCTCAGTGGTTTAGACCACTGCGCCACCCGCTGGTGGGGGGCACCAGCTGGGGAACCCACAAAGAAGACGGCTCAGAGCCAGGGGATCGGTGATGGGTCAACGATGAGTGGTCAGAATCTGAAGAAGTAACAGGGTTTAGTGAGCAGGAAGAGGCTGTGGCAGAGGGCAATCCAGAATCAGAGGCAGAAGTGCGGGCTGGAGCGGAGGGCAGCCAAGAGGCAGAGATGATACAGGCTGCTGAAGAATAAGCCCTCTGGAATAAGTTACCAGCTGAAATTAGACATGCTATACAGGGGCCTTGTTTATTGACATCTGTCTAGAAATCAAGATTGCTGGTTGCACCCATTGATCATCTTAAGTGTTTGCTGCTATTGCTCCTTAAGATATTGGTGTTAATACAGCTGTGAGACTTTGCAACTGTCCACAGGATTCCTCTTGTGTAGCCTCACTTGTTTGTCACCAAAATGCTGATGACTAGGCTCTGTCTCTTGGCTTCATCCTGCAGCAAATGTATGTGACTTAGAGGAAAGCCAAGACAGGATTGTGCAAGAGCCATTCCACACCAGGCTTTATATTGGGCATAAAATCTAGCATCAAATTATTACCCTAGTTTATTTATTAATTCTCATGTTGGGATGCGATGGCGCTGAATGCTGACCTCCAAATATTGGAAGAGGTGTGTCAATCGGCATCCCTGAAAAACAAAACAAAAAAGAGGGCTTGCTCTGGTTTAGTGGCTTTGCCTTCTATGGCTTGATGTTTTAATAAAACCTACCACGCCTCAGGCGAGCTACAGCTAAATGCTCGTGCCTTTTTTTGCCGAGGTTTATTTGTTTTGCTTTGCATGACATCTTCGTTCCTGACAATCTCGACATCTCCCTCAACTTCAGGAAATTGCACCGAGCATTTCGGCATTTTCCTGGGGTGAAGCTTTGTTTGTCTGTTTTTTGCTTGACGGTACTGAGACCGCTTTGTGCTGAACTGTAAAGTGAAGAAGACAGAAACAAGGGCGAGTTGTTGGGAAGCCTTCCCAGCTTTGTAGACATTATTTTGCTCCGCTAGCTAGATCAGAGGTAGCAGCCAACCAATGTGGTGGCCTCCAGATGTTACTGAACTGCATCTCCCATCATCCCTGACCATGGGCCATGCAGGCAAAGGATGATGGGAGTTGGGGTCCAGCAACAACATCTGGAGGGCATAATATTGCCTACTCCAAAGCCAGATGGTTAGTGACTTCTTTGCAATGTATTCCCACAATCGATAACTCATTCCATTACCATGAGATTATCCTGCAACATGATTAAGGAAAATGTTTTGCATGGATCTCCACTTGTTGTTTTGGTACCAGATTATGGAGGTTAGTGAGAAATAATCTAGTCCACACTGATGTCATTTGGTATTTATTTGATTAATTATCAGTTTCAGCAAATTTATACAGTACAGTGGAACTCACATACAGAATCTGTTCTGGAGGTCCGTTCGTGAGTCAATCCGGGCTGCTGGTAGAAGCGCCATTCTGCGTGTGTGCAGACAGTAGCAGCCACTTCTGAGCATGTGCAGATGGCAGAAGCCGCTTCTGCACGTGCGTGAATCGTGGCAAACCCGGTATTTACTTCTGGGTTTGCTGCGGTCACAATTTGAATTGTTCGCGAGTAGGGGCAGTGGTAAGTCGAGGTTCTGCTGTTTTGTACAATGAAGATACAAAGGACAAAATTTGTTAAAATGTATTGTTAAACCAGAAGAGCTTACTTCAAATGCCTGTTGAAATCTTTAAAAGTCTTCATCAGACACCTGGTGTTCAAAAGGAAGGGGACCTGTCCAGAGGCACCAGCTTCTCGGGATTACTGAGGGGGCCCTGATGTCACGCATGGAGGCAGAGGGTGGAACCAAAAGCCCTCTGAACAGTGTGGGGCCCAAAGTGCCTCTGCCCCCAGGAACTAGCACCTACGGTAGAGCTTTTCAAACTGTGTGTTGCGCGACACGTTAGTATGTCATCTGCAGTGTGTAGGTATGTCACACAAATGCTCTCCGCACTCCTCCTGGGGCTAGAAAGGGTTCGTTTCACTTCCGGTTTGCTAGTAAAACTGAATTACTGTGTCATGAAATGATGCAAAACTGAATTACTGTGTCTCAAAATGATGCCTGTCCAGAAAGTGTCACCAACTTGAAAAGTTTGGAAAGCTCTGACCTCTGGACCTGTGTGATCACAGCCGGGAGAGAAATCCAGAGAATTAGGCCCACAAATTTGAATAGGCAGTTTCTGGTGGATTTGTGCTGTGTGTCTGACCCATGAGAGACTACTAACAGAGATTCCCCTGAATATCTCAGTGATCAGGCAGGGATATAAGGCACCAAACAGGCCTTATGATGTCCTGGACCCAAGATTTGACCTTGAACTTGGCCCGGTAACATATGAGCAGCCCGTATGATTGTGTTACTGATGTGCTATGGTTGTTGAAGTACCACTGCCTACATTTTCTGCCACACAGGTAGTTGTCATGTGTAAGGATACAGCCTTGCAGTTGCAACCCCTCCTCATTCTTTATTGCTCTCCACACTTTCCATATACCTGCCCCTTAAACACACTCTTTGGCAATATCGAGAGTTATCATTTCCAAAATAGGCTAAAATTAGACAGTGTAGTGTTGTAGCCGGCAATGAAAATGGGATATTGTTGGCAAATGTGGCTCTTTGATCAGACTGTCCGCTCCAGGAAAAAGACTGACACAGAACAGTTCTGTATATGCAGTGTTACCCTTGCAGATAGCAGGCCCTGAAGTATATTATTCATAACAGCCAGCATTAAGAGCTGGCAGTGAAAAGATGGGGCACCCAAAGAAAGAAATGAGCTGTGGGTGGGGACAGGAAACCCACCAGCCCATTGTAGTTTGTCAACAGATCTCTGCACACATTGAAAACCATTTCTCACAGTCATGAGGGCTAGTAACACTCAATTTTTAAAAACATGTCTGGTTTTTACTATTGTTCAACATGGGTGCAGAGGATGGAAGCAACCCTGTTGTGACTGTGTGAACTAATGTGGCCAAGCCATAATTGGGTTTGGTCTGTGTCTGCAGCATGTACTCTTTATTTGCAAACTTGCATGATGAACGTGCTTGGCAATTTCTCAGGAAGCGGATCACAGAACTATAGGCTTTAAAACATTTGGCAAGTCATATGTACCTTTTGTATTTTGGCAAGAACTCTGCACCTCGTACAATAGTTTATAAGGACCACATTCTGCTCTCAATTATTGCCAGATCCAAACCTTGTTGAAGCCAAGGGAAAGACCCCTGTTGGCTTCCGTGGCTGCAATGCCATTCCCCTTTGCAATCACACACCATTACGCAAGGCTGGCCGACAGAAGAGCAGGACGTGGAGGGTTTGGCAGGTAGGCCTGGTTGCCTAAAAAGGCCGGCTTGAACCCCTGTTGAACGACGTCCATGCAAAATGTGCTGGAGTGGCTTTGCAGTAAGTGATGGACAACCTGAGTCACTTTCCCAGAAGAGAGAAGCAAACGCATAGGATTAGTTGACACCAGAGCTGAAACCTCAAGTTTCTCCCCTCCTTCCATGAAACATAAATGGTTCTCTCCCACCCCCGCTTTATCTTCACAACAGCTGGGATAGTTTGGGTGGTAGAGCATGAGACTCTTGATCTCAGGGTCATGGTTCATGTCCCACGTTGGACAAAGTATTCCTGCATTGCGGGGGGTTGCACTAGATGGTTCCTTCCAACTCCACACTTCCATGATTCTAACCCTCTGAGGCAGGTTAGGCTGAGAGATAGAGACTGGCCCAAGGTTATCCAATGGGCTTCAGGGCTGAGTGGGCAGCTGAACCAGGATCTGCTCCCATCATAGTCCAGTGCTCCAACCACTGCAACCCAGGTGTGGTATGGGCCAGGCTTTAGCAGTTAAGATGGTAGATGAAGGTACTAGCAAGTTAAACTTACCAATTTTGTTTTGAACACGTTTTCCCCACCCCTGTGCGTATAAAATCTGTTTATGTGTTTATGGTGTGACCGATGTAACTTAGAAGTCAACTTGTAGTTGAAAGTTGCATTCATGTCTTTATCGATGACTCTGGGTTCAGAAGAGCATACCTGGGGATTTTTGCTCACCTTAGTGACCTTAAGGAATGTACAGCCGAACTCTGTATTCTCATCATACACTGCTCACAAATAGTCGGTTATATAACCAAGTAAGCATCACCATAGGCTAGTCACACTTCTCTGAAGTCTCTCAGCCTCACTCACCTCACAGAGTGTTTGTTGTGGGGGAGGAAGGGAAAGGAGATTGTTAGCCACTTTGGAGACTCCTTAAGGGGAGTGAAAGGCGGAATATCAAGTCCAAACTCCTCCTCCTCCTCTTCCTCCTTCTCCTTCTCCTCCTCCTCTTCTTCTTCCTTTTCCTCTTCCTCTTCTTCTTCTACAGTATAGGTTTTGGAGGTTTGCATGAGGTCATCATTTTGTACTTTGGGTGTGAGACAGAGGGAGGGGTGGTGGTACCCATAATGGTGGTTGTGGGTAGGGGGATGGGGCACTAAGGTGGAGATACTATGTGGGGAGACTCAGATGCCTACAGGCCATCCCATTAGGCAGGTACCTTGTGGAATGGCTGCTGTGCCTTCTGGCCTGCTAGTATTCTATTGGTTCACAATGAAGTCTTACGCCTCCACCTTTTGATTGTAGATGAAGGAGATGACTTGGCATGTATTACTGAGATCTAGATGGAACTGATCTAACCCAGCTTTGCCCACATAAGTACTTGGTACAGCACCAGTTTGTTGCCCTTCCTTTATTCAGCTTTAAAGTACAGTGGTACCACGGGTTAAGAACTTAATTTGTTCTGGAGGTCCATTCTTAACCTGAAACTGTTATTAACCTGAGGTACCACTTTAGCTAATGGGGCCTCCTGCTGCCGCCACGCCGCTGCTGCATGAATTCTGTTCTCATCCTGAAGCCAAGTTCTTAACCTGAGGCACTATTTCTGGCTTAGCGGCGTCTGTAACCTGAAGTGTCTGTAACCCGAGATACCACAGTATCTTATTTTGGTATTGCATCGTATTGCAGTTGTAGCCACATAAGACGGGAAATTTGCATGCATGGATGTTGCACTTTTCCCTGCAAGTTAAAACGTGTCAATGCGACACTGGCAGCGCAGGTCAGGATTGCCAGTTTTACAAGCAAAAGCACTGGGCAAGTTGGGATGTCACAACAATCCATGGTTTATCTTGACAAGAGCGAGCAGCTGTGGGCCTTGGGTTGGTGTGTTCTGTTCCCCACCTCCTCTTCCAATGCAGTCATGAGGCAGAGGTGGGAAGGTCTTGTTTCCTTTTTAGATTTCATTTTGCCTGAATCCGACAAACTGTGGTTTGAAATTAGCCTGCTTTAACAAACCACGGTTAAAATTAGGGTTTGGACAGCACACAAAAGTATGGTTAATTTTTAAAAAATGGAAGTCAGAGACCCCGACTCACTTTGTCTCTTTCCTATCAGTGTGCTGTAATGGTTAGCTACGGTTTGGGAGACTAGGGTCTAAATCCCCACTTGGTGACCTTGGGCTAGTCACTTCCTCTCAGCCCAGCCTACCTCACAGGGTTGTTGTAGAGATTAAATGAGAAGGTGGGGAACCATGTATGCCTTGAGTTCCTTGGAGAAAAAGATGGGATGTAAATGAATGAACCATGGTTCAAACTGTTAGTACTATTTGCCTCAGCTGATCACTGGACAGGGGAGTATCTAGCCCATGAAAGGCATTTCCCAATCCCTGTGCAATGCAAGCCTGGCACCTTGGCAGTCACCTGGGCACCTGCCACTAAATCTGGCTCTGGGCAATGGAAAATGGTATCTGGGCAGAGATGCTAGTACACTGTTAAAGCTAAGCAGGTCATGTCTTAATGATGGACATTCTGCTAGTAAATAAATCAGTGAAAGCAAGACTAGCGTTTTTATTTTCCAAGATCTTATTGAGTCACATTGTGGAGAATTTTATATGCTTTTTGAAAAACTAACACACTCTGGGTTATATCAGAAATACGTAAAGCAGGTCAACACAAGTAAAAGAGGATGTAGTCTGGGTTTGAAATGTGCTTTTATTTTCCTCCAGTGTCCCGGCAATGATGAAATTCTAACCCACTTTGCTGTGGTTTGTAGTAACTTCTGGCTTTCAAAGCCTGGATGTCAGTTCTGTTACCTCTTTGTAATGCACAGAGAGATAGAGCCAGGAGGGAAACAGTTCTGGGATGAGCAAAGAATCTTGGAGCCATGAGTTAAAGCTACTCTGATCTTTAAAACCCTAACCTTCCTGCCATATTCATTTGCAACACAGGGACATACGCAGCAGCTCAGATGAAAAGCAGGATGCCACCAGGTCTGGTTGCAACATCAAAATTTGCAGGCTCAATGTTGGAATCCAATTTCATTCAATGTATTTATATCTATATCTACTGTATGTGATTGTTGTTACCTGTTGAGTGCTGCAATTATTTTCTGTACCATTGCCAATCTTCTTTTGAACTAGTTTTGAGCTAGTTTTTCTTCTCAGTGAAATCCTGAAAGCCCATAACCAACAGAATGTATGTTGTCTTTTCTCGTTTGCAGGTTCTGAAAACCAAAGATCTAACATCACCTATGCAGCGCTACATTGATAGCAAGGTAGTTAAAACCAGAGCTGAAGGCGAGTGGCTATCTTTCGATGTAACTGATGCAGTACACGAGTGGCTCCACCACCGAGGTGACCATATCCTAAGCCTTTGATCATTTAGAGCCTGCCTATGCTAAATCCAAATGGTTTCAGGTCTGCACTGGATCTAAAGGCAATTTCCCCTTCCTTCCCTTATGTTTTGCAGACAGGAATCTTGGATTTAAGATAAGTTTACACTGTCCATGTTGCACGTTCGTGCCTTCAAATAATTATATCATCCCAAATAAAAGTGAAGAGCTAGAGGCAAGATTTGCAGGTAATGACAAAGCATAAAAATTAAAATTGTTATGTGATAAGTAAGAGGAGTTTTTACAGTACATGGAAAATACAAAAACCCAGTTCATTGAAAAGATTGAGCTCTGTGTGTTTATTGTGTGTGTGTGTGTGTGTGTAGACAGAGAGATCTTGGTCTCCTTCCTGAAAGAAAGGATTTCTCCAGTGCCGCTAAGAGGGAATGCTCATGGTAACACTAAAGTTTATTGAAGCCAAATATTGTTTGGATGATAACTGGGATTCCCCAGAAGCGTGATGCAAATCCCTGACCGGCTCCACACCCAAATCCAAGTGGATTCGTCAACTGAATCAAGTGGGAGCAAGTGGGTCGTGGTTATTGAGTATAGTGGTGCCTCGCAAGACGAAAAGAATCCGTTCCGCGAGTCTCTTCGTCTTGCGGTTTTTTCGTCTTGTGAAGCAAGCCCATTAGCGGCTTAGCGGATTAGCGCTATTAGCGGCTTAGCGGATCAGCTGATAAGCGGCTTAGCGGATCAGCTGATTAGCGGCTTAGCAGATCAGCTGATTAGCAGCTTAGCGGATCAGCTGTTTAGCGGCTTAGCGGATCAGCTGTTAAGCGGCTTAGCGGATCAGCTGTTAAGCGGCTTAGTGGATCAGCTGATAAGCGGCTTAGCGGCTTGGGAAAAAGGGGGGGAGGAAAAAAACCCCGCAGGAACTCGCAAGACATTTTCGTCTTGCGAAGCAAGCCCATAGGAAATTCGTTTTGCGAAGCACCTCCAAACGGAAAACCCTTTCGTCTAGCGGGTTTTCCGTCTTGCGAGGCATTCGTCTTGCGGGGCACCACTGTACTAGCAAATGAGAACAAAGGAAATATTTGTGGATAGGTTTTTTTTTTAAAAAAACCAACTGCAATCCACAAGAGCGTTTCAGGGTGGAATACATTGGAATTAAAAATCCATCTTGCAACAATAAAGGAACCCATAAATCGATTTAACAAAAAATTACAACAAAATTGAGAGGAATGAAACTCAGTGATAATTTAAGTTGCCTGAGAAAGCAAGATGAAGGGTCCCCATTCCGTTGTCCATCTTAAATCAAGCCCTCACCTCTGAGTTTGCTGCTTTTGTTTACAGGATCTCAAATACAGTAATGGGATCTGGAAGGATGAGTGTGTGCTTGTGTACAGAGATTGGTTGTTGTTTTTCCTTTAGTGATGATACCTGAGTGGGTTTCAGTATGCTGTCAAAATTTATTTCCTGTTACCTTCTAGTGCAATCTAACTACAAATCAGTGAGTCAGACT
This sequence comes from Podarcis melisellensis, assembly GCF_964234715.1. Classification (NCBI taxonomy): domain Eukaryota; kingdom Metazoa; phylum Chordata; class Lepidosauria; order Squamata; family Lacertidae; genus Podarcis; species Podarcis melisellensis. Next base: position 28,767,774 of record NC_138530.1, read on the forward strand.
ATTGTTTTCAGCCTTAGACTGCAGTCCTAAGCATACATATTAGGATGTAAGTCCTATTGTGCTCAGTGGGACTTGATTCTAAGTAAGCATGCTTAGGATTGGACTGCACAGCATTTTTAGCTTAGATTAGTAGAGTGTATCAGAAGTGTAGAGTTAATATTTGAGTTAAATAAATATCTAAATGCATGTTGTACTGAAATAACTGCGAAAGAAAAAAATATATATTGTATTACAACTGACTAAATGACTAATCATGAATGCAGATGAAGTTTATGATATAGTTCATCTCCTGGCATTGCTATGTGCTGAAATTGCATTTTATTTTATTTTATCTGATCGAGGGCAGAATATGTGTTCAGTTTGGATACTTCTCCAAACCACAACTTGACAGATTAGGAACATGCCATGGATTCACACAGCCTCTATCTTCTGTTGTACACCAGTTCCAACTTCCATTTCTGGGTTGTTCTAACCATAGTTTGCCATGATATCCTATGCCAAACCATGATTAGTGCTAACCTATAAAGCATGGTTTACAAGCACATTTCAAAACATGGTTTGGGGCTCAGCATTAACCATAGTTTCTACAACTCGGACATCATACTATAGTAAAATAAAGAGTGTTGGTGTGTGATGAAGGAAGGCGATGCTATAGAACTCCCCAAACAAAGGTTTGGAAGGTTGTCTCGAAGGAGCCACAGCAATCAACATAATGAGAACTTCTTTTGAAATTTACAACTCGGACATCATACTATAGTAAAATAAAGAGTGTTGGTGTGTGATGAAGGAAGGCGGTGCTATAGAACTCCCCAAACAAAGGTTTGGAAGTTGTCTCGAAGGAGCCACAGCGATCAACATAATGAGAACTTCTTATGAAATTTACATATGCATATCAGCATGCGATAAATGCTCCCACCCAATGCCAGTGCCCTATGATGATTTTTTTCTGTGGTTCGAGTTTCTTGTAAAAAGTTGGTTTATATAATTTGTTCCAGAAGAGCAGCACAATATTTATTACCAAAATGTATTTTTTAAAGGTATTGATGACTACTACACATATCCCAGTGGTGAGAAATCTTTAAAGCCCAGTAGGAAAAAAAACAGTGGGAAGACCCCACATCTTCTGCTAATGTTATTGCCCTCCTACAGAGTTGAGTCGCAACAGTCCAGTCGGCGGAGGAAGCGTGCTCTAGATGCTGCCTATTGTTTTAGGTAATTATGGATTGAGGCGTTGTCTCTGCCTGCATGCGTAGAAATAGGTTAACATTCATAGAATATAAATACAGCCCCATAATTCCATGATTCTATTTTTTAAAAAAATGCCTCTTGCTGGGTATGAACAAAGAGCAGTAGTTGGGTTCTTATAGTCTCGTTACAACTGATTTAATGTAACAAAATTTGAATTTTCTTCCCAGTAAATTCCTTTATCTCTTACTGGCCTTAGTTGTAATGAAAGGACCACATTTACTTCCCACTACCCCACCCCCCGCAGAAACCAAGAAGCCCATGCACAGATGTACAGTGGAACCTCAGTTTTTGAATGTAATCGGTTCTGGAAGATCATTCAACTTCCGAAACCTTCGAAAACCGAGGACGGTCAGTAAAATCCATTGAAAAAATGGGAAAACATGTAGCGGAAGCCGTTCGACTTCCGAAGCACATTCGAAAATGGAAGCAATTACTTCCAGGTTTTCTGCGTTCGGCTTCCAAATTGTTCGGCTTCTGAGATGCTCGAAAACCAAGGTTCCACTGTAGCAGGAAACAGTATTTCCTGGCAATATGGAACAACCTGTGATGAGCTTTCGGCTTGCATATACATTTCTATCTCTCTTCTACTGCTGGTTTGCTCTAATAGCCCAGTTTAAACCTGATGTGTCGTCACTAACCATAAGTTAAATAAACTGTCTTTCCCTGAGTTCTGGTCTCATGGGAAGCAAGCTAAGCTAGCCCACTTCCTATGTGCATCTGCTTAGGAGAAAGTCGCACTGAGTTTGTGAGATTTTCTTTTTTAATACAGTGCACAGGAAGGCGCTGCAGTATGCCAAGAGAGAACCTTCTGGTGTGCCCCTAAAACTTAAGTGAATTAAAAAAAATATGAAAGTCTCCTGTAAGTCCCTCTGCAGTGCAGGCTGCCCACTGTATCTCTGAATTATTTGCTGTTCTAGTCTTGCTTCCCACTGATCAGCCTCCATTGGAGACGAATAATGCTGTCACGTTTCTGCATTGTGTTTGTTTGAATCATCCATTCACTCCTGATGGAAAGAGTAGGGATTTAAGAAGGCATTGATTTCCATTCCAACCCATGTTCATCGCATGCAGCACTGTTTCTGTTCTCCTGCAGTTCAGTTTCTGAAGTAAAGTCATCTCTCTGCCTGCTGTGGTGGGACTTTATGGAATTAATTATGTAAATAATTATTTGCTGGATTGATTACTGGCCCAGACAAATAAGTGAACGTTGGCCATTTCTGCTTCTGTTTCCACTGCCATGAGATTGCTTCAACATCCCTGGCAGTGAGCTAGATTGGAATCAACTGTTGTTGGAGGAGATGTACCCAGAGGAATGACTCAAGCAGAAACACCATTGGGCAAGTTTCAGATGAACTGCCTCGTGTATTAAAAATGGGCATGAAAAGGCCGTGGAGTCACCACAGGCTAGCTGTATTCCCTAGGGGCAGTGATGCTTCCATTTGGCCCATGTGAAAAGGACCCTACTTGCATATTGAAATATGCATATAGAACTCATTCGACCAAGGAGAGGATCCTGGTTGGTCCAGAGTCTTCTCCCAGCCCTCTAGTTTCATGTAGGAGTTCTGCGGGGGCCTTTTCTCACGTTTACTGAACAGGCAGCCAACTGGAAGTTACAGGGATGGCCAACATTCTCCCTTTGCTCATGCTTTTATCTATTTCATTAACAAAATTGATATACCACTTTCCCAACAGAAGACCTGGAAGTGACTTATACTGGACAATATAAAATATTTGTTAACAGATACTAATTAAAGTGTTTAAAATATGCAAGGGGGTTATTACTATTACCGCAGGGATAGCAAACATGGCACCCTCAGATGTTCATCCCTGAACATCTGGACAGGCTTAGTCCAACAAGATCTGGAGAGCGCTACACTCGCTACGCCTGTATGTTTCTTACTATTTCTAAAAATGAAGTCTACCCCTAATTCAGAAAAAAGCATCCGTTTTGAGAATCATAGTATTTTAAAGTTGGAAGAGATCCCAAGGGTCATGTGATCTAACCCCCTGCAATGCAGGAATCTCGACAAAAGCATCCATGGCACATGGCCACCCAAGTTTGATGAAACACTGCATAGGGCTTACAAAGAATCTCTGTTTAGAGTTGCATTGAGCTCAGCTTCTTGCTCCCCATCCCAGTTTTGGTGGCTGTGACTGTAATAATATGCTTGTCTGCAATTGCATTTTCAGGAACGTGCAAGACAACTGCTGCCTGCGCCCATTTTATATTGACTTCAAGAGAGATCTGGGATGGAAATGGATACATGAACCTAAAGGATACCATGCAAATTTCTGTGCAGGAGCTTGTCCTTATTTATGGAGCTCAGATACTCAGCATAGTAGAGTAAGTCTCTTCCTTTGCAGGGGGCGGGGGTGGTTAGATTTGTTTCCTGATAGAATATTAATGCTATATTGGGTAGGGGTGGGTGCAGAAAAGCAGGATGTCTGATAATAAAAATAAGTTTTTCTTTGTCCTCCCCCTGCAAAAACCCCCTGACAGCTAGTGCATTATACTAGTGTATTATTAACACAATACATTTCCAATACAATGAAATTTGGCACTGCCAAAGTCTTTTAAAAATAACTGGTGCAACATGTCTAGTCTGCACACCAACTGAACATATTTCAAACACAGGTCAGCCTTAACACCTTGTATTTTTAAGTCCAGTTGCACAGCACACTCTCTGGCAGAATATCCTCCATCTCCCATCATGTGGCCAGGGATTATGGGAATTAGAGTCTGGCAACATCTGGAGGGCCACCGGTTCCCCATCCATGCTCTAAAACAGTCAGTGCCCAAGCAGGGCCAGGGCGATTTCATTCTGACCTCAGTGCCTTCTCCCTGCTGAAGCAGATGTCTGAGGAGTAGCGGCAACAGTTTCCTGGGCCTATCCTGTTCTAAAATCAGTTTAGGCCCTTCTGTAGGCCAGGTTTTGATCTTCCACACAGCCCTAATGCACTGACTCCACCCATGGAAGTCATTCTAGGGCAGGCCTGCACAACACATGGGACTTCTATGTTGCGCAGGCCTGTTCTAGGGAAAGGAATTCTCCTGGGCAGCTGTGATCAGGATTGGGTGTGTTCCATGTGCTGGCTTGTGAAAACCCAGCACAGAATCTAGGGTCTGGCACACACTTTGGCATCCTGAAAATCCTGGCTTTCGTCACTAACACAAAAGCCAGCTTCTCTTGGTTGCAGAGAGAAAGCTTGAAAGATTTGGGGCAGCGCCTGCTTATTTGAGGAGCTAAGGAAAGGTTGGGAAGGGTGGCTCTCGCTCTGCCCTTTGTAATTCCTCTGCCCCCAATTCTACACCCTATAACCTATAACCCCCTTGCCATTTTTCCTCTGCTCTGTCCCAGTGCCACCTCAACCCTTTCTCTCCGTCCTATTTCAGTGCCATCCTAGTCTCCTTTTTAAATGGAAACAGTATTAATTCACTGTAAGCCCAGGTTTCAAGAGATCAAAATCCTCACAGGACGCTGCCTCATCCAGAGTCAGACCATTGGTCGATCTATCTCAGAGTGGGGAACCTTTTATAGCCAGATCCTTACCTCTGGGTGAGGGAACCTGGCACCTTCTGCAGAGCACATGCTCTGTCCCTGAGCTGCGCCCCTTTCTAAACTGAAAGTGGGTATAAATGATTGTGGAATTCACTGTTAATGGGGGTTAGAACTCTCAGTGGCTACGCGTGACAATGGCTATATGCTGCTTTTAGTATAAAGGTAAAGGGACCCCTGACTACTAGTTTCCAGTCGAGGCCGACTCTGGGGTTGCGGTGCTCATCTCGCTTTATTGGCCGAGGGAGTCGGTGTATAGCTTCCAGGTCATGTGGCCAGCATGACGAACCAGAGCAACGCATGGAAACGCCGTTTACCTTCCCGCCACCTATTTATCTACTTGCACTTTGACGTGCTTTCGAACTGCTAGGTTGGCAGGAGCAGAGACCGAGCAATGGGAGCTCACCCCGTCACGGGGATTCAAACTGCCGACCTTGTGATTGGCAAGTCCTAGGCTCTGTGGTTTAACCCACAGCGCCACCCGCGTCCCTGCTTTTAGTATACTCTTGCATAAAAAGCTGATGGATGGCAGCTATGGGAGAGGGCGGTTGGCCCCGTGTCTTGCCTGTGGTTCTCCCAGAAGCAACTGGTTGTCTACTAGGAATGAATGAATCGATTAATTACGGTCCACTATGAAAACAGGATCCTGGGCTGATAAGCCTTTGGTCTGATCCAGCGTCCCAGTTCTTCACGTTTGTAAAACCAAGCTGAAATCTATGGAACCTATGAAATGTGTTGCTGACCATCTGGAGGAAATGCCTTCATCTCTCTTTCCTCTCTTTCCAGGTTCTCAGCTTGTATAACACTATCAACCCAGAAGCCTCTGCATCTCCATGCTGTGTATCCCAAGATTTGGAGCCCCTCACCATCTTGTATTACATTGGAAAAACGCCCAAAATCGAACAACTTTCTAACATGATCGTAAAGTCTTGCAAATGCAGCTAAGGGATATTCCGAAGCAGCACAGCAAGTGCATTGGAAAAGAAAGGAAGAAAACAAAACATAATAAGAAGAAGAAATGTAAAGAACACATAGGGTCAAGCAGTGATTTAAAAAAAAAAAACAAAGGAGAAAAAAAAGCGGTACTAGTCCAAATCGTTTGAGAGTTTGTTTCATTGTTTTGCGTTTTGTTTTCAAAAGAACCACACACCATCATCTGAAGCAAAAACCATGAAGGCCTTATCCTACATTTCAACTACTTGGTTAGTGAGATAGACAAGAAGGAATTTTCTTTTTTTAAAAAAAAAAAAGCAAAAAAAAAATACTAACAAGAAAGAAAAGAAAATGAAAAAAAAACCTTTTAAAAAAATAAACACTGGAAGAATTTGATAGAGTTCTTATGTGAAAGGAAAAAAACAGGAAAAATATCCCATTCAGTGGAGTTGCTGTATCTGTTCCGTGGCTTACTTGACCTCCGTGTTATGCCATAGATGCTCTACCCATTCCCTGTAGTTCTTAGGAATTAACAGCGCATTATTTATTTTTGTGTTATATGATCAAATGAGGGAGCATGTCATTACCATTGGGGAGGGGTGGGGGGAACGAGGGAGCAAAAAAACAAACAAAAAACGAGCAGACCAAATAAACTGCAAGAAACCTGGTTTCATTCCTTAGAAACCTGAGCTCAAAAAAAGAGATTTTAAAAAAAAAAAAAATCCTGCAAACCATGATTTGTTTAGCTCAGTTAAAACAGTAGTTCGCTATTTTTCAGGAAGTCTGCCTTAAAAAGAAAAAGCCACATACACCGTTGTTTTTCTTGCCGAGAGCCTATGCAAAGCCTCGCACCATTTGTTTTTATACTGAAAACCTTAACAATAAAGGACATTTTTGTTCCAGTCTCAAAGACAAGTCTATTAAGATTCTTTTAAACATGCAAACACACCACCACCAGTGACTGTAAATGAACTAAACTGTCAGTTTAGTAAACCAGTGAAATATTTAACATGTACTGGTCTAATCTTCAGACCCTAATATGTTGCTGTATAGCTATTGCTTTGGGATTGTTTGTCTGTTTTATTTGTGTGTGCGCGGGACTTTTTGTTTTTTTGTTTTGTATATGTAACCGTACCTATAGTATTGCAATAGGTGGGTAGTAAGAAGCCAGCTTAATTGGAAACATATCTGTAGATCTCTATTGTAAACTATTAAAAAATTAAGTACTTTATGTGTAACGTGTAAATTTTCACCATATTTTTGTACTCTGTTAATACTGTCAACTCTGAAGAGTTTTAACTTAGGGGCTCTTGTTGATCACTTGGAATTGTGTGTTTCCCTCTAGCTGGCCAGTATGAGTGAAGCCCCTGTTTTTTTTTGTTTTTTTCCCCCAACTTGCACTACAAATACATGTTTTGTAATATTTGCTATACATGAGCTTTGTATGTTGTTTTTCATCCTGACGATATAAGCTACCTGACTCCAATTTCATTCTGTTTCAGAAGAAGAAAATAAGGTACAGTAAAAACAAAGCAAACAAAAGGCAAGGCAAACTCCCCCCCCCCCTTAGTCATACATTTGAAAATGGGAGGCTTCAAAATGTTGAAGTTTAAAACCTCTCTTTGGGTGCTGGAACAGAAGGCAATTTTCTGTTTTTTCCCCAGATGGCAGGGACAACACAGAAGCAAAGACTTCTGCACTTCTGGACTTAACATTGATCTGCTTGTATAAGCCATTCATTGACCTGATCAAGTTGTAGTCACCCATAGTTTGTCAAAGGGCACATCCAGCCACTTCGGATTAGCGCTGCGGTGGTGCTGGGGGTCTGCATGAGACTGTGTATATGCATCAGCAATATGCAGGGGAAAGGCCACTTACACATGCAGCCTCACTTCTTCCACTTAGGGGGATTGATTAGTTCCTGTTCTGTTTAATTCCATAACGGGGTATCGGAGTCAGTTCAGCCGCAGTCAAAATGAAAAGAGGAAAGTCACACGCTTACACCCCCATTCTGATATAGCAGGCGCAGGGGTTTGGATCTTGGCTCTGCTGTAGCACCTACTGGGTGACATTGCGCTAGTTGCCTTTTCTCACCCTAGCCTACCTCACAGGGTTATAACAGGCATGTGTGTCGCCTTGAGCTCCTGGGAGGAAAAAGCATTCTGTTTTGCAATCCCAGACAGCCCTGTATTTGAAGGGCTGCTGGAATAGGCTTCTATTTGAAGGAGTCCTCTGTTGCTCTTGTCTAGGCCAAGCTTGGCTTCAAGATAAAAACAGGAAGGAAGACTCGGGGCCATAAAGATGCCCAATAACTGTTAGCAGCTGAGTGCAGGGTTCAACACATTGGCAATATGTATTGTATGTCTATTTAAATTAGAAATTATTTCCAAAATTTGCATTGCAACATAAATGAACGCATGCAAAGTCCATGCAAATCTCTTGTCTTTTTTTGTGATGTGTGAGTTAAGCCACAGAGCCTAGGACTTGCTGATCAGAAGGTCGGCGGTTCAAATCACCATGACAGGGTGAGCTCCCGTTGCTCGGTCCCAGCTGCTGCCAACCTAGCAGTTCAAAAGCACACCCAAAAGTGCAAGTAGATAAATAGGAACCGCTCTGGCGGGAAGATAAACGGCGTTTCCATGCGCTGCTCTGGTTCTCCAGAAGCAGCTTAGTCATGCTAGCCACATGCCCTGGAAGCTGTACGCTGGCTCCCTCGGTCAGTAAAGTGAGATGAGCACCGCAACCCCAGAGTCGGTCATGACTGGACCTAATGGTCAGGGGTCCCTTTACCTTTAAGTGGCCAACTTAGCTGCTAGATGGGGAAGGAGAAGCATCTAGCTTGCCTAGGAAGATTTCAGGTTTGTTTTTAAAGAAAAGGTTTGCAGCTGGTTCAAATGGGGGAATGACATTTGTACCGCACAGTTGTGCTCACACTTCCCCACATAGCCCAAACCTGCTTCCCTGCACATACAGCCTCAGCTAGGTTTGCGCATCACATGCCCAAGTCTTTAGTCCTAAATAATCCAGGGTGCATTTTAAAAAATCACAATAGTGCCTTTAAATTGATACAGTCAAGGGTGTGTTCGGTTTCAAGATTGAGATTTGATTCATACTTTCAGGAAGGTTTGAGTTTGAGGGGAACACAAGCTATGCATATGGGGGTTCACAATGAGGTAAATAAATCATTAGTTGTACGGTTGTATGCTATTAAAATAATCCATATTAAAATCACATCATTTTAACTCTGAATTTAAGTAAATAACATTCAGTTTGTTTAAACTGTAACCAGTAGTGCAATCCTACATATGTTTACTTGGGAGTAAATCCCACTGTGTTTGGTTGGGCCTACACAGCCACAGTGGGAACACGGCCTTAATTGTTTTTATCTGACCCAAGTGCCAAACTGCTAAAGTGCTTTTCCCCAAGGCTACACAGATTACATTCTGAGAGCCAACTTGAGGGCTACAAACTCTGTCCCCGCAAAAGGACAAAATATACCTGTAGGACAGTCATTTGAACCCAGGGTTATTATTGTTCAGCTTTGCCTATCTTATCTGGAGATGATGAACATTTGTTTTCAAAGTTGTCCGCAAATGACCAGTTTCTCAAATGATTTATAGGATCAGGCCTTCCATCTGTGCATTTTTATTTTGTCTTACATAATTTATTCATTGCTTCCCCTGATAACGCCTTTCTCTTTTTCTTCATTAAAGTTCAAAAGGAACCACACAAAAGCTCCTTTTTGTTCAAATTATTTTATACTATTTTGAAAGTAGTACATTGGCTTTTATCAAATGCATTCCGTTCCTACTTTTAGGAAGACACGTGAACAAATGTTGGCTTTCATATGTGATTTCTGACCACTCCAAAAGGATTCAGTCAGTGTCCCAAATCTATCTTCACAGTACAATCCTGTGCATGTTTACTCAGAAATAAGTCGCACTGCATTCAGTTAGGCTTGCTCCCAGGTTAGTGTGTCTAGTCCGTACTTACTTGGGAGAAAGCCCAATTGAACAAAATGGAACTTACCTCTTAAAAAGACATAAAACTACATTCCTTTTTAAGGCTTTGTCAACATCAACCAACTTTCAGACATTCACTATTACAGTGGTACCTCTGGTTACGTACTTAATTCGTTCCGGAGGTCCGTTCTTAACCTGAAACTGTTCATACCCTGAAGCACCACTTTAGCTAATGGGGCCTCCCGCTGCTGCTGTGCTGCCAGAGCACAATTTCTGTTCTCATCCTGAAGCAAAGTTCTTAACCCGAGGTACTATTTCTGGGTTAGCGGAGTCTGTAACCTGAAGCGTATGTAACCCGAGGTACCACTGTACATTAATGATTTGAATGGTTCTGCATTAGTGTCTATAGGAATATGATAATGAAATGAAAATGTCATTTCCCTCTAAGAAAACAGTCCCGAAATAGACTTCCAAATATTTTATTTGGAAATGGGGATTTTGTTGGGTTTTACTTGTGTGATATATTAAGCAGGTACATTAGCCATACTCTAACTTTCTCCCAGAAGAGGATTATTTGCACTGGGCCAAATCATTATATATGCTGAATCGGTTCATGAAACACTGAAACAGAGGTACAAATAAGTCCTCTTCCCAAGAACCACTCACACGTTGAAGCCATGTTCGCATGCTGAAGCCACACCAACCAGCCCTGCCCCCAGTATCCTGCATGCTGACTTGACTGCTCTTGGCATCCCTAGCACAGCATGAGCACCAGGAAATCGGGGAGGAGTCGCTTGGCATGACTCCACTCGCACATTGATTCAATGTGTGGGTAGTTCTTGTGAAGAGGGATGTTGTTGCAATAAGAATGACTGGAAACTGAAACAAGTTTTCCAGAATAATGGCCACACTCTCGTTCTCCGGAGGCTCGTAAGCTTTGGATCAAATGTTACAGCTCTTGTGCGGAGACTGCCAAAAAATGGCTCGAGAAACGTTGCACTCCATGCCGGCTGTGATGTTTTGAAAGCTGCTTTCCTCATGGTTCAACCAAATAATGTGTAAATGCTCAGAATCAACACTGCGAGTTGGCAGCCGCAGAGGCTGATGTGGAAGCTCTTCACATTCCTCAGGACAACCTTTTGAAAAGCGGTTTCCAACTGTGATGGCTGCCATGTGGATTCCCACACTCTCCACATGGAGCTGGAGGTCTAAGTACAAAATCCCCAAGAGAAGACCAGATGGACATTTCGATTCCAACTCTAGTCTTGGCAGTAACTCTTACTGAAGTCAGTGCAGGTTACCTGGAATAGGTATCTAATAGCTCAGTTTCATACGAAGCCTGTTTCTAGCAACAGGGTTAAATTCCACAAAAAAACGGTTTATTACTACAGATATTGGATTGTCACATTATATTAGTGGACATAACTTAGATATTTGAGGTAGCTTGGTCGTTCTGTCATGAATGTTCTCCATATAGAAAAGGTCTGTCAGATTCTGTAATGGTTTATTTTCAAGGACTGGCACAGAAGAACAGTGGTACCTCAGTTTTCGAATGTCTCCATTGACGAACGTTTCAGAACTCGAACGCCGTAAACCTGAAAGTAAATGCTTCTGTTTTCGAACGCCGTAAACCTGAAAGTAAATGCTTCTGTTTTCAAACGCGCTTCGGAAGTCAAATGGCTTCCGCTGAGCTATCACTGTATTTTTCTCAATTTTCTCTATTAAATTTGCAGACCGCTCTTTGCACCTCAATTTTCGAATGTTTCAGAACTCGAACGGTCTTCCAGAATGGATTACGTTCGAAAATTGAGGTACCACTGTATGTAATCAAAACCATTTGGATCCTTTTAAATTTGAGAGATTTCTGCCTACAGCTGAGATGGGGTCCCTGAGGCCCTGCAGCCATTTCTGAGGGCTTCAACTCCCATCAGCTCCAGTCAGCACTGCCATTGGGGAAGGGTATTGGGAGTTGTAGTCCAGTACTGTAATATCTGGAGGGTCACAGGAAAGCTCCACCCCCTCCTGCTCTGTTGACATGGAGACAATGGAATCTCGGCTCCTATGCCATTAAAGAAAAGTTTAAACAAGTTGCACTTCAGCCTGTGTATCTCCAATTAACATACGTATGATTCTCAGACTGAAGCAGGACATGAGATTCTGAACTGGGTATGAATTTGCTTTCTCTTGTGAAAATGGATTTATGTGGAAGGCCAGTCTCAATGGGACCAAAATGTGGTCCCACACAAGTCCATAGCCATCCTGACATCTCACTGCTCATGAAGGATATATATGCATTTTTGCCTAAGTGACCCAAACAGCAAAATGTACTACTATAGTCCAGGCTTCCTCAAACCTGGCCCTCCAGATGTTTTTGGCCTACAACCCCCATGATCCCTAGCTAGCAGGACCAGTGGTCAGGGATGATAGGAACTGTAGTCTCAAAACATCTGGAGGGCTGAGTTTGAGGACGCCTGCTATAGTTCATAGTGTACTACCATGAATAGATGAGTTTAGATTGGGGGGGGGGGTTCACAGGTTTACATTATGCCTTGAGCAGAATCCCCTTTATTCCTTGAGCGGAATCCCCTTTATTTAGTTTAAAACCGAAATGAAAACGATTTGCTGAAGTAGAGATAAGGAGAATAAACCTTTCTGAAGCAATCTGTGTATTTTTGCTATTCTTTTCCAATTCGGAAAAGCAAGAAGCTAATTGTGCTTTGCTGGGAATGGATTTCTGGCATAACTTAACAACTGATAAAATAAATCAATCAATGAGTGTCATAATTTAAAATGGAAAATCAAATATCAGAATAATGGCAATGGATGTTTTAGGCAAGAAACAGGACTTGATTTGGGATTCATTGCTAGCACAGCTGCTTTTTAACTGGGAATGCAGAGTGTGCATGGTTACACGTGCCCTGACACTTGGCAATCCCCTCTCCCTGGCACCGTAATGTTGGAAGTGTAGTGTGATTATTGCCCATCGCTTGCGCTTGACCCCAGTGTACAAAGTGCTTCTTAATTACAGGAGACAGTCAGTGTGGAGAGAGCCAGTGTGGTGTAATGGTTAAAGTATTTAACTAGGGCCTAGGAGACCAGGGTTCAAACCCCAACTCAACCATGAAGCTTTCTGCCCTTGGGTCCGCCACAGCCTCTCAGCCTAACCTACCTCACAGGGATGTTGTGAGAATTAAACGAAGGCAGGGAGAACCAGGTATGCCATCTTGAGCTCTCTTGGGAGGAAATGTGGGATGTAAATGCAATAAATAAATAAGGCATGTTTCAGTTACCATACATTATTCCACAACTCTACTTACTGCTGTGGTCAGCTACAGAGCACAATAATAAAAGTATTTTCCACCTTCTCATGAACCACATTATTTTGAGAGAGAGTTCTGCAGTCTGGGCGACAGTGCCAAGAAGGTCTGCTCTCATGTCTCCTAAGGTGGTTGGAAGCAGAGGACAGATATTGAACATAGTGCACAAAGAAGTTAATGCAGGAGACGGTGTTCTAAATGAGCACTTCTTGTATCCTGTCCTTCCTTCAAGAATAGCAGGCAATATACACGGGGGCTTCAATTTGTCTTCCCAAAGGTTAGTCAACTTGAGAGACCACAATTAACTAAGTGAGCTTCGTAATTGTGTTGGGGTCATAGCCAGACATCATAGCCAGACACTGGAGAGACCTGTCAGGAGTAATCATGGAGTGGACCAATGCTACCAAATAGTATGCAAAACAGCCTTATTAGAAAAACTAACTAATAAACGGAAACTGACACGGGGACAAATAGAAGAAGATGGCTCCCCTTTATCACATACACAGCCCAACAAGACAATGACAAGAATCCACCAACAGCATATGAATCAACATGGCTAACCTGATTCAAAAACACCCACCCACCCCCTCACACATGAAAACATGGTTCACCACAGCCAATCACAAACAACCACACCCTAGGCCAACCCCAACCTCTCTCATCACCAAAGGAACACAAGCGAATAGTGAAGAGAACCTGCACAAGCGACACTGACACAAAACCCCACACATACATCAAGAAGAACAGAAACATTGCCACCACCCCACCCCCACTCACCATGCCTCTTCCCCCCTTTTCTTCCTAATGTAACACTAATGTCTCAACAAATGAAACTGATCTGTAGAAAATGTAACTTGAAAAAAGAGACATTGCACATACTTCTGTAAACCAAGAAATCTCTAATCAAAAATATGTATTATAATAATAATAATAATAATAATAATAATAATAATAATAATAATAGTGTTGAGATCAGTGATGTAGTGGTCATTGGTTCTGTGAGGTCACAATTCCTTACTATTTCTGCAGGAGGGACCCCCTCACCAGCATTCTAGAGGCATCCAATCAGCATTTAAAGAGGAGCTTTATACTCAAAAACTTAGCATATAGGAACACCAAAAACACGAGGTGCTTCAGTTTCAAGACAATGACATGCAAGTTCTAATATGTACAACGGAACTACATGGAAAACACAACTTAAGTCACTCTGAAAGAAGATACCGGAGCACTTTAAATCATTTGCTCATGTATGACCACAGAAAATAATAGATCCCACTGAAGCACAGGGAGATCTGCATTGATTTAGCAATGCATTTCCTAATCTTAGAATTTTGTATATAGTATATATAGCAGACCGTTGCCTGCTCCGAGACATCGAAGCAAGGAACGGAAAGATAAGACCTCTGAGAAATCCGATATTCAATTCCGCCCCAAGTCACAATGAGAGAAAACAAAAGCTAGGAAGTGAAAGCGACAACACCATGCATGGACAGAAGGATCTCCGTGGATATAACAGTTTTTACGCGCAGGGCAGAATACAGATAATAGCTTGAGTTCCTCACTTGAAGCTTTATAAATGTATATATTATAGCATCACGAATAGAAATCATTAATTATGTAGCTGTTGGACTAAGGCGTTATTATTATAACTGAAATGTGACTGACATTCATTAAGATTATGGAACGCAGTGATATAAGATCAGAAATACACCCAAACCATCATGCGGGAGCCACTTTAACTAAAATGTATTAACTGGAAGTTGATTGGCACTTTGATAATTGTATAATTTGGGAATTAATTGCTTTTCTTGTAATTTGGCTATTATTGGGGGTATATTAAAGGACCACTGACCATTATGTCCAGTCGTGACTGACTCTGGGGCTGCGGCGCTCCTCTCGCTTTATTGGCCAAGGGAGCTGGCATACAGCTTCCGGGTCATGTGGCCAACATGACTAAGCCACTTCTGGTGAACCAGAGCAGCGCACAGAAATGCCATTTACCTTCCTGCCAGAGCGGTACCTATTTATCTACTTGCACTTTAACATGCTTTCGAACTGCTAGGTTAGCAGGAGCAGGGACCGAGTAACGGGAGCTCACCCCGTCTTGGGGATTCAAACTGCCGACCTTCTAATCGGCAAGTCCTAGGCTCTGTGGTTTAACCCACAGCGCCATCCGCGTCCCTGGGGGTATATTAGAAAACTAATTTTAAACAATTCTTAAAAAATAAGAAGATTGTATATAACCTTAGAAGGGGTGTGGCGGTGACTACCACAAAGGGATCTTCCACTTCTGAATTTGCAATGCTTTTTTTCAGCCAGAACTCACCAGAACTCAGTTTCGGCACTTTTCAGGTGAGGGGCCATTGCTATTATAAGAGAACAAGGGAAACATTCATGGTGAGTTCCGGCACCTCTTTTTCTAGAAAAATAGCACTGTGAATTTGCCACTACAGGTTAAGATTATGTCCAAAACTGTATAAGCTACACAAAACATGAAATACATATAAGTGGGGGAGGGGACTTTCATAAGGGGAACAGAATGTACTCTGAAAAGAGTTTATGATGTAGGATTGGAAATACGAGAACTGTCCCATCACTGTGAACAAGCAGCTATGTGTTATTAAAAGGTGGGTGCATGTGCCAATTTTTCTGCTAGCAGTGCTTGTCTTTTCGCTTTCCCTACACTCCTTCTATATTGGTTGAGTCAATATGTCGTTAATAAAAGTAAAATATTTGATACGGAGGGTGGGCGAGGGGAACCTAATTGTATAAGTGTCTTGAAAACTTTCTTTTTCCATAGAAGAAGAAGTCCAGAATCTGCCTCTTAGATCAGACAGAACAAAGTCTATCAGGAGCCATGAGTTCTGGGAGAAAATAAACTGCAAGGTTATGTAATTATATGTGGTTATAAAGTAGATGTGAAGTCATGTAGTTGGCTTGTCACTGGGTATGGGTGTAACAGTAATTTCTTCATCTGTATATAAAATAAAATAAAACGGAACAGAAAACTATGAGAACTCCCAATCAAATTTGATATGCTAGTTTAATGAAGTAACCTGCTGGAATCCAAGAGTGAGTCTCAGGGGAATAAAAGAAACCACGTCGTGTTGGTCCAACAATCTAATCTTGCCTTTGAATGAACCATTTAATGCCAAACCAAAAAGTTGGCAAGAAAGGTCCTGTGACCACTATTTCCTGGGTTTTTGTTCTGCTTGCACATACTTCAGCAATGCTTACTATTTATAAAGTAGATTCGGAATCCAGAGCCCCCCCTTTTTTTACAGTGTTAAAGTAATTCATCTTTTGTGTCTTAAAGCTGTGAGATTGGTTGCTGTTATTTAAACTAGCCACATGCCAACTAAATAGTAGGGTCTGGAGTGCTTACACAATACAGAATGAGGGGTGGGTAAAATGTATGGGGTGGTCCTTAGTATTCTACACCCTTATTCTTGCCAAATTCAGAACATCATTCTTGCAATGGGGGGGGGGCTAGCAGATGGTGAAAGTGCATGTAAATAGCAATCGGTACTTGGTGATGGTGGACTATTTCACAAACTATATAGAAATAGTATGTCTGAGAATCATGTCAATAATGTAACAGGCAGGCTACAGAGCATATCTGCACACTGTGGACTTTCTGAAAAAGCTTGTAGCAGACAATGCTTCTCAGTTCATATCTTAAAAGAGACTTAAAGTCTTAAAAGCTGGTGACCAAGTTGTTACTAATGATAGTTGGGATTTCAGGACATTGGTTCATTTTGAGGACTATTAATTACTAATTTGACACATTTTGAATTAGTAAAGTAGGACATGATTATATAGCAAGGGTTAAATGTAACTGGAGGAAAGGAGATGTAACGGAGAGCTTAACTGTTATGCTGCTATGCCAACCACAGGTGGTGCTGTATCTGAATTGCAGCTGTTCTAGACTATTTTTTTAGCAATAAAGTTGTTGTTCTATTAGGCATCCATTTTGGCCTGGCGTCTTCTCTGAAAATAACCTGACAATTTTGTAGATGTACCTTCCTTCCAATACACTGATTTGATATATGGTGTTGTACTTTAGGTCCCATGGCACTACTCGGAAGACAGAGAAACCCTATTGCCGAAAATCCCACACTGGTGCAAGTACACATAATTAATTACATGATAACAATTTACTTCTCAGACTTAGAGAAATGTAAACATGGAAACTCTATAGAACTGTTTGATAAACTGACATTCTATACAGATACCTTCTATGCTAGATCAGTTGCCTGGATCAGTCTAGGAAGACTCGGATACAATCATAGAATTGTAGAGTTGGAAGGGACCCCGAGGGTCATCTACTCAATGGCACGCAATGCAGGAATCTCAGTTAAGCATCCATGACAGATGGCCATCCAACCTCTGCTTAAGAACCTCCAGTGAAAGAGAGTCCATGACCGTTCTGAGGGTGTTCGTTCCACTGTCAAACAACTCTTACCATTCTTTCTGATGTTTAGTCAGAAGCTCCTTTCTTGCAACTTGAATCCATTGATTCGGGTCCTAGCCTCTGGAGCAGAAGAAAACAAACTTGCTCCATCTTCAATGTAACAGCCCTTGAGATACGTGAAGATGGCTATCATATCTCCTCTCAATCTCCTTTTTACCAGGCTATACAAACCTAACTCCCTTAACCATTCCTCATAAGACTTGGTTTCCAGACCCTTGATCATCTTGGTTGCCCTCCTGTGCACACGTTCCAGCTTGTCAATAATATTTTTAAATTGTGGAAATAGTACTTCAAGTGTGGCCCAACCAAGGGAGAATAGAGCAGAACTATGACTATGACTTCCCTTGATAGGGGCACTAGACTTCTGTTGATGCAGCCTAGGATATTACAAAACATGTAATTCTGTGAAAAGGAATGAGAGCATTCAGATTATTAATACATTACTATTCAAAGAAGAATTACTCCACTACTTTCTGTATATGGAAGATTAAGCACAACCTGGGAAAAACATCCAGTCGCTGTGTAAAAATCCAGGCCTTCATAAATCAGTAGAAGGTTTTTTTTCAGGGGTAGGTGATGGACATGTAAATGCTGCTACCCAATCCCAGACCATATTATGTTACTATTAATCATTATTTAAAAATCTCTCTCCTGTGCAATATTGATCTCACTTAGAACTGGCTGCTTCAAAGTCCCAGTTGAAGAAGAAAATAGAGGAATATCCCCCCCCCCCAGCCATTAGGATTCTATAATTTATCCATGAACAAACTACATGGCTGTTATGAAACTGCAAATCCAACATGTACAAAGTTGGCACTGTAAGGATGCTACTGAAGAAGACGAATGTGCCAAGGTCTCAGTGTTCCAGTTCTCAAAGGGAGCTCTCTCATTTTGAGGCGTGATTCAGCCAGAATTCAAATAACCAAAGTCATTTTTTTTTTCATGTGCTTAGACCTCCTACTGAAACTAGTGGGCTGTAAAAGTCCATACATGTGACTGGATTCCACTGTAAGTTGAAGGATGTGGTGGCTGAGCTAGACCAACCTCACTGGTCTATGATACCATCAACCAGTCATGCATATTAATCTCTTAGAGCACAATCTATCCCTACTCAGAAGTTTAATAGGATTTATTCCAAGCTAAATGGGTATTCTTGTTGTTGTTTAGTCGTTTAGTCATGTCCGACTCTTCATGACCCCATGGACCAGAGCACGCCAGGCACTCCTGTCTTCCACTGCCTCCCACAGCTTGGTCAAACTCACGTTGGTAGCTTCGAAAACACTATCCAACCGTCTGGTCCGCTGTCGTCCCCTTCTCCTTGTGCCCTCAATCTTTCCCAACATCAGGGTCTTTTCCAGGGAGTCTTCTCTTCTCATGAGGTGGCCAAAGTATTGGAACCTCAGCTTCAGGAACTGTCCTTCCAGTGAGCACTCAGGGCTGAGTTCCTTAAGAATGGATAGGTTTGATCTTCTTGCAATCCATGGGACTCTCCAGAGTCTTCTCCAGCACCATAATTCAAAAGCATCTATTCTTCAGCGATCAGCCTTCTTCATGGTCCAGCACTCACTTCCATACATCACTACTGGGAAAACCATAGCCTTAACTATACGAACCTTTGTTGTCAAGGTGATGTCTCTGCTTTTTAAGATGCTGTCTAGGTTTGTCATTGCTTTTCTCCCAAGAAGCAGGTGTCTTTTAATTTCATGACTGATGCAGTAGAACAGAGACAGTGCTTTATGTGATGAATGCAGGGCAGGCAGAAAACAATGCCTTCTTACATTCTCACACCTGCGTGCTTCAAAGTGGCCTCCATCCTGGGAAAGTAGCATCCACATTATACATTTTATATCTATCTTTAACAGTCATGGTTGTCCCCTCCCCTGACACACAAAGAATCCTGTGATCTGTAGCTTGTTAAGGGTGCTGAGAATTGTCGAGAGACCCTCCTCACAGAACTACAACTCCCAGAGTTCCCTGCGAAGAGGGATTTATTGCTAAACCAGTTTACCTCTGTAGTGTGGACAGGGGCAGCCTGAGGTGTTTTGCCCCACTTCTGCCCCCACAACGGGGGGGGGGGAGGAAACTCCACAAGGGCTTCTCCATGAGGTGGGGGGGGAGATCCTTTCAGGACCCTTCTGCCTGGAGGTGGGGTTTTGCGTTGGCTGTTCCCTTCAGGAGAAGCCAGTTTAAAGCCCTGTCACCCTGCTAGGTGGTGAGTGATCTCCCCCCCCCACCCCACCCAGTGGTACATCTGAGTGGCAGAATGCCTCCCTTTCATTGACTCAGCAGGAGGGTTGAACTTTGTCACCGGTCTTTCTCTGCCCCAGAGACTTGGGAGACCAGCGGCAAAGCGTGATGGCAGAATGGGGGGTGCCGTCCCTTACGGAGTGCCGCCCAAGGCAGCTGCCTCCCCCTGCCTCATGCACGGGCTGCTCTGGGTGTGGATGTGCCCAAAAGACATATCAAAACTTGACCCAGTAGGTAGCCTGACAGAGGCCTTGGAATGAACTCCGTGTAGTCAGTCTCTCAGCTCAAGAAATGTGTTAGCTGGATGGCTCCTCCATAGCAGAAAAGCCGAAGAATGATCTGTATTTGAAGAATTTATGCGTGAAGAATTTCAAAAGCTGAGCTTACCTTATTGTTGAGAGGTGGCTGTGGGTTGTGCGAAGGGATGGATGATGCTGTCAATTGTGGTTTCAGTTTCTCACTCTTCCAATCTTGACTTCAGCTCTTACCATTTCAACATCAGTTTGCTTTTTTTTTTTTAAGGAAAAAAAATCTTCTCAAGAATTTGTCAACAGTTTAGTACACATTTCTCCACTTCTTCTTTTACTTGTATCATATGAAATGATGACATGACAGCCTCCCATCAGGGTGGGAAGTTCACGGAGCAAATGCAGCCTGGCTTGGAGTTCCTCTCACCTCTTTTATAATCCAGTCCTGTCCCTTCAGCTTGATGGACTCCTTTGAAAGACTGCCAGTTGGCAATGATAACTCCTCATGGTACCGGCTTGTAGACTGAGCTGAAAAAACAACGACAGTGTATATATCTCAAGGAAAAGTGGGAGGTCAGCCAGATTGTTTCAGGACCTTTTTATAAGAATCAGCTCCTGGTATCCTAGGGCAGCTGCCAGGACCCCTGTTGAGCCCACCAGACACCTAGTGCTGTGCCGAAACCTGTTCTCCAATTTCTCAAAAGTTTTCTTGGCCTGTAAAAGAGGCTGCAATTCTTATGCCTCAAAAAGACGTCCATGCAACATTTATGACTAGTGGTAGTGGCTGGCAGAGCAGAGAGGGGTGAGACTGTGTTTCCTACCTGGCTTCCGAATGTGGAGGTTGTTGCCAGTTTTTGAGAGGGAGAAGGGCAAGGCGCTATGGAGCTCAGTGTGGTGAGGGGACAGCTCTTCAGTCCACCTCACCTCTCCCACTTTGCCTCTTGGTTACTGGCCACGTCCTCCATGTTGGGAAGCCCTGTTGGTCACGCTGCCCTGTTGGCCATTACTGATGATCAGCTAGCTCAGTGTTTCCCAAATTTGGGTCTCCAGCTGTTGTTGGACCACAACTCCCATTATCCCTGAACACTGGTCCTGCTAGCTAAAGATAATGGGAGTTGTAGTTCAAAAAACAGCTGGGGAACACTGAGCAAGACTGAATGCAGCTCACCAGGTAGAGAGACTGACCTGTTTTTGCTCTCTGCACAGCACTTAGCAGGTGGTGATTGGTGTAAGTGAGTTCTGCTGGATTGAAAGCGAAGGTTGTTATCAGTGATGGATCCAACTTTGGTGAAGGCTTGGGCAAAAGGATCTCAGTAGGCCCTGCAGCTCTCAGTCGGGCCTGCTCCTCATCTTCACACAGTCACTGCTGCCCATCAGCTTGGTTTCACCCACACAGCTGCCCAAAGCTGCCATACGTCTGGGAATCACGTCCTGGCGGATTTTTTCTCAGCCCTATGGCAAGCAGGGTAACTTTGATAAAATATCTACTACTTTTTGTATTTTTACTGTTGCTACAATAACTACTTTTGTTTCTGATGTTTCTGATCTGTTTTATATTTGTTTTATGGTTCTCTTTTGTAGGCTATCTTGGAAAATCTAGATTAATAAAATTATGGGGATTTTTTTTTTAAAAAAAGAAATTCCTACACCACATGAGTGTAAAAAAAAGAAGACCTCAAAGTGGTTTACAAAAAGAATAAAATTATCCATAAACACAGTTAAGAACAACCATTTTAAACCTAAAAAATTAAAATTTCATCAAAAACAGATTAAAACATGCATCAACCTTCTAGAAATGTGGGTAGGCTTGTCTAAACAAAAATGTTTTTAGCAGGCAGGGAAAGGAGTACAGGGAAGGCGCTTGCCTGATATCAATAGGCAGACAGTTTCAAAGTATAAGTGCTGCCAAACTAAAAGATCTATAGAGATGCATGTACTGTCCAGAAGTGCAGCTCCACATTGAACAACATTGAATGTCAGCGACTTCTAGATCGTGCCAACATTTCCCAAAGGACTCACTTGCCTTAGCTTTGCCAGTTCAGTACTGCAAATGAACCGAGATGAAAGCATCTTCAGAACCCCATCTAATTACAAGCGCAGCCACAAACGTTAAGAGTGAAATGGGACTTGTTCCTGAAAGAAAGCGCAGTGGAACAATATTATGCAGTGTACAAATTCCATCAAACCACTGTACAAATAAACAATGCTACTGAATCACACAACAAATCATCGTACAATTAGGCCACACAAGACCATCTGGTTTACAAAGCAGCCTCTGAGCCAGAGGAGAAAACTTTGAAGATAAATATTCCCATATGCGAAAGGCAAATAAAACAAAATTACTACTCGCATGGAGCATCATTCTGTAATGTAATTCTCCGTGGGAATAGAGGGTTTCATACAGGGACTGCTCCGTTCTGAACGAAATTTGACAGATGCAGTGGGGATGGAGTTACAAATTGGTTTGGGCGCCGTAGGAGCTTGACTAACTGGCAGTGCTGCTGGCTCTCTGGCTGTTTGTTTTCTGCTTGAGCGTATCATTGTGGATAATGCTTCAGAAGGCAACTCAAAAGTGCACAATATATTTTAGTTTCTCTCCCCCCCCCCCACCTCCCAGTCTAGGGGTGGATAGGTGCATACATCAAGTTCCTCTCTGCTTTTCTAATAAAACAGGCTTTATGCCATTTCAGACAACTGTGAGGTAAAAGTGCCACAACACTGAAGGCCCAATACCTATATTGTGTGGAAGGGGCTTCCCGAAAAGATGGCCTCTACAAGTAGCCCTCATAGGAGTACAGGAAGTTGCCTTATACCAAATCAGATCATTGGGTCATATAGTTCAGTCTTTCTACATAGACTGGCAGTGTCTCTCTGGCGCTGTCAGGAAGGAATGCTCTCCCAGCCCTACTGAGAGATGCCAGGGAACTTGGGAACTTCTGACTGCAAGGCAGAGTCTCTGCCACTGCCTCCCTCACCTGCACAGTGTAGGTTAAATCAACACTAATTATGTTAAATAAACACCCACCAACTCTAATTTTATAAAGTTAAATTGTTTTCTTGGATCACATGCAACACTTCCCAAGTGGATGCGGCAGCCTTTCCTTAAGCCAGCCTTAAAAGGGTCATTTTTCCTCAGTCAGAGCCTGATTGAAATGTTCATGAAAGATGAAATCTCTGAAATCTCAGTGAGGCCTTTTCCCTGGGTCGACGTGCTCTGACAGCTGTTCCCTGAAAGACGCCATTGACCTCTTGAGCTTAGGGCTGTCCTTTGCCAGGAACCTACAAGGTTTCCAGAATCTTCATTTGTTTGCATAATGCCTGACATTTAGTAGCTTGTTTTCTATTTACTTCATTCCGTATCTAACTTTATTTTATTTTTGACAGAGGAGGAATTTCTTGTCTTTTGGCGTCATGAGCCCATGGAGGGAAATTTGGTAGTGTAAAAGAAATTCTCTGTACTTGTATTTCTTTCTTTCATTTATATCCCACCTTTTTCTCCAAGAAGCTCAAGGTGGCATACATGGTTCCCCTGTCCTCATTTAATCCTCACAACAACCCTGTGGAGTAGGTTAGTCAGAAAGGCAGGGACTGGCCCAAGTGAGCTTCCTGGCCGAGTGGGGATCTGAACCCTGATCTCCCAAGTCTTTGTCCAACAGTCTATACCACACTGGCTTTAAATGACATGGTTCTGTCATGTCTTCAGTAGAGCCTGGAACTATGTGATGTTCTCCTTGTTTAGAATCTAATATGAACAGAGGTTATGCCCTAAAGCAGGGAATGGGGAAACTATGGCCCTCCAGATGCAGTTGAACTACAATTCCCATCATCCTTCACTTTGGCCATGCTGGCTGGGGCTGATGGGAGCTGTATATAATCCAACCTTCTTGCAGGGGGCTGTGGTGGACCACTTAATAAACTTTTTTTGGGGGGGGTGTCTACAATTCAACCTATATCCATAACTCATATTTTGATAACCATAGTTCTGCCTTTTAGCCGATAATTTTCAGTGGAGGAAATTAGTAGACTGCCCCAGTTACACTGTGAAAGTATCACAGGTCCCCATTTCTGGGTGTTGTTATGCTGCATGCTAAATCTGGCCCTGGACAGAACAGCCTCAATCTCTGTCATCAAAATAAATAAATTAAGTGTGTTGTCAAATATATAAATATTCAACTTTTCTGCATTTCCCCCTGCATGGATAGACCACGGTCTGAGAACCTCTCCAATACAACACTGTAATTTATCCTTCTTGGCAAAGCACATTCTCCTTATTTTGAAACATATAGTGAGTCAGAGCATTGGTCCTCCTAGTTCAGTATTACCTACACTGACTGGCAGCAGGCCTTCAGGGTTTAAGGAAGGAGTCACTCTGCACCACTCTAGAGTTTCTTTGTTCAGGTAGGATGTTGATTACATAGATTTCATTTCTCTGAAATGGCAAGCATCATGAGGAGGGACAAAGGAAAGGGGAGTTACCTCATAATTTCCCCCCTTTTCTCTTCCCATCACGCTTCCTCCAACACCATGTAAGCAACATTATTCACTCTGTAAAGATACTTGGGAAACTTGCTAAGTTTTTCCCTCAGGCCTGCAGTGGATGTACGCTGGGGAACAGGAAATGTGGAGTCTTGTGATGCAGATTGTTATACCAGATGACAATCATAGCACATGCTATTTGTGTAGATCAGTGGTGTAAGTGAGTCATCATGCGGAGCTGACCTTAGCTGCTGTGAAAATGGGCCTTTCAGTCATCATCGCCATAAAAATTCCAGAATCTTTGAAGCCAATGCTATGCTAGAATTTCAAGTTCTTCTCCAATAAGCAATGGTAATTCGTTCGGAAATAGTCGCAACACCCCTGAAATCAATGGCAATCTTTTCAGGAAGGGTGGGCTAAGACTAGCTACTGAATTTGGCCTCTGGTAACAGCCCTGGCTAGATTTTAAGTCAAAATCTTCCTTCTCACTCAATATTTCTTAGCTTGCCCTTATGAAAGAAGATTGAAATCAAGTATCTCAGAGAAAGCAAGTCATTCTTCTTTGAGATCACCTATGCTATGGTGTGGCTCTCCAGATAAGTGTCCCTATGTTTCAGGGATGTCCCTGATTTAGAATGTCCCACTTTCCCCTATTTTCATTGGAGAAATGTTGGGGGGTTTGCAGGTGTTGATGGTCTACAACCTCCATCATCTCTGAATATTGGCTCAGCTGGCTGTGGCTGATGGGAGTTGGACAACAACAACTGAGGGCCCACAGCTTCCCCACTCCTGACCTTATAGAGTTGTACTTATTCCTAAAAGGTGAGAGCCTGGCTAGGCAAAAGGTCCTGGAGGGCCACAATGTGGAAGAAGACCAGAAAAGCTACACTGGCTGGGCAAAATAGGAGCCTTGGACACACGTGAGCATACTTATGACTTGGAACTCCTTCTGGGCTTCCACAGAGGCATGTGATTGGCTACTGTGGGAAACAGGATAGTGGACTAGATAGGCCATTGTTCTGATTCAGTAAGGATCTTTCTTATGTTCTTGTAGACGAAGAATAAGAGTTTGGATTTGATATCCTGCTTTATCACTACCCTAAGGAGTCTCAAAGTGGCTAACAACCTCCTTTCCCTTCCTCCCCCACAACAAACACTCTGTGAGGCTGAGATACTTCAGAGAAGTGTGACTAGCCCAAGGTCATCCAGCAGCTGCATGTGGAGAAGCGGAGATGTGAACCCGGTTCACCAGATTATGAATCCACTTCTCTTAACCACTACATCACACTGGAAGGACCAGAGGGATGCAATTGACTTCTGTGATTCTTAAATTTATAAGATCTTTATTGGCCATTTTTATCTTGCCTTCCCCCTGCAAAAAAACAGCCCAAGATGGTGTACATGGTTCTTTCTGCAACTGAAAATGGTTGGAATGGTGGTATGGTTCAGCCTTTGAATTGGGGACTGTTGCCAAATGATCAGCCAACCTCTGCCATTGTGACTTTAACAGCAGCCTCTTGCACAGGAATGAGCAGGCAATTTGAGGACCAGCACAGCTTCACTATAGCCGCAGGTTCCCCATCCCTGGCTCAAACCATTACTAAGCATTCACATATCCATAAGAAATCTGCACAACTTGGCCTGCCATTAGTACCCCCCCCCCCCCAGTGATGGCATGTTTTGAAAGTATGATGTTCTTACAACTTATTTACTTGGTTCAGTGCACAGGCAACATCTGGTTTCCAGTTGAATCCGGGGCTAACTGAGGCTCAGTGAGAATCAGATGTCCTGCCTGAGGTTGCACACTGATTGGTGCCTCAGTCCCCCATTTGAACTCAGCAACTTCTTAGTTCCCAAGCTCAGATCTGAAGGAATGACTGGACTGCGTGGGCCTTTCTAGTCCACATTCAACATTATGAGGCCATTTCCTATGGCTCTGCCTTTGATGTTGTTGTTATTTTGGTGTGCTTTTTAAAATTCTCTTTCCCTTGCATCGGTTATGCCAGGCCATATTATGGAGCTCACCATTTGACACTTGGGGCCAGCGGCTCTGATTTTGCTTCTTAATTGTATGTTGCTGCAAAATGTCAAGCCACTTGTCCAAGATAAGGGAGATAAATTGTGCAGGAATCAGACGATGTTTTGCTGTGCTCCACTCTCCTGGAGCCTAACTGGAGTTAGGACTACACAGGCCTTAGCTAGAGAACCTTGTGGAGTATTCGGAATGAAGTTTCCTAATGGACATATGCAGAGTGTCTTTCCATAACCATGATTACCACTTAAACACATGCTGTGGGGAAAATGAATTCAAAGCCAAGGCAGTTATGGCTCCCCCCAAAGGATCCTGGGAACTGTAGTTTGTTAAGGGTGCTGAGAGTTGTTAGGTGATTCATTTCCCCTCAGAAAGTTATGGTTCTCAGGGTGGTTTAACAGTCCATCCCTCTTTCCAGTGAACTCCTGGAATTGTAGCTCCGTGATAGAAATGGGGGGCATCTGTGACATAAGAGGTGGGAAAGAGCCACATGAGAATGAAGTGAAAACCCTGTGGGATCCTCCCCCATTCTGCTTTGCACCTCTGACACCAGAGATGCAAGGAAGAAGCCCTTTGCAAATGTGCTCTTTGAAGCAGCCACCTCCTCCTTTAAACATTAGGGTAAGCAGGTGGGTGGTGGTGTTTAAAGGAAAAGGGGCAGCTGCTTCAAAGAACGTTTTTGCTCAGACAGGAGTGCAGGAGATTTGCAATGCAGTGTAAGCAATTTTGACAGGTGGGCGGCAAGACAGGTCAATGCAGAAAGATCTATTTCATAGTGAAACGTTTGCAAACCACTACAATGGAGCTGCTCTAAGCATGCAGTCCTTTTATTTGTATAGACAAAAGCCTCCTCCTTCTACAGAGCCGAAAGGGGGAAATGGTTTCTCCTGAGCCACTGATAATTTAGAATCTGACACATCAGCTGGCTTCAGAGCCATGAAAACGCTCTGATAATGGGTTTTGTTGGGGGGGTGTTGGTAGGAAAAAGAAATATTCCAAGCTGTAATGATTAATGAGCAGACATAAAGAGGGAACACAAACTTATGGGAAACCATTTCAAACGGTGATGTCAGCAAGGAACAATTCGCAGACATAATTGCTAAAAAATTATCAGAGACTTCCTTGTCAAGTATTTTGTATGTTTATAAAGCTGTTGGTGACTCATTGAAAGCAGTCTGGGAGACTTATTTGATTTGGAATCAGGGTTTTATTATAGCTTAGCTGTTATGTAATAGTTTATTCAGACTAACGGTCAGCTATTCTTTCATGTCAACAGAGCCCGTGTGTGTGTGGCAAGAGGCTCCTTGTAATTCTTTCAGCAAAATGATATCTAAATGCTTTTCCATACTTTTGCATTTCGGATGCTGCCTCCATTGAGAATGCACTGGGGGGAACAGCTCTTGGCTTCAATAGCATCTAGCTTCACTGAGATGCCCAGGCCAATGCTGAAGTCCACAAGGATTAACTTTATATTGGGTGTGTAAATAGGTCTTCACATAGTCACCAGTGGTGAGTACAAATCCTCCCCAAGTGAGCAGCAAGGAATCTTCTGTAAATTGGAAAAAGAACTGGTTTCTTTATATTTCCACTTAGACTGTCAGTATGCCACATATAAATAGTACAGGTATATGGGGACAGGTGGAGAGGTAAACTTGCAGACTAGAAACTTTTTTGAACTTATATGCAAGGCAACAGAAATCCTCAAGCTACTTGTAGCTGTGAGAGTGCATATAGTGGGTACCATCAATGCAGCTGTGATGACATCCTCTGCATGAGTACACCCTGCTCTGGTACAAGGAAACACTTTCTCCTCCTCTCCTTCCTCCTTATCTGTTTTCCAGATATGCTATTTCATCATCATTTCTCTCTTGCTAGGACTCACTCTATGTTCTTGTAATTTGTCATTTCTGTAATTTGTTTTACAGGATTTTAAAACTGTATATATATATTTTTGTAACCTGCCCTTATGAGGGTGGATGGGTAAGAAAGATAATCAATATTGCTACACACCACCCTAATCTCCCAGCAGTGTGAGCTTCCAGGCATGTTTACCCAGGGTTTGTGTTTCCTTTCAGGAATGAGGCACAGAGGAGACTGTGGTGTCTTTATGATATAAGGTTTATTTATACATATATACAACCTGAGCCCATGATGGAGGGATTCACAGCATTAAGAGGGTCTTGTTTCTCCTATAGCTGCAGCTTTGGATTCAATCGACCATTGTTTTCTGATCCTCTCTCCAGCCTTTCCCAGCCTTCAACTTTTTCCTCCTCTAGGTTACATCACAGTCACCTCTCATCTCTACTTCAGACTCTGGCTTTGTCTTCTAACTGACTCTGAGATGGGCCTACCCACTGATCATCTGGGCCACAGCCTTTGCTTTCTTAATGGCCCATTACCTTTCCTTTGTTTTCTTAATGACCCAGGCAATCTCCTGAACATGGGAAGCTGGGTCCAGGGATTAGGAGTTTTGAATCCAGTTTAACACACACAAACCTTGATTAAAATCTAACACTTACTGCCTCTTCCTCCTCCCAACCCGGCCATTCCTGCCATTAACTCTAAATCACCTCTTTCTCACCTGGACTATGAGTATGGTTTGGTAAAACTGATTTTGACTCTGTTTGATGCCTTGGATCCAGATCACTCAAACAATTTCCTGATTGCCTACAATCTGCTTTACATACTGACCTCTGCCCCTTGGCTATGCTGACATTGCTAGTTTTGAACTGCCTGTGCATACATGAACAATCCATTATACGGTCACTAAGCCGAAAGCCGGCCTAGTGACCTACAATGCCATTGGTTGATATATGGTGCTAATGCTTAAAAAATGGCATCAGGAAAGTAATAGACTTGGAGGAAAACTCCAATGAATAACAGTAAAGAGAACATGAAGTTTCCCCTATCAGAATCTGCACACTTGAAGTTTAAAGACCTAACACAAATATGAATTCTACCTTCTAAAACTGCTATTTTTTTACTGTGCAATTTTGAAAATTGTGGTTGCCAGAATGGTAGCATTGACCCAAATGGTGGAACACATAACATAGTCTACAGTGCTAGTGCAACAGCCACAGTTTGTGACATTGCTTTGGCACTTTAGTCATTGTGCTTTATCTAACCTGCTGTTTTCCCCGGGAGCAGCTTGTAGGGCTGGAAAATAATGGAAGTAAATTTGATTTAAGTTGTGTGAGCAAGCATATTGAACAGGCTAGTAGTTTTGTGTGCTTTTGACTAGGTTTATTTTAGTGGTGTTTTCAGTGCATACTTAACACTGTCATTTAAGCAGGGCAAGTGCATTTGCTGATCCTCCTGAGCCATGGTAGGTTTTGCAATTAGGATCACTAACGCTTTCCAGCGCCACTAATGTTCAAAGAAAATTGCAAATAATCTGGATGCAATTATTGGGTTGGCACAGGAACTATGATAGGGGGATTACACACTGCTTTTTCTTAAACACTTTAGCACAATAAGATCTTCAGTTATGTTACCACTTTATTCATTGGGGGTTTTTTATATTAAAAAACTAAAAAGACCCACCAAGGAAGATGTCACCAGACAATTCTCACCATTGACTCAGAAGGCTCCTTAGTTCTTTGTATCAGAGTTTAAGCCAGAGAACTACAACACGGTTAAGCCAGGGTAATTAGTGTTAAGATGACGAGCATCAGGCCAATTCATAACTTTTTAAAGTTTATAGGAAGTCGAATCTAGAGATCACTTCCAGACTTCAGAGAAACTGGTCTATCTGAATTTTCAAAGAAAAGATAAGTACAGTGGTACTTCTGGTTCCAAATTTAATTTGTTCCAGAGGTCTGTTCTTAAGCTGAAACCGTTCTTATCCTGAGGCGCACTTTCACTAATGGGGCCTGCCTCTGGCACGCGATTTCCATTTGCATCTTGGGGCAAAGTTCACAACCAGGAGCAGTTACTTCTGGGTTAGCGGAGCTCGTAACCTGAAGCGTTCGTAACCAGAAGCGTTCGTAACCAGAGGTACCACTGTAACAAGATTCCAGTTTAAGAAGGGACACTCTAGTACAGTGTTGGGGGATCTATGGCTTACTAAATGTGGTTGGTTCCCATAATCTCTGACCATTGACCATACTGGCTGGGGTTGATGGGATCTGAAGTCCAACAACATTCTCCTACCCTGCTAGAGAGGCCACTGAAGCTCCCTCCAACTGGTGATGGCGAGAGGTGTAGCCCAAGTCTATGCATCTTCTACATGAGTAAATTCCATGGTGTGTCATGGGACTTACTTTCAGGAAAGAGAACATCAGGGCTCCTGCCACGTGTGCCAGCACATAACACACCCAGAGCTCCCACATGAAGGCCAGAACTCAGGTACATCTGATGTAGCTGCTGTGTTCGTGGTGGGAGGAATTAAACATTTGATGCTGTTGCTAGAAAATAGTTACTATGTTGACACGTCCTCTTAACCAAAAGATGATGTATAAGAGCAACCAGCTTTACGAGAATTGTCCGTGCTTTTGTTCCACACATTTTTGAGAAAGATGAAGATGAACTGGAAAGAATTCCGAGGACAACATGGATGATAAAAGATTCAGAATGCCAGACCTCTGAGGAAAGGTTGGAAGAAATGGGAATGTTTAGTCTCAAGAGCAGAGAGCTGAAAGAGAACATGGCCACAGTCTTTAGTTATGTAAAAATCTGGAATGAAATGATGCAAAAATACAATTGTTCTGCTTGGCCTCTTAGGAGAGGGCAAGCTGGATTTATGGTATAGGAAGAACAACTTGGGCAGCAGCTTAGGAACTGTAACAGTCTTACCAGGAACAGATAGGCAACAAAATAAATTGCCCGTGGGAGCCTGGGGAATCTCCCTTACTGGGCTCTTTAAAAAAACCAGGTTAAATAAGCACATGGCAAGACTTTTCCCAGAACAATTAATCTTGCCATAGCATAAATCATAGGCACGTATAATGGCATATAATGTTCTCTCTCATATGCACACTTAACCTGGGGGTATATCCCATTGAAATGAGCAGACTGACTTCTGAGTGGATGTATAGGATTGTGTTCTAAGGTTATTCACTGGAACCTCCTTCTGGGCAGATATGTATAGGACTGCATAGTAAATTAAACCCCTTTCAGCCATCAAATGAATGAGTGAGGACTCCAGTTGAATAGGGGCATGGAGCAGGTGGGGGAACACACCTGTGCCCCAATGTTCCTGTGTTCACCTCCCCATCCCCTTCTCTTTTCTGTGTGAGCATGAAAATCTGCAGAAAATCCTAAGGAACCTAACCACATTCAGCTTAACAGGTTCCTGGCTGCAGGAAAGATTCTAACCGTGGTTCAATGGAACACAGTTCCAATCTCCCTACAGACTTCCACACCGAATGCACAAAGCTTGAGAGAGGGAAGCCAGTGAGATTTGGGGGGCAAGAGGGCAGGCGAACGACACCTTACTGAGTTTCCTGAGCAAAACATTAGACCTGTCAAAAATAGTCACAAGCACAAGGAAACAGAGGGTGTGATCTAAGCAGAAAATGACCGTAGTCTAGATGAGCTTGTAATGTTCCTGCAAGTCAAAATGACCATATACAAATTTTATTTTTGAGCATGTTCATAGCTAAGCTGCCACCAGTGATCTGCTTTTATTGATAAATATTTTCCAGGTGATATATTTCACAAAGTCCACAGGAAGTTAAATCGGGACGAATTAATAATTTATCGAGCCAAGTATACTGTCTCTGAGGGCCAAAGTACAGTACAAGCTGTTCTTAATGTGTAAAGTGCCTCTTGCCTTTTTCTTTTACTTAACTGCAAGCAATTGCACCAATAAATGGGAGGGAGCAATTGCTCTTAGGCTTAACTTCACAGGCCCCGCCAGAGATGGCTCCAAGATTTGAAAGGCCCACCCTCAGTGTATCGACTTCTTCATCACCATCCTCACAGCAGGCGGCTGCTCTTCCTCATCCTTGCCACCACCTGTTTGCTTGCCAGGCGGAGGGCCAATGAGGAAGTCAGAAAGGCCACCTGCCACTCCTCCTTCTCACCACTGCTGGGCCAGAGGGAGACATAAGTGAACAAGCAGGTTGCAACAGAGAAGAGAGAAGAAGCAAGTCCTGGGGGCTCTTGCCCCTGCCCACCTCCCTTCTTTACCTTGAAACTGGAGAGCTTGTAAAATAGAGGACACCTAAACAGGAATTTCCTCTACAAAGTAGTCATGGCCTTCCTAGATGATGAAGATAATTTATTACCCTTCCTTCACCCCAGGGCCTGCTGGCTTAGTCCTGGGACAGTGGGTCTCCAGGGCCGTGTACACACGTGTGTCTGATGCCAGTACGCCTACTGAGGCCAGGTGCATTTTTGAGAGGGGGTGTGACTAGGTGCCCCCTCCTGCTCCCTCATTGGAGCCTGGCTCTGGCAGGTGGAGCTCCGCTCAAGGGTCAAATCTGACCCAAAGGTGGATTGGAGGAGAGGCGGCGGCAGCAGCAGTGGTGTAAGAAGGGGGCCGGTGGGGGCGGTCCACACCGGGTGTCATCTCTGAGGGGTGTGTGTGACAAAATCCCTCATGGGTGGATTGCCGCCCCGCTCCCTGGGCGCCAATCGCCACATTGAGCGCCCCCAATGGGTGACAATTGCCTCCAATGGGTGCCAGCCATAGGCTGCCCTGCCCCTATGGATGCCGCATGCCCTGCCCCTATGGGTGGTTCTCCCTGCCCCTGGGCACGCTGCCCCAGGGGCCCAAGGGGCTTCCTCCGCTGCTGAGCATTACTGCCCCTCTCCTGCTCTGGGGTGCCCACGCGAGGGAGCAGCCAGCTCCTTCACACCCAGTCTCAGCACTGCTCCTGGGTCAGGTTTGACTTGAGAGGCAGAGAGAGGAAGGAAAGTCATGGCAGCATTGCCGCTCTTCTCCTCAGCTGGACCCGCGTAGAATTTTTTGGGTGCCCTGCCCCTTCATGGGGAATGTTGTGGGGGCTGGAGCACCCACAGCCCCTCAGACTCGGCGCCTATGCTTCACCCTAAGGTCCTAGGCTAGGGTATAAGAATGGTTTAAAGCAAATGACACTCCCAGAAATGAGGTGAGCCTTGAAAATATATATACAGTGGTACCTTGGGTTAAGTACTTAATTCATTCCGGAGGTCTGTACTGCACATACTGGAAGCTGTATAATGAAGGTTCCAGACACACCCCTGTGGGAATTCCACAACTTTGGGGGCTGCCACAGAGAATGCCCACTTCCAGGCTGCAATCTACCAAACTTTTGAGGGTGATAAAACAGCAAAGAGAGCTCCCCTCTGCCAATCTTAGCACCAGCGAGGGTCTGTTGGGATGGAGTTGGTCTTACAGGTACGAGGGGTAGCTCCAACTGGTGGTGGTGAGTCCTTGTGGTGGAACAAGCCTGCTGCCCAGACATTTGATAAGGAATGGAATCATAGAGTTCACTCTTCCAAACCTTACCTGCTCTACTTTATGAACCTACCTATGATATTTGGAAATACCTTTTAAAATAAGGGGATTCTGCTTCCTGGTGTAACTTTTTAAGACCCCAGAGCCAGGAACGGAGACCTGCACATCTCTTACTTGCACAGTTTGCATGAGTACTGTTCAACATCTATAGGTCTGTGGGGTGAAGGAGGTGGGGTTTGGGAAGCAGAGGGCAACTGAGCAATGGAGGCCTGGAAAAAGAGTGTGAGCAGAATGCCAAAAAGCATTGTTGAGCAGAATCCATTCCATTCCATTAGCCAAAGAAGCTGAAAGTCCCCTTCCCCCAGCCCTCCACCAAATACACTTTTTAAAATTACATTTTGAGTAGTTTCCCAAAACTCTTAACACAAGAGAGTGGCGGGTGGGTGAAACAGAGCCTTGAGAAATCACACTTTTCTTTTAGCTTGACAAATCCCAGAACCTTTTGCATTTTTAAACCTTTTAAAATTTCTTTTTGGCTCCTTTTTAAAATAAAAAAATAATGATGATATAACCAGACTGCCTAAAAATAAGCAGTAGCGTTTTTTCCCCTTACAGATGGGAGAAACCTGCCAAAAAAGAAGTGTGGGGTTTTGATTTCTGCAGCGTGTTTCTAATACTTCCAACACTGAACCCAGAACTTATTCATTTCCTGCTTCCTCCAAGAAATTATCTCAGTGAAGGGACAGTGGGAATGGGTGGTTTTGTGTCGGTAACAACAACAACAACAACAACAACAACAACAACAACAAAAAAGACATCTCTCTCTCTGCTCTCTGTACTTTAATCTCGTTGCACTCAGAAATTGCACTCAGAAATTCCCAACACCATTTACTAAAAAATAGAAAGTCATGTCCAAAGTATCTCTCTCAGACAGCGGATGTTCCTGATAAGAAACTCTGGGAAGGCAGTGACTTCATTCAGGCTGGCAAATGTGGATGATCAAATTCACCTCTCTGTATGGTGCTGGAGGAGACTCTTGAGAGTCCCATGGACTGCAAGAAGATCAAACCTATCCATTCTGAAGGAAATCAGCCCTGAGTACTCACTGGAAGGACAGATCATGAAGCTGAGACTCCAATACTTTGGCCACCTCATGCGAAGAGAAGACTCCCTGGAAAAGACCCTGATGTTGGGAAAGATGGAGGGCACAAGGAGAAAGGGGTGACAGAGGACGAGATGGTTGGACAGTGTTCTTGAAGCTACCAGCATGAGTTTGAGGAAACTGTGGGAGGCAGTGGAAGACAGGAGTGTCTGGTGTGCTCTGGTGCATGGGGTCACGAAGAGTCAGACACGACTAAACAACAACAACATGTGAAGAATCCCAGGGATGTGTCACCAAGGAGAGTTGGCTTTCCATGATCTGTAAATCCTTTGCCCGCCTAGAACCAGCCCTCTCAAATCTCCAGAAATAAAAGGTTCCCAGTCTCCTTGGTCTCCCCATTGAATGCCTTCAGTGAACTACCCAGGACAGGATAATAACCAATGCTGTCTTGCATGTCAGCTGAAGATATTGTGCGTGAATTGCTGCCTTAGGAACAGAGGCTGCTTCCTTACACCAAGTCAGACCAAGTCAGTATTGTCTAGACTGACAATGGCCTCCTAAGATTCCTAGGAGATGACAGGGATTGAACCTGGGACTTTTGGCATTCAGAGCAGATGCTGTACCATTGAGCTGTGACCCTTTCCTAATCTGAAGGGCCACCTGCCCCCATATGTTCCAGTTTGTCCACTGAAAACCTTTTGATAGGGATCTGATTCATTGTCTTGAGGTTAGATGAGTGGTTACATGGGGGGCAACTCTCTTTTCCCCCTGCTTTTCCCTTTCCTTTTGCCTTGCAGGTTCAACCATCGTTGAATCTGTTGTGGATTTGTTTAATTTTGGTTACATGTTTGTTACTTATAAAATAATTAACAATAATAAAATTGAATAAATTAATTTATTACATTTGATTACTGGTGCAACCTATCCAGATGGGTGGGATAGAAATAATAATAATAATAATAATAATAATAATAATAATAATAATAATAATAATAATAATAATATTGAAACTTTTGCATGTTCCATTGAGGGCTGTTGGACAAAAAAAGGTGCATAGAGAGGAAAAAATACTAATACAGTGGTACTTTGGTTCTTAAACTTAATCTGTTCCGGAGGTCCATTCCAAAACCAGAGCGTTCCAAAACCAAGGTGCACTTTCCCATAGAAAGTAAAGCAAAATGGATTAATCCGTTCCAGACTTCTAAAAACAACCCATAAAACAGCAATTCAACATGAATTTTACTATCTAACAAGACCATTGATCCATAAAATGAAAGCAATAAACAATGTACTGCAGTCACACAATCAATCAATCAGTAGCTGAACTGGGTTCCACAAAGTAACAAAACAAAAAAGCCACAAAAACAAAAACGCAAAATAAATACAAAAAACAGACAGACCTCAGCAGAACACTCAAAACGGAAGTGTGGCACTCAAAATGGAAGCATAACACTCAAAACGGAGCACATTCTGCTTCTGAAAAAAATTTGCAAACCGGAACACTTACTTCCGGGTTTGCAGTGTTTGGGTTCCAAGTTGTTTGAGTACCAAGGCATTTGAGATCCAAGGTACCACTGCATTTATTAACAGAGACAGATGGGATCATGGGACACCTGGATGCTACTCTCGTCTGATCTCTCCTTGGAGGCGTGTCTGTCTCCCACAATACCGGGTTTCAGAAACCAATTGATAATATTTTTATTTGCTCACAGGTGTCCTCCTCACCAGTAGTGTATGCATTTCTATTTTAATTGATCTGTTAAAGAAATCTGGGGCTGCTCAGAGCCCGAATGGAAGACAGGATGGAACTCTTTACATGTCCTCCTCAAATCCTTTGGAAGAAAAGAAGAATATAAATAATAAAATGGCAGCTGAGGTTGGGAGAGGTAACAGGACAAGTGACCTTTAAAAAATTCATACATTCCCGTTGCGAGATCACAGTAGCCTGCATTATACATCACACTTAGCATTTCTGCTGCTACCGTCTACTCTGCCCTCACTGCATTTCCAGCACTGGATTTTCAATCTTTGTTCACAAGACGTTAACCAAAATGCATACGTATCCCGTACTTTTGTTATAAAATCCTAATGTTTGATGCTGTTTTCCTCCAACTAGTTTCATATAAATTGGTGTCCTTCAGCTGTTCTTAATTCACCTCTAGCCAATGAGTAGACACTTTGGTATAGGGTAAAGGCATTCATGTTCCCCACATCAACCACCCCTGTTGTGCACACAGACAGGAACAAATTGAAGCTGTGCTGATGTGAAGAGCTGGGGGGAGGGAGGAGCTGGGAAATGTACAAGGAGGGGACAACTTCATTAAGGGGTAAGGCGGGAATGTGATCAGACCCTACCTGCCTGCAGACTGTCTCGCCAGAGTGGTCTAGTTATCTCCCACTTGGACTACTGCAATGCGCTCTATGTGGGGATACCTTTGAAGGTGACCCGGAAACTGCAACTAATTCAGAATGTGGCAGCTAGACTGGTGACTGGGAGCGGCCACTGCGATCACATAACACTGGTCTTGAAAGACCTACATTGGCTCCCAGTACATTTCCGAGCACAATTCAAAGTGTTGGTGTTGACCTTTAAAGCCCTAAATGGCCTCGGCCCAGTATAGCTGAAGGAGCGTCTCCACCCCCATCTTTCTGCTCAGACACTGAGGTCCAGCTCTGAGGGCCTTCTGCTGGTTTCCTCACTGCGAGAACTGAAGGTACAGGGAACCAGGCAGAGGGCCTTCTCGGTAGTGGTGCCCGCCCTGTGGAACGCCCTCCCATCAGATGTCAAAGAAATAAACAACCATATGACATTTAGAAGACATCTGAAGGCAGCCCTGTTTAGGGAAGTTTTTAATGACTGGTGTTTTAATGTATTTTTAATCTTTTGTTGGAAGCCGCCCAGAGTGGCTGAGGAAACTCAGCCAGATGAGCGGGGTAGAAATAACAACAACAACAACAACAACAACAACAACAACAACAACCTAACTTAAAACAAAAAAAAAATCCTTCCAGTAGCACCTTAAAGACCAACTAAGTTAGTTCTTGGTATGAGCTTTCGTGTGCATGCACACTTCTTCAGATACCTCTTCAGATACTTCTTCAGATAATCAGGTATCTGAAGAAGTGTGCATGCACACGAAAGCTCGTACCAAGAACTAACTTAGTTGGTCTTTAAGGTGCTACTGGAAGGAATTTTTTTTGTTTTGACTATGCCAGACCAACACGGCTACCTATCTGTAACAACAACCTAACTTGTTGTTGTTGTTGTTTTGATATTTCCTCAGGAAGTGGCTTACACCAGATCAGTATTGTCTATTCTGGCAGGGGGCA
This sequence comes from Podarcis melisellensis, assembly GCF_964234715.1. Taxonomy (NCBI): domain Eukaryota; kingdom Metazoa; phylum Chordata; class Lepidosauria; order Squamata; family Lacertidae; genus Podarcis; species Podarcis melisellensis. The sequence goes on from NC_138530.1 coordinate 28,806,084, forward strand.
TGTCCAGGGTCTTATGCACAGGTCTTTCTCACCTCCAGAGAACCTTTTTAAAAATGGAAAGCAAGGGATCAAACCAGAGACATTCTGCATGCCAAGCATGCATCATCGCATTATGCTATGCTCTCTCTGCTTGGCTTGTGTCCAAAACAACAGGATGGGGGCATTCGAAGTAGTTTTCCAGTCTCATCTATACAAAGTGCATTCTGAATGTGGGACTGTGATTGCCTCTTTATTTTATGACAGGGACTCAATCGCAGACCGGAGATTTAGGTTAGCACAATGGAAGCAGATTAAAATGCTCCAGTTCAACAAATCCACTTTAAAAACAACCACCAATATCCTTTTTTTGTGGTTAGGAAAGCAAAAGGGAGATGCACAAAAAGGTGTGAGGATAAGGGGATGATTGGCAAGAAGATGCGTAACCTCTGCACAAGGAAATCAGGATGGATGCTCACTGCGGTATAACCTCACTGCCAACCAAGCAGAATGAATGCTCAGTAAAAGGCAGGCATGGTATAACCTCCATATAAGTGTTCTGTAAGCAAATCAGGACAAATGCTCAATAGATAAGTCCTCTCTGGGAGATCTTGGTGGCAGCCTTTGTACATTTTGTCTATAGTGAAGAAGAGACGAAGGTGGTGCTTGGCTTGTAACAGGAATTGAGACAAAAATTTGCCCCAAGGCAAACAGCTGGCATGATTAAGACCCACCAGCTTCCCGATTTCAGCACAGCTAGACGGATTAAAAGAGAGACATCCGGTGTCAAAGTCAAACCCACAGACTTCCAGGATGCAACAGGATGCCTTTAGGGGGACTGAGGGAAGGCTTTTAACCTGCTTTCTCAGGAGCAGCATATTGGAGACAGCCAGAACAGTTTATCTTTCGTAGGCAGAGTGGTTCTCCTTACTTTCTTCTGATGCGGCTCGATCTGCCCTGGTGTTCCAGGGGACTCCAAAATGCTGAGACCTGCAAGTCATAGCAACACAGGGAAGCCACTTTATTCTGACTCAGACCATTGATCCATTTGCTCAGCATTGCCTACCCTGTGACTGGCGGTGGCTGCCCAGAACTTTAGAGGGGACTCTTCTATCCTTACCCACCAAACCTCTCCCACCAGCACACCTAGACTCCTTATACCTGAAGCTCTTCTATCTGGCTTCACCCCAGCTTAACCTAGTTAAGTTTGATTGCTTAGATTTTGTTCAAATGGAACCTTCCTGTTCAGAAGCAGTTTATCACTGACATACCAGATGGCCAGTGGCGTAGCGTGGGGGGTGCAGGGGGGGCCAGCCGCACTGGGCGCAACATCTGGGGGGGGCGCGCTCGCACCTCTCTGCCCCTACCTGTCTCACTCACTCTCTCTCACTGCAGTGCTGGCTGTGCGAATCCGAGCCGCCGGGTCGCTGCCCACTGTGGAGGGGGTGGGTGCCAGGCGTGTGGTATGGAGACAGAGCGAGGGACTATCTGGGGGAGGGACAGTGGAGCGGCCGCCCAGCGCAGCGCTGAGCGCAGGAGAGAACCACACCAGACCAGACCAGGCAGCAGCAAGAAGAAGCTGGCAGTGGCGGCAGGTTAGGGGTTAGGGGGCACAAATTACTTGCCTTGCCCCGGGTGCTGACAACCCACGCTACGCCACTGCAGATGGCACCAGCCTTCCAGTTAGGCAGATGCTGTCGGACAGCAGTGGATGACTGCTGGCCAGTCCTGTCCTGGATAGACAGAGCTGTGGATGCTGTAGGGCATGTCCTATGCTCCATGAACTAGCCTGCTGCCCTTAAGCAAGGAGGAAGCTGTGACTCCACCGCCTGTCAGTTTCACGTTTGTACACAGACTGGGGGTGGCAGACATGGGGTGGGGGAACCCTGCCTTTACATGGCCTGATAGTGTTTCCTGAAGGGCTGTGCTGGGACTCTGGAATCTGATCTGAATTGAGGCAAGGGGCCTGCTCAAGCCAGGCCCTACACGCCTTGGATTTTGATTGTAGTTATTCAAGCAGCAATGCTCACATTGACAAGCGTCCCTGCAGGGAAAATTCACCTCTTTTCTACCGGTACCAAGGTCCAGAGCTCCCTTCTCTGTCTCTTTATGAGCAGAGGCAGATTTAGGTGCCTGCAATAGCCACCCAGCTGAGAGGGAACTGCAGAGGACACCACAACAACGACAAGCAATGGAAAGCAAGAAGTGGAGGTGTTACCTGAATTTTGGTGTTACACAGAGTGCTGCTGAAATTTTTAATGCCCATAGTCTGCCACTCTTATGAGAAGAGTGTCAGGACACTTGAGATGTCAGGACTCATCCTGTTCATGTGATTGCGTCCCCCGCCCCCGTAAGATTTTTTAAAGTGTTTTTAATGTTGTATTTTAAACTGTTGTAGCCCAGCATTGGACCTTTGCTGTGAAGTGTGGGTAATAATAATAATAATAATAATAATAATAATAATAATAATAAAAAAAAATTATTTGTGGGGAAACAGAAAACTGGAAGGATATTAAGGAGCTGGATTTCCAAAACAGAAAATTCCTTCCTGCCTCTTCACTGCTGCTCTGTTCCATTCACCCTCCAGCTAATTAGCATGCAACTTTCCACTGCTATAGATCCACAAAGGAGAACTCTATGAGTTTGGTAGGAAGTGAGAAAAAAATGTCATTTATTGGCCATTGCCTATACTTTTCAAGCAACTGCCTTCCACCCCCAACCATATAGTGCCGCTGGATCCAGCCAAGGGCCCATCTAGCACGGCATCCTGTCCTCACATTGGTGAATCAGATCCCATGGGAAGCATCAAAGTTCACCTGTGATTCCCAGCATACTGCCTCTGACAGTGGAGTACGGCACAGCCATTGTGCCAACACAACGTCCACAAAGCCAACAAAATGCTTCTCAAAATCTGGACACTTAGGAAGCACAGGCAGGTTGAGCCCAGTGAGGAGGCCCAAGGGATGTTCTAAATGCCAGACAGAAGCTTCTGGAAAGTCCCGTACGGCAGCCTCCCCTGCTTTGGTGATAGAGAGGCTGCCTTGCAGTGCCCGAGTGCTTGAAGGAACCGTATTACAAGATTTCATGGTATGGTGCTGCTGCCATTCCATAAACAGGCAGATATAAGCTTCCAGTAATAAATAGTGACAGTACTATAAATACTTCTGGGTGTGCTTTCCATTTCTTTCCTTATAGGAAAGGAGTTTAGCTTTGAAAATATTTTCGTAATGTGATCAGTGGACAGTAGTGGGAAAGAATTTCTTTCTAACTTGACTTGCAATCAAAATAAGGAAGGGAGATCTGAGGGGACAGAGAATATTTTTGTTAACTAAGATGTGGCAGTTTCCAACATCTGGATGTCAACACTAGGTTTTGGGAGTTTTTAAATTGAACACTTTGAATATCTGTCACTGCAGTTAATCCCCTCCTCCTGAACAGATTGTGTGGCTGCACTTTTTTTTGGCAACAGTTTTCTATCCTCTTGCTTTATTACATTACCTGACCCATGGACTCTTTCTCTCTTTCTCTCATACAATAACTGTGGGGAAAAAGCCCCTCCTGGAAAGAATTTTTCTGACTCTCATCGTCAGCGTGGATCATCTTGAATAGAGGCAAGCCTTGTGGGAGATGCTTTGTTTTTGTATGTGAATAAGAATCCAGTTTTCTGTACACAGAAAAGATGCATGATTAAAGAAAATCTACCGGGTGGAATGTCTGGGATATATATATATATATCACATAGAAAATTAAAAGGTCAACAAAAGGCAAGCATCGACACATCCCTCTTCAAAACTAACAAGGATGAATCACTTTCCTCAGATCAAAAGCTGCTTTCTCTTGAGAGCAAATAATGATACATTCTGTATATAAAAGCCCGGACTGAAAGCTCACTCCACAAGGGGAGCGGGTAGGGATGAATGGAAGGCAAATAGCTCAGACCCAGCTACAGCTTTCTCTCTTGCTTTGGCTTCACCGCTGATGCCCCTCTCTTCTTCATTCCCATATTTAGTCCATTGTGACCCTTATCAACCTTGCAGCATTTCCCCCCTGCTCCATTGGTAATAACTCTGGTCCATGCCCCTGGTTATGTTTCATCTAGACTACTGCAGTAGTCTCTGGTCCATCTGTCGCTTAGTCCATCCCCATCTCTCCAGCAATCTACAGCTCAAACTTCTCACTTCTCTTAGGGCTTTGAGCACATGATACTCCTCCCTAACTTTCTACAAAAACTCCTTGTGTTTACCCTCAAAGCCCTTTCTGGCCTCTGCCGCGCATTTACATCCCAATGCAGTGCCGGATTTACGTATAAGCTAAACATGCTATAGCGTAGGGGCCCACTCTCTTGGGGGCCCCAAAAAAATTTAAAGAAAAAAAAAACCCTGGATGTACATTTCCAAAATATAAGATTAAAAACTAATAAAATAAAACCTACATACAGTTAGAGCTTAATAATTATTTCACTATTAATATACTTCTTCTTAATTGTATTTCACTATTAATATACTTCTTCTTAATTGTATTTCACTATTAATATACTTCTTCTTAATTGTATTTCACTATTAATATACTTCTTCTTAATTGTATTTCACTATTAATATACTTCTTCTTAATTGTATTTCAGTTCAACAATTATTTTGATAAAATACATATTTTGTTATGTGCAAATGGCTTTAGATACCTATTAGGTCCATAAATTACCGTATAGCAAATATTCAACACCAAAAACAGCGACAATTTGTTGTTGGCAAAGGACAGCTGGACATATAAAGGGCCCCATTACCTTCAGTAGCTTAGGGCCTCATCAAACCTAAATCCTGCTCTGTCCTAATGCATATAGGCCTTGGTAGTTTTCTCTTCCAGCTCCACCACCCTCTCCCATCCAAAGATCTACTCCCTCAAAATATATAATCCTTTCTCCTTTGCTGTCTCATATGCTGGGAACTGCAAGGTGCCATCTCTCTTATTTCCTTCACATCCTACTCAAATGTTCATGTTTACTCATTGACATCACTCCTAGATCCCATGCCCAAGTTTCCATACCCCAGCCCCAGGCCTAATCCTCTAGATGTCTTGGAGAACAATTCCTATTAGCCTCAAATAGCATGGCCAGTGGTCAGGGATGATTATGGGAGGTCAACACATAAAACAATCTTTCCCAGTAAAGCCATCTCGACAACCCATAAAGAAACCCAGCAAAAACAACAACAGCCAGAACCTCAGCAGCAAGAACATTTCATCCAATAGGCCATCAACTGGGTTGCTATCATCCTTCAGTTGCCACGAAGATGATATAATTTTTAACACGTGCCCAAAATATGTTAGTGGTGGTACCAGGCAGACTTCACTGGGGAGAGCATTTCATAGATTGGGAGCCATAACCAAAAAGTCCTTCTCCCTTGTTGCTACTGTCCAAAATGTCCTTAAAGGGTCATCCAAAGAAGAGTCTCAGTTAAAGACTGTAAGGGCAGGTAGGTTCATACAGAAAGAGGCACTCCAAAAGATATGTCAATCGTGGAATTGCTTTGTTTGCCATGAGATCACTTTGTGATGAAGGCTGGGTTAGAAATGCTCTTAATAAAATAGAATAAAATATTGTGGGAGAAGGGGAAGGCAAAAGAAAGAAAGGCAAATACTACAGCCCTAGACTAATAGAATTCATTGGTCTTTATCCAGCAGTAGTTCTGTGCAACTCATCACACATCACAGCCGGTGGCCATAAATGGAGAAGCACATTCCTGAATATGCACATTGGAAGACACGCCCAGGCACATTCAATAGGGGACTATTCTGCCATGGGTGAGGTATTACTCAGAGGCACCTGTGCTTCCTCATCACTGGTACATGCCAAAGATTGCCTCTCTGTGTGGCAGTCCTTGCTGGGTTAGAGCCATTTTCTATTATCCTGTTCCTGTCAGATTCCTATACCCCCAAATAAGTGTGCTCCTCAAACACTTTTCCTTCCTCGCTGCGCCCCTCACTTCCATCAACTTTGGCACACATCATATTTACATCATTTTTATGCCATTCAGCACTTTGGCAGCTCTGGGGGGGGGATTTTTGGGTTTTTTCTTCTTCATTAGAATCTCCCCAAGTGGAAAAGAAATGGCCACGCATCATGAAAGACCTAGCAGAAAGTGTGCAAACTCAAAGATGGCAAGATTCAAAATTAAAACAAAACAAAACACATTGACTGCTATTTGTTTTGGGCTTCGAACAGAAAATAAGCCAGATTCCACAGCTCTTACGCACCATGCATACAGTCTTGGCGGCCGGTGCATACAGTGTACTTTGGACCAGGTTAAGAAAACTATTCTTGTGTGCAAGGGCTGTTCGGCAGAAATAGCGCTTGCAAGGGATGGAGGGTTGGGACAACTGCTGCGTGTTACTCTGAAGATTATTCTGTTGCCCATCCCATTCTCTTTCTTCTCTCCACCCAACTCCTAGAATAATAGAAATCCACATCAAGGTTTCCATAGAGATCAAGAGGTTGCTACCAAAAAATTCACATGGAAGGAAATTTGTGCTACCAAGAGGAAGATGTATGAAAGCTGTGAATGCAGAGAGTGTGGGATGTAAACCACTAGAGCAGTCAAGTACAACATTAACTATTTTGCTAGAGTGGTCATGCAGGGGATGTTGGTCCAACCAGTCGAACTTCCTGTTACACCTGGCTGGAGCATCCTTCCTTGCATGTGACTAGTAGGTGGGCGTGACCTTTCCAGACCTGGTAAAAGGCCAAGTCACGCAACCACCTCCCTCTCTTCAATCTTCTTTTTTGACCTGCAAACTTCCTGATTCACCTGGATTGTACTAGGTATCTCCCATATGGGGTAAACCTGTTCGTACGTGTTTGTAACTTTAAGCCTAAAGCCTTCCTTCAGGGAACATACTGTGCTCTGCCTGATAGTGAGTAAAACTACTTTTTGTTACTTATGAATAAGACTGTTGCATCTTTATTCTTTTAGGAGGGATCAAAGGGGTTTTACCAGGAATAATAGAACATATCTCAATCTGGACAAGCTAGATTGCATTGTTTATTGTCTTAAGAGGCTCACACGAGTCTGCAACCAGTTTTCTGCTGCGTAAAGGGGAAATGCACTCTGCTAAGTGAAGAAACTTGCTAGTACAAGTTAGGAAGGATATTAATAATCAGTATAGCCTCTCCTGCCACCCTCAACATTCGCACAGAGAGAAAAGCCAATATTTAGCAAAATAAATTGCAGCCGTTGAACAAAACACTCATTAAGGCTGCAGTCCTAAACTCTCTTACCTGGAAGAAGGTATGGGTGGAGCTGGCCATTTCTCTCTCTCAGTTTCTCATTCTTCCCCCGTTCTTAAATTCAGTTCATCCTGTTTGCACTTTCATTTGTGCTTTCTAAAAAGTCATCACAAAAACTAGCCTGCATTCTTGTGTGCATTTCTCCTGATATACCGGTATGTATTTTGTCTCCAAATCCACCCTTTTTGCAAGCAACCTTCCCTAGTGTGGTGCATTTTTGTATGTTATGTTCACCAACATAGACAGTTTCATGCACTGTTTCCCCTCAACATATAAATTTATGGATGCGTTTTTTGGTGGACTGCTCTGCAAAACTGGGAGAAGACTCAGTTTTTGAAGACACACTCTGTTTTCGTCCCTGTATTGGCTTAGGAAGTGTAGATTAGGTAGGTAGGTTTGTAATACAATGTGAACTGAATTCAGTGAACAGATTTCTGCCCCAGTCCTACCTGGGGGTAAGCCCACTGACCTTTGTGGGACTTACCTCTGAGTAGGCATGTATAGGATGGTGCTGTAAAATGACATTTCCTTTCTGCATTATTATTATTATTATTATTATTATTATTATTATTATTATTATTTATTTCTTAAAGCCCAGCCACTCTGGGCAGCTTCTAACAGAATTACAGAGGGAAAGGTTGGGGTGGGGATGGGAAGAGAGAGAAACAATCAAGCATTAAAAGCTTCCCAAAGCAGGGTTGCCTTCAGAGGTCTACGAAAAGTTAATAATAATTTGTTATACATCAGACCTTCCAAGTATCCCTATTTTCCAGGGATGTCCCTGATTTAGAGAAGCCATCGCGGTTTCTGGTTTGATCTCAGAATGTCCCGCTTTTCCTTAGGATGTCCCTATTTTCATTGGAGAAATCTTGGAGGGTATGGAGTTATGTGACCCCCAAACTGTCTGAAGGCAATCCTGTATAGGGAAGTTTTTTTTAAAAAAAAATCTTTAATGTTTTATTATGTTTTTATATGTGTTTTAAGCTGCCCAGAGTGGATGGGGCAACCCAATAAGATGTGTGGGGTATAAATATGGAATTCATTATGGAATGGGATGTCCCTATTTTCACCAGAGAAATGTTGGAAGGTAGGTATCCATTGTACTTGATAGTGTAACAGAGCCTTCATCTGTGCTGAAGAATACTGCTGTTGATAGGTAGTTCAGTGCAGCAGAAACTCCACCTCTGGCCAAGCAGATAAGAAGCCACCATCAATGGTCCTTTCACCACCAGCAGCTAACAGAGTACAGATACAGGTGGGTGTTGTTTTTTGTACTTATTGGTTAAGGATTCTTTCCCCCACCCCTTTCTTTTACAAGCGCTCATAAAGCGAGAGGACTAGGTGCTCAAATATCTGTTGAGAGACTGAACTTCTCTGTGTTCCTGTGGAAAAAGTACTGGATTTGGGTCTGGCAACAGACAGTCACATTTCTAATTCATCACGGACTCCTTTGGTAGAGGATTTCTATAAAATTCATGCTTATTCCAGAAAAGGGGGATATTAATGTCATCCGAGTTTCTTGTGAGGTTGGAAGCAATAGGTTTCTATGGTTGCCCTGGAAAGCAAAGATCACTGTTTGCCTCATGTCAACAGAGAGCATCTTTCTGGCTGGGCCACCTTGAAGGCAGGCCCTTTCTCGTTGGCTGTATTTACTTGGGCTATGGGAAGACACCTCATTAATAAAGCTTATTGTATAAATAATTTGTGGCCTGCTTTGCTAGAGATACAGAACAGTAAACTTGTCAAGTTGCCGTTTGAGCATGCAGGCAATACTTGCAAAAGCACACAGTCATCTTTAATTTCTTAGAAGGAATAAGGGTCCAATTTTCAGACACTGCAGAACTTCAGAATTGCTTGTGTGATCCAGGAGTACTATTTACTTAATTACTTGGCATTGATGCTAGAGAACTATCTTTCTCTCCTTGCTCAATTCCATGATTCTTCTAATTTAAAAAAATGATCACAGAAAATTGCCTTTTATTTTTTTTAAAAAAAATTACTTGTCCAGTTTTTAAGGGTGCAATCCCATACCCAGTTTCCTGGGTGTAAGACCAAACTCATAAAAGCTAAAGGAATGAAGGTTGAATGAGCTACTCAAATCACATTTAAATAATAGTAATAATAGTAATAGTGATAATTTCATTTATGAATCGCTTCAGGGCATCCTGAAATGTTTTCAAAATAAAAGCATGTATAGTTACATGACTAGTGCCTTTTACATTTTACAATAATAAAATGTACAAAATTTGAGTTTATAAATCAGAAATAAATCTGTTGCATGTATAAAACCAATTAAAAACAATTCCATATTTTAAAAATGAAAACAATGACACAACAATTAATACATAAAATTTTAATAACAATCCATAAAATCACATACACTTGCACTGAGAAGTGCAAGTCAGTGTTCACGGTTCTTCTTTCCTCCGCCCCCATTTTATCCTCTCAACAACCATGCAAGGTAGGCTAGGCTGAGAGATAGTGCCTGGCCTGCAGTTACCTAGTGAACTTCATGACAAAGGAGATTTGAAACTGGCTCATCCTGGTTCTAGTCCAACACTGTTAACGCTATGGCAGGGTTCTTGCTGATGGTAGGATCTTTCTTTCTTTTTTTAATGAAGAGGTTTCTTTGAGTAGATTTTTTTTAGTTAATGGAATGTATTTGCTGATTGTGCCACTATTTATTATGTTGCAAAACCAAAAATAAGTTCAGATGATGAATACCGAGGAAATGATGCAAGGTGGATCCTGGGAAAATACACAATTCTAACGTGGCATCCTGCATCCACACAGAAAGTGAAATCCTTACTAACCAAGACTCACAGGCAGGGCCAGCCAGCTCATGAGAAGGACTGAGCCAGTTGCCCATACCCTCCAACATTTCTCCAATGAAAATAGGGAGATCTTATTCAGCAGCGGCAACAACAATTTTATTATTTATACACCACCCATTAAAGAGTAAAAAAACTTCCCTTATACAGGGCTTCCTTCAAATGTCTTCTAAAGGTTGTCTAGTTACTTATCTCCTTGGCTCAGGGGTTGTGTAATTCCACACCCTCCAGCATTTCTCTGATGAAAATAGGGACGTCCTAAGGAAAAGTGGGACATTCCAGGATCAAATCAGAAACCAGGACAGCTCCTGTCATTCTGGGACTGTCCCTGGAAAATAGGGACATTTGGAGGGTCTGGTTGCCTTGCGCAGTGGAATCCCATGGGGCGATGTCCTGCCCGCCCCTGCTATTTCCAGAGCAAGGAGAAAGACTGCAGCTGGCATTTGGCGAGATCTCACAAGAATTCCATGAAATCTCAGGAGATCTCACCAGAAACCACAGTGTGACCCCAGTAAGCGAGGATTTGGTGGAGGGCTGTGACAGCGGGGGGCTGTGGGGGAGCTGCATCTTCCCTTTTTGCCTCAGGTGGCAAAATGGGAAAGGTCACTTCTTTCTTTTAAAAAAAATTTTAATTAACAAATTCAGCATAACAAATAATCTTTTTCTCCATTCCCCCCACCTCCCCAACAAACCCTCCCCCCCAAGACTTCACTCAGCTCCTCTCTCTGATTTCTCATCTCATATTGTTCTCTGCATATTATAAAATTGTATACATCCTTATATTATCTATCCAACATATTAACCCAATAAATTTGTGTATGTTTATTCAAAACCTGCCCAGGAGTTCCTTTTCATTTTGTTGTCTTTTTAAAATAGACTGTAAAAGCTTCCCATTCTTCTTTAAAGTCACAGTTGTCTTTGTCCCACAATTTACACCAGTTTCGCCAGTTCTGCATAGTTAGGACAAGTCACTTCTGCAGGACACTGAACCCCTGCCTGAAACTGGGAGTATAAATATCTGCCCAGCTCCTCACAAGGTGTAGATAGCAGAAGCTCTTTGGAGATGGCCCTGGTTGCATTTCTTCCTAAAAGCCCAATGAACTGCACTGCTTCTGCTTTGGTTCATATGCCCATGTGGAACTTAGAACACTTTAAGTCTCCCACTTGCTGCAGGAACTGAGCTCCAGCACTCTCTGAATAACCCGTCTCAGCTGTGCTCTGAGCTGAAGGGAATCAACTGTAAACCAGTTTCCTTGCCAGCTGGCTTCATCAGAACTAGGTGAACTGTGGCTACAGTCTGGGCTTGGCACCACAGGAAGTGCCATGAAGAGTGTCCAGTTCAACCACCTGTGGCCATAACAGATCTTTTCAGAGTCAAAAATGTTACTTGCCCAGAGACTGATTACTTGGCTAACATTTCCCCACTTTGGTTAAAGAGCCCCAGAAAGACACCTAAGAATGCTTTTCTTTCACTGTTCTTTGTGTAAAGGTGTTGGTTGTTAAACCACACTGTGCAGTGTAGCTCTGGGAGGGGAATAAGGGTGTCCTAACTAACCTCAAGGGACGCGGGTGGCGCTGTGGGTAAAACCTCAGCGCCTAGGACTTGCCGATTGCATGGTCGGCGGTTCGAATCCCCGCGGTGGGGTGCGCTCCCGTCGTTCGGTCCCAGCGCCTGCCAACCTAGCAGTTCGAAAGCACCCCCGGGTGCAAGTAGATAAATAGGGACCGCTTACCAGCGGGAAGGTAAACGGCGTTCCGTGTGCTGCGCTGGCTCGCCAGATGCAGCTTGTCACGCTGGCCACATGACCCGGAAGTGTCTGCAGACAGCGTTGGCTCCCGGCCTCTAGAGTGAGATGAGCGCACAACCCTAGAGTCTGGCAAGACTGGCCTGTACAGGCAGGGGTATCTTTACCTTTACCTTTAACTAACCTCAACAAACTACAGCTCCCATAATTATCTAGGGGAAGCCATGACTGTATAAAGTGGTATCCTAGTGCTTTATAAGTATGCCGTGAATGTGGCCTAGAGTAGGGGTGGAGAACTTGTGGCTCTCCACATGTTGTTGGACATCAATTCCCATCACCCCAGCCAGACTAACCAATGATCAAGGATGATGGGAATTTTAGTTTTGCAACACCTGGAGGGCTACGGGTTCTCCATCCCTGATAAAGATAGCAATAGCCAAAGTTAGCCAGATTTAAAGATTTGCAAGATATTGTACGTGCAATGTTTTCAATAATATAGATATTACAGTGGTACCTCAGGTTAAGTACTTAATTCGTTCCGGAGGTCTGTACTTAACCTGAAACTGTTCTTAACCTGAAGCACCACTTTAGCTAATGGGGCCTTCTTCTGCTGCAGCGCCGCCGGAGCACGATTTCTGTTCTCATCCTGAAGCAAAGTTCTTAACCTGAAGCACTATTTCTGGGTTAGCGGAGTCTGTAATCTGAAGCGTATGTAACCTGAAGCGTATGTAACCTGAGGTACCACTATGTTGTAAAGGACCCCTGACCATTAGGTCCAGTCGTGGCCGACTCTGGGGTTGCGGCACTCATCTTGCTTTATTGGCCAAGGGAGCCCGCGTACAGCTTCAGGGTCATGTGGCCAGCATGACTAAGCCGCTTCTGGCGAACCAGAGCAGCACACGGAAATGCTGTTTACCTTCCCGCCGGAGCGGTACCGATTTATCTACTTGCACTTTGACATGCTTTTGAACTGCTAGGTTGGCAGGAGCAGGGACCAAGAAACGGGAGATTGCCCCGTCGCGGGGATTCAAACCACCGACCTTCTGATTGGCAAGTCCTAGGCTCTGTGGTTTAACCCACAGTGCCACCCGCATCCCACCACTGTATTGACTTTCCCCTTTAACCAAAGGCACCTGGCGAACCTATCTATAAACTATTGTTCACCACAGTAGCTGAATGGAACCAGCTTACTGAGAGACATTGGCTGTTTCGGTCTCTAGCTGTAGATGCTGTTGAGCATCTCATCATCCTGACCATTGGCCATGCTGGTTGGGGCTGATGGGAATATGTGTCCAACAGCAAACCCAAGGTTGGGGTAGGCTTGCTTGGACTACAATTCCCATCCGCTCCAGCTAGCATTCTAATGGTCAAGGGTGAAAGGAGTTGTACATCTAGGAGACATCTGGCTATGGAAAGCTGGTCTCGACTCATTTCAATCTGGCCTAGTGGCTAAACTATGCATCTTGAAGTCTCTGCTTTGAGTCTTATTTCTGCCATGAACTCATGCCTATCATTCTATCTTAGTCCGCCTCCGCCCCCCACTAATATGTACTTTATAGGGTTGTTGTAAGGAGGACAACTATATAATGCATGTGAAGCACTTTGAATTCTTGAAAGCACTATACAACAGTTTATGATGTGGGTGAGAGGCAGGGCTTGAGGGGAAACCCGATAGATTCTCTTTAGCTTCCAAAGGATTTACTTCCAAACTTAAACGGAGCATTCAATTAATAGTTAATTTCCCTCCCGTAATTTCAAATTGTTCCAGGCTCAAGTTTTCTAATAGCATTGAAACATATTTCAATTCCCTGGAATTTCTTCAAAAAACACCCCAAAACTGTTTTGTTTGGAGGCTTAGAATTAAAAGTTCCTTCCTCGAAAACTGGGCTCCAAAACAGTTTATAAATCGCTAGGAGAGTATCTCTCTTTGTATCTGGCTAGGAAGCAATTAAATATTATTCTTTTATCTTTCCGGATGAGGCATCACTGAAGCTTCCCTCCTCTCTTCTAACCTGATATCCTTTGGATAATAAAGCAAAAGGGCTGAGGGGTGGGGGAGATTTTAAATGTTCAGTTCCAAGGAAGCTCTCCAAAGATAGGTTTCCTCATATAAGAATGTGGTACAAATGTGCTCCTTGCCTCATCACCCTGCTAGCTCTTGCTTCTTTTGGGGGGTATTTGGCATGCAATGAAATGAAAGACGCATCATGATGGTTCTTGAGCACCAGGACTTGAGCAAAACCAGACGGCCGTGTGGTGAGTGCTTCAAGGAGTTCTCCTGTAAGTGCGATGACCTCATTGGCTTATAAATAAATAAATAATCGTCGCCATTCATGGATCGAATTTGTAGCCATCTTGAAAAACAAAGACAAAATCCCTCGGATACTTATAAAGTTATGAGAGAAGGCAAAGGCTTCCTACAAGTCATTTGCCGGATGCTTCCTTGCTTTGGCAACCTCCTCCATGACACAGTTCACTAAGAAATAATATTCTTATAGTTCTGCCATAAAATAAAATAAAAGATTTCCTGATAAAACTTCTCTCTGTTGCTAGTCCAGAAGAAGAAGATGAAATCCTGAGGGGCATTCGTTCTGTCATGAGTCCCACGAAAAGACATCATGAAGGGCCTGGTTGGATGGGTTGGGTTGGAAGAGTTGGATGAGTTGAGGAACATGTGGAAGGACAGCCTGTGTCAGAGCCTCAAGAGAGAGAGAGGGGAGTCACTTCAGGAGGGAGCTATGGACATAGACTCATATCACAGTGAAGTAGCCACCCAGCAACTCTGCTTTATGTCTGTATATGTCGCCCAGGCGTGCTGCACCCACTTCACCCCCAACTCCCATGCCTGTGCCACACCCTCCAGTGCCTCCAGTACCAACCCTTACCCTATCCTCTCAGAAAAAGTTGGGCGCTCAGCTTAATTTTAGCCAATCCAATTAAAGTCTTGAAGAACTCAGATATCCTAGCAAGACGATGCGGCAAATGCTATCCCAAACAAAGTAGGATTGCTGGGACTTTTTCTTTTGCTGATCGTCTTTTGTGGTCATCAGGAATATAAAGATTTAATCAAATGCATTTGATGGCATGTGTTGCTGGGGCAGGGGGGATCCATTCATCATGCTACTGAGATTACTTGATGAATTCTCAGTTGGCATGAAAAAATGGATTCTGCTGTCTGCAATGAAGTCTTGGTTTTGATGGCCCTAATGCAGCAAACTGAAGCCCATTTGTTTTTGGAAGTGATTCTGATTAAAAATCAATAGGGCTTATTTTCAGGTCACAATGTTTTGGACTGCGATATATGAGGCAATTCATTATAACTGGAAAATATAATTGTTTCAGAGCAAAGTTAATCTTTTTGAAAAGCCTTGGCTTGAAGTCTAAGCCCTTTTCAAAATGTGTTGATAAAACTACCACCATTGAGATACTTCTCCCCCCCCCCCACATAAAAACTATCCCAGAATCCAATTAAAAAATCTGCTAATAGGAAAAGGACTGGAAAATCATCATCTGTCAGAGATACAATTACTAAAGTTTCTTTTGCACAAGAAGTGAGGCAATGAAAACAGAATCGTTAGTTTTAAAAAATTCAGTACTGCAGATTTGCAGGAAATAGTTAACACACACATATGTATAAAGGTGTGCATAAATCATCACCATCATTTTATTATTTATATGTCACCCATCTGATTGGGCTGCCCCAGCCACTCTGGGTGGCTTCCAGCAAATTAAAACATCAAACACAGTAAAACATCAAACGCTAAAAACTTCCTTATATATGTTTCTTGTTTTATTCCTTCTGTAATAAGGCAGCAGCATCCTGTGAATGATAATGAGCTTATGACTTTCTCCCCATGATTGATCCACACCTGCACTTCTTGAATGGACATGAATTTGCCTTATACTTCATAAGACCATTGGTCCATCTATCTCAGTATTGTCTACACCATGGGTAGTCAACCTTTTTATACCTACAGCCCACTAATGCATCTTTCTTGATGGTAAAATTTCCTTACCACCCACCATTGCTTGATGGAAGAAGGATTCAGCTTGTGCTGTAGAACCCCCTACTGCCCACCTAGAATCCTGAAACGCCCACTAGTGGGCAGTGGGGACCAGGTTGACAACCCCTTGTCTATACTAACTGGCAGCAGATCTCCAGGTTTTCAGGCAGGGGACATTCATAGCCCTACCTGGAGATGTTGGGGATTGGTCCTGCGACCTTCTGCATGCAAGGCAGATACTACCCCTGAGCAATGGCCCTTCCCTTATGCACCTCACAACATACAGCCTTTGCATGTTCCAGGATATTTATGACTGCTCTGCCACAGCAAATGGTTGCTTGAAACCAACTGCCTTGAATCAATCATGATCCAGCTTGGTATTGTTTACACTGACTACCACCACCAGCTTTTTCTCTAGTAAAGGGCCTATTGCAGCCTTAGCTGCTGGTGCTGCGGTTTGAACCAGCGGCCTCCTGTGCACAATCAGTGTTGTCTGTTGCTGAGCCATGGCCCCTCTGGGCGTCCATAGCCTTGTTTACACAAAATTTTTACACAGAACAAAATGCACGGAGATGGGAATAGCAACACACTCACTGGTTCCTCAGTGTGGAGGTGGGAGTGGAGCTTACTCACAGATGTATGGAACGGAAAACCTTACTTCCCTGGAGGAGAATCTGTCAGTGGTGGAATCTGGCACTGGGTGGAGTTGGAATTCCGTTGGGTGGAGCCCATAGCCTATAGCCTCTTCTCTCTTTCTGCCCCCACTTTCCTTTGCTTTTCCCACCTTGCCACCTGCATGAAACGAGGCCGTGGGCTACAGGTTGTCCACTCCACAGGATGGATGTAGTGAACAGGATTGGTCATTTCATCCCATCTGGCAGATAGGTTTCAGGTTGCAACCCAGAGATCCTGGCTGCTTCTTAAGCAGCTCTGCACCATGGGAAAGGATCCAGTGCTGATTTCTCCCATCCTACTCCTCACTGGGTCTCTTCACATCCTCCCCATGAACCCCTGCTGTCGGATGCAGTGTAGCAGTTGCAGAGAATCACAAGCAGAGAGAACATTGTTGCTTGTGGGCTTCTGGTTGTCTACTATGAGAGCAGAAGGTCAGATTTAACTAATGGGTCCCTCTAGCACAGTGGTTCTCAACCTTGGGTCCCCAGATGTTTTTGGCCTCCAACTCCCATGATGCCTAGCTCACAGGACCAGTGGTCAGGGATGATGGGAGTTGTAGGCCAAAAACAGCTGGGGACCCAAGGTTGAAAAAGGCTGCTAGCAGAAGGTCTGTTTGAACTATGAGCAGCCTGTTTCCTCCCTGCTAGTTATTATAAGAACGTCATAACTAGCATTAGGAATCTGATACCTGAGTCTTCTCTCCCCATCCCCATTTCTTTTCATGCCAGAAAGTCCGAGGTTGTGTTACCTTTATTAAGATGCAAGCAACACTGGGAGCCTTTCTGGCTAAAGAGCAGGACAGAAACGCTTTGAAATGACTAAGACGTGCATATCTGAAATGAGAGGTGGGTGCTGGGGATCACCTGGGCTCTATTTATTTATTTATTAGACACACTCAGGTAATTCCCAGCAAAATCCCTTTTGTGCTGGGGCAGTGAACGCAGCTCAGATACAGTTTCATACAGAGAAATCAGACAATATAACCTATTCTCCAAATCGATGCATTTCCAGACAGTGATTCATCAGCAGCTGTAACAAAGCCAAATAGGTGAGAAAACCCTTTTCAGCCCCCGCCTGTTTACTTTCAGGCCTTCGAACTTAATTGCTGGAGAACTGTTGCTACCTGTTGATTCATCCGGATCAGGATTTTTGTCTCCCCCGCCTCTCATTTGTGAGACTAGGACAAAAAGATAAACCAAGTCAGGTGTCAGGAACGGAAATGGCAGCATCCCTGAGGGCTGCTGATCCCAGACTCTGAGAGTTTTCTACACCTTTGAGACTGAACTAGAGAGAACAGGATCTTGTTTTTTTAAAAAAACACACACACATTATAAGCACCTGCAAGGGGTCCCAATAAAATTCAGGGCCAGGACACTGAGGACAACTGGGAGTTTAACCTCTTTCTCCCACAACACTTCTAGATCAAAGCTTCACAGAGTCTATGTTCACATCATAAAGCACATTTAACATCACCGCCCCGCAAGAATCCAGGAAACTGTAGCTTACACCAACGCCCTTAACAAACTACAGTTCCCAGGATTCTGGCTGTGTATGTGTGCTTTACATGCATGGAGTGTACACAGCCAGAATCTCCCGGATCTGGTGGCACAGAATGGTGGATCCACCCAACACGGTGGCTTACTTTTTCAAGACGCACCTCAGTCCTCCTTGGGGAACCTCAGTGTAACTTATAAAGTCATGCATCTTGCATGTGCCCGCTGATCATTATTTCTCTCCCCCCATATGGCTGGAAATGGGTAACCTCAGCAGGTCTGGAGGCAATAGAAATCAGAAAACCAAGACCCTTTGGAAATGTAGAAGTGCTGGGGTGGGCTACTTGAAATCAGTTCTCTTCTTTCTGTCTTTTGCTTCACTTAAAAGTTAGAGGTCAAACAGTTAAATTCCCTGATAAATGTCCCCAAATCGCAAACCCACAGGATAATAAGTCCTCCCCACCACATGCTGAGAATGTGGTTGGGGAGATAAGCCATGATGTCCTACTCTAGTTATCTCGTTCCAGTTACAGGAACTAAATGGGAGTGAGTAATGGAAGTGGCTTAAATACCAAAGCAAGGCATCTTTTACAGCTTTCCGATAGCATTATTGCTGAGTTGCTTGGACAGGATAATATCAGACAATTACCAAGGAATGAAAAATAGCTGGTAGGGAATAGCAAATAGCTTTTTAAAGAATAATAACAATAATAAAAAAGAAGCCCCCACCAAATGCAAGATGATTGGTGCACTGACCTTTCTTTGTATTGTAATGTGGTCTGCAAAGTTTTACAGACCTGATGGCACCAGCTCAACCTAAAAAAAAAAGAGTTTTTTTTTTAAAAAGACCACAATGCAAGATAATTTGAAGAATAATGAGGTTACAGCAACTGGGAAGACACAAAGAAAACTAATGTCGGTTATCTCTTCGCTCAGTTCAGTCAGAAAGAATCAAGTGTTTCAGCTTTCACATTAATAGGTGGCAGATGGATGGTTCCCAGTTGGGCTTATCAAGATTTGCTTGCTTTTTGGATTAGTGAGGGGATTTGGAGGAATAGGATGTCTCTTTGTACAAAGTCTCAGAGCATTTTCTGGGCTTATATTGTCTCCGAAATTATATTTTCTTATTTGTGCACCAGCGAGGTGGGAAATTCAGGGGAGGCAAGAAATCACCTGTTACCACCCCTTTTAGAACTTGCCATCACATGTTGCAGAGATGTGTGAAAGCACTCTAGGAAATGTCACTCATCTTACCCTCATCTTTTATTTTTTATTTTTTGGGGGGGGAGCAAATCCAGCAGATGCTCTACCTTTGGAGGAATCTTCCATTTTGTCTTGGGGTTTCTCTTAAATCGAGGGGCAGGCAGACATCTGCCACTCCCAGATGTTCTTGGACTACATATCCCATCATTCTGAGCACTGGCCATGCTGGGGCTGGTTAGAGTTAAAGTCCAACAAGATATGGAGGGCCACAGGTTTCCCATCCTTGACTTAGACTCCCTCACAAGGGAGGGGTGTCAGATGTCAGTCATGGGAGTGGGGAGGTAGCACTGTGCTTTTTGAGATGGGGCTGGGTGAGGTGGCAGCAAGGTTGGGGGAGATCCAGATTTAAATAATAATAATAATAATAATAATAATAATAATAATAATAATAATAATACATTTTATTTATACCCCGCCCTCCCCAGCCAAGACCGGGCTCAGGGTGGCTAACACCATAATAAGATCAAAAATAAAGATTTAAAAATTAATAATATCAATAACAGCACCCCCTCTGCAATAAAACTCCCTGAACAACACTCCAACCCAAGATTCTGTTCAGCAGCCTCAGCTTTTTTTAGTTGGAGTCAGTCTGGGCCTCACCCTCCCAGGCCAGGTAGAAAGGCCTGCAAAGCAGGGAGCAAGTCTTCTAGCCCTCACAGCAAGATGGTCAAAGTAGAACAATCTCCCCCATTGTGTGTTCATTCATCTTGTCATATGCGGAAATAACACATCAGATTGAAATGACAGTGATGTGATTTATGGCAATTGGATGCAGCTACATGTCTGGGGGTAGTTAGTTCGTTCATACCCCAGGTGTACTTTTCCTCGGATGAGTATTTGAATCTGAAATGGGCACATGTTGAGAAGAACTCACTCTGCCAGTTTCGATAAGTGCCTAATGATCTGGAGTCAAAGAGCAGTTCTTCAGCTGGCACCAGCACCAAGCAATCATCCCCAAATCCGCCAGCCGTAATGAGGATATCTTGTTCTCTCCGGTTTGGCTTTGAGACGCGGTGGCTCTGTCATCGCTGCAAGAAAGACTAGCTGGTGTTTGGCACGGGGTTAAGTGAAGAATCCTGAGAGCCACTTTGGCAAATGGCTAGCGCTGCTGGAACTAAACGGAACACATTCTTTGGACTGAATGTTGATGGATTGCTTGTAGTGTCTGGAAGCTAGCAGAAGGGCATTAAGGAAGATGGAAGTCAGTTGCTTGACAGAAGTAATGTGATCAGCATCCATGCATGGCAACTCAGGACGTAGGAAGACAGATTATATTTAGTCAAGAAGAACAAGGGAAGATGTTTCCATTCAGGGCGTGACTGGTACCACACTAAGAAGAAGAAGAGGCTTTTAGGGGGCCAGGGAGGGCCAGGGTTTTGCAGGTGCACGATGGATACGTAAGACTTGCTAGTTACATCAGATCAAATGTCCATTTACAGTGCAATCCTCGGCATGTTTATTCAGAAGTAAGTCCCATTGAATTGAATGGTAAGTGTGCATAAGATTTCAGCCTGAGTCCAGGATTTTGGCTTGTATGTCCCACAGAGAAATTTACGGTCTGCAAATAAAAACATCCTAAAGATCCCAGGCCACAGAGAGGTTAGGCTGGCCTCAACCAGAGCCAGGGCCTTCTCGGCCGCGGCTCCAATCTGGTGGAACGCTCTGTCACAAGAGACTAGGGCCCTGCGGGACCTGACATCTTTCCGCAGGGCCTGCAAGACAGAGCTGTTCCACCAGGCCTTCGGTCAGGGCGCAGCCTGACCCCCCTCCTCTGGCAATCGGCAATCTACACAGAATTTGCTTGATGGTTGCCATTAATTTGATTTTAATTTGATTTACTTAATTTTTATAATGAATGTTTTTAGAATGTCGGATTATTTGATTGTTAGCCGCCCTGAGCCCAGCTCTGGCTGGGGAGGGCGGGATATAAATAAAATTTATTATTATTATTATTATTATTATTGTAACACTGGTCAGCCAGATGCCCCTGAGGAATGTATAAGGGTGATGGTCTTCTCCTAACTGACTCCACCCCCAGCTTGGTGCCTTCCAGATGTTTTGGACTACAACTTCCAAGCTCCAGCCAAGTGACAGCAGTTGTAGTCCAAAACATCTGGAGAACATCTAGGAACCTTGCTAGATCAATCCAGCATCATTTCCTCACAGTGGCCGACCAGAGATGCCTGTGGAAAGCAAGGAATCACAAGATCACAGGGCTGGAAGGGACCACAAGGGTCATCAAGCAGAGGACTGTTTTCCGTAAAGCAGAAGACACATGCTTGGACAGAGGGCTGTAGCTCAAAGTTAGAGCTTCTGCCTTGCATATGCAAAAGGCCACAGGTTCAACCTCTGGCATCCCCAAGCAGGGCTGGGGAGAATTCCCTGCCTGAAACCCTGGAAGGCTGCTGCTAGTCAGTGTTGGCCATACTTAGCTAGATGAACCAATGGTCTGATTCAGTACAAGGCAGGTTCCTATGTTTCACATGGCCACCCTAGACTAAGACCCATCAGTAGACTCATCCTCCATTCATTTACGATGGCAGCCAACCCTACGCAGGTTTACTTAGTGGAAGGCCCCACAATGCTCATTGGGGCTGACTTCCAGGTTTGTATATGATTTTTACAGGAATTTTCAGCACATCTACTCAGGTATAAATTTCCAAGTTCCACACTATAGTAATATGAGATTTGTGATGACAAAACTGGGTTAAAATCCCCTCTTTAGATCATGCAAACTAAAGAAAAACCATCTGTACTTCCAATCATATGTGTGTTCTTTCTCTCTCACCCACCCACCCACCCACAAAGACAGAAGTCACTTTTCTCAAAATCAAAATATTCCTTCCTCCCCTCTTAGAACACAATGTCTTGTTTTCAGACACTTTCATGAAAGCATTATCTCACAGGGACTAAGTATCCATTAGCTAATTTATAGTATATAAAGGAATTTAAAGCAATGTACACAAAGAGCTGTGTCTAAAATCTGCCAAGCATTTGGAAGGAATTGGCATTCAGGAAAAACATTGGGGGTGGGGAGAGCAAAACAATGTGTTTCTGCATGATTCATCCATTTGGTTGAATTATGAAGCAGATGTTAAAATAACTGTCATGGTGATCCTACTTGGATGGAAACCGTTGTTGATTACACTGACATTAGCATCACAGTCACAGTTGATTCTATGTTATGAATTTAGAAGATAGAATTTAGACTTTATCTCTCAACCCTAAGATTAGATTGATGTATGGTGAGGTTCATCATCATCATCTCTTTATATGGCTTCTGCACCAAGGCTGATATTCTAATATTTTGAAGACCAACAAATTCATTACAATTTATGGTGACATCCTGAACAGCAACATTACAACAGGTTTCTTGATGAAATTCAAAGTATACCTAAACCTATTTGCCTGTTAGTTTATTATGTTAAGATCCTGAACTTCATTCAGAGAATACAACAGCTTTTCGGAAATAAGTGATAAGTGCTTTGCGCCTTTCATTGGACCGGCTGGTATGTGACACTAAACTATGGCTTGGCAGTATGTGCAATGTCTCCAACATGTATGCTCCCCTTCTTCTTGTTTTCTCCAGTGTGACCACAAGAAAGAAGTAAGAAACATATGTCTGGGTTTTCAACCAACCTCAGTTTGCTACTACGTCCAAAACAGGAACTACAGCTTGTTTAGGGTATATCTGAACAAGCCAGGAGTGTAAATTATGGTTTGAAGTTGTGGGTGACTTTAAAGTAGGGTGCTGGGAGGGTTGGAATCATGGAGGATAAAGCTACCAGTGGCTTCCAGTCATGTTGGCTATGCTCTGACTCCACAATGAGAGGGGTCAATGGTTCTCAGTACCAATTGCTGGAAGCTTTGGGAGTGGAGAGTGCTCTTATCCTGCTTGCAGATTTCTGCAGACATCTGGCTGGCCACTGTGAGAAGAAACGCTGGACCAGATGGACAACTGGCTTGAGCCAACAGGTTCTTCTTCTGTTCTTAAGGTGGGGGGAGGCTATTCCTTAGTAGCACTCTGCTAAAGCACTGAGCATATTTAAATAATTTTGATCCCCCCCATATGCCATTCCAAGAAAATGGTGTACAGATATGCTACCACTCAGATTATAGTTATGAATCCTTATGTAAACATTTAATAGATCTTTTAAGACTGCTGATCCACTTTAGACCCGAGGCGTCATAACCGTCGTAAATATAGAAAAGATGCACGAGGAAAACTTTGGAAGGGGTTTTCTAAGAAAGGCAGTTAATCTCCACATTGCAGCTCGAATTCTTTTGCACCCTCCCAAGAAAGTTGAGCATCGGTTCTCTCCCGCCCCTCACCCCCCAGTGGGAACTGGACATATTTTCGTGTGTGTTCCAGGCAAAGAATTTCCAACATTATGTGGAATTTTGGCCGGAGGCAACTTTATGTGACAGATGTTTAAAGAAAGAGGGGTTGAAAGCGGATTAAGGCATTCTTACAATAATACAGGGGAACATTTCAGCTGCTTTGCCCAGCCTGGTTTTGCATATCCATCCGTTCTGTCAACAGAATAAGTAACCCACTTCAGACAAAGAATAAATATTAATGAAACGAGGCTTTAGGACTCTCAAGTGTTAAACTAATACTGTACGCTTGAGAATGAAATTAGTCAACTGGTGCCAAACGCATTTGTCTAGTTTTACCCGTCTTATTTATTGGATTACATAAAGCATGTTGCTTTAAGTAATGAATGATAATTATATGACAGGCAGTAATCATTTTCTCTCACTTCCCCCCCCCCCAAAGTGGGTGCATTGGAATATGCCATAGGTTGCTTGTGCATTGTATTTGCCTGCAAAGCACACACATGCCAGTCAGCCTTATCTAATTACGGGAAGCAAAGGGGAGCCAAGGGAGCTTCTCATACTCTCCATGCTTTGCGTTCAGCATTGCCTGCCAGCTGGGCCCACATCAAAAACCCTCTTCCTGACCCAAATAGTATCAAGCCTGTTTATTTCAAGGGCTGCCTCCTGAATACGACCTTCAGGGTTGTTAGGACACCTGACAAAAATCTGCCATGCAAACTATGGACGGATGAGTCAAACTATTTCTGGGTCCTATACAGGGCCGAACCTACCATTGGGCAGAGTGAGGCACGCACCCCAGGCAACAGGTGCTTGACGGTCGGATGTGGTATTGAGGAGTTGAAAGGACAGAGGGCTGAGCATCCTGCCTTCAGCTACACCATCTCCGTGTCAGTTTTGAAGTAAATTGACCCGGTTGGCTTCTGTACATGGAATGGAGGCGACAGGTGATGACTTGTCCATCTTAACCTCGGGAAGCAAAATATCACAGGCCAGTCCTGCCCATATGACCTTTGCTTCCACCCAGTGGGACCTTTGCTTCCACCCACCCAGATTTTAATCTACAATTGAAACACAGATTTAAATAAGTATTAAGCATTCAAGTACACAGGCTGAGACCCTACCTGCCCGCAGAATGTCTCGCCAGAGTGGTACATGCTCTAGTTACGGTATCTCCCACTTGGACTACTGCAATGTGCTCTATGTGGGGATACCTTTGAAGGTGATCCAGAAACTGCAATTAATCCAGAATGTGGCAGCTAGACTTGTGACTGGAGTGGCCGCCGGGACTACATAACACCGGTCCTGAAAGATCTGCATTGGCTCCCAGTACATTTCCGAGCACAATTCAAAGTGTTGGTGTTGACTTTTAAAGCCCTAAACAGCCTCGGCTCAGTATACTGAAGGAGTATCTCCACCCCCATCATTATGCCCGGACACTGAGGTCCAGCTCCGAGGGCCTTCTGGCTGTTCCCTCACAGGCATATAATATTATATTATTATTATTATTATTATTATTATTATTATTATTATTATTATTATTGTACCATATGTTTTTTAAAACACATTTCTCTCTCTCAAGGTATGCATTTCTAAATATATTTTCTGTCAAAATGTATTTTTTTAAAGGGGGGAGAGATGTATTATTTATTTATTTTACCTGAAAACTGTGTTGAATGTGCAGGAACATAGGAAGCTGCCTTATACAGAATCAGGCCATTGTTCCATCTAGCTCAGCATCATCTATGCTACTGGCCTTCAATTAGTGGGTCAGGACCCAGCCTGATCTAAGTGGGTTGTGAGAGCAGTACTAACACCATGCTAATACAGGCAGAAGAATTAAGAAATAGGTCCCTAAATGCATGTTTGACTTAGAGGTGGGTTCTGGGTCTGAAAAGATGGAAGACTACTGGTCCACGTTGTCTATAGATGCTTCTTCAGGGTTCCAGGCAGAAAGGAGTCTTTCCTAGCCCCATGTGGAAAAGCCAGAGATTGAACCTGGAAACATTTGTGTGGAGAACACATGCTTGACCATTGAGCTACGGCCTTTCTGTAAAATATTCTGAAAATGTAAAATGTGTAAAAGCTGGCGGGTAGCTAAATTCTGATCTGCATATTAGCAGAGGAGTACCGGTAGATGACCCTTGTGGTCCCTTCCAGCTCTGTGATTCTGAGATTCTGAGGAGGTGCGAATCAGATCACTTTGTATTAGAATTCTACAAGATCCCATTTCTCAGGCAACCTGACCCCTAAAATTGTCATCTCCCATCATGTGTACATCATGTGTAAATCTCATTGAGATGGTGGTTGAGGAGACAATCAATAAATCATTGGTGGTGGTGATGATGATACAATACATTCTGCTTTTAGCCATGCTGGTATTCTTGTAGTTCACACAGCTAGCAGGAACCAACGCAACACTGTCTGCAATGGGCAAAATGATATCATAGTGGGGGAAATAAATACCTTCCTCCCCCACCTACATTTTTGAACTCCTTATTTCAAACATTTGTCTTTTATTAATTTCCAAAAATGTTGCAGTTAACAAGGCAAGGCACTTCAACAACTTTCCATGATACTGGAAATTTTCCTGGAATCTCTCAACAAAGAAAAAAAGATTTTAAACATCAGAATCATAGTGAGTAACTTCAGAATGCTAATCCAACTTTCTCCTTCTTCCCCTAACCCCTAGAGTTATACAGTATTTGACTTGTCTTTGATCGCCTGGTCCAAATATCTAAAATTTGGGTGTGGGTTTTTTTTGTTTTGTTTCCTAAAGAAAAGTTTGGCATCAATCAGAAATATTAAATAACTGAAGAATATTAGGCTAGGATTCTTGTTCATTAGGAGTACAAAACAAGATTTAATCCCCTTCTCTCCTGATTGCTGCAGCAGTAAATATTTAGTAATTGTGTTGATTATTACAGTACGGAATTGTGAACATTTGAAACTGCATAGCTCTGATTTCAAAGCTCTTAAATCATCCTCACAATGCTTATTGTTTTGGTCTGGGACCGTTCATTTTAATGCTCTGGCACAGAACTGATGCATGATGAGATCAAAACTCATCACCTCCTAAAGATGCGTGGATGAAAACTGGATTAGATCAGAAGTATGTGAGCCATTATCTCATGGCTTATCAGAGCATTCAAGTGATTGACCTCCATGCCATTACAATCAATATGTAATGGCATCATCACCTCAGCTATTATCCAATCTTTGGTTAACAAGCTGCATCTGCTCAGAAATAAAGGTGGCAATCTCATTGTTAGACTGATCAGCCATGGTAAAATAAATGGCACTGTGGAAATGACACTCTTTGTACTGTCCTGATCTATAAAAATAGCCCCCTCCCCCACATGAGGCAGAGTGAGGCAGGTGCCTCAGGCAGCAAACTCTGAGGCGCAGAAGTGGTTAGAAAAGTGTGTCATGTGGTCTGCCCTGCAGCTCTTAGCTATCTTGCTGCCCCTAGGGTGCAGTGGAGGACTCTGTTTCATCATCAGTGCTGAAATAAGATTCAACTACCAGTCTAGTCAGATTTTGTGCACAGAAGAGGGAATGCACCATCTCGTCCTTTGCCTCAGGCAGCAAAATGACTTGGGCTGCTCCTGCCTGGTTCCCACTTGCTGACTCAGACTCCCAGCTAGGATATTTTGATTAAAAAGCTTTATTTCCAAAATCAGGACAGTGTCCCAATATAGCTCAGGTTACAGGTTGCTTAAAGCATGGCAGAGCTCTTCAGTACATAATATGTTGTTCCTGGCACTGTGGGCAGCTCCACAGTACAGGGCATCAAGCTGAGGGAGAAAATAATGATAATGATACCATCTAAGGGTACATACTCAGAAGATCCACAAAAAGCAACTTTACCAAAGGGAATTATTGTGAAAATAAGAAATACTTAGGGTGTTTACACAAAATTTTGTCCTCGCTCAGGGTGCCATATTACTAAAGTATGCCCCTGTCTTGTTTCAACACTTGACATGCCCTCTATGCCCCCCTTTAGAAGAGTGAAGGCGGGG
This sequence comes from Podarcis melisellensis, assembly GCF_964234715.1. NCBI lineage: Eukaryota > Metazoa > Chordata > Lepidosauria > Squamata > Lacertidae > Podarcis > Podarcis melisellensis. The sequence continues at coordinate 28,833,710 of NC_138530.1, forward strand.
GGGGGGGGACAGTTATTCATGGGGTTATTTTCCTGAGTCTCCGGTCTGGGTAAACAAGCAGAAACTCCTATGAGCAAGCAGACAGCACAACTGCCTCCACATCTTTGGAGACAAAGACCATGGTGCCAGCTCATGGTGGGGACATTAAACAGGGCCTTTCTGGTTGCAACACCAGATTGGAAAACTATCTCCTTCCAGTGATGGCCAAACTTGGCCCTCCATCTGTTTTGGGACTACGATTCCCATCACCCCTGACCACTGGTCCTGTTAGCTAGGGATGATGGGAGTTGTAGTCCAAAAGCAGCTGGAGGGTCAGGTTTGGCCATCGCTGCCTTAGATAGACACTGTTGGCCTCTTTGCATATTACTGTTTAGACAAGCTGTTAAGGCCATTTCATTTTGCTCGTTGTTTAGTTGGAACTAATTTGCTCCTAGTTGGTAGATAACGATTTATGCTTCTAGCTTTTATTGTATGATTTGTATATTTGGTAATTATAATAGTGAGCTGCCTTGGGAACCCCATTTTAAATCTAAAGGATGAAGTAGAAATAGGTTTTAAAAACTAAATAAACATTTTTCCTCTTTCTTTTTCAGCTTTAAGCATGGAACTGTTTTGCGGAGACTTTGCAATCTTGCAAATGCCATGGGCAGCTCCCTACCACTTTGAAATTACTGCTGTGTCCTTTTTAAAACAACTATTTCACCAAATATTCTCTAAGGGAGCAGGAATTGAAATTCTCCAAGAGGTCAAGAGAAACTCAAACAAGAAATCTTTCAGGAAATGTATCGGAGCATTCTTTGAGAGTTTCCCCCCTCCCAAGCTCTAAAGTTACAGTACATGGATGTCATTGGACACATTGCATTGTATCCAACATTGCTGTTCCACTGGTGCAACAGACTTCGCTTGTGCAACAGAATGTCCATCTCCTCTCCCCTGCATTGCCCCCAGGGGGCTTTCAATAATCATCGCATAGGAATAACAAGAAACCTAAACTTGCAATACCTGTTGGGACTTCATATTTCAGTGAGTTTTCCCCATGGATTTCCACTTGAGGATGCACACATAACTTCACTTTGGAAATCTACTATTGCCTGACAATCAGATGAAGTAAGACAAGCAATTTCCCCTCGCACCTGGAAATGATTTCTTTGCTCCATCCGACATTTGTAATACGTCAAATAAAATTGGTGATTACGATTTTCAGCGTTGCCGTGCTGTTTTCGAACTTTCTTTCTTCTTTTTGAATAGCAGCACGGGCTCGAAAACAAGGGTGCACATGCCATTGCTAATCAAGACTGCGCCTTCTAATTAGTCGTGCCATCATCAAGCTAAAGCGAAGGAATTCGCCGGAGAACCTTTGACACGCCAAACAGGCTGTTTATGCGTTGCACACATGTATGGGCACTCGGTTTCAGGAGGAGGAATGCCAGATTTATATTCCTTTCACCCACATTATGAATCACAGCCAGTGAAGCAAACAGGATGGAAGGGAAAGTCCAAACACTTTATTAACTGCAGTGATTTTTAACAGATTAAATATGCTTGCACTCATAGGCACAGTCATGATTTCCTTCCATCTCTGCAATACACCATAAAGGTGTACCTGGAATATTGTCTACACTGACTGTCAGAAGCTTTCCAGGGTTTCTGACCAGGGACATTGCCAGTCCTACCTGGAGATGTCAGGGATTGAACCTGCAAAGCAGTGGATTTATCACTGAGCTACGACCCTTCATTGACTGCACTGATTATAAGGAATATCCTATTTGTCCCATTAAGTGCTGTTATTGTTGATTGTTTTCTAGTGATGCATAGCTGGAAACAAAGTGCTTCCTGAACTAGTTGTATGGAGGAAAGTTGTACTGGGGAATGCCATGAAGGGATAGAAAACCTAGAGCAGCAGCTTTTTTTAAAAAAACTGCAGGGTAGGAACTATAAAGTTATTTTGTTGTCTGTTTTAAGTAAGGTTCTTCTTTCTTCTGTTGGCATAATTTGTAAAGTTTGCAGATACAGTATGATAATTGTGGCCCCCAGACTCTGATAGCTGACTCACAGACCCCCTCAAGAGCTCTAAGCCAGGGTTGCTCAACCTCGGCCCTCCAGATGTTTTGAGACTACAATTCCCATCATCCCTGACCACTGGTCCTGCTAGCTAGGGATGATGGGAGTTGTAGGCCAAAAACATCAGGAGGGCCGTGGTTGAGGAAGCCTGCTCTAAGCCTTTACCATTATTTGATGTGTTTATTTTGTAAGCCACTTTGAGATCCAGACATGGTGAAAAGCAGGGTACAGTACAGTTTCTCTCTCTCTCTCTCTCTCTCTCTCTCTCTCTCTCTCTCTCTCTCTCGGTTTCAATTCCCATCCTAAACCATGGGAACAAGGCTATATACCAAGCTAAATACCAGGTTTTCTCTCTAGTATTTCTCTGCTAGTAGCCCCAACCACACATCCTACAGGATTTGCTCTGTGGTGAGAATCCGTAGTCAAAGTAAGCCTACTGAAATTAACATGCCTGGGCTGATCATGGCCATTAATTTCAATGGCTCTGCTCTGAATATGACAGACAACTTCACACTGTTTCGCAAAGAATTAAATCAAATCGGGATTAAAGGTTTTTCTCAGGGTGGAGGGCATATGTGCTGGTGATGGCACTTCTTCTGATAGGAAATATTCTGCAGGCATTGGGGGGGGGATGATACAAAAATGGTGTGTGTGTGTGTTGAGGAAGGTTTGTTGGGGTGGGGGTGAGAAATGTTCCTATTTTCATCTGAGGGATTTCAGAGGATATGCCACAATTCCCATTATCTGAATAGTATTCCCTTCCTTTAGTAAACAGCAAATACAAATTTCCATCATGTCAGGATGGTTTGGCCTGAAGACCGGAAGAAAGCTCCCAGCAACTGCCAGACCAGCCATAATGGGAAATCCAGCCTTCTAGAATGTTCCTGCCTTTGCTAAGATCACAGGCACTTAGAGGCTCAGGGTCAGAAGGCTGACTTCCAGCTGGATTAACTTTAGTTCTGAAGTGAACATCAGATACATCTCCAGCTCTTTTCCCATTAAAAATGAAGTTGAACCGGCGGGGGGAGGGGGACACCAGGGAAAAACTCCAGGACAGCAGCTATTTAATTTAACAACAACAGCAGAACATCCCTTCTTAGCAGTTGGTCTTTGCACTGATAGAAAGCAAAAGACTGCTCTCTTTTTTCACTTGTCAAAGGATACATCTCTCCATTGTCTTAGATACAAAGCAAACCCAAAGAAAACTTCAATTTTCTGCTGCATCTCACCTCAGATGAAGAACCTCAATTGAATCTGACTGACATCTGGACCATCTGGATCAATTATAGCTGCAGTGACCAAGTGATTAGCCCTTGGCTAATTAAGCAATCTGTGATATTTTAAACTGTGGGGGGGTTATTGGTTTTGTTTGTTATTATAGTATGTATTTTTGTGTGTGTTGTTTTTTTTTGTAAATGTCTTATAGATCATTCATCTCAGCTATAAAACAGAAGCAAAATTTTACTCTCCTATGGTTCATTTGGCCTACTCTTTTACACCATTTTATTTCCATTCATGAATTGCTTTCTATAAGACATCTTGAAGTGATTTAACAATAAAAACTATCAACAATAAAAACAAACGTAAAACAGTTAATTATTCTTTAAAAACAACAACATATAAACTAATTTCATATATCAAAACAGTTTCAAATCCAATACAGATAGTATAGTATAGAATCTACTAAAATGCTGGATAAGATTGGCCTTTTGTTTGATCCAACAGGGATTTTACTTAGATTAGCACATACACAGTTCAGGTTTTCTCCCAAATGAAAGGTGTTGGAAAGAAAAAGAAAGAAGTCCAAAAAATGTTGACTAGAGGAATAAATTCTACAGTCATATTATTACCTGTGCAGGAATACACTCAAGCCCATTTATGCTTTGATTTGGATTTCAAAATGTACATAAGGTTCTAAATCCAATAAAACAACAACAACAACAACAACAACAACAACGATGATGTCAACAGGACTTAAGCATCCAAGAACTTGCAGTTCACTGGGTTTCATTCTAATGTGCCCAGGATTTCTAAGCTGATGTAGCACTGGATCAGAACCCCTTTTGCAATTAGTACCATTCCTCTTAAATTACTGAATTCCTTTGGGGCAGAACCAGAATCATTAAAATGAAAACTCTGATCTAGCTTTCCATTGTAAGGTAGCCAAGATTTAGACATGACTAACTTTAGCCATGCTTTGCTGTAAACAAGAAAGAAAGTGTGCTCAAATTCACTGGGATTTTAAAAGTAGCTTTGGACTTAGGATCAGGTATGACATGTTATGGCAGCTGGGACAGCTAATTAAAGCAGCAACTCCATTAATATGATTAATAGATCTCTCATACTTAGATGGGGAGGTTGTGCTTCAGTTGACTAGCCATGCTGAAAGTCACTAGTGTTAGGATGAAACTCGTATTTTAACTGGAGGCCTAAGATTCCAAGTGGCTTAAGACGACAGCTGGTCTCCAGACTGCCAATATGAATTTGTGCACTACATATAATAATAGCAAGGGCATACAATGGAATTAGGACAAAGTGCTGAGCTTCCCTGAACATAGTCCTCTGATTAACTTGAATAACAACTGTACTAGTTCAGCTTTTTGCGTGTCGAGGTCCCCAATACACCCCAAAGGAAAACACAATTGACACTTAATTTTTGTTTACATTTTTTGGCATAATTTTGGCAACAACTTTATTCAAATACAGCAATGTGAGTGGTTGCTTAGGCATTGGTAGCACTAACTGCCCCCGCAGGGGGACAGCTCTGACATTTGCACCCCCCGCGAAGTCAGGAAGGGTAAGTCACCTGGGGGGAGAGACGGGACTGGGAACCATGCCTCACCTCTCCCCAGCATGCTCCCAGGGGCTTGCGTGGCCCTAGCCCCTTGCCAGGGGGTTTTGGACAAAAGCATGGGGGAGCCCCTGGGTTCCTTTAATGGTAAAACCCTTCAGCAGCAGCATTTTGGAGGGGCAGGCACAGCTGAATCCATACCCCTCCACCACCAGCAGCATTTTGGGGGGCAGACACAGCCGAATCCATACCCCTCCAATTCCAGACCAATGCCTAACCGCAAACCTTACAAGTTGTGACAATTTGCTACACGGTAGGCAAAATTCCTACCGGGCCCCTGCCCCAAAGCAGACAACCCCATGACAAGCAATAGCAAGGTCAAGCAAACAGCCTAACATTAGGGAAGGAGGGCGGGTGATCCGAAGCATGCAGCGAAAGAGGACGTCCGTTGCTGCTTGCCTTGTATTTAACAAATAGGGCTGTCAATCACTAAATGGCAACATCTAAATTTCCCCAGTAACAGCCCACCCCTGCTTACGAGTTGGCCAAACCATCTGCCCAGAAACAGCAAGGTGTCTTGGAATCCCCAACCGCAACACGTACTCTCTGTGATGGAGAACATGCTTTCAGAGATTGTGCTTACTTAGGTGTTATCCTCCTAATTATGGAATGCCTTCTAAAACACAGTGGAGGTAGAGCACATTGGGCTGATAATTCCCCTCCAGGAGATGAAAACTCCTGGCACATTGCAGGAAGAGGACCTCTGGTACCAACTAAACTGGCAAGAAGAGGAAAAGTAGGGGGGGGAGAGATAGTGTGCAAAGGAGCAAAAGGCAGGAGTGATATAAAATGAAGCACTTTATTTAAACAAGGGTGCATAACCTCCAACATCCTATTCCATAATAATATATCAACAACAATGAAAGTGATATTCTTATTGTCAATTTCTCCTCATTTTTTCTCTTTCCCTTCTTGGCCCTCCAGCAGTAAAGGTACAGGAGGTTTTAAAGGGAAGGTCTGAAGCGGAGACCCGTTAAGAAAAACCACAGGTAGAGTGAGCCTGTGGTCGTGGGACTCGGCGGGCACCAAGAGCGACCTCGGAAACGAAGAAGGGACCCCGTAAGGGGCTCCGGAACGTGGAGGGGGTAGCGGTGCTGTGAGTTCATCGCTCTTTCCGCGGGAGTGAAGCCGCGCGGCTGCTGCTGATGAGCGCTGACCTTTCTTCCTTGAACATTCGATTGGAATCAACTTACTCGTGAGTAAGGTTTTTGAGATTTGGGACTCTAAATTTCTGAAATTTGGCTGAAAGCGGGAGACGTTAAAAAGGAAGTCCGTCTTCCGGCTCTGTTTAAACACCAAGCAAAGAGCTATAAATCTGAAGCGCTGAGAGGGACTTTTAAGAAGTTGGAGTACACCTTGCAAATTCGAATTAAAGTGCATGGAAAGTTAAGAAAAGTTGAGAATTTCTTTTTTACAAGAGGATATAGGCAGCAACCTCTTCCTTTCTCTTTTGTGTGGATTACAAAGTTTCAAAACAGCTCTCGGGCTGTCTGGATACAAAAATCATCAGACTGCGGTAACTGTATATAAGACTTTAAAGTTACTTTGGGGCTACTTTTGTGGTTACAAATAAGGAACTGTGCATGCACCACTGTAAAGAACACGTACTCTCTGCTAGTTTAAATGAACGTTTGAAGGTTCTACCCCTTGGTTTTCGGTTTTTCTTTAACTTTTGGAACTTTTTGGAACTTTTAAAGAGGGGAATTTAATGGTGGAAACTTTTCACTTTTGTTTTCTCTTAACTTTTGGGAAGCTCCCCCTACTGGATTGTGGAATATATAGTCTCTGGGAACTGCAGGGTTTTTTGTAAAGCTTCTGCCTGGATGTTTACCTTTCGGTTTGTCTTTCCCATGGGATTTACAATTTGACCTTGCTACATGGACAGCTGTGGAATGAGTGGAGCCGCAAAAACAAGAGCTGCCAAAAAAGCAAAACAATCTGAGCTAATACAAACAACCTTGCCGGTGCAGCCTCGCAGATCATCAGTTCCAATAGTTACAGGTCTGCAAGAAGGAGAAATTAAACAGCCAGCTTTTCGGGACATGGCCGCAGGAGGACTAGATCCTGTATCTAAGGAAATTTTGGAACAGCTGGCAGCGTTAAATAAAAAGGCAGATGAGCAGGCCTCTAAGTTTGATCAGGTGACAGCCACAATCAACAAATTGACTGACCAAGTTTCTAAAAATTTAGAGGCCATTGGAAATTTGCAGGCAACAACAGCAGAAAATCGTAAATTAGCCGAAGAAGCAAATTTAAAGGCAGACCAAAATAAAAAGAGGATAGAGGAAGTAAGAGGAGAAGTAAGACCACTGAGCAGACAGCTTAATGAACAGCAAGCCTACCTGTCCATGGCAGAATTGAAAAACCGGGAAAGCAACCTTAGGATTAGGAATATACCAGAACTTGAGAAAGAAGATTTGATCAGCTACTTGACGGCAGAAATATCAAAGTTCTGGGGTATCGCAGAAGACAAGGACTTTAAAATTGTCACCGCCTTCAGGCTGGGAAGAGTAGCAAAGAAGGACAAACCAAGAGATTGCTTGGTCATTTTGAGATCTAAGCAAGAAAAAGATAACATACTCGGCCTTCATTTTAAAAATACATTGGTGATTCAGGGAAGAACTGCAGAAATCTTCAGAGACATTCCGAAACAGCTGTTGGATTTAAGAATTGCATATAAAGACCTCGCAAGCCTACTGAGAAACAACACAATCCCTTATAGGTGGGAATTCCCTCAAGGACTATCCTTCAGCATTAAAGGGAAAAAAGTGAGAATTAGATCAGCAGAAGACCAAGAAAAATTTTTGAACGACTACGGGGAGGACCTTCGGAAAGGAGTAGCAGGTGCCTGGCCACCACCTCCGCCTGGTGCATTACCTCCAGATCTTGACAGCAAGAAAGACACTCCTACTGGCTAACAATTTGATTCAAGATGTCTCTGCAGCTATTTAGTTGGAACATTCATGGTGCAAATTCCCCTGAGAAAAGGAAAAAGATTTTTCACATATTGAGAAAGGAACAATTGGACATCATATGCCTACAAGAAACACATGTGACTAGGCTCCATAGGAGAGTTTTAATTAACAAAAAATTAGGCCAAGAATTTGTTTCCTCAGACAAAGTTAAGAAAAGAGGAGTAGTGATTTATGCAAAAGAGAACCTAGCACCAAAGTTGATATTTAAAGATGAACAAGGAAGAATTTTGGCGATTGAAATCCAAACACAAGGAGAAAAATTTTTGATAGTAGGAGTATATGCACCAAATGAGGGGAAAGCGGAATTTTACAAAAAGCTGCATGAGATAATGTTGGATCATATAGACTACACTAACATCATTTTGATGGGAGATATGAATGGAGTCGTCTCTACATATATGGATAAGTCACAAAACCAAAATTTGACTAAAGATGGCAGACTACCTAAATCTTTTTTTGAACTGACAGACAATATGGACTTGATCGACATTTGGAGGACCAAAAACCCACTAGGTAAAGAAGGGACTTTCTTTTCTGAGGCTCACCTATCATGGACAAGAATTGACCAAATTTGGATAACTAGAGGGCTGGCCCCTAAGACAAAAAAAATAGAGATCTGCCCTAAAACCTGCTCCGACCATAACGCATTGAAAATGGATCTGAGACTTGTGCCAGCTGGATCCTTCAGATGGAGAATGAATGACACTTTGTTCAGAGATCAGGAGATTGTGAAGAAGGCCCAAAAAACGTTGAAGGATTATTTTGAAATCAATATGAATACCCCGGTGGACAAGAGAACAATCTGGGACGCAAGCAAAGCTGTAATGAGGGGGTTTCTGATTCAACAAAATTCTATTAAGAAAAAACTCTGGAATGGGAAAAGAGATAAGATTTTAGAGAAGATACGAGAGGGTGAAAAAAGACTTAGACTTAACCCAAAGTCAAAAGAAGTGTTAAGAGAAATTAAGTTCCATCAAGCACAATATGCCAAATTGATAAACCAAGAAGTAGAATGGAAAATTAAACAAATGAAACAAAGATCTTTTGAATCAGCAAACAAATGTGGAAAATTATTAGCATGGCAGTTGAAAAAGAGACACAAATTGAATTCTATTACCAACTTGGAGGTTGATGGAGAAAGTATTCAGAAACCAGAAGAAATTAGAAAGTGTTTCCAGAGATATTTCAAAAAACTGTTTACTCAAGGTCCACAGGCGGAGGAGGAGATTATTCAATTTTTAAAAAGTAACGGATTGAAAAAATTATCCCAAGATAAACAAACAACCCTGAATTACAGAATAACACAGCAGGAAATAGAAAGTGCCATTCAGAACATGCAATTGGGGAAATCCCCAGGCCCAGATGGACTCACCTCCAAATATTACAAGGTTTTAAAAGATTATTTGATTCAACCATTAGTGGAGGTGTGTAACCAAATTATGGAGGGGAAGGGGGCTCCGGAATCGTGGAAAGAAGCATTCATCACTTTGATACCAAAATTGGAATCTGAAAAGACTCAACTCAAGAATTATCGTCCTATTTCACTCCTGAATGTGGATTATAAAATTTTTGCTGACATTCTGGCAAGTAGATTTAAAAAAGTTCTGAATGAAGTAATTCATAAAGACCAAGCAGGCTTTCTCCCTGGTAGACATCTGTCTGACAACACTAGGAACATTATAGATGTTCTGGAGCTACTACAGACAAATTTGAACACAAGAGCTGTATTAATTTTTATAGATGCAGAGAAGGCCTTTGACAATATATCTTGGAAATTTATGAAGAGAAATTTGGAAGGGATGGGAGTGGGAGGGGCGTTTCAAAATGGTATAGAAGCAATCTATTCAGAGCAAAAAGCTAAATTGATAGTGAATAATGTGGTGACAGAAGAGTTCAGAATTGAAAAAGGAACACGACAGGGGTGCCCCCTATCACCCCTGCTATTTATTTCGGTCCTGGAGGTATTGCTGAACTTGATTAGGAAGGATCGGGAGGTACAAGGAATACAGGTCGGAGGCAAACAATACAAGTTGAAGGCCTTTGCAGATGATTTGGTTTTAACACTACAGGAGCCAGAATCTAGTACTAAAAGAGCTTTAGAATTAATTTATGAGTTTGGTCAGGTGGCAGGATTCAAGTTGAACAAACAAAAAACAAAGGTTTTGGCGAAAAATCTGACTTCTTTAGAAATAGATGAGTTTCAGAAAGAAACGGAGTTAAATGTGGCTAAAAAAGTGAAATACCTGGGGGTGAATTTGACTGGGAAAAATTTGAATTTATTCAAAGATAATTATGAAAAATGCTGGATTGAAATTAAAAAGGATTTAGAAATCTGGTCAAGACTAAAACTTACCTTGTCGGGAAGAATTGCAGCTGTAAAGATGAATGTATTGCCAAAGATGTTATTCTTGTTTCAAACCCTGCAGATCGTGGATAGAGTGGAGTGTTTTGGAAAGTGGCAGAAGGACATTACGAAATTTGTCTGGCAGGGCAAAAGGCCCCGGATAAAACTTAAAATACTAACAGATGCTAAAGAAAGAGGGGGGTTTGCCCTGCCGGACTTAAGGTTATACTATGAGGCAGCATCCTTCTGCTGGCTGAAGGATTGGTTTCTACTAGAAAACACTGATGTCCTAGATCTGGAAGGGTTTAACAATGCTTTTGGATGGCATGCATATTTGTGGTACGACAAGGTAAAGGTACATAAATTGTTCAAGAGCCATATTGTCAGGAAAGCTTTGTTTAATGTCTGGACTAGATACAAGGACTTATTTGAAAATAAGACACCGAGGTGGTTGTCACCAACGGAGGCGAAGACCACCAAAGTACTTAACATGGAGAGTGGTTGGGCTAAATATTGTGAGATAATAGAAAAAGTTGGAGATAATTGGAAGCTGCAGAGTTTAGAAAAAATAAAGGACAAGGTGCGAGACTGGTTTCTTTATGCCCAAATTCAAGAGATGTTTAAAAAAGATAAAAAGATTGGTTTCCAGGTGGAAAAATCAAAATTAGAGACAGAACTACTTGAACCTAAGACGAAAGTGCTCTCAAGAATGTATAACTTGCTGCTTAAATGGAATACACAAGATGAGTTAGTTAAATCAGCTATGATTAAATGGGCTCAAGACATTGGTTACAACATCATGTTTGAAGACTGGGAAAGGTTATGGAACACCGATATGAAATTCACGGCATGTAGTGCCTTGAAAGAAAACATTATGAAAATGATATATAGGTGGTACATGACCCCAGTCAAACTTGCAAAGATTTACCATTTGTCTGATAAAAGGTGTTGGAAGTGTAAGGAAGCTGAAGGAACGTTCTTTCACCTCTGGTGGACATGCCCGAAGGTGAAGGCATTCTGGGAAATGGTTTATAATGAGTTGAAAAAGGTATTTAAGTATACCTTTACTAAGAAACCAGAGGCCTTTCTCCTGGGCATTGTGGGCCAGAGAGTGACAAAGAAGGATAGAACTTTCTTTTTATATGCAACTACAGCAGCAAGAATTCTATTGGCTAAATATTGGAAGGTACAGGAGCTACCCACGCTGGAAGAGTGGCATACGCAGCTGATGGACTATATGGAACTGGCCGAAATGACTGGCAGAATCCGAGACCTGGGAGAAGAGGCAGTGGAAGAGGACTGGAAAAAATTTAAGGACTATTTACAAAAACATTATAAGTTATGTGAATGTTGAGAATTTGTTAAGTTTTTAGACAACAAGCTTCAGATTTCAAATTTTTGATATTGCTGAATTTAAGTTCTGATGATGAAATGACTAAAGTCTAGGGTAAAGTTTCTATATTGAGGACTGTTGGAATTGTGAACTAACAATATTTCCCCTAAACCTAAGATACAATTGAGGAAAGTACAAAACACAGGAAACAAGGTATTAATTTGCTGTAACTTTATTTTATTGAAAAAGATGCAGGGGGTGGAAGATGTGGGGAAGTCCAGTAGATCATGAAAAATTGTTTTGTAAAGTAAGATCTCTTTTTTGCTTATAACCTTTTTCTTTTTCTTTCTGTAAAACTGCTTTTGTTGAATAACTGACGATGTATCTGACCTTGGAAAAAAGCAAATAAAAATATTATTATAAAAAAAAAAAAATAAAGGGAAGGTCTGAATAAGTTAAATTTCCAAAGTAGCAGCAGTTGCCCTGTGATTTAGCTATGTAGTCAGTGACTTTCCCCTTTTTTTACATAAGCAGAGGCAGCAGCACACAGTTTAGTTAAAATGGAGGGTGGATGAAGTTTCTCCTGCCATAGCTATTCCTTCTGAAGAAGACAATTGTCTGCAAGGGGCTACATATTCTGCAATTATCCCACAATCAAATTCATTCTGGTGGAACACAGGCAAACTGATTACTCTTTGTAGTCTTTTGAAAGCATCCTTAGATAATTGCCATATACACTCTTTCAGTGCGATATATAATACCTGAAGGTCTCCACCCCCATCATTCAGCCTGGACATAGATTCAGCTCCAAGGGCCTTCTGGTGGTTCCCTCGCTGTGTGAAGTGAGGGTACAGGGAACCAGGCAGAGGGCCTTCTCGGTAGTGGCACCCACCCTGTGGAATGCCCTCCCATCAGTTGACAAGAAGATACATAGCTATACAACCTTTAGAAGACATCTGAAAGCAGACCTCTAGAGAGAAGTTTTTAGTGCTTAATGTTTTACAGTGGAACCTCGGGTTACAGACACTTCGGGTTACAGACGCTTCAGGTTACAAACTCCGCTAACCCAGAAATAGTATCTTGGGTTAAGAACTTTGCTTCAGGATGAGAACAGAAATCGTGCTCCAGCGGTGCGGCGGCAGCAGGAGGCCCCACTAGCTAAAGTGGTACCTCAGGTTAAGAACAGTTTCAGGTTAAGAACAGACCTTCAGAACGAATTAAGTTCTTAGCCCGAGGTACCACTGTATTATGTTTTTAATATTCTGTTGGAAGGGGCACCCAGTCAGATGGGCAGGGTACAAATAATAAAAAATATTGTTGTTATTATTATATAACGACCATGACCCAAGGGGGTAATGAACTGTCTAGAGTAGCAGGAAGAGGCCACTTGGGACCAGGGGTGCCAGCTTGAATAAAATATTGGACAGAGGGCCTAAAGTAAGCCCCCGCCCTGCATAATCGATCACATGACACAGTGCATGTACACTATTTGAATGGTAATGACCATCAATGGAGGGGGGGCTCAAAGACCCCTCAGCTCTTAGGAGTTGGTTGCTAGGCTTGGGATGATGAATTTATTTTGGTGTGCACATGAACATTCTTAGTCAAGTCAGGGAGAAGGCAATATGCATGTGAATATCACTTGCTGGGAATAACAAGTAGGGAAAGTTCAGTTGCCCATGGTGGCTGCTTGAGGACTTCCCACAGGCCTGGCCTGACCCACATGGGCTCTTCTTAGGTTCTTAAATGTAGCTCAATTGTGTCTGATTTTGAGCCTACAAATCACAAACTGTCAAAGAGGTTCCCATTCTGCACACACCCCATTGACATGTAGGTAGATGGATTTCACAAAAAACGAACTAACATTTTTTTTTTTAGCTTCCAGAACTGACGTAACTTCTTGAAAATCATTTTTGGGCAATATTTTAGTAATTCAAGGTAAAACATAGAAATGTCTGACAGCTGAAATGTCAGAGTTACTCATATACAAATCAAACTAAATCATAAAACAGCCACTGGAGCAAATTTTTTTTCCAACCTCAAAGACCTACAGCAGGAATAGAGATACAAACTTGTACTTTATTTTTAATGCTTTGGGGACATTTCTGGCTTTGACATTTTTGCCTCTCTATTGCCAGACACAAAAGCCAAACACATTGCTAAGATGTTAGACACAATTTTGACAATAAAATGTCTTATGAAATGGATCCTGTAAACTCCTCACCACAGCCAAGTCATAAATTAATTATTTTCATGCCCTTTGCTGAACAATGACATATTGTTTGCGAAAGCTTGTACGATTACCATAAAACCAGGCTTGCCGAAACCACCATTCACAAGTTTTTAATTTTTATACAGGCAGTGACATCTGTGACAAGGAGATCCAACTCCATAAATCGCCAAGTTCTTTCTTCAGATCAAAATGACAGCAGTTCTCTAAGAACGTTGTATAGGAGAAACCACACAGAGATGGGAACATAGACAAATTGGCAAGGAGGTAGCCACTCCACCCTGGAAACTGTGTGGTTGTGGGTTACTGTCCAAGACTTGACCTGAGCTGGAACTCCTTCATGGGGTTGAAGAAAATCGGTTCAGTGGGGGCTGGAGAAGGGGCATGAGAAAAGGAAGACTATGGGAAATAAATAGGTTAGTACCGATCCCTACCATTTGATTCCAGTTGACTGGCCATCCTTTGGTGAAGAACTCTGTAAATTAATGGTGCACTGAGTGACGAATTGCTTCCTTTTGTGTATGAAGCAATTCCTTAAAAGGAATGTAGTGAATTGCTCTTAAGATGTGGAGCCCTCTAATGAGCATCACACCAAATCTACAGCTTGGTCTGAGAGCGGCAGCCCTCTGTGCATTTGACTTAGCCAAAGGATCTGCGAAAAAGCCTCATGTTACCAGACCCAGACGGTTCTCCAGTTATTACCTGTCTTCACGGGTGCTATTATTCTAGCACCAAGATGGATTGTGGAATATATTTCACTGACGAAATTTGATCCAGATTAGCCTGTTTCAGACAGTCTCGTGAACTGGTGTGTTTTCCTTCTCCTTTTGACTAAATCCATATACCCCCTCCCTCTTATTTTTGGATCATGACTTCACGTAAATGGAAGATGTGATTCCTCTGGAGCAAGGCCAACTTACATCAGCAGAGAAAACCCCACTTTTGTTATATTAGAAAGGTAGACAATATGCTCCCATGTCAAGGATACTAATAAAGTAAACAGTAAGGCTGCAGACTCAATCTAAGCCAGCATTGCTGGGGGAGAGTGGGGAGACTCTGAGGTGCTAAGGAAGGTCTTGCTCAGACTGCTGATAGCTGAGGCACACTTTCCCTCTGAATGAAAATTGGAGGCACATTTCACCCATACACACACACCCTTTTTAAAATAGTGAGAATAAAGGTCGCCCGCCCGCCCCCATAATCCTGCACGAGCTGCTATCCTGAACCTGCTCTTCTTACACACGGGGAATAGGGTCAACAAATCTCAGGGTCAGGCTACACATACTGCCTGTTTCATAGCTCCATCCTTAAGTCCAAGGTGGGAACTTCACTCTGGTGGGGGAGTAGCTACATTGCCTGATGGCATTCGTTGCTTTGTCACACCACATCCACCAGTGTGAATGAAATTCAGCACAACATGCTGACCTGTTGCTCAAAAGGCCACAATTCCATAACACATCAGGTACATCGGTGGAAAGGAATGTCAGAAAACTGGACAGAAGGACCAGCATTGTAACCAGGGCTGGATTGACACTGACCTGTTTAAATACAGTGGTGCCTCGCAAGACGAAATTAATCCGTTCCGCGAGTCTCTTCGTCTTGCGTTTTTTTCGTCTTGCGAAGCACGGCTATTAGCGGCTTAGCGGCTTAGCGGCTATTAACGGCTTAGCGGCTATTAACGGCTTAGCGGCTTTAAGAAAAAGGAAACAAACTCGCAAGAACTCGCAAGACGTTTCGTCTTGCGAAGCAAGCCCATAGGGAAATTCGTCTTGCGGAACGACTCAAAAAACAGAAAACTCTTTCGTCTTGCGCGTTTTTCGTCTTGCAAGGCATTCGTCTTGCGAGGTACCACTGTATATTTTCCCCTATTAGAACAATATTAGATATGTTGTTCTAAAACATCACAGGGCATTCTTGTTAATTAAAATGTTTTTTACTTTGGTTTTATGTTGTCTGCTGCTGGTCGCTGGTTGCTTTGTTTCGCCCTTTGGTGTCAATTCTTCCTTTCCCCCTCCCTCCCTCCCTCCCTCCCTCCCTCCCTCCCTCCCTCCCTCATGTCCTTTGTTATCTGAACTGAACACCGCCCCTCGAATACAATGGGGGGGGAATGAATTTGAAAGCAGTAAAGGTATATAAAATTTGTATATAATTTTTGTGTACATGTGGGAAATTATATTATAGTAAGTCCTGTAATGTAATATGACAACATTTACCGATGTAATATAAGAATGTTAACAAATAAATAAAATGCAAATTCAAAAAAGAAAGAAAGAAAGAAAGAAAGAAAGAAAGAAAGAAAGAAGTAAAAGAAAGGTAAGATGCTATATAGGGACATATGAGCAGTGTTTCATTGATATAGCAACATAAAACTATTAAAACTGATGCAATAAAACATACAAGGTAATAACGCATTATGAATATAAAAAGTAGGACGTCATGTGTCTGTCTACGTTATCAGAAACATTCCTTAACCTTTTCTTAACGTTAAAAACCACATGTGTAGATCCGCCCCAGGAAAACCAACACAGTATTCCCGACGTCTGAAAGCACACAGACCCATTACTGCAATCCAGTCTAGATGTAACTGAGACATGCGTTGCATGCAGCACTTTTTTCCTAGAAAAAAGGTGCCGTTACTACATACCACTGAGTACCACCAAGGTGGCTAGATGGAACCTCCACATTCAGCATCAGCCTATCTCTGAAGAGCAGGTGCCTGGAGACCAGGGAGGGCTCGGCTTTAACACAGGCATCTGTTCAGTCAGTGCGGGAAACAAAGCACTGCATCAGACAGACTCTTCAGGCCCCCTAATAATAATAATAATAATAATAATAATAATAATAATAATAATAATAATAATAATAATTTTATTTATACCCCACCCTCTCCAGCCAAGACTCAGGGCAGCTAACACCAGGTATATAAACAATTGATTAAAATACAACTTAAAAATAAGATTAAAATACAACATTTAAATGCAGTGTCATTTCAGTAGAAACTCAAATCAAAAACTTTTTGGGGATGAAGATGTCAAATCTTCACCAAGGCCAACTATTCAGACTGGTCCTACGTGGGCCAGAACAAAGCCAGGGAAGTCCCCAAATAGGAGTTCCATCACAGAAAGAGAAAGGAAAAAGGGGAAGGGGATCAAGTTGATTCCAAGCCAAAGGCCAGGCGGAACAACTCTGATGCTTAGGGAGGCGGACTTAATACAAAGCTTTTATTCCCCCACTAGGAAAAAAAACACACCACCTTCCTTTCCCCTTTTGTGGTTTGTTAAAGAAGCAATCTTAATCCGCTGATGCTACCTGGAAGAGCAAACAGGAACTCTCCCAATGGGGCCCCGCCCAAGACTTCTCCCCTTGGAAGCCGGAACAGCCACTCTGAGTGGGTGCCAACTGCAGCTGAGGCCAGCGGCTTTGGTGCTAGTGGCACACAGGCTCTCACACTACCCTGGGCAGGTGTGCCAGCAGCAAACCCTTGCTTGCAGGACTGAGGAGTTGCCTCCTAACTGATTGTGCTACTCGCGTTGGGCTGGCGGCAGAAGCGAGAGAAGAGTGAGAGGTTGCTGCTGAGGGAGGGGCAGTGGAAGGGCAGGAAAGAGTCCCAGCTTTCTTGTGTGGCTTTATACCCCTCCTCCCGCTTGCTGCTGCCCGTGGAGGCTGAAAAAATGTGCTGGTACTGTGTACTGGTGTGTACCAACAGAAAAAAAGGCACTGGTTGCGTGTCACATCTGATCTCTTCACAGAGGAAGGGGCTAAAGACCCAATCAGAAGATGCAGAATTACCTGTTCCCAGCAGAGGCTGTCTTGAAGGAGCAGCAAATAATGCAGAGAAGAAGCAAGAAGACCCTTCACTGGTTGAATCCAGAGGCTTACAGGAGCTTCTATCGATTTCATTATTTTTTATTTTACATTTCTCACTTTTTTTTTTGGAGGGAGGGGCATGCAAAAGTGACATAGACCAGAAAGAGGCTAGTTCATCCATCGCTCAATGGTTAAAACAGGGGCAAAAAAAAAAGGGAAGAAAAAAAGAAAGAACAAACTCAAGTTTCCCTCTAAAAAGGGGGGGGGGTTATAAAAATAGTATTTCTCTAAAAGCACTGTCAAAACTTTCACCAGTCTACTTCGCAAGTCTTTAAAACTCTCTCTGTGTGTATGTGCGCACACATACCCAGAGCTTATTAGGAATTTAAAACCTCCCATGTCTACAGAAATATTAATTTCTCTCTCAGCCAAACTGATATCTCAAGATTTCCACTCTGATGTGGAACTTGGGGGTTTATGGCCTGGCCATGCCCTGATACATGACACATCACAACATACCTTGACTGAATCATAGAAATCAGACATGGAAAAGACCTATTAGGTCATCTTTTCCACCTCCCTGCCAATGTAGGATTGTTCTTTGCCAAAGGAGGATTATCCTCAAATATGTTGTCCAGTCTGCCTTTGAATGAGTCAGGCAAAGGGGCTTCCACCATTTCCCTTGAGGGCACCAGTCTGCAGTCTGACAGACTGATTTTCGTCTGCAAGTGCTTGGTTGTGCATAAGTGCTCACTATCTTTTAAAATGGAGTAGTCGTCAGACATGCTGTTCTCCCACCTGCTGTCTGAAGAGGCCCAGTCTTGGAAAAGTTGCATCATAGGATCAGGAAGCATTAACTAGTAGCAAGAGGCTTGGAGACAGTGCAGACAAAAGATCCAAGCTAGAGGAGAGAAGACGCTTGTGGGAGAAGCCCATGATATATTCCTTATGCTCCCTCAAAAAAGAGACCCCAGCAATCTACAAAAAATAGGACATTCTCTCATTGGATCTTAATAGTTTTCAGTGAACACAACAAATGAACCACACACCACTCTGGATTGCATCAAACCAGGGACCAAGGACTGTGTGTGTTTATTTCAGGGAACAGGAAATGTTGCATGTACTTCACACATTACCCTAAAACACACTTGTAAGAGATGGGACCTATTGCAGGAGTCAGACTGGACACTCATTCAGTTTTTTTCGTACCACACACAATTTGGAAACCCAAGAGAAGCATCCATTTATTACCAAAAAATAATAAAGAAATAAGCCATAAATTGGGCAATGTCATTCAGCAGAAACTTAAAATCACCAATAAACCAACGTGTCGACTAGAGAATACAAGGAAAATAAGGCAGAGGAGTTACAACGCTCTGAGAAAATAGAGGAAAGTTGCTAAGTTCTTACATGACATGTGTGTGGAAAGGCTCTTGCAGCTTTAATTATGTTGTACAGTGTAATAGCATGCATGGTAGGGTTAAGGGCAAATATGTTTGTCTGGCAAGTGTGTGCTGCAGCCTACTCCAGAGCTTGGGAAGAGGCATTTCCATGCTTGAGGTTCCTCTTGAAACTCACCAGCTGCGCCCAATGCAGATACAATGCAGAGTTTTAGGATGGCAGCCACAGAGGGAAACACAGTTATGAACTTAATTCCGGAGGTCCATTCTCAACCCAAAACCGTTCTTAGCATGAGGTGCGCTTTCGTTAATGGGGCCTCCCGCTGCCACTGTGCTGCCGGCGCACGATTTCCGCTCACATCCCCTGGGGCAAAGTTTGCAACCAGGAGCACTTACTTCCGAGTTAGCGGAGCTCGTTACCCAAAGCGTTTGTAAGGAGGACAGTACATAACCCGAGGTTCCACTGTACTCTTTTTGTAAGATTCCAGTCTCACTAGTGTGTAGGGAGAGAAGGAGGGATTTGCTGATGTGAAGGGGAGAATCAAAGGGGTTTTCTAACATGAGGGTTTGTAACTTTCCTGCTTCAACTTTATCATCTTGCCTATGTGTTACATGTGGGCAACGGCCTACATTTGGGGCAAAACAAGCTTTATCTTACTAATTCCAAGGTGTAAATCAAGCCAAAGTGGGCATCAGTGTTGGTCTGGAGTCAAACTCATCCCTGACAGAAATGATTAACAGGTGTCTTTTTTTTCTGGTATCCAAATAGTTTACCAATGTGCTCCTCCATGCAATCTCTGGAATTAGGAAGTCTAATGTTGCTTTCTACGTCACAACTGTGGGAAAGGTGACCAAGGGTCATAGGAGTTTATATACTATCCCACAAGAAAGGCTGATTGCCCCAATCCATTAAAATGAAGCAGCGAAAAGCCAGGGACAAGCATACCCTGTATCAGAAGCTGCCTTATACTGAGCTAGGCTTTGTAGATATCATACATTTGAAGCACATCTAAAGCACATACACACCCCAAGAATCCTGGGAACTGTAGTTCACCTCTCATAGAGCTACAGTTCCCAGCACCCTTAACAAACAACAGTTCCCAGGATTCTTGGGAGCAGAGTGTGCTTTCTTTTTTCTTTTTAAATATTTTTATTGAGTTTTACATTATTGTTTTTCTATTATCACATCATGACAAATAATAACAAATTAAGTTCCCTGAATTCCCCCACCCCCTGTGACTTCCCTCAACTTCCCCTTCTGGTTTATTACATTTAAACTGGTCCTGCCCACCATACTATCCTTCAGTATTATATCCTTAAATTAAATGTTGTTATATTCTTATCATTTTAACTTTCTCTTTACAACTTCTATGTTTACGTTATTAATTGTAAGTGTTTACTCAAACCCTGCTAGTGAGTCCATTTCTTTACACTGATTTCGTAGATATAGCATATATAGCTCCCAATCTTTTTTAAAATCTCTATTGTCCTTGACTCTGAGTCAGTTAGCTTCGCCATTTCAGCATATTCCATCAGTTTTTGTTGCCATTGTTCTTAGGTTGGTATTTTGTCGCTTTTCCATCTTTGGGCTAGTAAAATCCTAGCCGCGGGGGCAGAGTGTGCCAGTGGCGTAGCGTGGGGGGGTGCAGGGGGGCCGGCCGCACCGGGCGCAACATCTGGAGGTTAGGCTTAGGGGGCGCAAATCCACGGGTTAGGGGGCACAAATTACTTGCCTTGCCCCGGGTGCTGACAACCCACGCTACGCCAGTGGAGTGTGCTTTCAATGTATGGCGTGAACACAGTGTATTCTCTATACTGAGGGCTCGTCCACATTTCCGCTTGTCCCATATCTAGAAAGCATGGGGCAAAGAGAGATATTATATTTGTTTTAATTTATTTATTTGGTTTTCCAAATGAAAATTTAACAGAGATCTATCAAACATAAATCATACAAAACAAGATTCCAAGGAATCTCCTGGACTTCCATCCTCCCCTTTGTGGGTCCTATTATTAATCATTTCCTCCTGCATCTTTTATGATGATCCAACTCTTTTACATCTCCATTGTGTCCAGAATTCACCCTTACACCACAAGTGATATTCCAATCCTACTAAAGATTTTAACTGTTTACAGTGGTCTTTAAGGTAAGTTATACATTTCCCCCATTCCTTATTAAAATTTTGGTCTTCCTGATTTCTGATTCTTCTGGTCATTTTAGCCATTTCGGCATAGTCCATCAACTTCACCTGCCACTCTTCTCTGGTAGGAACTTTATTTTCTTTCCATCTCTGGGGCAGAGAGGTTTTCCGCTTGCCCAGGGATTCTTGGAACAAGTCCAAGCAGTTCTGCCTTTGCTCCACCACTTCCCCCAGAAAACCTGCTCTTTAGTGAAAAATCAGAACAAATGGCGATCCGTGATTGCTGTCTGTTCCGATTCAGCACTAAAGATCGGGTTTCCTGGGGGGGAGCGGGGGGGGGCAACGGAAGTGTGCACAGAGGCTGGCAGTTGCTCTCCAGGGTTTCAGATGGCAGCCTTTCCCAGACCCACCTGGAGATGCAATAGATTTGAACCTGGGACTTTTGGCAGACCAAGCATATGCTATGAGTTATAGCCCTTCCCAGTCATGGTTCTCAATCATGACATTAAACAACAACAAAAAGCAGAACTGGATAGAAAGGATGGGAAAGAGTCGTCCTTTCTTGCAACTCTTCTGTAAAGCTTGCCATATATCTGCAAACAAAACTTGCAAAGCTGTGATCCAGCCGAGGGAGCACTGTTGCGTACATCTGGCCATTTCCTCTCCATTTCCCAGTTCTAGCAATCCTACCCACCCAGCCACCCCCCGCTTGGCCTGTTGGATCACCAAACAGCTTTTTAAATTTTATGTGCGCCTATTAAAAATGGTCTGGCATTTGCAGAGGTGGGGCTGCTAAAGTGGGAACGGAGGGTGTGGGGAGAAACCGTACCATCCTGTGGAGTGGGATTGATGGCTTTAGTAAAATAAAAATAAAAAGCATGCACTTCGTAGGTATCGTGGAAGAGGTCAAGCAGGTTTTTACAACGGACAGACATTCCTGAGCTGTATACTACTAACGACCTGCGGGATTCTGCCTCTCCTCTTCCTTCTTCCTCTGCCAAAATGCATTTAAAAGGGAGCTCTAAAAGTCACCGTTTTAGTAGTTGGTATATTTTTAGAGAGCAGGAATGTCCTATTCATGAATAAGCGGAAAGGTGGATCAACACTGTCAGGAATCGTTTGCGGTAATATATTAAGATACGATCCCTGGTAGACACCGTAAAAGTGTATGGATTCAGAAGCAGGTCTTGGATCTCCACCCAAATGTAATATTTTCACGTTGAAAAATGAACAACATTCTTTCCACTCGCAAGCATTTTTGTTTCTTGTAAAAAACACACACAGGAAAATAAAATTTGCAAATGCAAGAGGGGAAAACGCAAAGAGGAATGCTTATAAACAGCTGATTTTGAAATATTCCATTTTAAAAAAAATGTTCAGAGAAATCCCATGTTTGATGCCAAAAGCAATTAAGGAAATATGTTCCCATTTGACTCAGGGGTATCAAAATCCAGGTATCTATCAGCCGTGGTTGAGCCTGGCAAAAAGTACCTGTGGAAGTCAGGAAGCATGCTTTTTCCCTCTTGTTTGGCTTTACTCTTATTTGGTTCTTTTCTTAGAACTCTCACTGGCTTCTAAGTTTTTGCACCCTGAAAAACACTATATGGGTTTAAGTTTTGTCTACCCCCTGGGCCCACTTGAGAAGTTGGAAATTACAGAAGTCCACTAGTCACAAAATGGCGGTCTGAGGCAGACCCTATCACAAAATGGAGACAGACAGAGGGCCCTCCTACACCCTCGTTTGTTCTCTGATTTCAAGTCATGGGTCTGAGGGGTGTTTGGGTTTCTTTGTTTCATTGCTTTCCCCAGGGAAACCCTCTTCTTCTTCTTCTTTGGCGATCACTCGTAGCTGAGTAAGATTGTCTTCCATAACCACGGTTTTAACAATGAGTCTGTAAGTGACTGTGGAGGCCAATTCTGGATCCACGCGTCCTTCCACAGTGGGGACATTGGTTTCCGGGTGGGAGTTGATCACGGTGTGGATTTGCCAAGTGTGCCTTCCTCTTAGCACATTTCCCCCTTGCGTCCTGAGTTTGAGTGTCTTCAAAGCCCATGACACCTTTGGTAAAGGCTGTTCTCCAACTGGAGCACTCAGTGTTTCCCAGTTGTCAATGTTTATACTACATTTTTAAAGATTTGCCTTGAGACAGTCTTTAAACCTCTTTTGTTGACCACCAGCATTATGCTTTCCATTTTTAAGTTCGGAATAGAGTAGTTGCTTTGGAAGATGATCATCAGGCATCCACACAACATGACCAGCCCAATGAAGTTGATGTTGAAGAATCATTGCTTCAACACTGGTGATCTTTGCTTCTTCCAGTACACTGATATTAGTTCGCCTGTCTTCCCAAGTGATGCGTAAAATTTTTCGGAGACACTGTTGATGGGATCTACATTTGTTATGATCATTTCCGACGGCGGTCTTTCCCTGATCCACCTGGACATGCAAGAGATTGTGTGGATGGGTCTACAGACACAATCAGCTGGCAGTTGCTGACACAATTTTCTATACATACTCTACCTTTGGAAATTGCTAAATGGTTTGCTGCAGCTGCATTTCCTTGTTGTGGAGAGTTCCAGAGCTCAGCTGTCCTCCAACTTAAGGAAATAAATTTCCTCTGGAGGTACCAGGGAAAAGTCTCCTCATTTTAAGCAAGGGAACTCTGGGAAGCAGTGACTCCTCAGAACCAGCCTTCCTCACCAGCTACGTCTGCCACCTTCCCAAGCAGCCAGACATTACAGGAGCAGCCGATGCGACAAGGTTTTGCGTCCCTTTGATGAGAGTGGCTGGGAGATGTGTTGTGTTTGTAATATCTCTCTGATGAGCGGACACCACCGTCTGCATGGGATTTCCTGCAGGCAACTTGTACACCCTGCACCAGGCTGCCCACCTGATGCAGAAAAGCCATTCAAGGACTTCTCCATTGTCTGTCTTGTCTTTCTAAATTCAAACTGCAAACTGGCTGTTTCTAACCCCAGCCCTTCGGAGCACTCATCTCAAATCCCACCTCTTAGCACAGGTGAACTGTGCTCATTCAGGAAAACACCCACCGGCATTAAGAAACAATACATTCGTATTCCTCAGGTCCCTGGCCATTTGTTCACAGAGATTGAGCTGAACAAACTCACAACACTATAATGTCCAGTTTCAACCGATGGAAATGGAGAGGAGTTGTCTTGGGCCACATTCACACCACACATTTAAAGCTTCCCCCAAAGAATTCTGGGAGCTGTAGTTTGTTAAGGATGTTGAGAGTTGTTAGCAGGCCCCTATTCACTTCCCAGAACTACAATTCCCAGAGTGGCTTTAAGAATCAACCCCTCTTCACAGGGAAATCTATGCATTGTGTGGAGGAATAAGGTTCTCCTAACAACTCACAGCACTCTTGACGAACTATTCAGAATTTTTTTGGGGGGAAGCCCTGACTGTTTAAAGTGATGTTGTGGTGCTTTAAATGTATAGTGTGAATGTGGCAGCTGTGGCCTAAGACCCAGCGATGGGTCCCAGCCCACTGTTTGAGAAACCCTGCTCCAGTAGAAGGCTGGAAAAGTAAAACAAGACACCAAAATCTTGTAACGCTTGACGTTCAGCTATGCGCCCAGAACATCTGCTTTTGCAGTGCTCTTACCTTTCAAGTTACTCCGTTGAGGTCAATAACTCACTAGCACCATCTCCTCACACAACTGAATGTGTGCACAGGGTACATTAAACACATGTTTGAGCCTTTAAGCATGTTTCCAGCACCTTTTGGACCATCTGTCTCAGGAAGAAAAGTAGGCCATCTCATAAATGAAAAACTGGGGTAACATTTCCCAAGCCTGTAGGTAGGGACTGTCATATTTTGATTATACTGAAGCTGCTCTGGGAGCCTTTTTGGCTGAAGAATGGGGTATAAATATAATAATAATAATACAGTGGTACCTCAGGTTACATACGCTTCAGGTTTTATACGCTTCAGGTTACAGACTCCGCTAACCCAGAAATAGTACCTCGGGTTAAGAACTTTGCTTCAGGATGAGAACAGAAATTGTGCTCCAGCGGCACAGCAGCAGCAGGAGGCCCCATTTGCTAAAGTGGTGCTTCAGGTTAAGAACAGTTTCAGGTTAAGAACGGACCTCCGGAATGAATTAAGTTCTTAACCAGAGGTACCACTGTAATAATATTGAGGAATTCTTTTATCCCCATAACGGAACTGAATTTGGATTTGTCATTGGAGTAGGGCTTCCCCATGCTATCCATTTCAAATTTGAAAAGCAGAAAGGAGTTCAAAAGTAAATTTGTAATAACTTGATTTAGTGTGGCAGCATCTACATTTGGGACTCCCTGCCTATTGAGCTCAAGCAGGCACCTTCACTGTACTCTTTTCAGCACCTGCTGAAACATTTCTGTTTAAAGAAGCCCAAATGGTTAGAAAGTTAAGGTAATTTTAATCTGTTTTAGTGTTTTAACTTTTGTATGCTGTACAGTATGGTTGTGATTTTTTAAAAATCATTTTTACTGGTTTCTCTTTTTGAAAACTGCTTGGAAAGTGGTTTCCCCTCCAATCAAGCGGTGTCTAAATTTTATGGAAAATAAAGAACTAAAACAAAATGGGTTCATAAACGCCAGTGGCTAATAATACCCCCCCCCCCATTTCTGCCCTAATGCACTACAGGAAAATGACACCATAATCCTATATTTATTAAACTTAACTACACAGATGGTATTTTGCAGACAAGTAAATATTGTGAAAATAAAATATCTGGTATGAAAGCTGTTAAAAATTCCTGCCCCAAATAAGCACTGTTAAGGCATTGCTATGCAGCATAGAGGAAAGAGGGAGGAGGAGTAACATGGAAATGACACTAATTTTAAGTGTGGGTCACTCATATTACAAATGATACTAGTAACCTGGATTTCTCATTAGAGAACTACTGCCAAACTCAGCCTATTGCCAAGGATGATTTAACCACTTGCAGCATCAAACTGACCTCGCTGCATGTGAAGAGAGACGCTTAATTGCCGTTTTCAGTAGATTGGGAATGAAAAACGTCCATGGGTAGGTAGCATTTCAAGCCACACAGATGGTAAGGTAATTCTTTTCCACATTAAGTAAATGTTTTACACTGTGTCTGTGCTTTCAAGAAACTTTCAACTGTTCTATTGTCATGCAAGCCGACTCAAGCTGTGTGCTGCAGCCCAGCCACTTACTCTGATTCTACAGCACTGAAATTGGTAGAAATCTTCTAACTTGCATAACCACTACTGGCCATTGGCTAAAGCATTTTGACCTCACAATGTCCATAGCTCAAAGTAGCTTCTCTGGATCTGGTGCTATCCTTCGGTGCATCTAGGTGCTGCAAGCCGTATAGGTTTTGACTGCTTCCTAATATGCTAGACAGATGGGCCTGCCTTGAAACAAAAAGTTGTAATAGAGTTCAGACCTGTCTTCTGTGAATTTTTTACATCATTCTCCAAATGCTAACCAGTGGCCACCATCAGGTTTTATGGTCAAGAATTCTAAGAATTAATTGTGCATTGTGTGAAAATATCAGTACAATGGACGCTCTGGTTGTGATCTGTGTGGGAAGCACGTTCGCAACCCGCAGCGTCTGCAACCCACAGCGCCACGTCTGTGCATAGGCGGGCTGCGATTTGGCGCTTCTGCGGATGTGCAAAGCGCAATTTAGCACTTCTGCGCATGTGCAAGCGCCGTTCTGGTACTTCCGGGTTCGGCACAGTGTGTAACTCGAAACTGCACAACCCAAAGCGTTTGGAAACCAAGGTATGACTGTACAAACCATCTCCCCGGTAACCAGTGTCTGTTTCAAAATTCTCACCTGCCCATCACCCTTTCCTGATTTGTGTCAGGTAACAGCAGGTCCATAATCGTATATGAGAACATAGGAACCTCATACTGCTCAACTGATTTAAGCGGGATACCCCCAAATTACAGAGGTGTCATCCCCCCCAGCTTCTGATTGGATCCTGGAATGTCCCACCTTTTGGTCTGGTGTTCTGCCACAAGTCAGCTGACTCGTGCCAGATCATCTAACCACAATGTGTTTGTTTTTTGGTCACATGCTCTGGCAGGATTCAGCTGGCTCGCTCCAGAGTGGCTGACCAAAAAATGAGCGTCCCCTTTTGAATCCCCCGGATGCTGGAGGATATGGAACCTACCTTATACAAAGTCATAGAACAGGGGTCAGCAAACTTTTTCAGCAGGGTGCCGGTTCACTGTCCCTCAGACCTTGTGGGGGGCCAGACTATATTTTGAAAAAAAAAATGAACGTATTCCTATGCCCCACAAATAACCCAGAGATGCATTTTAAATAAAAGCACACATTCTACTCATGTGAAAACATGCTGGTTCCTGGACCATCCACAGGCTGGATTTAGAAGGCAATTGGGCCGGATCCGGCCCCCAGGCCTTAGTTTGCCTACCCATGTCATAGAATCATAGAATTGTAGAATTGGGAGGGACCATGAGGGTCATCTTGTCCGATCCCCTGCATTTTGACCAATGTGGGGCTTGAACCCAGGACCGTGGGATTAAGAGTTTCATTCTCTACTGCATACCAATGGTATTTCAAGCAGGAGATATTCCCAGTGTTACCTGGAGATGTCGGGGATTGAACCTGGCACTTTCTGAACACAAAACATGTTCTCTACCACTGAGCCACTTATATGGCCATTGGCTCACTATATGTACTCAGCTGTCAACTTTTATTTTACAGAGAACAAAAGGAGAAACAGGGAAAGGCTAGTTCTAAATTGGGAACAGTAGATTATAGCAAGGTAAGGTTTCAGCATTATCAGTATGAATGGAACATATGAGCGGCTGCTGTAAACTGTTTCATGAAAAGAACTATAGCCCCACATGTATTACTGTAACCTCTTGTTAGACAATTTTCCTCCTGTAAGCTGAATGGATATATATACTGCAATTACTCCTGCAAAACGCTATGGAAACAATTTGATATTTATAGTTTATGATTAATGCTTTATACATCGGCGAAGCCTACTTGGTGCCAAGGCTCCATCAAGGGATTTGAGATTGCTTAATGCCCCAAGTGTTGCTTACATAGAAAGAGAGAGAAAACAAGGAGGCAAACAACTGTTTATATTAGTTGTAAAAAGCTGAGCTTGCATTTAGATTGGGCACTGCTTAGCAGCACTCTATCAACCAAGCTCTTTAGTAATTGCTGGTTAAACTTGCAAGGGAACACAAAGATGTCTTGTTGAAAGACCCATTGTGGCAATGCTCCTTTCACTCATAGATGTGGTTTCAAGATTTCTGACTGTATTTTCCAGCAGTGCTGTTAACTAGTCATTTCTGTGCCTGGAACAGGCTCCCAGTTCTGTGTTTCCCCATTCTATGGGAACTGAAATTTAAGGACAACCACACTGATGCTGTGATTCGAAGTTCTGACTCCATACACAGATGATGCTCTTTTGGTGATGTATGTCCTCTTTGGCACTGTATAAGTGACTACCCAATGTAGAAGGCCCAGTTCATACTGGAGGCTGGTAGCATGGGATAAGAGAAGGGTTCATACCACTCTAGCTCAATGTACAGACCCATACCCCTCCACTGCCCTAACTTAAGTAGGACATCCTGTTTTGTGGGGGCGGTGCTCTCACATGAGTCACCTGGCTCCAGTGAGATCATGTACCTGAAACACACACATTTTGGGGTGCTGTGCTCTCACGAGTCACACAACTCACACAGGAGTGTGGCCCTCAAAGATGTGCACCACAGTCTTACTCCAGGGCATGTTGGAGGGTATACAAACCTGGGCTGTCTCATGAGTAGATGCAGTGGTAATATCACTAATGGTCAGAGTGAAACAGAATTGCATATAGCTATTTGGGAGCCATCACTAAAGTCTTGAGTTTGGGTAAGAAATACCAGGCCGTGAACATGGTGGATTCCATCTTTTAAACGTCTCGGATCCCTTGATAAGCAGGAATGACGATGCAGCTGTCACACAGAGGAAATGACAGCAATGGTTACCACACAACACATTTGTTCAGTAGTTAGACCTTAGACATGGAACAAGGATTTGCCTGTCATCGTTTCATCATCCTTCCAGTGTCACCTGCTCTGTGAACTTGGCATGGGATACTTCGCTGCTAATTTTAATCTCTAGCTAAGCCCCATTCTAAGATGTGTTTGTTGCATGTGTTGCAACTGTAAGTCATTTCATTGGGGGAATTTCTATATTGTACAGGGTGGAAGGAAGAAAACTGTTTCCCTCCCTATAGAAACTGCTTAGAGACTGTTCCAGTAATAGTATTATTAATAAATTTATTAGTTGCATTTTTTGCCACAGTGAACTTTCAGTGACTACCTCCACAATTGCGTTAAATAGCATTCAGGGTTATTTACATCATTTAAATACACATTAACAATGCAGGATGAAAACAAATAAAAACCTTTCAGGGTTGTTGTTTTTTTAAATCCTCCATGTAACCCATGTTCACCTGATAATCATACACAGGGCCCTCAGCAGTTGAAACTACCAACTCTACAGTTCTATGATACTATGATTCTAGTCTTGCTGACATTTAGTTTTCTGTTCTAAGGAATTATGGGAAAACTCAGTCAGGTGAACTCACAGCCTATAGTGGTAGAGCTCAGGCACAGATTTACCACCTCAGAGAGAAATAGGCCTTGCTGAAGTTCAGATATCCTCTGTCAAAAGCATTCCCTGCTGTCTGCTAAGCCTTCTACTTTAACAATGAAAGTGTGCGTGTGTGTATGTGGGAAGCTTGCCCATCACTTGTTCTGAAGACACCCGTTGGTGTTAAAACAACATTGTAAACTCAGCAGACATTTCCTCACACAATGAATGGTACATATATGTGTCTAAGGCAGGCTTTTTATGGATGTGTTTGCATTCCAGTTCTTTCTACCTCTCCAAGACAATTGGGGAGCCGCAGCAAGCAGAAATAACTGCCGGGCAAAAAATAACAATAACAAAAATATTCACAGAATAGCTTTTTCTCCCTACCCTGAACTCCATATTTACATTCTTTCTTTTGCATCCAATGCAGAAAGTTTCATTAGTATCTCATTTTCATTTTGTCATATTTACTTTCCATGGTTTTCGGGAGAGAGTGAGCCACTAGAAGCTCAACAGCTGTGTGGGCACACCCTCCAATTTTAGCAAAATGCCCTGTGTTTGTACATTCCTTTGATGGCTCCATTATTCCTTGAGCAACACAGCACATTTAGTTTTACATCTGCTACAGCACAGCTAACACTTGGAAGTAAGGGAAATGATTGTTTTGTTTCACAGAATTCTGGTACTGTAATATCCTTCTGGCTACAAAACACAGCAGTGTATCAAGTGATGTTTCACATAGTTTGGCGGGGGCCATCTTTGCTGTTGTCTGTTCTGGGTGCCCTGCACTGCGCAGCAGGCAGCTTGTGGCTGCCATTTTGAAATTCCTGCCATGCCCTGGGAATATATAGTTGATACAGGGCATTGTGGGGAATTTAAACAGTGCACCCAATTATGTTAGATGTGCCAGGGCACTACAGGCATTTTAAACTTGTGGTTGCAAGCTCTGTGCTGCTACCCAGTCAGAGACAGCTAGTTTTGGCTCCATCCATCTCCCTGTTGGGTTCTGCAAGGGGGACACTGTAACTGGGGCAGAGGAAGCTGATAGGCAGCAGTGCCATTTCCTGGGCTGTTGTTGTTGTTGTTGTGTGTCATAAAAATAAATCAATACAGAAATACAGTTTTTACAGCAATAAAACCACAAAACCATATATATATATATATATATATATATTTTAAAAAAGTTAAAAACAGGCCTCAATCACAGTGGAAGGATGTACTCTTAATTGGCTGCACATGTCTGGCATGATATAAAAGTGTGGTTGTTGTTGTTATGCACTTTAGATAAAATATCACAAGGTGGTATATAATGTAAAAAGGCACCTCAGTGCTGCTAATGTAGCCGTTTGACTATATCCCCAGAGGCGCACTCCATTTTCTCTTGAGACAGACGGATGACGAAGAATGCCAACAACTACTTATAAGCCACAGATAGAGATAGGTAGGTAGGTAGGTGGATAGATAGATGATAGATGATAGATAGATAGATAGATAGATAGATAGATAGATAGATAGATAGATAGATGATAGATAGATGATAGATAGATAGATGATAGATAGATGATGATGATGATAGATAGATAGATAGATAGATAGATAGATAGATAGATAGATGATAGATAGATAGATGATAGATAGATGATGATGATGATAGATAGATAGATAGATAGATAGATAGATGATAGATAGATAGATAGATAGATAGATAGATAGATAGATGATAGATAGATAGATAGATAGATAGATAGATAGATAGATAGATAGACAGAGATAGATATGTAGGCAGGGTAAAACTTGGGAGAATAAAATTGGCTTAAAAACATCATTTAAAGCATTATTAACCTATCAATAAATACTGATAGGTTAAAATATGTATCTTATTCTGAAAATCTTTAGTAGTATTCTCCCTTTGTCAAGCCCACTTACAAGAAAGCAAATTTTAAAGCCCAGCACCTCAGAGGTCTTCCCAAATGGTCAGCATCCCTAATGCAGCATTCCTACAGATAGCTTTATCCTCCATGAATTTGTCTGATTCCCTTTTAAGGTCAACTAAGATAGTGGCCACCCCTACATCTTGCGTGGGTGAATCCCATTGTTTATGTGCTGAGTGAGGAGGTCCCTTCCTTTTGTCTATCCTGAATCATTCAGTTTCATTGTATGGCCCCAGGTTCTAGTACTGAGAGGTGGGGACCTCTCTGCTCACTTTCCTCACACCACACATCATCTTATGCTCCTCTGTTATGTCCTCCATTGCTTCCCTTTTTCCTAAACTAGAAAGCCCCAAATGCTGTAACCTTTTCTCAGAGAGGTGCTGCTCCAACCCCTTGATCATTTTGGTTGCCCTTTTCTGATAATCCCCCCTCCCTTTTTTTTGGGCAGTGAACAGTCAGCCTATGAGAACCTTGTTTCCCAACAGGGAGAGAAACAAAGCAATGTTTCTCCAAATCCAACTGTGGTATTGGCCTTTCCCTTCCTACAAAGGAGTTGTAATGAAATTCTCCTTTCCCCTGTGAGTTTAAAATAGTCTCCTTTGCAATATGTCATCCGATTAAGCCGTTAAGGATGATTTTGTTTTGTTTTGTTTGCACTGCATTGGAAGGCTTGTGATGACGCAGCCAGCATGGAATGCAAACCACGCCACTGAATTGCAAATCAAATGGAAATATGCCTTTCATCTTAATTATAGGCTGGACAGTGGAATGCACGATATTCTCTCATATGTATGAGACGAGGGAAACTTTCCCAGGGTTTTTTCTCTCTTACATATCTGAATCTTATTTGGTTAAAAACTTATCCATGTGACCCAGTGCTGTCTAACTTCCCATAATAAGATTTTTAAAAATGGAAGAAATGTTTGCCTCATCAATGCCAGAAAAAGTTGAGCACCAAATGAGAGATAATAAGCAAGGTCATTAAAACAGTATAGCGGTTAAAACAGTTAAGACAACAAGCAAAGCAGTAGAATCAAGTCATGAGGTCAGGGAAATGCTTGTCTAAAATGTGTGCCTTCAGGAGCCGGTGGAATGCCAATACTGATAGGACCTCCCATATTTTAGCAACGAGGGCGTTCCACAATGCTGTTGCTGCAAGTGAAAAAGCCCACCTCTGTGTTACCACAAGCTGATAATCATCAGCCTGTGGCAAAATAAACATTTATTACTACTACTACTACTACTACTACTACTACAATGACAATGTTATCACCACATGCTGTAGAGGGAAGTGAAAGGTAGATGGGGCTCTTCAGCCTGGGGCAGTAGCCCATCTAGGAAAAGAAAAACTCTGATCCTAAACCTCCGCTGCCTTGCGGGATATCTTTGGGAGAAGGAAAGGCTAAGGAGTGAACCCTACACAAATCCAGAGTGCAGTCCCTAAGATAGAATCATAGAATCATAGAGTTGGAAGAGACCACAAGGGCCATCGAGTCCAACCCCCTGCCAAGCAGGAAACACCATCAGAGCACTCCTGACATATGGTTGTCAAGCCTCTGCTTAAAGACCTCCAAAGAAGGAGACTCCACTACACTCCTTGGCAGCAAATTCCACTGTCGAACAGCTCTTA
Organism: Podarcis melisellensis; assembly: GCF_964234715.1. NCBI lineage: Eukaryota > Metazoa > Chordata > Lepidosauria > Squamata > Lacertidae > Podarcis > Podarcis melisellensis. The sequence goes on from NC_138530.1 coordinate 28,867,020, forward strand.
CTGTCAGGAAGTTCTTCCTAATGTTTAGGTGGAATCTTCTTTCTTGTAGTTTGGATCCATTGCTCCGTGTCCGCTTCTCTGGAGCAGCAGAAAACAAGATAGTTGGATAGCACCTTGTACACTTTCTTCCAGCAACTCTTGAAGCCAAGCTGGTGCCAAACATACTGCTCTGCATGACATCAGTGAGGTCAAGAGAGCAGTCTGGTTGGCTGGGCAGCCCAGAATCTCCTTACACACTGCCCAGGCTTGCAACACAGGGAGGTCATTTTGGCACTGCTAATACAGCAGTTTGACTTCACCCCCAGAGGTGCATCAAGACAGACAGGTGCCAACAACAAATATTATCATCTTACTAGCCATCTTAAAAGTAAGAATCTGGAGCTGTCACCACCTTCATTTTCCCACAATGCCCCTGGCCTCTGATATAAAGTAAGGTTTGGCAGACAGCACTGAGAAGAATATTGAGTGGTTGGAGCTGTGTGAGCTGCTGAAATGCGCTTTCACCTAGGGACTTTTCAGATCTAGTGCTGGCCCTAGACATCTCATTCTGGCTGGCCCATGCTTCCCATAGGGAACTGGCTGGCCACAGTGAGAAGCGGGTGCTGAACTAGATGGACTTTGGTCTGATTCAAAAGTGGGTCTCACTGGGTGATCTTGGGCTAGGTGCCCTCAGTCATTAACCGATGTTGCAGGTTGGTTATGAGGTAAAATGGAGGTTGTAGTTGCAGAAAGAACCATGTATACCATCTTGGGCTGTTTTTTTGCAGGGAGAAGGCAAGATAAAAATGGTCAATAAAGATCTTATAAATTTAAGAATCAAAGAAGTCAATTGCATCCCTCTGGTCCTTCCAGTGTGGTGTAGTGATTAAGAGCAGTGGATTCGTAGTCTGGTGAACCGGGTTCACGTCTCCACTCCTCCACATGCAGCTGCTGGGTGACCGTGGGCTACTCACACTTCTCTGAAGTCTTTCAGCCTCACTCACCTCACAGAGTGTTTGTTGTGGGGGAGAAAGGGAAAGGAGATTGTTAGCCGCTTTGAGACTCCTTAGGGTAGTGATAAAGTGAGATATCAAATCCAAACTCTTCTTCTTCTTCTAGCATAACCATCTTTGCTGAACACAGATACTTTAAATTTCATTCTAGTTTGATTTCTAAGCTATCCACTATTTCAACATTTGAAACCAAAATCAGGTAAAAACCAATGGAATATGTCACCCACTAAGATATAAAAATACTGTAAAAAAAAAGTGATCAAATTAAACTTACTCCATGCCATTTTAAACACAGCCACTGAAAGCCTTCCTGGAGAAGGCCATAAAGAAGAGCTTATGGAGGAACCATGTGTGGGAAAGACGGCTGCAGAACGAAGCATAGTTAAAGTCTTGTTTGCCTGTATCATTTTAACATACTTGCAAGCCAGCAAATGGATCATAAGATCCAAGTCACTCATAACTGAAATTCAAGGAAATGGAACAGACCCATTACCGAAAATAAGTCAGTCTGAAATAAAGCAATAATCATAAAGTGCCAGGTTTTTGAAAAATAGAGCCATAGGAAATGGGAAGGAAATAATTAGAAAGTGCATTTTGCTATTATGATTATATTAACAGGTTATTTCTCTCTCTCTCTCTCTCTCTCTCTCTCTCTCCTCTCTCTTTTTATAATAGCACACTCATAAGAGGGAGAATGTTTCAGCTGTGGGACAGCAATTCACCCAAGGAGCGCTGTTTCAATGTTCGGCCACAAACAGGATCCTGTGATGCAATCTGCAAATGCAGCTGGAACATAGGTGTAATAATGCATAGCAAATCTGGAGAGTCAACCTATCTGTGGCAAAGGCAGGAAAATGTACTGTTGATTCAGGGATGTGGTTAGTACTTCTGGTAGAGGCTGAACGACGGTAATTTACAATTTCAAATTCCTTTTCACACTTGCTTGAGAAACCAAACCAAACCAAACAAAATACAGACTCTCCGAACGTTGGACAGGCTTGCATGCAGCTCTTGCGTGCTGACCATCAGAATGACATTTTAGCAAAATGGTGCTTGGATGAGATGGTTCCTTGGTGATTGGACAATACCAGTTACTGTGTAATTAATACCCCCACCTATATCTGACTAACTGCATTATGGGTACTTGCTACATCTGGCGTGCTACATCCAGTTGATTAGGATTCACCAGAATTTTGAATCAATTTCTTTTTTAAAACAATCAAATCTAATTTTGTTTCTTTTATTTTTTTAAAAAAATCTTTATTTTTTTAAATTTCAATTTAGGGCCCACTTTTCATAAAATTAATGATCCTGGCATCAGTGGATGGCATGGCGGGACTGTGCCACTCACCTAGAGTTTACATCAGCTGGCTGTAAACACAGTGGGATGGAAAAGGGGAGCACAGTTGGTGTGGTGCAAACACAATGGCAGGAGCACTAGTTCAAGGTGCTTGCATGACATCAACTTTGCTGTTGCCACACTCTCCCCCTTCTCTGGTCCGAAATGCTACTGCACATCGAGTCAAGTAGAGATCAAGTCCAGTATACCTGAAGGAGCGTCTCCACCCACATCATTCTGCCCGGACGCTGAGGTCCAGCGGCGAGGGCCTTCTGGCGGTTCCCTCATTGCAAGAAGCAAAGCTACAGGGAACCAGGCAGAGGGCCTTCTCGGTAGTGGCGCCCGCCCTGTGGAACGCCCTTCCAGCAGATGTCAAAGCGATAAACAACTACCTGACATTTAGAAGACATCTTAAGGCAGCCCTGTTCAGGGAAGTTTTTAACGTGTGATATTTTACTGTATTTTTGGTTTCTATGGAAGCCGCCCAGAGTGGCTGGGGAGGCCCAGCCAGATGGGCGGGGTATAAATAAGTTGTTGTTGTTGTTGTTGTTGTTGTTGTTGTTGTTGTTGTTGTTGTTATTATTATTATTATTATTATTATTATTATTATTATTATCATCATCAAGTGAGCGCTGCAGCTCCATCATGCTGTCCACAGCTTGATCCCAGGCTGGGCTACAACAACAACAAATCAAGCAACATATTAAAAAAAATTAACAACAACTGAAAGCCGCAGTCAAAAACATTCACACAATCTTAAAATTTATCCTTGTCCAAATGAACTCTTGTCCTGAAGGAATGACTGCCTGGGAACCCCAAGTACACCACTTTGGGTTTCATGGCAAAAGAGAGTTGGGATACAGATGTGCGGATGTTATTGGCCCAGAGATGGAAAGAAGATAAAGTCCCTACCAGAGAAGAATGGCAGATCAAGTTGATGGGTTATGCCAAAATGGGCAAAATGACCGGAAGAATCAGAAATCAGGAAGACCAAAATTTTAATAAGGAATGGGGGAAATTTATAACTTACCTTAAAGACCACTGTAAACAGTTAAAATCGTTAGTAGGATTGGAATATCGCTTGTAGTTTAATGGTGAATTTTGGACACAATGGAGAGTTAAAAGATTTGGATTATCATAAAAGATGCAGGAGGAAATGATTAAAAACAGGACCCACAAAGGGGAGGCAGGAAGCTTAAGAGATTCCTTCGAATCTTGTTTTTATGTTGTAAATTGGATATGTGACTGTAAAATTGTCATTTGAAAAACCAAATAAATAAATTTAAATATAGAAAAGAGATACAGATGCAACCCACTGTAAATAAAGTTTACAAATTTCATTTCTGATACACACCCACCCGGAGTGGTGAACAATATAATAGTAAAAATCACAAGAAATAATAACACACACCCCCCGCCGCATTATAAAGAATCAAGTAGCAGGAGCAATTTACAACTACCAAGAACCTATCGGAGTGAAGGGGATTGTGATCCCTTTCTACATTCCTCTCCCCTGATTCAGCCAGGTCTCCAGAGCTCAAGGAATCTACAAAAGGCACGTTTCCATCCTGTGCTTAGTTCAGTCAGAGAAATCCAGTTGTCTTTAGCAATTGCACTAGAGAAATGCACTTAGAAAAGTTATGAGCAAATAACAAATCTCAGAGATCAGATACCCTGGGAACATGCAAACCCCCTCCATAGTTGAACCGATGCCATAGATAACAAAAGAATGGTGTGTGCCACTTCCCTATACATGTTCAATTTGCTTTTTATAGCCTGATTACCCAAATCTCCATATAGGCCCTGAGTTCTTCAGACTTGATGTCACTGTATGAGCGTTGAGGATGCTGAACTGGTGTATGACTCATTTGTCAAAAAATACTGCTGGCTCTTCCAGTGGATTACATCCTGCCACCATGTCATAGGAATGCTCACTTCTCTTATCTGGCAGTTCCAGGAATGCTGATGTACAGCAATCACTATTCCGCTCTCTAAACCTCTTCCGTTTTCCAAGCATGGTATTCTTTGCAGCTACAGGCAGGAGTCAAGACCAATTAACCTGAGAGATAGGTCAAGCTCAATTCAGTTTTCAACAGTCTGCCATTCTATTGGGAATGCAGACCAGAGGCTCTGAGGCCGACACACAGCTCTCTGCACACTGAGGCTTCTTCTTTTTCTACAAAGGTGCAAACTGACAGCATTTACAAAGAGTGCCTGTAAAATGTTTACTTCCCAGAAGAAAAAGGATATCCCTAGAACAGCACGCTTTGTATCATATTGAATCAACATTATATGTAGGGACAGACCATTCTGCCAGTGACAGCTTCTCATTTCCCCCTATTATTGTTGGCCCCATTTCTGAATCGGTTTGTGAATTTTTCCAAAAAAGCTGCATGAAAATGTGTGTGCATTTTCAAATGCATTTCTTATTTTAGATGAATTTTGCAAGCAATTTCTCCGAATATAATACACATTTTGCTATGTTACTTTCAAAGATATACCCAGCTTTTGTGTGCTTTCCCCCCAATATACACACTTTTCTACACAGTGGTTTTGTTTGGCGAGCTGCATTATAAAATTCAGAGAAGAGGGAATTTCAAAGCAAAGCTGGGGTCGTTTGCATAACGGTTCTGAAAGTGTGAATTAGATAGCTTTGCACAAAAATGTGGATGGAATGAAGACAGGCTTGGTTCCATTCTAGCATTTCAACTTGGCTTTAACCATCGCTGTTATGCCTTCAAGGGTGTCTTTCAAAATGCAAACCCTCTTATGGGTTGTTTCAATCACTGTGTTCGAGTTGTCTGACTCCCTTTCCGTTTGGCATCCTGCAGACTGCAGCAGAAACAAGCACATTCACTGATAAGGACGTTCCTCATTTTCCTTTCTCCAATTAAAGGAGTTAAAAGACTCCCTGAACTCGACCTCTGTATTCTCTGTAGTCTTTAGTCCATGGAGAGCCTTTTCCAGTGACATCCATGCCAGTGGCAAGAGCTTTCAAAGAGAAGAATACATCCTTGTAGAGCCTAACAAAAGAGATGAAAGGAGCTTCTTGTAAAATTATCTTGCACTTCATGCATCTCTTGGAAGGCTCTATATAAATAGAACCAGAACTTTTGTGCTTGATGCCACTTGAGCATGTTATAAGCAGCAACAGGTGGAAGGCGTGCTTTAGCAATTGAGCCAGTTATAACAACCATGCTTCATAGGTCTGTTATAACTAATGCAAATGCCACATGCATTTTTGGGTTAGGCTAGATCTAATACCAGTCTTTCTCTACTCCCACCCCCATGGCTTCATTGAATAGTTAGAAAAACACAATCAACTCAGGGCTCATCCAGATTTCCTTTTGTGCTCTGTTCCTAGGCACAGATCTGTGTCTGAGTCTTGTTTTTTGCCACTTTCCCTGCAAAAACCTACTCTTTATTGCTGAATCGAAGCAAAAGGCAATCTGCAGAAAATCGGAATTGCCATTTGTTCTGATTCAGTGTTAAAGAGCGGTTTTTCCAGCAGAAAGCAGTGCAGCAAAGCAAACTAACTAACACCTGGACAAGGAGTGTTAAAATGCATACCCGTGGCTAAAAAATGTGGGGCAAAAGGTAAGGGTGGATGTGCCCTTAGGGTGAAATGTTGGCAGGAATAGATTGAAATAGAGATGGACAGAATGCATTCCCCATGGAAAATCTTACAAAGATTTAAAATGTAGGCTTTGTAAGATAGCATTTACCATTTTAGCTTAGTTTTGGTGCTTTAACAGTCTTCCATTTGACCCCCCCCCCAATTCACTTGTTAACATGTTTGAAAGCAACAGTATGCAAGAGTGGAGATTTCTTCTTTCTCATATGTTCTGGGCAGCATGAAAGATGCTAGGAAAGGACATTGAGGCGTCTAAGGCAGATTATTCTGGTGGTAAAAGTAATACTGTGCTAAATAAGTCCTTGAGCCTTGTTTACACACCCTCTCAGTGCAGTGCATCTCCCAGGTCTGCTGTGGAGATAAAAGAGGAGGGCCATCTGTATCACTCTCAGGTTCATGAGCATGAGAGTGGGGTCATAGGCAGCCATCTGGAGTGTCACAGGGGCCAAGAACCAGCCAAAAGTCAGGAGTGAAGAGTAAGTCAGGAACCACCAAACTAGGAAGTGAGTTCAAGGAGCAAGTTAAGACCAAAGGGTGAGACAGGACCAAAGAACAAACTAGGGGTCACCATCAATGAGTAGCTAGAAGTCAGAACCAAGAATAATAATGGATTATAGGGTCAGCCCTGGGCATCATGATGTTATGCCACCATTTAAAGAGCACTGGGTGCAGGCTACAACACAGACTTGGCAAAGGCATCTCCTTTGGTGGAACAGGCCTGGTGTGACTCACAGCAGCCAATGGTTCCACTGCAATGGTAATATAGGGGCTGTCCTCTCTGCTGGTCTCCACTACTCCCTTTCCGGTGGTTGACCAAGCTGCCCGAAACCTTGTTTTCCGTTCAACCAACTGATCTGAACCCAGAGCATGCAGATGGGCAGCAATGACAATGACAAGGAGATGGCCTGGACTATCTGCATCTTACTCAAAGGACCCCAGAGGCCCAGAATCCGGAGCTAACACACATTTTGGGCTTCAGTGAAGTGGCTCACCTATATCAGTGATTCATGCAGAGAGACTGTAAGAGTAAAATATGTTGTGTCTTGCTTCATGGGAACCCACTTACACTTCAAAATATGCCTCTGATTTTAATTGAGGCACTCCCAACCCCACCATATGCCTTAGCCATGGCTTCCGCAGTACCAGAGGCTTTCCCTGAGCCCCGTAGCTTACAGATTCTTCTGTCAATCCAGTGACAGTTTCAACTTCTTGGGAAAGCAATCAAAGGGTGAAATGCAGAATGTATACGAGGCCTTTAAGTGCTGCAAGAGGATGTAAAAGGCAAGCAAAAAATAATGGATAGCTTTTTGGCACTGGCATGTACACGGAATACTCGCCAAGGGTACTTTGTATTTTGTAAAGTGAATGAAAATTACAGAAATGCCTAATTCTGGGAACCAGAAAACAAGGCAAAGGAATCTGGAGAACTTGAAGAGAGGGAAGGGAGCAAAGGGGGGCAAAAAAACCCCTGAGCCAATAACTTCATGTGATCCAGAGATTGGTAGTATAATGCAGCTCCGCAGGATAAGAATCCCACAGTTCCTATACCACAGTCCTCATTTATGAGTCTGTCTGCAGCAGCATTCTTAGTCAAAGGGAGGAGGGGAGAGAAGTAGGCTCATTCATTACAGTTTTGGAAAGAAAAAGAAATGTAAATTTACAGTGTTGTATTCTTTTTGACCAATAAGAATGTATAGCATCTGCCTATTTGATGACTCCGAAGGCCACTCTGCATTGTCTTTCCCTGCAAGAAGGTCGTGGAAAGCAGTCATGGGAAACAAGTTTATTGTAAAGATGACCCCACTTGGTCCACTTCTGTTAGAGTTTGTGGGCCAAGATTCTGTCTGGCTATTGAAAAGAGGCATAATTCCCCTCTCAGAAACAATGCTAATAATTGCCTGAATTCTGATTGCGACCACCCAAAAGGAAATAACCCTTTGCAAATGTGTTTTCGATTGCACAGAGCTGGATGAAAAGTGAAACAGGATTTGAATCGTAATAATAATAAGAAAAACAGATTGCGGAAGATGTTCGCATATTTCAAAATTAGTGTAGCTTTCTCCACACCCCCTCAAGTGCTTTCAAGAAATGTGGGCATCATCTATTGAGAAGGATCCAGTCCTTTTCAGGCTGCACTGCCATGCTGAAGTGTTGCACAACAGCACACATTTTATAATATTTTCTACTGCACTCTTCAGCCATTGGAATTTGTAGCAACCATTACTGTTGCTATTTAATGTATGACTGGTTTACTGGGACATGAGCTTCCGTACGTGACAAACTACTTCATTCTCTACAATACATCTTAGTAAAAACCAGACAGGGGATACTGAGGGCTCATAACTGCAATATCAAGTGATGACTTGCATATGTGGAGATGTGTAAAACCCTCTTCAGAAGATGTTCTTTTGATTTACCAAACTCTCCCCACTTCCTTAGGCTCTAGTCACATGGGAGTAAGTCTTATTAAACTCAGTCAGAATTGCTCTTGAAAAGAATTGCGCTTTTGAATGTTTTAACCAAGTAAGGTAAAGGTAAAGGGATCCCGACTCTGGGGTGGCCGACTCTGGGGTTGCGGCGCTCATCTCGCTTTATTGGCTGAGGGAGCCGGCGTGCAGCTTCCAGGTCATGTGGCCAGCATGACTAAGCCGCTTCTGGAGAACCAGAGCAATACACGGAAACACCGTTTACCTTCCCGCCAGAGCGGTACCTATTTATCTACTTGCACTTTGATGTGCTTTCGAACTGCTAGGTTGGCAGGAGCAGGGACTGAGCAATGGGAGCTCACCCCGTTGCGGGGATTTGAACCGCCGACCCTCTGATCAGCAAATCCTAGGCTCTGTGGTTTAACCCACAGCGCCACCCGTGGAACACCCAAATTCTCCCCGAATTTAGCTTCAAGCCAAGTAATACCCCTAAGAAGGTATTACTGATGGACTCTGTGGATAATACTGAACATTTCTTACTTTCCCCCTCGGCTAACCTCCCATACTGAAAGTGAGTTGACTGGAGGCAAAAGGCTTAGGAGACATAGTTGGTTGACCAAGCTGCCCGAAACCTTGTTTTCCGTTCAACCAACTGATCTGAACCATAGCATGGTATGTAAGAAAATTCTGAACTACGTAGGGAGTTGATTGAACTTGCTGACCGGATAGTGCATGTATCTGGCAGAATGCAGCACCTCATTTAAAAGCCTTTATAAACTATCATGTAACATAGGACCATGTGTAGGGTTGACAACATCCAGCTGGTTCTAAACTGGCCTAGCTGGGTTTTCCTGCTTACAGAAAGTCCTTTTTTTTTTTTTGTAGGTTACCTACAGTGAATGTCAGTAAGCCCATTATTCACAGTTGCAATGTGGGGTGGGGTGGGGTGGGAGGAGGGAGAGAGATTGGTCCAGTACAAATTAGAATGCCTGTTTGATTTTTTTTTTTAAAGAAAAACAGCTACATTTCTGTCTAGTGAACAGATCAACTGCAGTTACCCATATTGTAGTGTCCTATATAAAGTTATGAAATTTGTTGCAAAAGAAGCAAGAAAAGAAAAGAAAAATAGTCTGTACCAAAAGGCAAAGCTGATCTTTGAAATAAATAAATGCAAAAGACCTAAAATATTTATTTCACCTTAATGGAATCAATAACAACTCCGATACATTTTATATATGATTTTGTCTGCTATACACATTTTTTTAAAGCAATTTTGCTATTATAATGCCAGACAGTGGGGTACCCATAGCAGAGTCACATGACCAAAGACAAAATGAGTTCAGTGTGAGAGTTGGGGATGTAACTCACAACCATTCCCTGTACTTGAGCTGTTCTTCAAAGAAGCTCCTTTTGCCTTTCCCCCAAATGGCAATAAGGAGCAGTCCACTCGGGTCCACCCTCCAAACCATTGGCTCTGTCCAGTACGAAAAAACACTAGTTGCAACAGTGACAAACAAACTATGTAGCAATCCAATTGTCAGAGGAGGTGAACCCCAGTAAGATCTTCCCATGGTTATAAAGAGGTGAAAGCCCATATACCACCCGGACAATCAGGGGACATCGGAAAATCCTTTCATGGCTCTGTGAACCAGCAAAAGTCCAAAACGAGTTTGAATGACACGCATGGTATAATACAACCAAAACTCTAGTCAACCAAGGTGACAGCAAAGGTGGTTTGGCAAGTCAATAACTAATGGTACTACATCCTGGAGACATTTCTATGCACTTAACAATGTGCAGTAGTGAAGCAGAATCTTGCCTGCACTCTCACCCTGTTGTATGCTTGCCCCTAGTTGAGCCAACCCACATCTGATCAGGCAAGGCATGAGAAAACACAAGATGTAACACAGCTAAGGTAGATCCACATAGTGATCACTGGTGGTTGTGTCCATCTTGGCTTTGCCAAGAGTCCATCGTATGCCTGAGCATGGAAACCTTTGCTTAACAGAGTGGAAATGTGCCGTGGTGCAAAAATAAATAAAAGTGAGCTTGATGGGAGTGCAGAGCCCCTTTCAGTTTATTTATAACTTATTAAAGGCTAAACATATTGCTTTCACAGTTGAAACCTGTTCCGAAACATTCCTCAGACATCCCAGCCCACGGTAGTTCCTTCAGAATTATGTTCAGCAGTTGTCTACTAAAGCAACATTCTATTATTAACTAACATGTAATTAGTTCATTAAAAATATCTCGGCTGAACGCTGTGTAACTTAATACAGCTTACTAGCCAAGGAAGGAGATTTTAAGCCCTGTGTAAATGGCAGCAAAATTACAGTGCAAAGAAGTAGAAAAGAGATGGGTGCCAGCTGGCAGAGCCCACCGTGTTTCAGATTACTTTATGTTTATGACTTCTCTCTCTGTGTGTGTTTTCTTCTTCTTCTTTGAATTAATTAGATTATGCTACTCGAGAGTCATGGAATGTCCTGGATAACTGCCAGGACGATCTGCACGGCATATCTTAAGATTAATTAAGGTACTTTAAATTTCGCTTGTATGGGATATTTAGTTTTGCTGTATTTTGAAAACTGGCAACAGTGGGGGCTAACCATTAAATGGATGAGAATGAGGTGGTACCAGCTTATTCATTTAATTGCCTCTACTCGGAACATTTCAGAATGTCCGCTCAGTTTTGAAATCAGTGGTTAAATCAGTTCAGTTCTGAGAACTTCTGTCTGCTATCTTCGTATCAGCTCATAGAGCTTAATTTTAATCTATTTATATTTGTGTGCTCTCTGTTGTTGTATATGTTTGCATTCTGGCCGGTGACCGAAATAAATTGATTCATTCATTCAGTCTGCTATCTTGATTCAAAATGGTGTCCACTTGTATCCAAACGGATGAAGATCAGCTCCTTGATTTTAGGAATCATCACTCAAAATTTGGTCATGGTATCTTAAGAGGTGTGTATCCAAGTGCTTAAGTTTCTAGACTCAGGAGATCTAGGTATTGCTGCCTTTATTTTATTTGTTCCATAAAATTTATACACCGTTTGACTGTAAAAAACAAAAAACCCCAAGTTGTTTACATTTGCTGCCATTGCTGCAGACGAAAGAAAGAAAGAAAGAAAGAAAGAAAGAAAGAAAGAAAGAAAGAAAGAAAGAAAGAAAGAAAGAAAGAAAGAAAGAATCTCTGTGTATGTCTTAACCGAACCTATCCCAATAGATAGAAAAAACTTCAGGGCAGATTTTGTGCATTAAGAAACATTTACAACTGATGGTCATGCTTTTAAGATGCACCAAACTGTACTGCAAAACTCTGACATTTTCCAAGATATATTCACACAATAAACCAGTCCTAGATCATTTTACAAGAGCTTACTCTTATCAAACCTTTTTCGCTTCAGAAAAAAAAAATCCCACCTATTCATTAGCACCTTTTCTAGCATTAAATAAAGATGACATCCGTTCTGTCTGTTAGCTTAAGCAGTGAAAGAAGAGAACAATAGGATGAGTTTTCCAAAGCTAATAAAACTATTCAATACAAAGATTTTATTTTCCATCCCACATGAATGAAAGGTCATATGCTCTTTAGTACTGGAATAGGGTGGAGTAATGATCAGGAAAATACTCCCAGCAGAGGCTGCTGAAAACCATATACATTTTTTAGCCGACGCCTCAGCTTCTGAAGACTCAGACTTTGTGCAGATATGCTGTGGATTTAGCTTCACATAGGCTTGAGCCCCCAATCTATTTAATTTTAGTAAGAAACACTGAAAGTAATGAGACTGAAGTTGGCTGCTGCTCCTTTGCTCTTTTACAGGAAACAGGCATAGCTCAGTGATAGAGTGTCTGCTTTGCTTGTAGAAGCTATCAGGATCAACCCCTGGCCGCTCCAGATTGGCCTGGGAGAATCTGAAGCCCTAGATACCAACAACCAGTTGGTGTTGACAAGACTGAGCTGGGTGGATCAGCAATATAATGTAGCTTTCTCTATTCCTTCTTATGCTCTGTGGATTTCAAGGGGACACCCCCAATTTTCACTGCACCGGGAGCCACTATCACCAGTAAATAAGGTGGAGCATTTATGAGGGCTGAATGGTAGACAGAAGTCTGAGATGTCAGAAGTCAGCAAGAACCAGCTGTGAGACCAACACAGTAGTCAGGACCAAAGAGTAAGAAATCACACCAGGAGGCAAAGTTAAGGAGACAGAAGTTGGGGAAAAATCAGAACTGGAAGACAAACATGTCAGAACAGTGGTGGCTGGCGATCCTTGGGTTTGGTGAGGCAGAAGACAGAGAGGCCAGTAATAGGTAGAGATACCACACCAGTGTCCCAGAAAAACTGGGTCATCCCGGGTTTTTATTGCAAAAGAACAGCAGCCATTTTGGTTGCTGTGACCCTGAGCAATTTCACAGTACAATTTCCTCCTGAAAAAGAACACTTTGCTCTGGGGGGGGGGGGCAGCAATCTTGCTTGCCACCCTAAAATGTGCATTTTTTGGTGCTGTGCCTAGAAACAAAACACTCTTTTTTGGGGGGGGGAGACCAAAGCGTGAAATCATGAGAGATCACCCCAACCAAAATGGCCGCCGTGCTCTCACGATAAAAAGGGGGAAGTTGGCATCCCAGATTTGGGCTTTGTGTTGCATGGTATGAATGGAGGCCGATCCAATGGCAAGCAGAGTCAATTCTAGTTTTGCCTCCATCCTCCTTCCTTCCATAATGGCAACACTGAGGCTAAGGAAGAAGAAACTCGCCTCCAGCACCACCCCCTGGACTGAATGTAAGTAAGAAGGCAGGCAGGTGGGGGGTTGGCTGAAGGCAAACTGAGGCTGATGGGGCACTGCCCCATTTGCCCTGGTGGACCAGCTGCCATTGCAGAACAAGGCAGAAGTGGGAGCCAGGCTTAAGGAGGAAGCCAGAAGTCAGGGCCAAAGAGTGAATTAAAACAAGAGGATGTCAGGGTAAAATGGTAGCCAAGGATATAGGACCACACCAGAGTTCGGAAAGCTTCTGCTGCTCAGGCGAGATTCATTGAAAACAGGAAGTCCTCTTATACTGCTTCCTGTCCAGGAGGATCCAGTAGGCAGTTAGGGTGGGCACATGGACTTTAGAATAAAGGGAGAGCCCTGCTGGATCAGGCCAAAGGCCAATCTAGCCTATCATCCTGTTTCCTGCAGATGTCAGCCAGAGACCTCAAGGAAGCTTGCAAGCAGGACATGAGCACAACTCACTTCTGCTGTTGTCCCTCAGCACAAGGCATTCAGATGCAATACTGACCATGACAGGGCAACCATCATGACTTGATAGCCTTATCCTCCAAGAATTTTGTCTGTTCTTTTAAGGTTGTCCAAGTTAGTGGCTTGTCACTTCACTGAGAAGTTGCCACCTGCAGTTCAAAGGTTCACCACACAGGGGAGCTGCACCCTTCTTTGTTTATTTAATTACCCTATTTTTAGGGTGCCTTTCAGGGCAAAGTCCTCCCAAGGCACCTTACAACAAATCTGAACCATAAAAAAACCACAATTTCAATAATGCAGTCCCATTTCAAGCTAGGATCTAAATATGTTTTTATTAAAAAATAATAGTAATCAAAACAACCAACAGCAACAATAGCTCCACAGTTGAAGCCAATATAAGATTAATAATCTAAAAGCCAATAAGACTGGGGTAAACTCAATTAAAAGGTATTTGAAACAGATTCCTCTTTAGGGCCCTATTAAAAGCCAGAATTGATGGGGCAAACCATACATTCCTTGGCAAGCTGTTCTATGGATCCAGAAGCTCCTGGTGCACTAGTAGTTGACAATAAGTGTTCACACACGCTTTAAATGCATGTGGGCATAAAATGTGCAAGGAGAACATGTTCCTGCATGTCAGCTCCACCCACAATGTTCCCATCCCCACCCACTCCACGTCTGAGCTCCCACGTTAAGTGGGAAGGTTTGAAGCTGATTCTATCTGTCCATATAATAAAGATGAGATGTGAGAGTGTCATCATGATGCAGTTCACTTGGATGCAGATAGGTGGCACTGAACACTACAGCATGATGAGAGGCGGTAGATGGGTGGACCAGGCAAACCATAGAGAGACGGCCAGAACAGACCACCATATCTGCCCTCTTTCCCATGCTACTCCTCTTGTCAGGCCAACTTGAATAAAAGGGTTGGTGAGTGGGGGGCGGGGATTTAGTGGGTTGGTGAGTGAAGGATTTAGCATGGGTACTGTGGGTTTTGGTGAGATCAGGAGGGTTGTAGTTGTTGAGGGGTATAGGGATTTGGCAAACTGCCATCAGGGATAAAACAGGTACAAATTATTTCCAGATGTTGTCACAGTACTGACAAATTTTACTCATGGTGTTATACTCTCTCACGCATGTCTACTTTCATGAACACATAAGTTTTGCATATTTATAACCAAGGCCATCATAACGCTTGGAAACACACATTGGAAAGTGACTCTTCTGGTAATATCTATTGAACAAAGAACTGCATGTTCCCATGTAGACCATATTTGTGGGCAAAAAATGGCTTATATATTTAATTTATTTGTATAACACCCAATTAAGTATGTCCTCTGGGTGGCTAACAATAAAAAAATTATGGTGGTGGTAGTGGCGATTATCACAGTCTTCCTCCCAAAGGAGCCCAGGGTGCAAAACATAAAAATAGAAAAACAATGCAATTATATATATAGAACAATGCAATTATATATATAAAACAATGCAATTATATATATTTAAAATGATTAAAAACAATTAGGAGCATCTAAAAACATTTTAAAACCACAAACCACAATCAACAAGAGCTCTAGAAATAACACTGAGCTCTAAAAATCAGCCACAGAAGAAAACCAAATATGACAATAAAATCAGCAACAGTAAAGCAAACACCGTAGAAGTCAAAACTCTGAGGATCTTTGGGTGATCTTTAAATGCTTGTATATTAAGAGAACAGTAGGTCTGTGAAGGGAAAACTACATTTCCCAGGGTGGGGGGCAGAGTCATGTGCTTTAACCGCGCTTTCCATGTACTTTCAATGGTGTGCACCTGCCAATGTATGTAGGCTTGTAAATTAAAAGAAAAAGTAAGTGGAAAATAAAAACAGGACAAAACAGGCAAAGCCTGCTTCCAGGACCCATAGAAAGTTGTTATTGATTTACTTATTGGTTGTTTATATAGCACCATCAGTGTCTCTGTCTCAATAAGCTTACATACTTTTCCAACTAGCTACTAGCACCTGGTTGATGAAGACTGCGCACCAGTGACTATTACAGGAAATGAATTTCTCCTTTTTATCTATCAATAAAAATGGAGGTGAAGTGCAAACTTGCCTGAGCGCTCTTTACAGTTCCGTGAAGTTAAATGAGCTTGCAATGAAAAATTTGTAGTCTTTTCAATTATTTCTGCAGAAAGAGAATGCCTGCAGCTGTCGGGGCAGAGCTCAGTTGAATCTGCCAACATTTTTCTGATGCAAGAGCAGACGTAGTTTGAAAGAAATTGACACAGAGGAAGGGTGCAAGGTCAAATCTATCCCCCCCCCTTCTTTCCTGGGCACACTTTCTAAACATCTTTTCTAATTAAGAGGAGGAAAAGCCTAAACAGGAGAAACAAGGGGAAAACAGAAGCTACCTTGGCAGAGGCAGTGTGGTGTAATGGACACTGTGTTGGAATATGATCAGGAAACCTGGGTTCAAATCCTCGCTCAGCCACAAAGTTCCCTTGGTAACCTTGGCCCAGTCATTCTCACTCTCAGCGGAATGTAGCTCACAGGGTGGTGGTTGGTTATACTTGTATTTGCATCATGCCTATTAACCTGGCAAGGACATAAAAGCAGCTACGAGGATAGAATAAGGAGAAGCAACCATGTACCTTGTCCTGATCTTGAAATAAGGGCCAGAGCTAAAGTCTGTACAGTGGTACCTCGGGTTACATATGCTTCAGGTTACATACGCTTCAGGTTACAGACTCTGCTAACCCAGAAATAGTGCTTCAGGTTAAGAACTTTGCTTCAGGATGAGAACAGAAATCATGGCGCGGCGGCAGCAGGAGGCCCCATTAGCTAAAGTGGTGCTTCAGGTTAAGAACAGTTTCAGGTTAAGTACGGACTTCCGGAACGAATTAAGTACTTAACCCGAGGTACCACTGTACACTGCTTACTTGCAAATCAAGCTTCTATCAAGTTTACAAGGAGCATAACATTTACATTAAAATTGTAATTAAACGTTAAAAACAATGTTGCTTTTTTTTTAAGGTAATGAATGTTCCAGGTTGTTAATGTTTCAGGTTGCGTTGAGTTATACAATATATCAAACCCAATAATAACCAAATGTAGCTACAGCATTTTCACATCTTTCTGCTTAGAATGTGCATCAACTCTGTCTGGAAACCCAAATAACAAGGTGAATCAAGGTATGTTGGAGACCCCCACTCCTGTGACACAAGTCATGTCGCCCCCCCCCCCAGCCAAAGAATGCTCTGTCACTGTGTTTCTCTCTACTTTTTTAGATGTATATTATTTTAGTTGTATATTTTTAGCTGTATATCACTATGTTTCTCTAGGCCCGTGGGGACATAAGGCTGTCTGAAATGTTGCCTGTAGAACACTGAAGGGCTCATTTATAATTAGGCAATGCTTTTTGCATTTTCATGCTGTAAACCACACTGTGATCTTGGGATGAAGGGCAGTATATAAATCATCATCATCATCATCGCCACCACACATCAGCGGTGGATATTTTTACAAGTTAAAAGCTTCATCTTCTTTGTAGTCATTTACATTGAGGGACGCAGGTAGCGCTGTGGTCTAAACCACAGAGCCTAGGGCTTGCCGATCAAAAGGGCGGCGGTTCGAATCCCGTGACGGGGTGAGCTCCTGTTGCTCGGTCCCCGCTCCTGCCAACCTAGCACATCAAAGTGCAAGTAGATAAATAGGTACCGCTCCAGCGGGAAGGTAAACGGCGTTTCCATGCGCTGCTCTGATTTCGCCAGAAGTGGCTTAGTCATGCTGGCCACATGACCCGAAGCTGTCTGCAGACAAACGACGGCTCCCTCAGCCAGTAAAGTGAGATGAGCTCCGCAACCCTAGAGTCATCTACGACTGGTCTTAGCGGTCAGGGTCCCTTTACCTCTATACCTTTAAGAACATCACCAGACATCTGGTGATTGTGATGATTTTTGCTGTCTTTTAGGGGTATGTTTTTGCTGCAGTTTTACTGGGTTCATTTTGTAGGTTATTGCATGACTTTCATTGTCATGTGTTGTTCTTCTTCTGACTTTATATTTTTTGCTCTTAAAATTTAGTAAATCGCTGCGAGACTCCTTATGCAGCAAGCGGAAAATAAATTGAAATAATTATAATTATAATAATGTAAAGCTGCTACGTGTAATGATTTTTACATGGGGATAACAAAAACGCAATGTCCTACCTGAAGTATTAAGTGATACAGTTCAGAAAAGAACCAGCAGCACCACATGACCCTACTGATCATGTAGGTGAGCTCAGGCTGAGAAAATCACCATAAACAGAAGGTGACATTTGCAAGCCACTGCTTCATCCGTATCGAAAGAGTTTGTGTTGGCATGCTGAACTCCAGCTTTAATTCATGATGAATGAGTCAGATGCCTCATTCGCCATGAGCCTGGAGCCACAAGAAGTTATTATGGGCAGAAATCAAAAAAAGAAGGGGGAAAAGAAGAAAAGGGATCCAAATGTGCACTGGCCTTGAATCTGCCCTGAAAGGTGAGGTTTAGACAAGCATGCAAGCTGAACTTCAAACTCGGGACATTGCACTCTAGGGAGGCACAGTGACTGTGGAGAGAATTTGCTAACCCTGCCCACGGTTTACCTCTTCCTTAGATAAAGAAAGGAATGTGGTTTCCAAAGCTGTTGAACAACGACCGCACAGTTTTTTGGGGTGGTGGTGATAGCTTTATGACTTTTCCCAGCCATTAGAAGCAACACAGGAAGGAGCAGAAAGATGAGATTTCTCTCAGCACTGCAACCCTTCCTCCCTCTGCCTGCAAAACAGGGAGCTGGTATTTGGGAATCCACCAAACGCGGCGGAGGGGGCACGTGTTCCCAAACGTGGCTCGGCACCGAACTAATTTATGTCTGGAGGATGTCAGTTCATCGCCGTGAACAACTTCAGAAATAAAATGCGGCAGCCTAATTTCCTTCTTTTGCTGGAACAGGTCTGATGCCTGCAGGGGGGTGGGCAGGTGAAATGGAGATTGGGGGTGGGGGAAGAGATGAAAGGGTAATGAGGAGGGTTGGGATCTGGAAAGACCTCCCCATAGATTCAGTTTGACAATGTATCACTAGAGAATAAGTGGAGTAGACAAACCAGGAAAGAAGATACAGTGGTACCTCAGGTTACATATGCTTCAGGTTACAGACTCCGCTAACCCAGAAATAGTACCTCAGGTTAAGAACATTGCTTTAGGATGAGAACAGAAATTGTTCTCTGAATTAAGTACTTAACTCGAGGTACCAATGTATCAGAAGAGTTGAAACAGACACTGATGAGAGACCATAGGGTGTGTGTGTGTGTGTGTGTGTGTGTGTGTGTGTGTGTGTAAAGCTATAACATAAAATGGGACAGGTGAGCCAGGCAACCTTCCAGGATTCCAGCTTGGATGGCCCACTAAAGGTAAAGGGACCCCAACCATTAGGTCCAGTCATGGACTATTCTGGGGTTGCGGCGCTCATCTCGCTTTATTGGTCGAGGGAGCCAGCGTACAGCTTCCGGGTCATGTGGCCAGCATGACTAAGCCGCTTCTGGCGAACCAGAGCAGCGCACGGAAACGTCGTTTACCTTCCTGCCAGAGCGATACCTATTTATCTACTTGCACTTTGACGTGCTTTCAAACTGCTAGGTGGGCAGGAACAGGGACTGAGCAATGGGAGCTCACTAGGCTCTGTAGTTTAACCTACAGCGCCACCCGCATCCCTTGGATGGCCCACTAGCTATTAGCTATTAATGTATCCATTAATACAAACAGTTCACCTTCATTCATTAAGCTGGAAACACTGATCTGCATTGCCATTTGTTGCTATCATCTGTTGTTATTTATTTATTTATTTATTTATTTACTTATTTGATTTATGTACCACCCTTCATCAGAAGATCTCGGGGAAGTTCACAAGATAAAGATGTAAGATAAAAGCACAAATAAATAGTTAAAACAGAAAAAACAAAACAACAGAACAATTTTACACACACATGCACACACACACACACACACAAATGTCCATCAGGCCTCATTCAATAAAGAGTATGTTTGATCGTGAGCAGATCTGTGCATGCAAACAGATCACCTTATAGGGGCAGGGATCAACTGTGTGTGCAAATCATGCATTGAATCCATGAAATGAAGAGCAAATGCAGTACAGAATTAAGATCTTCTGAAAGCTGAATGAAAGGAGGGAGTGGTAAAGTGGTTCCACTCCAGGGTTGAGGGAGAGAAACACAAACAATACATGTAAATATGGAACAATAATTTCTACTGTAAACTGGGCTATAGTCATCATTCTTGGGCCAGCAGAGAGCCAGTTAGCTTAATTTCCACGCAATTATTTCATTGTTCATTGTGTGGCCCAGAGTGCAACAAACAGCTCCTGTGGGAAAGGGTTGTTTATGTAACTGTAGGAGACATAAGTGGCAGGATCAAGCTACCAACTTTTTTATATATATATATATATATATATATATATATATATATATATATATATATATAAAACAGTGTGTAAGTTTCATAGACTTGCTGGGTGCCTTTGTACTCAGGAGAGCCTAGTTTTTCCTAGATGTTCTGCCTCAACAGCACATGAAGAAAATAGCTCTAGAGTTAACAGATTCAGAAACAGGAAGAATGTTACAGATATATAATGTCCTGGAGGGCTGTAATCTCCGAGAGGTACAAAGGGGCATTTTTTAATGCCACAGTCTCCCTGGCGCTTTAAACAATGGTGGCTCCATGGAGTATACAAAGAAACGACCGACAAGGCGGACAGAATGGCTGTGGAGTTCTTGAATGCAGGACCAGTAACGAAAACAATGATGTTTGTTGTAGGGCCCTGAAGTAAAATCCAATCCATCACCAAGGGGAACAGCAAAGCCCTGACAATGTGCAATATTAGCGTGCCATCTGTCGCAGTCATTATCTGGGACAGCCCACTCATGAGGTAAGGTGAGGCAAGCACCTCAGGTGACAGGGTCCATTGGGGCAGCAGATCCTGATTTTCATCTCTCCTGACCCCTTTTTCCCTTGCAGGGAGGGGAGCGCCATTTTGGGGTCCGCCTCAGGAGCCAAAATGTCTTGCGCCAGCCCTGGTAATTATCATTTGCCCTCTCCTTTGATATCATTGCTTGGAGGGAAAGACATAAAAAGTTTCGCTTTTCGTATCCTTATCTTCATGCTTTTGGAACACATAGCTTTTAACATTCAGCTAATACAGAGCACACCAGACAGTGAGATAGTTTGCAGTTGTCAGCATAGCCCAGTTTGTTGATCACGACATTTTGAAACATGCAGAGTGAGCAGAAGGGGATGTGCCTGATGTTAATAATCAAAATATCTATTTAAAAACAATACGAACACCTAAAAACATTGGGGAGGATGTTATTGTAGTTAACCTAAACCCATATGGTATTTATAAAAATGTACACAATATATTTTTGTTTGTTTGTTTTGTTTTGTTTTCTACATGTTTGTTTTCTATTTTTTGTTTCTTTTTTGTGTCTTATCTTACTTTGTGCTCTTGTAATTTTGCACTTTTTATTTTTCAAAAAAGAATGAAAAAGTAGCAATAAAAGGCAGTTGTGTTTGAAAAATAAAAATAAAAAAGAACATGTAAAACAGTCGAAGACAACTAATGATTTTAAAGTTGAGGGAAATAGTATTGTTCCTTCACCAAATGCCTAGGTAAACAGGAGTGTTTTAAAATTCATCCTGAAGGTTAATAATGAGAGAGTCGTGCACACCTCACTTAGGAGAGCAGCCCACAAATAGGGAACCACCACAAAGAAGATCCTGTCATGGGTCAGCGCCATTGGGCCCCACCCAGCAGCTGCACCCAGCAACATGGCATCCCTGTCGGTCGTGTGTCCCAAGATGGTTGATATTTGGGGAAGGCGCTTTCCTAGTTGCTTGCGTCCCGAGCCACTTAGGGCTTCATAAGCACATTGAATTGGGTCCAGTAGCAAACTGGCAGCCAGCGCAGCACTTTCAGAACTGGTTGCAAGTGGTCCCATTGGAAAGTCCCCCTCACCAACCTATCTGACGCATTCTGTACCAGCATCATATCTGGACCATCTTCAAGGTCAGTCCCATTTAGAGCAGGAATCCAGAAAACAGGGAGTAAATATTTTAAAGATTGTTATGTTAAGGCTTCAAGTGTGGCCTTTTTATTGTTTTGGTAGTACTGCCCGGCTGATGCTGCCACAAAATATTAGAAGGGGTGGTGCAGGGTGCATGCCTTCTTCTCTCCCCTCATTGCCACCAGATCACCAGCTCTTTTGACAGTGCTGGATTCCTTCTGATGGACCTGATCAAACCTCGGTTCACCTGGAGCCAGAGGCGGTTTCAGGGTGGTGTGACTGGTGCAGTCACCAGGGATGCTGCCCTGCAAAGCAATGTTGTAGAATGTAGTGGGAGAGGTAAAAGGTAAAGGTACCCCTGCCCGTACGGGCCAGTCTTGACAGACTCTGGGGTTGTGCGCCCATCTCACTTAAGAGGCCAGGGGCCAGCGCTGTCCGGAGACACTTCCGGGTCACGTGGCCAGCGTGACAAAGCTGCTCTGGCGAGCCAGAGCCGCACACGGAAACGCCATTTACCTTCCCGCTAGTAAGCGGTCCCTATTTATCTACTTGCACCCGGAGGTGCTTTCGAACTGCTAGGTTGGCAGGCGCTGGGACCGAGCAGCGGGAGCGCACCCCGCCGCAGGGATTCGAACCGCCGACCTTTCGATCGGCAAGTCCTAGGCACTGAGGCTTTAACCCACAGCGCCACCTGCGTCCAGTGGGAGAGGTGAGGACTGCCAAATTTTAGTGTTGTGCAGGGCGCCACTGAAATGTGAGGGCCCAAAGTCTGCCCCTGCTGGGGCTGCCTCAGCCTGAACCAGCCAAATCTGGGGTTTACTTGAATTAGCCCAATTCGGTGCAAGATTTGGGATTTAGCCAGCTCCAGTGGACTGCCCTACAAAATATCATTCATGTATGATTCTGAATGTATTAGCAGACGCTGTGAATCTCTCACAGTGGATTTCTAGTTATTGGATGAAAGGTCCTTTTGCATCCCTTGCTGAAACCTGGACTTGGTGTTAGTCACTGAAGTAACTACTAAACAGCGAATACAGATGCTCCAAATGGAAAGTTTATGGTTTTTAGCACACAGCATGCAAGATGGCGCAAGTTATTTTATTTCAACTGTTGACTTAAACACTATAAATCTCCACAAATCTCTGCGTCTCTTTCAAAGGCGCATCTGTTTCTCATGGAAATGCTATGGCGCTAACTGTTTTAGGCACCAGGTGTTTTTTATGATTACACTTAAGACCCAAGCCCACAAAATGCTGATCTGAGCGCATTCATGCTCTTCAAAGTGGTTGCCGTAATGCCATTGTGGGGTTTCTCGTTTATTGTCACCCAGTTGTGTCCATTCCGAGAGGAAGCCCTTTCACATCCGCATATTTATTCATCTACAGCCTTTTTCGTCTGTGCAAAATGCTTATATTTTAGGGTTTTTTACCACCACCCCGCTCTCGACCAGAAACGGCAAACTTGGTTGAGGAAAAATCCTTTCAGAATGTTAGTGTAACCAAACCCAAATGAAATAAATTTTCTTCCAGCCACCCGTAAGGTTGTCACCAAGAATCAAGACAACACAGCTCTGGTTCTTGTTCAGAAGCAGGCCACATCACCCATAACACATTGCTGTGACTGAACTCTGTGTGGATGCCAAATAGCTTTGTCATAGCTGGCGTTTGCGGTGCTCCACAGGAAACAAGACCCAGAGACAGACATTCGTTCCCTGCTGTTAACTCCTGTCAGACTTGGAGGTGCCCTTGATGGCACAACCCAAAAAGAACATGGTCAGATGCAGAAGAAACAAGATGGGTGCTGAGGCTAGGAATGTTTTGAGGGGGCTGCTCCCCCCACTCACCACCCCTGGCTGCAGAATAGTTATGGAGGTGCAGAAAAGGCATGTGGCACACACAGTTCTGCCCCTCAGCATTTGAAATCTGAGGTAGTTGGCCTCACTCTGTCCCAAGATAGGGCCAGCCCTGCCAAGAATGGGCATCCATTTTGTTAAGTTGTGGGTGAACATATCAGACGACACAGCGATTCTTCAAACAGCTCTTGTTTATTCACAAGCCAGGACAGAACTGAACTGAAGGGTTCAGTCAGCATGCTTATATAGAGCTCCAGTACAATGTTACTGTAACAACTTTCTAAAACTATCCAATCACTGAACCTCACTTTCGATCCCTTATTTGCATAACTATCTACAGTATCCCCCTGCTGGCCCAGGGTGAGAACTTCAGTACATAACACATTTGCTTCTCTGAGGTAGAGCAGAAGTAGTCACCCACAGCATCTGTGAATCAAATTTGTACTTCTCTGCCTCAGTGGTGCCATCAGGACAGGACTTTGGGACCCATTCAGCAGAAAGAGCAGGAGGGTGCTCAACACAACAGGGGTGGAAGCAATGTGAAGGAATATTACCATTTAAAGAGCCCCCTCCCTATTAGATCGCAAGTCCAGAGTCTGAAATAGCCTAACTGCAACATGGAGCTAATAGCTCCAGATCAACCTATTTGCTATGAAATCTAAAATCTAATGTAAAGAACAGAGAAGAGTATATTTCAGATTACTTCTCTCTTGCTCTTTTTTTTTTTTTTTGCTTAGCCGTGTTGATAGGAATAAACCAGACAGGTAAGGCATGCTTGACACCATACAAAGGCATGACTGAATAAATGTCATCAATCATTAGATCTGTTGTATATAGCTAATCAAAACATTAAGACATAAAAATATCCATCCTGTCATAAATCTCTTACCAGCTCCTGAAACACCTAAATCTATCACCTGCACATTCACAGTGTTATCCCCCCACCTTCTGTTCCTCCACTCCTCTGTGGATTGATTCACAGGGCTGATCAGTTTATGGCAGGGCGGACAAACATCAGCGCTGTAGGATCTACTTTGTATTTTACTAGTGGCTCCAAAATCCACCGAATGGAGCCAGGCGCAAAACACATACTCTTATAATTAAACAACATGGAGTTTTGAACACACACATATTTTAAGGACCAGAACTGAGCTGAGTTCACAGTCTTTCCACACAAAAATCCATTCCTGGTTGACCCAAGACTTATTCATTTCAGGAATCTATTTGGGGCAGGGGGAGTCAGAAAAATCAATTAAATCAATTAAAAATCAATTAAAAAATTGGGAGTCAGAAATATTTTCTGATCTACTACAAATCACCCCAGAGATCCAACAGTAGATCTAACATCTGCCTACCCCTGTTTTAATCATGTTGCTTTCAGATGTGACAAATTCTGTGACAAATACTTTCTTTTTTTCATGCTTCTTTGGTAATATCTGAAATGAGAGCAGGTATATTATGAGTGCTGGGGTTACAGAGATACTGTAGTTTCAAGGGACATGACCTGTATATCATTCTCAAATGCTCACAGTTAGTCGGAAAGTCAAACCTATGGGATAACTCTTCCCTCCCAGCTGGGGAAAAAGAAGAAGTGAGGGGGCAGTTGTGGGAAGGAAGTATTGATGGGGAAAGGTTAACTGTAACTTCTTATGCCCTCTTCTTCCTCTCTACCCAATCACCTACAACCTGCCACTTTCTGAGTTCTGATGCTGTTTTGCATAGGTAAAACTCTACAGGAGTTTCAATTTATACTATGGGTTGTATCCAGCATTAGTAAAACACTCAGCAGACCCATTTAAATGAATGGGCATGGCAAACCTAATGTCCATTTGCTTCAAGGAGGCTACTCTGATTAGAACATAGCTGCGCACAAGCCAAAAGAGGTGAGACATTGAGTTTCTGCCTTAACTGCCAAATTCAAATTTGTATATTGAATATAGTGAGAGCTGGACCATAAAGAAGGCTGATCACCAAAGAACTGAATTATGGTGCTGGAGGAGACTCTTGAGAGTCCCATGGACTGCAAGAAGATTAAACCTATACATTCTTAAGGAAATCAGCCCTGAGTGCTCACTGGAAGGACAGATCCTGAAGCTGAGGCTCTAGTACTTTGGCCACCTCATGAGACTCCTTGGGAAAGATTGAGGGCACAAGGAGAAGGAGACAACAGAGGGCGAGATGGTTAGACAATGTTCTCGAAGTTACTAACATGAGTTTGACCAAACTGCAGGAGGATGTGGAAGACAGGAGTGCCTGGCGTGCTCTGGTCCATGGGGTCACGAAGAGTCGAACACGACTAAATGACTAAAAAACAACAACATACTGAATATTTTTAGAATGGGGTTGGACAACCCCCACCCAAAATGTAGTTCTGTAGGCCACTAGACAAGAATCCAGAACAGTCCCCTCTAGCTTTTTGGACTACTACTTCCATTAGCCCCAGCCAGCATCCAAAAATCTGGACGGTACCAAGTTGAAGAAGAATGATTTAGTGCAACTAGATTCTCCAAATGGGTTGAAAGCACAGAGAGATAAGATAACTTCCTGCTTGTTCACCCACACATAGGCTTCTCTATCAGGGCGAGAGCAATGCCTTGAAAATTAAGGTACGGCTGAGAGGAGCTCTGTGATTGCCTATCATTGTCTTATCTCTTGAGAGAACATCTCTGCTATTCTAACTCAGCTTGTAAAGAAGATGTAGTTGGTTTGGGCACTAATCCAAGAAGAAGGAATTCAGCCTTGCCTTGATTTAGGAATTGCCATAAATTTCTTCACCTTCTGCTCCCAGTGCAAGGCCCGTTTCATAAACCCAGGCTTTACTCTTAAAGAGACAAAGCCGTTAATATAGAAAGACAGATAGACAGAGACAGGCAACACACAGGTTGGGTGATAGCCAATGTACTGTTGGAACAGACACAATTTGTGAAGGGGGAGGATCCTCATCCCTCCTATGCAGTCATGTGTGCACCCCAAATATTGTTCTGGAGGGTCAGGGTCCCATTGAAGCAGGTTTGGGGGTAAACAGGGAGCTGCAGGAGGAGCACAGAAAGGGGAAACTCCATCACATGAGTGTATTCTGTTTGTGCGACATTAGATATTGACCTTCAAAAAAACAATTTCAGTTGTTTCATTTGTTTCAGTGTTTTTTATCATTTAAATGTTGTGTTGTGTTTTTAATTTTTTGTGTCATAAATCACCCAGAGAGCCCACTCATGTGCACAGAATACAAATCCACTAAAAATAATTAATACATACACACAGAAAAGCACAGGTATGAGAGCATCATGGATGTAGCCTTGTTCCTACTGGGAAAGTGAAGATCTTCATAAGTGACAAGATGCAATGACCCTGTCCAAATCTTATGAATCTGACCTATCAAAAAGAATTGGGCTCCGAAAGTAAAGAGATTATATTCAAATGCAATTGCATCTATGAAGAATGAATTATTTGGCTGCCATCCACAGACTTCCTTCTTTAGAGTAACCTCATGTCAGAATATTCAATGAATATTGTGAGGAACTTTTATGAAGACTTTTCTTGCCTTGCTATTCAAGAGTCACTTGAATAACAGTTTATTGCATTTTACCAACCATAGTGGCGATGTATTTCCTTTGTTCATAGGCATGCCTATCAACTCTACTGTTCTCCTGGGCTAGCTTTTGGGAAGGGGAAGATGCACATGAAAAGTGGGATTGATCATTACTTGACGCAAAACTGAGACTGGACCAATAAAATTAACCAAAGGCATTTTCTCTATTCTGTATATTGGCCATACAGGCTTAGGTTCAGTGGAGATTTTGGATATGGTTCATTGAGAGACAGTGTATGTAGCTTGATGGCAGCATATCTACTTTGCATTAAGAAGGTCTCAGGTTCAACCCTGGCATCTCCAGGTGAGTGAGGGCTGGCTTGAACCCTAGACAGCCACTGCTTATTCTGAGCTACATAGACCAGAAATCTGCCTCTGGTATAAGCCAGCATCCTATGTTCATTCTCTTGCACATATCCCATTTAAATGGACAGACATTTTTGTTTGCTCCTGTTATGTGTTTTCATATTTTAATCCTTGTTGCTCCTGATGGGATAAGAAGCTAATCCAGGTAAATGCAGGCAGGTTAATAATATGTATAGTCTTAACTGTTCCCAGTTGGACAACATTTAAATGTAAACTAAAATGCTACAATTAGACTTGTCTTCATTTCTATAAAATCTCTTGCAGGGGTGCAGCACCTCACATCCAAGGAGTGAATGAGCCCCTTCTTCCCAACCCTCGATGACTCTGCCTGGACCACTCCCCCTTTGCCCAGGCCCCAGCCCCCACCAGCCTCCAAACCCTCCTCAAGTGCTTTTGCCTGGTTGAAATGCATCTTTGGAGGAAGAGAGAAGGATGCTATGGGGTCATTTCATAGAGTGGAAGGATAATACTATTTCTCCTTTACAAGACAAGCAGTCCTTTGTTCAGAGTCCATTTAGCAGATTCTACCTGGGAGTGGAAATAAAATTGTTGGAGTCATACACACACACACACACACACACACACACACACCGGAAAGTATCCGCCCTCTAATTTTGTTAGCAAAAGAATAAGGAAATGAGGGGGGGGGACTAAAATATAGTCTAAGAATAAACTACGGACGCTGTGGTTTTGTTACAACAGTTCCTTGTTAAACTAGGCTCCCCCAGAAAGCTTCTGTTCATCTAGGATTGTGAAATGCCTGTGTTAATGAGAAACAAATATATTGCCAGCTCCCTCAGTGGATAGTTAGTAGTATGGACTGTCCTCAGATAAAAATATGGAAAAATGATGCCAATAAAGAGAGGCAGACACATTTGAAGCACACCGGTTAGGCATTATTATTATTATTCCACCTTTCTCCCAAGTTTGGATTCAAGTTGGCTTCCAGCATTTAAAAACGTTATAAAATAAAAAGTAATAAAACTAGTTAAAAACAATTGTTGACATCCACCTGTCTGGAGTGAGCCTCCAGGAGTGAAGTTAATTCTCTGGAGAATCACAGCGCCTGCTGTAGCTGCAGAGACTGGTAACTCGTAACTGCTGCCTCCCACATTGTTTATGCTGCATTACTGTGTGGGGTGTATGAGGTGTTAGGGAGGGGTAATACCTCTGGTTGGGGACACGTTGTGCTCCTTCTGGGGCAGTTGGTCCACCTTTGGTCCCCACCCTGCACTCAGCTCTCACCTGTGGCTCCTAAAGCTGCCAGTATGTGCCAGCGGCCGCACCCCAGGAAGTTAAAAACAATGGTTAGAATACATCCGAGCACAAATAGAACCTGCAATTGAAATACAGTTTTGCCCTGACAGCATCAGCATTGTCCACACCATTGTTCTCAAAGGTGAGCAGAAGTCATAGCTGCCCCACATGCCAAATCTAACATGGAGGAATCATGAGGAGGCCACGGTCAGTGGGTGGAGAAGAGGAGACCAACCATGGGGAGACCAGTAAAGAGATGAAGCCAGTTTAGGAAGAAAAGAGCGAAGAGAAAACAAAGTGGCAGTGAAGAGATCGGCTGGGAGACAAAACAGAATTAGGGAATGCATGAAGTTGGTGAGTTACATAGCCCTAGATCACATTTAGAAATGAGAAAAGTGCACGTTTTTGCTGTGATCTGTATCTCAAAATATTAAGCATGCAGCAGGGATTAAGATGTAATCAAAGCGTTTGTGCAAACGAGATGGATTTTGACATTTGAGGGTTTACGCTGGCACCAACCGGATTAAAACTCTTCATGAGACAATACTTTGACGTTGCCAATTTATGAAGTCAGACTGTGTAAAACAGGATATGCAAATCAGAACTGACTCATACTCACACCCGTGTGTGTGTGTGTGTGTGTGTGTGTGTGTGAAGTATAAACTGAACACACACATTTCATGCAACAGTTATAGGTGCCAATGTTTCAGAAACAGAAACTGTAGCTTTTCTGATCACAACACTGGAATAGCGTGCAGGATTTCACGTGGCTCGGCCATTAATGTTCCCGAAGTTACAAGCAAAAACCAACATGTTCCATAATCCTTCCTGTCTTTGTACCAGTGGTACCAAAAGGATAAAGATGTCTGCATAGGATTGCCACAGCTTCCTCCTCCCATACTGATCCCAAAATCCCTGGAGGCAAAAAAAAAAAAAAAAAGCTACAGATCTCATGAAATATTTTTGCAGTGAAATGGATCTCTCCCATCTCTTGCCAGACGTAAGTAAAATCTGTCAAAAACCAGTCCAAGGGCACTTTGCATTTCTCCACCTCCTTCTGCAATTCTCGCTGATGCCAGATTATTATTTTATTGCTCTTTGAAAGTGATTTCTAATCCTCAGCGTCAAACAGGGATGCAGGAATTTAGCAGTTATATGAGGGAACCCTCCCCAAGATGTTGTCCAAAATTCCACAGGTACTTCCAGTATCTTGGCCCATCCCCTATGGATCTAGCCTAAGGAAATTGAACCATTCTTACAGTAATAAAAACTGGGCTCCAAGCATTCTGTGAGCATGTTGAACTATTTTTTTTTTAATCTTGCAATTTCTGTTTAGCAGCCGATAGCAGCATGCTAAGTGTTTTTTGTTTCCCATGACACTTCTCAGCATATTTTCAATGGCCAGTTATTATGGCTCCATCGTTTGCTCTGCTTTGAACATTGTTACATTGGCAAAATGTTTTCAAGTTTCTGCTATGAACAGGATATGCAGTTTTTGAGCCAACATGGATTTCTGCACATTACACAGGAACACTGACCATATTAATGGTCTACAAAGCCCTCGGGATTTGCATATTCTCCAATACAGAACTATTTAATTTGGAGCTTTCTTGCACTGTTTGCACGGATTGAAAATACGTCCTTCTTTGCTTGCTTTCAGCATCCAACTCAGCAAGTGCTAAAGGTTCCCCAGGCACCTTTCCCCCCAAGAATAACAAGCCCCAATTTGTTGGTATCATAAGCCAACTCAGCGCACACAAGCCACATTATTCCTGTTTGTTTTGAGTTCCAGCACAAATGCATCTGCAGCCTGAATACTCATCCCCCTCAGCTTGTCACTGGTTCTTATTTGGCAGATGCCAAGCTGATCCCTAAACCAATTCAGATGGCCACACACAAACAAAAACCCAACTTTCCAATTCCCTTATAATGGCTATGGGTGTGATAAAATCAGGAGAAACCCAGCAGTTTCCTCTGGAGGAGGCTCACAGCAGTAAGTTAGGCTACTCCAATGTAAGGAGTACAAAAGTCTGCAGCCAAAATGTATATTTACAACAGACAGGCAGCATGTTCCTTGCCATACAATGAATTTAATTTGACGCAGATTAATTGGATCGTGATTTCTGCTGTCGTTTGAAATGAAATGCTTGCTTTGCAAATCCCCTAGCTCAGTTAATAAATGTATTATTAGGTCTCGGCATTGTAACTGGAGGCTTGTTTCTCAAATTTGGCTGTCCTGAGACTGATCTGCCCCCATGTTTGGCTTGCCTTATGTCCATCAGCAAGCATTCTGTTTCAGAAAAGCAATAGTGTGCCTGGGACCCTTAGAAATGAATACAGATGCCGAGCGCACAGACACACACATACAAACACACACAGGCTATTGCATGGATAGCTCTCTGTTTACTGCCTTCCTGAACACCTCGGTCTTTCTTTGCTCTTAGCCATCAACAGCAATGGACCTTATTCATCTCGGGCAAAATCCACAAGGGAACTTGGCCTGATCAAAATTGGGCTTTGATTAGCAGAGTGCACAGTCCTGCCAGGCCGAAACCTAACTCACTTGGGACTTGCGTCCGGAGGCCTAGCTGAGGCAACACAAAGGAGCTATCCATAGCCCCTTGCAGGGTTAGGTTGGGGAGCACACAAATGAGGCTGCAAGCTGATTGCATCAAAGCAGATGGCTGGGCCTGGGTGATTAACTTCCTCAGCATTATGTATCCAGACTGAAGGGGTGACCTGTGTGCAGAGGACAACAGAGTCTGTTCCTGCACTGTCCAAAGCAATCTGGCCAAAGTAATAATAAAGGTAAAGGGACCCCTGGCCGTTAAGTCCAGTTGCGAATGACTCTGGGGTTGCGGCGCTCATCTCGCTTTATTGGCCGAGGGAGCCAGCGTACAGCTTCCGGGTCATGTGGTCAGCATGACTAAGCCACTTCTGGCGAACCAGAGCAGCGCACAGAAATCCCATTTACCTTCCTATGGAGTTTTAGTGCTGCAAAGTAATAATAATGCAGTACTAAAACTCCATAGGAAGGAATCGATTCAGCAGACTGCAAACAATTACATTCCTGCAGATGACTGTATTCCCTTTTAAAAATCTTATTTATTAATTTTTCACAAAAAAGAAAACTTTACAAATTTTAACATAAACAGTAAGTTACTTTATCTATTGACTTCCCATCCTCCCCTTCCATGATTTCTGTGTTTACCCTTAAATGCTGCATATTTCGCCTATACAATTCAATACATCCAATTTACCCTATTTATCTTAATAATTCACACCGTTGCTCATATTTCAAGTCATGCCTTCATCTCACAAAAGCAGTTATTTAAATACTGAATTAAAAGTGTCCAGTCCTCAAGGTTGTATTGGTCTCTAATCTTTGCTGTTAATCTTGCCAGTTCCACATTTTCAAAAGCCAATATTCCGTTGTTGGAACCTCCCTTTTCCATCTTTGGGCAGATGATTATATTGCTATATAGATCCTGGTGTCATTCTTATCTTGTTTGATACCTGCATTTAAAGGGGTTGTAGCGTTGGATCCCTTCCAATGCTACAATTCTATGAAATGATAGCCATGATTACAGGAATAAACAACTCATGGGCAGACATAAAAATATGTTAATACAATTTATTTATCATTTGGGGAAAGGAGGCTGAGATGATCAGGTTGCCAAACACCAATCAGTATTTTACCAACCAATAAAGCTGTGTCTTGTTAGATTACTTGTTTGGTAACTGAAAGGCCAGAACATTCCAGATTATTCTTCTAGGCTCCATATATAGCCCACAAATTCTGTCCTAGTGCCAACTGTGCCTCATCCGATTTGCACCTTCTTTACCGGCTGATCTGGAAGGAATTGGGCTTTTTGAAACCCACAGTTGATAACCCTGTGGGAGAGGATCTGAAATGGCACCCTACAAATACCAGAAACAACTTGCACAAAGAAAAAGAGAATTAAGCTATTGAAGGCTGCTGAACAATGTCTACACTTCAGTCAGTAACGACAAGCTGAATCTCAGAAGAAAGCTTTCATGATTAGAGGTGTAGGAATGGAACAATCCTTGGAACAATCACCTCCAAACAATTCATGGGAGCGACAAATCTCACTGGTTTCAAATCGAGAAAGGGTTGGATACATGTAGGAAAGTTGTCTTGCAGCTTCTATCCCATTGAATCAAGTACAAAAGAGAAGATAAGTTTTAATTTCATTACAACTTCCTTATAGTTGTAGACATAATTCATTCCACATGACTGTTGAGCAACACTATCCAACAAATACCCATGACATTGTGGGAGGGGGCTTAGTAGCTTTGTTGGCCCCCAGGACCATCATACTCAGCATGACTAGTCTAAGAAGGAGGTTCAGGGCTCCAACAGTGCTATTATTTTTGGAAGGGGCTTTGGGTTTCTGCAGTTTTGGCTTTGACTGAGTCTGGAGTCATGGTCTTCATCTTCAGCTGCCAAACTAAACTTTTCCCTGGGTGTGAAAGCACATGTTTACCCATGTGCAAATGAAACTACAATGCCTTGCTGTAATTGCCTTGGTCAAAAGCTCTTCCTAAAATATTAGCTCTCTGCTTCCATTAATGACAAAAACGGTAACGTGTTAAGGATTGGTCCAGGACAAGAATGTTAGGATGGAGAATGGAACAAATGTTCCAAACGTTTTTCCTTTTGGTCCTTTACTCCTGTTCAGATGTGTGCTTCTCCTTCCCATGTCTTGTTAGGGCATTAATTTAAGTCTATGATTATTAGAATTGCACTGAATATTTGCAGGTAAATATTTCCAAGGGGAAAGAGGAAATACTCTCTCAAATGACTTTTAAAAAAACTGTTCATAGCCCATTCACTGCCCAATAGTCAGATACTTCAGTGCCTCCTCCTTCATGCTGGATACATATTCCTAGCCAATCATTCTCATGATAAGATTATACCATTAGAAACACATATCTGACTGACTATGCAACATCATTACAAAGCCAAATCAGAGCCAATTCTGTTCTCACTTTGAATTGACTTCATGACAACTGTATGACAATGGCATATAGCTAATCATCAGGTGACATCATGACGGCACTCAGAGGGAGAACAAAATGCATTATCCTCACTCAGAATGCAAGAGCACTATTCCCTGTTTGCAATCCCTCCTGAAAACTAATAAAAGGAGAGGCTCTTTCACACAGCGTTGTCTTTAGCATATGCACTGCCGGGGTGCAAAGATCTGCCCAGCACCCCCAAATTTAGTTTAGCCCCCAAATTAACTTTTATTATGCTTATGTCAGACACCACGCTTACGCCTTATCTCTTATTTATGAAAGAAGGGAGGAAAAAGAAACAAACTTTTTTATTTGCTCATTTATACACTTATACTTAAGTATACAACACCACCACACTTAAACTTATAAGTATTGTTTAGGCATCTACTTAGGAGAAACATCAGTCGTGTCAAAGGTGCTGCTGACCCCACTGCCGCATAGCAGCTCAATACAATACGTAACATAATATTTTGATGTAATATTTTGATGTAATTCCACATGCATGGCACTGTTGTGAATGACAAGTGCCGCCATTGTGAATGACAAGCGCCGTCGCTGGTGCAGCGCGTCTTTGGTAAATGGCCGCACAAAGTCAAAAGTCCTTTAGTGAAACAATAGGTATACATTTCGGTAATACCTAGGTATATATGTATTTTGTTTTTCTAGCTTGATCAAAATTATTTATTATTTCCTAACAGGTAGATGGTTAAGAGCTTAGGCGGCTTCAGCGGTGGGCGCTGGGCACCCCCCAGAATTCGCCGTCTGGGTGCCCTGCACCCCTTGCACCCCCGAGTAAAGACGGCCCTGCTTTCACAGCTTTTGGAAGCTTTCTTTAAAACCACAATTGCCACACACCCCCTTTATGGTTTCAGCTCAATCCTATTAGCTAGGCCACAAGCCTTTCCACACACTTCATATGGAAAAACCTGTGGAAATCCTTCTGAACAGGAAAATGCTCTAGCTGTGAGAAAGGTAATTAGAACAGACCATTAAGGCTTCCCCAGGAACTGAAAAGTGATAATATAAACGATGAACAAGAGCACATGTCATCAGGTTTAAAGGTCCCTTGTCTGACCCAATGTAACCAGGAAGTAACAACACACAATTCCTTCTTGCTAGAAGATGTTTGAGGGTCTATTTGAATCCATATAATGCAAATTTACTTTCTTCTTAACCAATTTTATCATAAGCTTGCATTCTCTACTGTCAAAGGGCTAGCTAGATTGAGGGTGCCATTGCCACATCAGGATGAAAGCTGAGGGTGAACACCCTGGAAATGGGCACCACTAACAGGCAGGGAGAAGTAGGGCATAAACCCCTCCGCAATCAGGTTTGAAGTACAGCAAAGGAGTCTAAAGGAATTCTTGTCTTGATCACCCATCCACCAGCCTCTTCCTGCTTCCTTTTATTAGGGATGCTGGGTCGTTGGGGCTAGTGAAACCTCAAACCAAAGCAGCATCAAGTGACTGAATTCTATGACACACTGAAGCCACTGCTGACATTTTTGAGACTCATGCCCAATCCTACCATTAAGCAGAATGAGGCAGTGGGCTCAGGGAGCTGGTTCTGAGTGTCATGAAAAGACATGAAAAGGTCAGGGAAATAAGTAAATGAAAGACAAGACATGGAAAGATGGAAATGTTTTTAATTGTTCTTATTTTTCTGTATTTTGTATTCTCTGTTTTTTTTCTTTCTCATTTTTGTAACTTTTTTGAAACTTTAATAAATATTTTTTTTAAAAAAAAGACAGCAAATTGATGGTTATTTATTGCCTTGTATACTATGGTCAGGGCGTAGGAAGGGGGGGTTTGGTGGGTGTTGTCCACCCCAGGTGTCATCACTGATGGGGGTGACAAAAATGGCAAAAATATGCGTTTTTAAAATAAAATACAATAAAATTGGGCCCACAGCACTTTTTTTTGAAAAAATAATATTATTTAAAACAAGTTTAATAATTTCATCTGGCAATTAATTAACCTCAACAAGTCAACATAATAGGAAGGGCAGGGGGTGTTTCTTTCTGTCAATTCACCGAAATTCCCCCCATGAAGAAAAGGCTTTAAGTGCTTATGCTCACAATGTTAAGCAGATAAAACAGAATATAACACTTGCAACTGTAAGTATCTTATTTTTCCTTCTTTTAATAATTTCAATGTGTGTGTGGAGGGGGGTGACAAGAAATTTTCCACACCGGGTACCACCTGACCTTGCTATGCCACTGACTATGGTACAGAAGTGGGGAGGACCAATTCCTGCCCTGCCTCAGGCAGCAAAATGTCTTGAGTAGGCCCTGTCAAGCATATAATAAATAATCTTTGGTAATTTTGGAGATATATATATATATATATATATATATATATATATATATATATATGCTTTCGTAGATTTTCACGGGTACAGGAATGCAGGTTTTGGTGTCCTCGGGTGTCTTCCCGTGTAAAAGTTGGGGTGTCTAGGCGACGTTTCGACGAGGTCTCACTCGTCATCTTCAGGCTGGTGCTGAAGATGACGAGTGAGACCTCGTCGAAACGTCGCCTAGACACCCCAACTTTTACACGGGAAGACACCCGAGGACACCAAAACCTGCATTCCTGTACCCGTGAAAATCTACGAAAGCAAATATCTCAAGCACCAGCCTGAAGATGACGAGTGAGACCTCGTCGAAACGTCGCCTAGACACCCCAACTTTTACACGGGAAGACACCCGAGGACACCAAAACCTGCATATATATATATATATATATATATATTCTACTTCTACATACTTAAGTAATCCTTCACATATTGATCTTGCTTATGTAAGGGCATGATATTTTTCTCCTCCTACTTGTGTTACAAATACATAAAGAAGCATTCCAAAAGCCTGTCAGGAAAG
Organism: Podarcis melisellensis; assembly: GCF_964234715.1. Classification (NCBI taxonomy): domain Eukaryota; kingdom Metazoa; phylum Chordata; class Lepidosauria; order Squamata; family Lacertidae; genus Podarcis; species Podarcis melisellensis. Next base: position 28,903,710 of record NC_138530.1, read on the forward strand.
AAGATTATGTGGTCAATTTGTACAGCAAAATGCAAATCCAACAGAGAGATTAGGAAACATCTTGTGAAAACTCTTGTCTGTTCAAAAAACTGTAATTGGGAAATGGGCAGGGCTGCCTGTTCTCGATTTTCAACCTTCCCAAAGATGCTCATGGGCATTTCAGGGTACGGATTGATGGAAATAGAGCTGGGAATTCTGATCGATTAAAAGTCCCGGTCAAATGAAAGTGGAAGTCTTAATGCATTTCAAAACATGTTACTGCTATAGTGGTACCTCGGGCTAAGTACTTAATTCGTTCTGGAGGTCCGTACTTAACCTGAAACTGTTCTTAACCTGAAGCACCACTTTAGCTAATGGGGCCCCTGCTGCTGCCGCACTGCTGGAGCACAATTTCTGTTCTCATCCTGAAGCAAAGTTCTTAACCTGAAGCACTATTTCTGGGTTAGCGGAGTCAGCAACCTGAAGCATATGTAACCTGAAGCGTATGTAACCCGAGGTACCACTGTATAGGCAGACCCCAAAAAAGTAGGTGAGTGTCTTTAGCCTGGAGAAGAGGAGACAGAGTGGTGTTAGGATAGGCATTTCCAAATATCTGAAGGGTTGTCACATGGATGATGGAGCAAGCCTGTTTTATCCTGCTCCATAGGGTTGGATCTGAACCAATGGATTCAGATCATATGAAAGGAGATTCTGGCTAAACAGTAGGAATAACTTTCTGATGGTAATGGCTGTCAGACAGTGGGAAGGTCTATCCTGAAAGGTGGTGGAATCTCCTTCATTGGAGTTTTATAAACAGAGGTTAGATGGTCATCTGTGGGGTGTTCCTTAGCTGTGATTCTTGCATTGTAGGGGTTGACTCGCAGGGGTCGTTCCAACACTACAGTTCTGTTATTCTGTCTGGTTTGTCACTGTGAGAAGGATGCTGGACTATATGGGCCCTTGGTCTGATCCACCAGGGATCTTCTTATGTTCTTATTAGGGTTGCCACCTTTGGCTGGGCAAAGTAAAGGGCAGGCCTGGCAACATATGGGACAGGTTGAGGGGGGGATTAGGGGGCTTAAAAAAAACACCAAGACTTTGCCTGGTGCAGAAATGACTTCAAAGCAATCCATTGCTCTCTCTCTCACTCTCTGACTCTGAGTCTCCATCTCTGACCCACCTGCCTCTGCCTGTGCGAAAACTCCTCCTCTCAGCCCCACCTCACCCTCTGCCTGCTTCCCATGCTCTTCTCCTCATGGACCCACCCTCTGCCCGCACAAACTCCCGCTCAGGCTCTTGCTCCCTCCCCCCGACTGGACCCAAGTTCTGCCTGCACAGTTTTGAGGAGAAGAAAGGAGGAGGAGGAGCCTGAATACGTGAAGAAAGGCATCCCGTTTGAAGTCCAAACCAGACACTTTCCTCCAAAAGAAAAAAGGATGATCACATTTTCTAGGGACGGGTGGGAACCCTAATTCTATCTATCTATCATCTATCTATCAATCATCTATCATCTCTCTCTCTCTCTCTCTCTCTCTCTCTCTCTCTCTATCATCTATCTATCTATCTATCTATCTATCTATCTATCTATCTATCATCTATCATCTATCTATCTATCTATCTATCATCTATCTATCTATCTATCTATCTATCTATCTATCTATCTATCTATCATCTATCTATCTATCTATCTATCTATCTATCTATCTATCATCTATCTATCTATCATCTATCTATCTATCATCTATCTATCTATCTATCTATCTATCTATCTATCTATCTATCTATCATCTATCATCTATCTATCTAATCTATCATCTAATAATTTCTAATAGTTTTCAATTACAATCCAATAATAGCCTCATTATAACAATACCAATTTATAATATAATTACTAACACCAAATATATAATAATCAAATACTGTGGTACCTCGGGTTAAGAACTTAATTCATTCTGGAGGCCCGTTCTTAACCTGAAACTGTTCTTAACCTGAAGCACCACTTTAGCTAATGGGGCTTCCCGCTGCCGCTGCGCTGCCGCTGCGTGATTTCTGTTCTCATCCTGAAGTAAAGTTCTTAACCCGAGGTACATTTTCTGGGTTAGCGGAGTCTGTAACCTGAAGCGTCTGTAAGCTGAAGCGTCTGTAACCCGAGGTACCACTGTACCGAATTTTATAGTTTAGGTGGTGTCTCACATGGTTTGATGATTTTCTTTATTTCTGTGTTCCAAAATCTTGTTAATTTCAATTACATTATGGTCATAATAACAATCCCTTATACAGCAACTGCAATATTAATAACTTCCATTCGTGTTGACACATTAAGTGATTTATGAAACTACAAGTGAGGCACTCAGACTATATCCTGGGTGGGAACCCTAATTCTTATGCTTTAGGGTTTCGCCCCCAGCCAATTGTAACAAAGTTGAGAAATTAGACTAGCCAACGACGAAGCAATGCCCTCTTAACATTTTACAAATGGACACATGGACTCATTATACACTGCTATCCTCACACCACTGCTTCACCTCCAGCACTACTGCACATTGCTAAAAGCTCTTTTTTAAGAGATAGGAGGCTGTCTCCCATGTCTCTATCTAGCCCAGTTTCATTTGCTATTCCTGGCAGCAGCTTCCTGCAGAGTTATTTCCTGTCCCCTATTCCCTGTCCCCTATTCCTTTTACCAGGAAATGTTAGGGACTTCCACATGCTAAGTTGCATCCTCTACCACTGAGCAATGCTCACATCTTGCCTGCTCTTTGCTATATTCACCGTATTCTTTGCTCTATAAGATGCACCAGACCATAAGACGCACCTAGTTTTTGGAGAAGGAAAACAAGAAAAGAAAAAAATTCTGAATCCCAGAAGCCAGAACAGCAAGAGGGATCTGGCTTCTGGGATAGCCTCTTGCTGTCCTGGCTTATGGGATAGCTGCGTGAAGCCTCTCCCGGGCAGTGGGATGAAGGCTCCCTCAAGAGTCGCACTCCCTTTAATGAACGGCAGCCCCTCTCACTCCTCGGAGAAAAGCCCCCAAGAGCCACAGACATGCTCCACACGGCTCTTTAAAGGGAGCGCTGAGCAGAGCCTCCTGCCTGCATTCGCACCATAAGATGCACACACATTTCCCCTTACTTTTTAGGAGGGGAAAAGTGCATCTTATAGAGCGAAAAATACAGTATATATTCTGCAACTACTTGTTTTACACTAGTTTGTGATGCAGAATCAGAAGCCGTTCGTGAGATTTGCTATCTGAGGCACAGCAACCGATGCCCCCAAGGCCTGCCAAATTCATTTTGCCCCTAAAAGCAGAAGAATCCCACAAGTGCATCTCACAACAATAATACATACATTAAATAATTTGTAGTTCTTTCGTGCTATCTGAGGCGATTGCCTTGGTTTGCCAAACAACAGGGCCGGTCCAAGATGACCATAACATTTTTTGCCTTGCAGTCATAAGCTTCCCTTATAATTATGCATTATTGTTCTATTTATTTTAAAGTTTTATTTATTTACATTTTAAAATATAATTTTATGGCCTGCTTTTTTTTCATTGTGTTCTGAAGGGTTCCTTTTTAACATGCACCTGTTTAACAGCAAGTTCAATTTCCAATAGATCTGGTTTAACTGATTTGCTTTTTAATGAATACATGCATTTTCACCCTCTGTGGACCTCGGCAGCTGTTTGAAATAGTTGTAAATCTCTTTCTTTCAGCAAACCTTGGCCACTTCAAACAGCGTGCCAACAGCAATGAGCGCAGTTGTTGTGTGGTGTTTTATTTCAATTTTGAATAATAGTATCAACAACAACAACAAAAATAATAGATTGAACTTTTAAGACAGGCAGAGGTCCACTTTACCCCTATTGAACTGAATGGGAAAGTGAAACTATTAAATAGCTTTCTCACTGGAGTCCATCGTCTCTCTCTTCAACTCCTCAAAAAAGTTTAGAGCAGATCAGTATCATAAATCTATTTTTTATATAAGTCTACATAATTAAAAGAACAGTAATCAAAACAACAAAAAGATACCCAGGAGAAAATAAAACTGTTGTTGTTGTTGTTTTCCTGAGCCCAGTGTCAGAGAATTTCGAGATAACAAAAATGCAACTGGAAAATGCCATACCACAAACTTGATGATTTGTTTTTTTTAGTGCTTATAGCTATAAACGATTTAATGTTCTTCCATTAAAAGGGGGCTCGGAAAAGGCCCAATAATATACAATTTTCTTTGGCAAAAAGGCATAATTTAAACAGAGCAAAAAAGGGTTCAAAAAGGGTGACAAAGGCACTGTTTTTTGCTATCCTTGGACCCTTCTCAATTTTTGTGTCCAAAGTAAATGAAGCTAGATGGAAGTAGTTAAAACAGTGAAGCAAAGCAGTTCAGCTCTTTTAAAGATATTATTGCTAGCCGTATCCTCCTCCAGTCAAAATCTGCGCTGGGAGACAGGGACCCACTTCAAGTCAATGAGTCACTTTTGCTTCCTCGCCAGAACAATTAAACTTCTTGTATAATAAAACATGACCTGAAGGCTGACCTTCACCACATCATCCCTCCTCAAAACTCCCAGAGGTCAGTCCTGACATTTAACAGCTCACAAATTCAGTTTCTTAAGCTTCAGAGGCCAACTTCAAGCTTTTAAAACTCAAATTAGGATATTAAGGTTCTTTTTTGTTTTATTTTATTAATTTTTTTCAAAAGTTCTATCTGTGGATATACGATATTGTCAATTTAGCATGCAAACTGTCCACGGTTACGCACAATCTTTTATCATTCTAGAGAGAGCACATCTTTTCCCCAGAATTGCAAAAACAGGCCTGGCTGTATCGAGCGTGCCCAAGCATCAAAGCAAAGTTTTACATTTGCCTTTTCTGGAGAAAAAAAAGTGCTCCAAGTGAACAATGCACAGAAATGGTTAATGCATTTTGCAACTTGCTGCTTCTTTATTGCTAGCAGCTGAGCAGTTTTGGGTGGTTCACCCTCCCTCCTTTGTTACTGATCTCTTGCCATATTGTGCATGCAATCCCCTAACAACATTAGCTCATTCCTACTCCGGTCTTAAAGATTAGCTCATCTGGGTTATGTACTTTGGTGTGTAGGTGTTGAGTGCTAAAATATAACTTAACTTTCCTTTTGAAATGGCATTCTAAACAACAAGAAATTAAGTTTGATCTTTTGGGTGTGCTTCTCTTGCGTTCCATAATACTGAACAAAATAAAAACAACTTCTTCCCTTCATGCAGCGCTCAATGGGTGTGATAAGCTTTTGGGTCTGTAACAATGCTGACGCCGCCCTGTACTCCACCTCAATTAAGTTCTTCATTTTTCTGGAATGTTGCTTTTATATTAAAAACAATTAACTGCGTTTTCCAAAAAGGCCACAGTCTTAATTTCTGTATGAGTAAAATGGTGAAAGGTAAAGGACCATTGGACGGTTAGGTCCAGTCAAAGGCGACTCTGGGGTTGTGGCTCTCATCTCACTTTTCAGGCCGAGGGAGCCGGCGTTTGTCCACAGACAGCTTTCTGGGTCTTGTGGCCAGCATGACTTAACAGCTTCTGGCGCAACGAGACACTGTGACGGAAACCAGAGCGCATGGAAATGCCGTTTACCTTCCCACCGCAGCGGTACCTATTTATCTACTTGCACACACACAGAAAAACATTTGATTGTAACTTAACTATTGCATTTCATAAAAGTATGTAAATATATTCAAAGGGCCTTTTTGCACCAGGTGCTGGTGGTACTGGCAAAATTATTATTAATAATGGAATACAGTGGTCTCAGGCAGCCTTCTCGTGGCAACCACATTGCGAACATCTTTTCCTAACTTAAATGCTGGATCTAGGTCTATACCGTTCAAAATACCATGATGTATCAAGGTCCTTATCACTGGCTAAAGGTGAAATTCAGTGCCCTACATCACACAGGACAGACCTCTTTTGGAGGAGTCCTCTGTTAAGAAGGGAGAAGAGCTGGAGTCTTGAAGCTACCCATCTACAGTTAGCTTTTGGTGCACAGACTTAGCAGGCACACAGTTCACCTGATCATAGCCCTTCCCACTAGGGCAAGATGTTCTGAGTGATATTCAACTAAGTTCTACACAGTTTTGACTTGATCTCGACAAATTTCATGGGAAATTATTGACATGTTACAGCCATATACACTGGAAAGCAATGGATTGTCCTTCAGCTTTATGATGCTTCTGGCCACAGGAACCTGGCCTGGATACTGCTAGGTTCTCATGTCATCCACACTCCTTTTCCTAGGAGAGTGGAAAACAGGGAGATTTGTTATCAGAACAAAATGAATATTTATCAGGCAACCAAGCACTGGTCAGCTTCAGGTGTGCTTCACTAGGCAGTACATTCCAAACATGGTATCATATGTACAGATTGAGCTTGAAATTATATGCTTTAAAGCTACATTTAAACCAGGAACGAGGAACCACAGGCTAAATGTGGCCCTCCAGGCATCTCCATATGGCCCATGGGATTCTCACAAGCCACCCATCCTCCCTACCAACACTCACTCTCCCCAGGCCACAGCTTTGCTTAGCATCATGTTTGGGTGTTTTGCACAGCTGGAAAGCAACCTTGAGCCTTCATGTCCCTTAGGTAGCCTGTGTGGAGGACAGAAAAGGTGTGTAGAAACTTATCCAATGCCCTGTGGTAAAATTCACATTCATTTTTCTGTACACTTTTACCTCTGCTTCTGCCCCCTGGCATGTGGCCCCTGGAAGATTTCCCAGAAGAGACTGTGGCTCTCTGGCTGAAAGAAAGGTTCCCTATTCCCAATTTATACCGTGAAACTCTTGCTTCCACTCTGCTAGTCGAGATAAGAAAATACCCAGGGTGTGTTTGCAGTGCTTGGGGGCCTCCTAGCCACAGTGTGGGAAAGGAGTGGGGCCAAAACATTTTGCGCTGCCTTCGCCAGTTCCAAAATCCTTGGGGAAGGCAGCCATTGTTGGAAGGGGCTTGATATCTTTGACAAGGCAATGCGGCAAAGCTCCCTGCACGTTTTCTGAAGAGAATTTGCTGCAGCTGTTTTTTTGGGAGGTAGCTTGTACGGATCAAGGCACAGGCGCATGCACACACACATATATACAGAGAGAAAGAGAGGAACACAGTGAGTCTTCAGATGATCAGGAGCAAGCTGAATGGTGATGTGAGTGGATGAGGCAAGCGGTGGAACAAAACCAGATTCAGTGTTGGCTTTCCTCCTTGAACTTTTAATGCTACAGCCAACAGTTGAGTACAGTGGAGGTCAATAGAAAATCCAGGTGGCGAAGAGGAACTCGGCCAAATTAACCCAAACTTGTTCAGTTCAGAATAGAAATTCTTTCTCTACTCTTAAATTAATACAGAATTAAATGCTTATGATAACAACAAAAGTCTATTGCATATATAGGTGATTTGGGGGGGGGGTTACAAATTAATAACAGGGAAAAGGAGGGAAGAGTGGCTGAGGCAACCCTGTGAAACTGGGTGGGGTACAATTATATTATTATTATTATTATTATTATTATGCTTTTCAAAGTCCTCGTGTTAGGTGGTGTTGTAGGAATTTCATTACATTCTCCGTCAAACTATCTTTTGTTTTGTTTTTTTAAAAAAACCTCCAGGATTAATTTGTTTCATGTGTACGTATGGTACAAATTACCCATTTTGTTCTTTTATTCTTAAAAAAGAAAAAAGAAAAATTGAACTGAACGTATTATCAAAGGCCAGGCAGGTCCTAAGACTTGGTTCCACTTTTGGGCTATGTTGAAATAATTGCTGGGTTTCTCTTTCTAAAGCCACTCATTCTGTTCCAATTTATTTTCTAGTACAGAGTAAAATTATTTAAATTAAAATGAGAAAAATCAAATTATGTGCTAATTAAAATTGTATTAGATAACTTAATTGTTGCCATTCCTTGAGCTACTGCTTGCATGCCCTGTAGATCAGTTAGCAATTTTCCCTTAGGGCAAGGATTTTGTTCTGTACATGTTTCTCTTTTTTACACAGTATTCTTTAATTACTATTGATGTAAGCCTTGGCACAACATGAATTCTTAGGCAAAGGTACATAGGAAGCTACCTTACAGAAAGTCAGACCATTGGTCCATCTAGCACTCATTTCGAGAGTAACTGGTCAGAAATAATCCCAGCCTAAAGCCCCATTATGCCCTGAAGCCAAGTTTTTATTCCTGTATATCAGACTTCCCCATTGTTAGGGTTGGCCATAGGCAACAGTCCTGGGCGAGCCAGGAACGATGGGACCAGCCAGGAGTAAGTCAGGACCACAGGGCAAGAGGTAAAGTCAAGGAACAAGCCAAAAGTCAGAACTGAAGAACAAGTCAAGACTGAAGAACAAGTCAGGAGGTAGGATCAAAAGGTCCAGGAACATGTTAGAACTCAGGAAGACCTTGTTGTCCAAGCTGGGTTCAACTGCAACAGGAAGTCTTTTTACACTCCTTCGTCCCCAGGTGGATCCAATGGTTTGTTGGGGGGGGGGCAAAGTCAGTCCAGGACCTAAAATTACTTCACTGAGAAGATTCCCCCCCCCCCACCTTACGGTTCAGTGGTTCACCACACAGGCAGTGTCACACACGAATCTAGAAATCCTAGACGCCCATTCACTTAAAATGAAGAGGCAGCTCTCTGTGTGTAGCTTTTGCACAGTGACGTGAATGGGGGAGTCCATGCAGGCAAGGAATCTCCATATTAGTATCAGAGCACCTATGTTTGCAAAGGACTGGAGGAGTGAGGGGTGAAAAGAGATAAGCTAGTAATATGTTTTCCCCACATACTGACTCTATAAACATCTCACAAATAAAAACATAGCTTAGCCCCAGTTTCTAGCTACTAATATTGGCTAGAACAGAGCACAGACTCAGGAAATTCATCAAAATGTACCAAGGAATATCATTTGGCTCATTTAGCTGAGCAAAGCCAGTAATTTGTCTTCAACAGAAGTGTCACATTCCACAAATGCACAGCTACCCATTTATACTGGATGTTTGGGCAAAAAATCATTTGTTCTTACTAAGCATGTATGCCATGGGTAGGCAAACTAAGGCCCGGGGGCCAGATCGAGCCCAATTGCCTTCTAAATCTGGCCTGCAGAAATCAGCATGTTTTTACATGAGTAGAATCTGTCCTTTTATTTAAAATGCATCTCTGGGTTATTTGTGGGACCTGCCTGGTGTTTTTATGTGTGCTTTTATTTAAAATGCATCTCTTGATTATTTGTGCCCCCACAAGGTCTGAGGGACAGTAGATCAGCTGAAAAAGTTTGCTGACCCCTGATGTATGCCATGGCTGGGGTAGACCCTATTTTCAGCCGTCAAAACAAAAGGTTCAGAAACAAGAATGCACCAGACATTATCCTACATTTTCTTCCTAGGACTACATATAGTCCATATGGGATCTTGTTTGAAACTTTTTGGATGGGAATCAAGGATTTTGTTTCTTTGGATTTTAAGACGTTTTCACCACTCCCCCCCCCCTTTTGTCCTGAAAACACAACCTTAACTACTTTACCAGGGCAAGTTCCAGAGTCAAATCAAATCAAATCAAATCAATGCCTTCATTCCATGCCAGCTCCTGCAATTGATATCAGCATCTATGCTGTTCTGTGTGGAGTCTCTCAGCAGGGTACCACCATTCTCTCCTCCCACCCAGGGAATAGTCTTTGTACATGCAGGTGGTATGTACCTGCAAAGCAAAAGATGGTGTGGAAGTCTGTGTTACTTGAAACTCGTTTTCCAATGGAATGTTATTTGGGAGCATAGCAGTACTGAAAGTGAACACAAAAGCACTCTGTCTCTTTGGGCTCAACATGCTTCTGAAATTCCCTTCACCAGAACTCCTCCCAAAATTCTGGAGTCCCCCAAATCTCATTTGCAAAGTTGACATACTCCACTGTTCATCTTTTATTTCTGAGCGTTGTGCAGTTCCTGTGGTCTGGGGCAGTCATTTCTTCCGTTCCTTTTCATCTTTCTCCCGCTCCGTGAGTAATAAAACTTACTAACGAAAGCCGACCTTTCTGTGGTGTTTGCCGATTAGGGCATATCTCCTCTAAAACCAAAGTACATTTATATACAAACCAAATTAGTGTGGTGCTGGGATTGGCATTTTGTGGGAAGTTGAGTGAGGTGAAAATGTCCCCCAATGTTTGATTCAATCTGGGTGGGGTTTTTAGAATTATAAGACCTCTCCTGTGAGGGCATCATTTTACAGAAATACAAGCGGCCAAGCTCTTTTCTTCTTTTTACAAACTTCTTTTACTTCCAGTCCTACTTAGTGGTCAGTTCCAAAAAGTGATATTGGGAGACTTCTATGTTCAGCACCTTGGACATTGGCCTATGGTGTCTTGCAGAGACCAGCCTTGCTCTCCGTGTTCTTTAACATCTATAAAGAAGAGATTGACTGGTCATTTGGCATGTGCTGTTGATGATGTGCAACACCACTCCTTTGGATGAAGACTAACAAATGGAGACTTAATCCAGGTGTGAAGGAAGAGTCTGCTAGGGATAGATTGACAAATATTACTATTGTCCATGATATCCTACCCCTTCAACTCTTATGCTAGTTAATTATTTGTTCAGCTCTTCCCTCTCCTGACCCCACCTCCACTGCCACAGAGTGTTTAAATTATCAGTTAGTAGAAAGCCTCGCTTCACCCTCCACACAACTGCCATGTGGCCTCCAGAAAGTTGCCACGAGGGGAATGTGGCTTTTGGTCTGATAAATATTTGCTGCCCCTGCTAGGGAGCATCATAGAGGTGTTGATTATGTCTGTTTTGCAAAACAGATGAGTGCAGGGAGGAAAATTCATCACTTGGTAGTCTCTGAATACCCACATGGCAAAGACTACCTCTTTCAAGCCCTGTTTTTGCAAAATAGAGGCTAGGGAAGAGGTTACAACCAGCTAAACATGTTAGGGAGGAATGTTAACCATAATCAAAGGTATATTAGAGGAGAAAGACAAAGGAAACTGTGGGTTTGTTTCTCTTTCAGGACAAAAAGGCTATTCACCCAAGTCCACAAAGGCGACAGAATTCCTCAATGCCTACTTTGTCTCAGTCTTCACAATACAGTACAAGGCAAACGATGACTAGATATTAACAAACAAGGCAACTGGGTCAGTGGGTAAGAGGAATGTGGCAGAGATAATAAAGTTTGGCTTCCCCAAAGCAGTTGAAAAACTTTCTCACAACAGTCCCAATAGTGCTGTGGCATATTACATAGTTTCCTATATGTGAATTATTATTCCACAAAAGCGAAGTGGTTTTGATAACCCGCTTTACATGTTCTTCCTCACCTGGGCAAGGGACCAGCTATCCATTTTGCCATAAGCTTCACATCTTATAAACAGTTTACTGTTTTAGGTCAACAGCTTTTAATAAAATAATAATAATAATCTCCCCTCACCTTCATTGAGGCCTGAAGGTGAATCTTTGATGCAGTAATGGGCACAGAATGCTGGCTTAGACCCTACCTGCCCACAGACTGTCTCACCAGAATGGTGCATGTTCTGGTTATCTCCTGCTTGAACTACTGCAATGCACTCTACTTGGGGCTACCTTTGAAGATGGCTTGGAAACTACAACTAATCCAGAATGTGGCAGCAAGACTGGTGACCAGGAGTGGCCGCCGGGACCATATAACACAATCCTAAAGGATCTTCACTGGCTCCCAGTACGTTTCTGAGCACAATTCAGTGTTGGTACTGACCTTTAAAGACCTAAACGGCCTCAGCCCAGTATACCTGAAGGAGTATGGTATCCACATGTCTCCACCCCCATCATTGAGCCCGGACACTGAGTTCTAGTTCCGAGGGTCTTCTGGTGATTCCCTCACTGTGAGAATTGGGTTTGCTCATTTCCATACCATGAATTTTCGGTCTTCTTAATAGAAAGAAGTATTCCTGCTGTCAAATGGTGGTGGGGATGGCCATCAGGAAAGAAGAGAGTTAATTAGTTCTCTGCAAACTAAGCCAAGAACTGCATTTCTCATAGAGAGCAGACTGCTTTGACTAGGTTTCCCCAGCCACTCTGGGCAGCTCCCAGCAAAATATAAAAACATAATAAAACGCCGAACATTAAAAACTTCCCAATACAGGGCTGCCTTGTGTACTTCTTTATCAACTTGACTTGGGAGGGTGTTCCAAAGGGAGGGCGCCATTGCCGAGAAGGCCCTCTGCCTGGGTCCCTATAACTTCATTTATCACTGAACCTTTCAGTAGGCACTCTAAGAATGGTCACAGAAGTGTTACTGTCATTTCTGCGTGCGCACACACACACACACACACACACACACACACACACACCAGGCAGAGAATGGTCAGTATGGGCAACAAGTCATTGTTGTCATGTCTGACAAAATAGGTAGGCATGGCAGACAAACTCTGGTAGGATGTATTTGGTTCAGTAGCCAGCAGCAGCAGCCTGTTATGAAATAAAAGGAAAGAAGCAAAGTGGGAGTCTTTCCAGACCTCCAAGAGGCAATTCCTCCTTTTCACAAACAGTGGGTGGAGAGCAAATGACAACAAATCAATGCTAAATTCTCCAATTCTTTGCAATCTGATTAATGCTGTGTCTTAAGATAATACTGCTTAATTTAAATTCCCTCTGCTGATGCTTTGAAGTGTCCATTATTTCATTTTGCTTACATGACGCAAGAAATGTCACATTTCATCAAATGACTATTTGCAGATCACTTAAATCCATAGCAAACACATGAAACTGGTCTCGAAATGCCTTGGCTTCCTCTCTCTCTTTTTATCTTGTTTTCATATTTCCGTGCATTCTTTCTTTGCTAAACTTGAACTAAGAAGCCCTTTTTAATTTGTCTGGTGTAAACAGATTGCTTTGAAGACCAGAAATATTCCTCCTCTCTCTGTGTGGGTGGCATTGCCCATTGGGCAAGGTGACATGTATTTTTTTTCCCTCCCACCGCTGATATGGAAGTTCATTTAACCCAGAGATGGGGAACCTTTGGCCCTCCGCCTGTTGTTAGACTCCAACTCCCATCAGCCACAGCCAGCATGGCCCATGGTCAGGGATGATAAAAGTCGTAGCACATCAACAGCTGGAGAGGCACATGTTCTTCATTACTGCTTTACGTGGGGACCACTGAGTAAATTGTTGGCTTAATGCTAGTTTAATATCCAGGCTTAATGGTAGCCTTGCAGGCCACTAGAAAGGTAGCAATATTCTGTATGTCTTCTTCGTAGCTGTTAGGGAATATCTTTCTCCAAAAGGACAGTGTTGAGAATGCATGTTATATATGAATGTACAGTGGTACCTCTGGTTACAGATGCTTCAGGTTACAGACTCTTCAGGTTACAGACTCCGCTAACCCAGAAATAGTACCTTAGGTTAAGAACTTTGCATCAGGATGAGAACAGAAATCGCGCGGCAGCAGAGGGAGGCCCCATTAGCTAAGTGGTACCTCAGGTTAAGAACAGTTTCAGGTTAAGAACAGACCTCCGGAATGAATTAAGTTCTTAACCTGAGGTACCGCTATATTGCCTACTGGGCTTTTCCACTTGAGGCACAGGCATGGTATTGTTTGAACACCCACCTACCCCAATATAAAATCTCCATGCCCACAGAAAATGAATATTTTAAGGGAAAGTCTATTACTTTTGTTCCAGCCCTGCTAGTTTTATATGCACAGGAAGGTTTCTTTTTTATTTTCATGTGCAGGAGAACTTAGACATTTGATCCACCACCTGCAGTCTAAGTGGTACAGTCCTGCAACAGATATCTCACTTGGGGCTGCTGATAGTAAGCTGGGGGAGCCGACATTCAGGCTCGGTTTCGCTTTTTGAACTACTGCAAAGCTGAATCCATCTGACATTCTGCCCTCCCTGAACAAAGTGTTAATGACACCAGTCAGCCTAGGACCAGGTCTCTCCAGAGAATCTTTCATCAGCCAGCATGGGCAGGCTTCCAGCTCACAAATAGTATCCCCCAGTGCAGCCAAGGCACACCCTCTATATCAGCAGGTGGGCTGCTTTAAAAACCAAGCCAAATAAATGGGACAAGGCTGAGCTTCTGAGACTCCAAAATTCAACTCTGCACTTAAATTAGCATCCCTATATAAGGAGGAGATGTTTTGGCAGAAGTAAGCACACCGTACTTTTATGGGCTCCTCTTTTATATGAGAAAAGAGGTCATGCACATAGAGTAGACAAGATCTCAGAGCTCTCTTGAGTAGACAGGATCTCAGATCAGCTCTCTTGAAAATTCAATCTTCATTTAAAAGTGTGGGGGGAGGCGGGGGTTGATCAGAAACACCAAATCACCCATTCTTCAGTGACGTTTTAAAACACAACTATTGTATGCTTTCCCCACTGAGGCAAATTGATTAATGGCTTGGAAGAAGAAGTGTGATTTTGACTGAAAACTGGCACCAAAGGGGAAATGTCATACACCCGCTTCTCCAGTATGCTGCAGCAATCAAAATTAAGGGAGGTTTAAAACTGGTTTTAAATGCAAAGTCGAAACATCTGGAAGACACCAGCTTTATGAAGGCTGGCTTACACCCTCTTTCAGTTTTCTAAGTTATTTGTAACTTTAAGAATAGTCTACAATTTATGTAGCATCTGAAAGAACCCTTGATTTTTGGATAGTCAGTTTTTCAAGAGTGACCGGCTAGAGCCTTTGAGAAGCCAAAACATATTTTAAAAGGGCAAATATAATTATAAAATATAATTTTTAAAGGTTTTTATTTAGCCGTGATGGACATTCTTTTTGAACCTGTGAATTAGTAGATGAAAAGATAAATGGCCTGTCTATATTCATCAGCATAACCCCACTGGTCATTTTGCCAAAGATCTTGCCATTGCAGATATCTGGAGTAATGGTCCACAAGAGAGAGAGAATTGGGTTCTTTGAAGGGTCTTCTGCCTCCCCCTTTATATCTACCTGTTCCCCAGCAGTTGCTTCTCATCTTGTGTAGCATAGCATTGCTCTTGCTTCTTCCTCGTTATTGCTCCTTAACTCTTTTCTTGTCCCACTTTTGATGGTATGGGATACCTTTTCAGGAAGATTCAGGGCTGGGCAGAAACAGACCTTATAACAATAGGACCTCTGGGAGCTCTAGATGTTTGTGGATTTAAATTCCTATCATCCCTGATCCTTGACCATTCTGGCTGGGACTGATAGGTGTTGGCATCCAAGCTGCAGATTCCCCATCTCTGTAGTTTAAAGGCAAATAGCTCTGTGAACCCTGAAGATAGGCCTACTCAAATAGTCCTGAATATGAAACTAATATTCTTCAACACTTTCGGCACCCTCTGTTCCTTCTAAGGGTTCATGTTGGTGAGAGTTATAATGAGGCATCTTGCACTTTAAAGCCTATAATATACATCTTGTCATCTATTTACTCCATTCCTTTGCTGCTATTTCAGAAGGTCGGTGGTTCAAATCCCCGCGATGGGGTGAGCTCCCGTTGCTCCGTCCCTGCTCCTGCCAGCCTAGCAGCTTGAAAGCACCTCAAAGTGCAAGTAGATAAATAGGTACCGCTCCGGCGGGAAGGTAAATGGTGTTTCCGTGCGCTGCTCTGGTTTGCCAGAAGTGGCTTAGTCATGCTGGCCACATGACCCGGAAGCTGTACGCCAGCTTCCTCGGCCAATAAAGCGAGATGAACGCCGCAACTCCAGAGTCGGTCACAACTGGACCTAATGGTCAGGGGTCCCTTTTGTTGTTTTTTAGTTGTTTAGTCGTGTCTGACTCTTCGTGATCCCATGGACCAGAGCACACCAGGCACTCCTGTCTTCCACTGCCTCCCGCAGCTTGGTCAAATTCATGTTTGTAGCTTCGAGAACACTGTCCAACCATCTCGCCCTCTGTCGTCCCCTTCTCCTTGTGCCCTCCATCTTTCCCAACATCAGGGTCTTTTCCAGGAGTCTTCTCTTCTCATGAGGTGGCCAAAGTATTGGAGTCTCAGCTTCAGGATCTGTACTTCCAGTGAGCACTCAGGGCTGATTTTCTTCAGAATGGATAGGTTTGATCTTCTTGCAGTCCATGGGACTCTCAAGAGTCTCCTCCAGCACCATAATTCAAAAGCATCAATTCTTTGGCGATCAGCCTTCTTTATGGTCCAGCTCTCACTTCCATACATCACTACTGGGAAAACCATGGCTTTAACTATACGGACCTTTGTTGGCAAGGTGATGTCTCTGCTTTTTAAGATGCTGTCGAGGTTTGCCATCACCTTTCTCCCAAGGAGCAGGCATCTTTTAATTTCATGACTGCTGTCACCGTCTGCAGTGATCCCTTTACCTTTACCTTTAAGAGCTCTCAACACCCTTAACAAACAACAGCTCCCAGAATTCTTTGGGGGAAGACGTGGCATAAAGGAGATGCACTGTACATTTAAGGTGGTATCCTGGTGCTTTAAATGTATAGCGCAGCTGGGGCCTCGGATGCAACAAAAGCCATGGAAATCAGAGGACTGCAGTGTTCCTCATGCTGAACAGGTTCAGACTGCTTGTCTCAAAAAAGCAAGTAGTAAATTCACATTCTCTGCAAGGGGCAGAGAGACTGACCAAGCCATTAACCTCCTGGAACAGTTTCCATGGGACATCACTTTGCAAATCACAAGGGGGGGGTGGAGAGAGAAACCATTCTTTGGGGCTGCTGTCCCTTCAGTGACATAGTCCCCCCCTCCCCGACAACTTGGATACAAAGGATTAATTATTTGTAATTAAAGTCCCTAATAGGGAATTACTGGACTCCAGGAATGCTGGGATGCTTGTGAATCAAACGTTCGAGAGACATAAAATGTAGCAGTAAAAAAACAACAATAACCAGCTTTTCCTTCTTCAAAGCCGGAAAAAAAGCCACTCTTCTTTACAGACAACAGTGAAGTCAACAGAGAACTCTTTGTCTGAACCTCCAGCATGGGACCCCAGAAACATCATTTCTGAATCATCTCTGGAATACATAAAAGCCAAAAGGTTGATAAAACGATGAGTCACTTTGGCTTCCTCAGGAGCTTAGAGAGACTTTTGCTGACCTTTTCTCAAGCTGAGGTTTTCGCCTCCTTGGGGAGTCTTGTTGAAAGGAGAGACCTTTACAGGCCCAGCTGAAATAGGATTGTGTGTGTGTTATTTTAATCTGGCATCTTTTTTATTTAAAGCCAATAGAATGTAAGAAGATTTACGGGAACCCTCTAAAGAAAGACATTAAAAAATCCTCACCGGGTGAATGGGAGGCCTTAGCTCCTCACTGAGGTGAACAGTAGTGTGATTGAGTTTTCTTAATCATCCCAAGTACAGTTATTTTGGCTTAGAGAAGTTTTGAAGTGACACATTCGTTGTTTTTTTTACACACTTAATCTTCTAATTACATTAGCTGAGAGCCAACGCTGAGCTGTGGCACAGCTACACAGATGGCAGTGCGAAGGGTCAGATCTCTATAGGATGCAGTCAGATGACCAGATGGGAATGAATGTGAGAGTGTAGCTGAAGGGTACTTATGCAACCCTTAATATAATTGTGAGTGGAGCCAACCAGTTCTTTCACTTATTACACATTTCCCAATGGCAGTCATGGTGAGAGCCTCATGCAAGCAGCCTCTGTTAGGCTCTGAATGAACCTTCCCCAACCAGATGCTCTCCAAATGTTCCTCAACTTCCACTCTCATCATCCCTCCTCATTGGCCATATTGGCATGGGCTGATGAGATTTGGGAGTCCAAAACATCTGGAAGGCACAAGTTGTGAAGGGCAGCCCTTGATGGCACCACAAACAGCATTTTCCAGGGCCACCAATAACCATAAGAAATACAGTTCCCAGAACTACAATTCTGGTGGCCCTGGAAGATGTCCTATATGATTGTGAGTGTAAGAGGGCTAACTGGTCACGAGCCATTCCTGTTTCCACAAGGAAAAGGGAAGAGAAGAGGACAGTGGGGGAAAGGCAGGGGTTTGGGACCTGGACCTGTTGTGCTTCTGATGAACTGAGATGGGGCCTTAATTTCATAACAGGTTGGAGGCAGTGGAAGGACCCATTAATTTTACCTGAGCTCATTTTGAATCAAGTCAGCAGAGGAGGCTATGCATCCACATGCTAATTGGTTTAACAGCAGAGTAACATGTATAAACTAAGGAGATGGCATTTTTCCTGGCATGGAGTAAGTGTCCAGAAAAGCTTCACCAACTGCGTTTCTGTGTGCCGGTAAAAGCACAGAACCAAAGCCAGAGAAATGGCTGTCAACTATACGTTGCTTTCAAGTGGACTGTGATGGCAAGGTTCAGCTATTTCGCAGCACCTCATTAATAGACTGGGATTTCATTGAATGCTAAATCCCTGCTGAAATATGAGACGGCACATCAGTGATGGCATTCCACCGGCTGTTGAAGACACACCTGTTTAGGTGAGCATTCGCCTGAACTGAACATCTGATTTTATTGTTTTAACTGTTTTTTAACGGTTTGAATTGCTGTGTTTTTTAATTGTTTATCATATTGTAGATTTTAACTAAGGGTGCTTTTCTGCCCCATTGATTCTTTTATATTGTGCATTTTAACTATGTATTGATGCTACACTTACAGGCAATTTTGACATACAACCAGTATATAAATGAATAAATAATAATAAATGAAGATATTTTGACTTCAACAGATTGCGGGTCTCAGCTAATGCTAATGCTTCCAGCAGCAGAAGTTTGAACTTTCATTACCCTGTACAGATCATTGTAATATTGGTGGTTACACCGGGACACACATAAATACATTTGCTTATAGTTTCCAATATAAAAAAAAATCAGAGATGTAGAAACCTTTCCACACAGTCCTTGCTCGAGTAACTTCAAACTTTCTTCCCAAAGCCTCCTCTGGTTAGGGACCACCCATCAGAAACTCTAGAAAGAAAGAAGCTCTTTTTTTCACATTAAATGAAAGATGCAGAGAAGGAATCAAAATTGGGGCTATGATGGGAACTTTTACAACCCTCACTGTAGGGTAGCTACAGGCACGCTATAATAAACAACATGAAAGACCTCTGCAGTTCTTTCAGTGTTATTAAAGCCTAGTCACTGGCACCGAATGTTTGTCATTTGCTACTGCCTTGAAAGCCTTAGTACACAGATGCCTTCTGAATCTTGCTGGACACATTAGAATGGGCTGCTGTATATTGCTGCATTTTAATAATATTCAAGAACTGGTAGCTGGGGCTAAGGAATACAGTCCCCCATTTAGTCAGCATAAAAGGTGCTATCTTCAGTAAGAGATTTCAGAGATCAGCCAATTCATAAAAAAAGCAAACTCATGCATGCAAACAAACTTGCTTATCTTACACTGTTAACACAGCCCTGGTTCTTATGCCTCCCAATGTAAATATTGCTCCGAAAAAAAATGTGCTGGTTTTCAATTTACTTACAAAAGCCGTTGGGAAAGGAATCTACAAAACCAAGGTCAAGTGGGGAGAAAGCCGCCTTCTTTTTCAGTTATGGCTTCTTCTAGACGAGGAAAGGCTAAGTAAGATCTGCAACAAGGGCAAAACTGAGACCAAGGAGGGGGAAACTACAGCCAGTGCCACCCACTGGGCTAGATGCAAATAATAAGAAGACAGGCAATTGGGAGCTGGCGGAGGACAGACTTGAGGTTAGTGGGGCAGTGCCACAGTTACCATAATGGGCAAGACTCTACTGTCTCTCTACTGAGAGCCAGTGTGGTGTAGTGGTTAAGAGCGGTAGTCTCGTAATCTGGGGAACCAGGTTCGCGTCTCCGCTCCTCCACATGCAGCTGCTGGGTGACCTTGGGCCAGTCACACTTCTCTGAAGTCTCTCAGCCCCACTCACCTCACAGAGTGTTTGTTGTGGGGGAGGAAGGGAAAGGAGAATGTTAGCCGCTTTGAGACTCCTGAAAGGGAGTGAAAGGCGGGATATCAAATCCAAACAACTCTTCTTCTTCTTCTTCCTTCTTCTTCTTCTTCTTCTTCTTCTTCTTCTTCTTCTTCTTCTTCTTCCTTCTTCTTCTTCTTCTTCTTCTTCTTCTTCTTCTTCTTCTTCTTCTTCTTCTTCTTCTTCTTCTTCTATTATGGACCAGTCTAGGCTGAATCCCTTGTTGTTGTTGCTGTTGTTGTTGTTGGCACCCACCGTATGTTGAGAGACAATGGAGTGTGCCTCCAGGGGTGAAGCCTTGCTGATGTGGTCCAAAGGAAAGCAGAGCAATACATTTGGCACCAGCTTGGCTGCAGGAGTTGCCAGAAGGAGGTGTACAAGGCACCATTCAACCATCTTAGGGACTCCATGCTGGATTTGCGTAGGGTTTACTCCTTAGCCTTTTCTTCTCCTGAAGATACCCCACAAGGCGGCAGAGGTTTAGGATCAGAGTTTTGCTTCTCCTAGATGGGCTACCTTCTGCCCCATCTGCCTTTCACTTTCCTCTACAGCACATGCAGAAACCACATTCTTGACTCTGGACTCAGTATCAGTCTCATCCACTCAATCTGCCAGAGCTTGTCTTCACAAGTCCCTAACTCACTGAGGGTTTGAGACCCATCAACTACCCTCACTTGGTTTAGCTGGCCAGTTGAAGTTGTTCCCTGGGGTGTGGCCACTGTCACCTGCTGACAGCTTCTAGGAGCCACAGGAGAGAGCTGAGTGCAGGGTGAGGACCAAAGGTGGACAAACTACCTCATGATATGTGGGAGCATGATATGTCTCCCACCCGAGGAAACTACCCCTCCCCTAACACCCCATACACCCTTCAAGTTGGTGACAATTATGTTAGCAGCAGTAAATTCCATAGTTTTGACTACATGTTGTGTCAATAAGCACTTTCTTTTGCTTGTACAGTGGTATCTCGGGTTACAGATGCTTCAGGTGACAGACGCTTCAGGTTACAGACTCCACTAACCCAGAAATAGTACCTCAAGTTAAGAACTTTACCTCAGGATGAGAACAGAAATTGCGCTGGCGGCACAGCGGCAGCAGGAGACCCCATTAGCTAAAGTGGTACCTCAGGTTAAGAACAGTTTCAGGTTAAGAACAGACCTCCAGAATGAATTAAGTTCTTAACCCGAGGGACCACTGTACTTCACAAATGTTTGTGACTATTGCTCTCTGATTTTAATAAAGGTATTATTCCCCTCTCTCTGTCTGTATGCCTTCTACTGGAACCAACATAGCACCCTGAATTTATTTATATTTTTTGTGTCTGAAGTGCAAAAGTGATGGTTGGAGAGACTGACTCCGCATACCCATAAATGGTGTACAGTCAGAATTTCTCTAGTTCATTAACAGAACCTAATGACTAGCATAGCATCCTGCTTTTTTCTTTCTTTCTTTTCTATCTTTGAAGTACCAAAATGATGGGTGGAGAGTCTGGTTCTGTATAATACCCCGTAAGTGGTGAAGTCATAATTTTTGTAGCCCATGAACAGAGCCATTCTCTGTTGTTTGCACTGTCGGAGGTAGAGGGAAGTTGTCTCACTTGGCTTTTCTTAATTGGTTAACACTACCTCCCAGTGACTGAGCTTTGAATGCATGAAAACATAACTAATAGCATTTCTCAGCGACTGCTGAGAGGGAAGAACGTTTTCAGAAAGGAGTATACATTAAAACGTTCTGAATTCCATTTAAGAATTCTCCAGAGGGAAGCAGAAAGAACCAAAAACGAATAACTACTAGTGACTTTCTCATTAATTAAAATCTGACAAGCAGTTGGCAGCTGAAAGGGGGAGCTGTAGGTGGGGGAATCCTGTGGTTCACCACTGCATTCCTTAAATTCATAAAAGCTACAGAATATTTCACTGTAGCTCGGCCAGAAATGTAGATGGGAGAAATGTGAATTAAAAGAAGGAGCTGTTTGGAGGTGACCAGAGGTACCGTGAGGTGGCCAAGAGAATTCACACGCTGAAAAGATGTAAAAAGCTGGTGGGTCAATAGTGTGCAGAATCCAGTTTCTGTAACCAAAAAGGTGTTTCTTTTCAGAAGCAGCTAATACAGGCCAAGAGTTTACTTGCATGATAAACATCCATGTCCTTTTTAAAATCATTTATTAATTTATATTCCGCTTATGTGCCAAAACAGCACGTTTTCAAAGCAATTTACAGCTATTAAAATGAATTATAAAATCCATACATAATTAAAATACACAGTAACAATTTTATTGGGGCATTCAAGCATCATTTGCATTTATAAATATGCAATAAAACAAACCACTAAAAATAATGGCAATTAAAAACAGTTGAAAAAGAGTCAAAACAATAAGATCAGTTCAGGGGAATTCTACTCTAAACAAGTATGACTTCAGGAGCCAGTAGGATGCCAATAGGAACAGGGCCTCTGCATAACACTGGTGCCATCAGCAAAAAAGCTCACCTCTGTGTTTCCACAAGCCAATAATCATCAGGCTGATGATTTCAGAGATAGAAGGGATTCTTCCTTCCAGACCTCTACAACTCAAGAGTCCTCTGCTGATTTGGGGCCCAACATTTCTCAGAATGGGTTTTTCTAAGAACATTTCTGAGATTTCTCTTTTTGGAACCCTTCTAAAAAGGCCACTTTGCAGAATTTCCTCTGAATATTCTGCATTGCCTTTTTGTGGCAGCTGCCATGAGGACATAAGAACCGCCATGTTGGAGCAGGCCAATGGCCCATCCAGCAGCCTATTCTCACTGTGCCCGACTAGGTAATAATAATAATATAATACTTGACCTGAGTGCAGCATCCCTCTCTCCACATGCAGTCCTAGCAACTAGCAGTCAGTGGCCAGTTCCCCTCAGCCCCAGTACCCTGAATGATGTGACCAGAATCTGAAGGAGTCAGAACAGGGCTGTGTATCTGATCTACCGGTAGCATCCTCAGATACCTTATTGAATATTTTAAGTAGGCTGTCTGCAGGCTGGATTTATGATGTGTAACCTTAATACCCTGGAAGTTATTGACAGAAGAGAACTTCTCATTCATCTTCTAAGCTAGTTTATTTCCTCACACCAGAAATCCATTAGCTGGAGATCAAGGAGGAGCTAGCTAGCTCCAATATGAAAATAATGCCTGCCATTTTGCTCCATAGACATGAGTATGACCCCCATACGTTGTTCAATAGGCCCACTTGCCTCTGCTCACCATGACATGCTTCCTAAATCAAACTAGTTATTATGCACTTATCGTTTACCCACATATCTTTACTGCCCACATTCTTTCTGCTGTTCTTTCTTACACTGCTATGTGTGTGGCATGGCTGTAGCAGGTCAGCAGAAAGTATTACAAAACAGTGCATTTCAGTGATAAGACATGGTTTCTGCTGAATTTGAAGATCAGCCAAGGTTTGAGACTAACCCATAGATATCCATTCCTTTTTGGCTGGGTTTGTTCCCTGCAAAAAGTGGCAGGTTTACTCCCCTGTTCTTTACAACACTGGGATAATAATAAGTTACTGGGGATCATATATCAGGCATATTAATTCAGGCTTGGCTCTAGGGTTATTGACAAGCTTCCCTCAGTGGTCCCTTGTCCACTGAGGAAAGCTTGTCAATGACACAGCTGCCCAGCACCAGTTATCTGCCACATTTATTTTATTCATTTATTTTATTAAATTTGTATACCACCCTATACCCGTAGCCAAGATTACTGCATGGGGAGTTGGACTAGATGATCCTTGGGTCCCTACCGGCTCTAAGATTCTATGATTCTATGATCTCAGGGCAGTTCACCACAAAAATTCAAAATATAAAAACCAGAAAATACAACCCAATAATCCCCCCTTCCACAACACAGTTTAAAGGGGCATTGGATGTCAATAAGCCAAGAGCCTGGTTAAAGAGGAACATTTTCGCTTGGTGCCTAAAAGTGAATTGAATTTTATTATTTTGGTCACAGACCAGTTCCAGCCCACATACAATATCAAGGAAGTTATAAAACATGATAGGGATACATTTGAATTTGCAATTAGGTATAACAGGGACAATACAGATATAGCAACAGTTAAAAATATATATAAATTAAAACTTAATCACTAACATATAACCTAAAATTATCATTTAAGGCCTTAATCGATAGCACAGCTTGTTCCCTAAGTTTTATGGCAATTGCACAGAATTTGGCTACCCTTAACGTGATCTCAGGATCCCTGTCCTCTATCAGGGATTTTAGACATTGAAGTTTGGATTCATTTGGAGATTTTTGCATAGCAGGGGTAATAAATACTGAGCCTATATCCCTGTAGAAACGGCAGCGTAACAAGGCATGAGAGACAGTTTCTACCTCCACCAAGCCCCAGGGGCAGACTCGTTCCGCGTGTGGTTTACCCTCGAATCTGCACTGCAGTAAGGCAGATGGCAGCACGTTGAATCTAGCAAGGGTAAATGACCGTCTGTATTTAGGTATTTGTAATTTTGACAAATAATTTGCTGGGGTAAATCCTCTCCCATTATCTTTTATTGCTGGGTGTTTATTCATCTCGCTCATGTGGCAGCCTAAAAGTGTATTATGAAGGTGCCAGCCGAATCTCCCTGGGGAGAGCATTCCATGGATGGGGAGCCCCTGCAGAATAGGCCCGTTCTCCTGTTGCCACCCTCCAGACTTCTTGCGGGGGCCTCAGAAGATGATCTCAGGGTCCAGGTAGGTTCATATTGAGAGAGGTGTCCCAACAGAGGTCCCTACACTAAATATGTCCTGTTCAAGAACCCCGTCACAGTGGGAAGCTGCTGAATTGCAACTTATTACCAAACTTAAAACCATGGAGAGACCTGGTCTGAACAAAGACATTGAATTCTTATCTCATTATACATGACAAAGCCATTTTTCACCTTCTCACCCCTTGCTTTTTCCTGTAAGACCTATTGCAGTCGTTAAGAGTCGTCAACAGGCTCATCACAGCTATCTGCCCATCACCCATTCCCACCACCCTTCTGAGTAATACCCCTCCCCACCTTCTCACTATATAGAAGGGTCTGGTGTATCTGAAGAAGTGTGCATGCACACGAAAGCTCATGCCAAGAACTAACTTAGTTGGTCTTTAAGGTGCTACTGGAAGGAATTTTTTTATTTTGTTTTGACTATGGCAGACCAACACGGCTACCTATCTGTAACTGGAACAGTGGGCACAATTTCACTAACTGAAATAAATATTGTGACAAGATTTTCAACCCAGTCTGAGATCACACTGCAGGTGCCATCCAAAAGGGTCTAAGGTAGAGCACACAATGCAACCCAACCTTTCAGAAAGGAGTTAGAATCAGAGTTGGAAGGGACCATGGGGGTCATCTAGTGCGACCCCCTTCAATGCAGGAGTCTCAGCTAAAGCATCAAAGACAGACGGCTATCCAACCTATGCTTAAAAACCTCCAAGGAAGGAGAGTCCACCACCTCTTGTGGGAGTCTGACCCACTGCCAAACAGCTCTGGCTGTCAGTAAGTATTTCCAAACTTTTAGTTGGAATCTCCTTTCTTGTAACTTGAAGCCATTGCCTCGAGTCCTACCCTGAAGAGCAGGAAAAAGCAAGCATGCTCCCTCTTCCATGTGATAGCCCTTAAGATATCTGAAGATGGCTATCATATCTCCTCTCAGTCTCCTCTCCTCCAAGCTAAACATACCCAGCTCCTTCAAGTGCTCCTCATAAGGCTTAGTTGCCTTGGTTGTCTTCGTTGCCTTCCTCTGCACACATTCCACAACATCCTTCTTAAATTGTGGTGCCCAGAATTGGACACAGTACTCCAGGTGTGGTCTGACCAAGGCAGAATAGAGTGGTACTGTTACTTCCCTTGATGTGGACACTAGACTTCTGTTGATGCAGCCTAGAGTAGCATGAGCTTTTGTACTTTGCACTTTGTTAGCTTTTAGTTCTTAGCTTGTGAATGAATTTTCATGGAAGTACTTCACCAGGAGAAGTTTCCTGACGAGGAACCTCAGTTGAGTTTTAGGCAAGAGCAGTTTGGTTTGTTGAAGCTATTTCTCAACAGATCCCAGCAATCTGAGATCTGCGGCAGCCTGTCATAATTACCATAATTACCTGCCATTTTCTATTGCTTCTTCCAAAATCTGTGATGGATCAGACCAAAGGTCCATCTAGTTCAAGATCATTATTGTATTTTAATATTTTGCTGGAAGCCGCCCAGAATAGTTGGAGAAATAAATTGTTGTTGTTGTTGTTGTTGTTGTTGTTGTTATCAGTCAGCCAGATGGCTTCTTTTCCTTTTCCTGTCTTTACTTACCTAATGTAAGTGGAACAGAATACACTTCATTTCGGCACTTAGTCTTGAACTATCAGGGGAATATGAAAAAGAAAGGAATGGCAAGAATGTTGGCAGCAACTTTTTAAATTAATTCTGTATAGACAAGGGTATATGTGTATATCTCTCACGAAGCTGGACTTTTTAATCTTTCCAATTTTAAACACACATGCAAAAATGCATTTCCATTACCCTCCGGTTTTATCGTCAAATGAAGAAATATCTTCACACGCCATAATGAGACAAGACTTTATGGGTGGCCTTGAACTTGGAACACTCCTCCCATTTGGCTGTGGGGTGAGAAACTCAGTTGGAAGTCCTTGTGGCGAAAAGGAATCTACAGCTATAAGACCAGAACATTACTGTAATGTTTGCCTTTGCAAGGCAATTGTCAGTTGCAGCCAGTGGTGCGGTGTACTAGGACTTGCAGCGGCTAGACTGGTGACCGGAAGTGGCCGCCGACACCATATAACACCGGTCCTGAAAGACCTACATTGGCTCCCAGTATGTTTCTGAGCACAATTCAAAGTGTTGATGCTGACTTTAAAGACCTAAACTGCCTCGGCCCAGTGTACCTGAAGGAGCATCTCCACCCCCATTGTTCACTGAGATCCATCTCCAAGGCCTTCTGGCGGTTCCCTCACTGTGAGATGTGAGGCTACAGGGAACCAGGCAGAGGGCCTTCTCAGTAGAATCATAGAATCATAGAGTTGGAAGAGACCACAAGGGCCATCGAGTCCAACCCCCTGCCAAGCAGGAAACAGTAGTGGCATCCGCCCTGTGGAATGCCTTCCCATCAGATGTCAAGGAAATAAACAACTATCTGACTTTTAGAAGACAGCTGAAGGCAGCCCTGTTTAGGGAAGCTTTTAATGTTTGATCTTTTATTGTGCTTTTAATTCTGTTGGGAGCCGCCCAGCATGGCTGGGGAAACCCAGCCAGATGGGTGGGGTATAAATAAAAGGAGGAGGAGGAGGAGGAACATGGGAGGTTGCCTTATACCAAGTCAACCATTGGTCTATCTGCCTTAGCACTGCCTACATTGATTGGCAGCAGCTTTCCTGTGCTTCAGACAGGGAACATTCCCAGCCCTGCCTGGAGAAACCAAGTATTGAACCTGATACCTGCATGCAAAGCAGATATTCTGCCACTGAAAGGGATTGGGACTCCAAAACATGCCCCCACTTCAAATGTTCTTTGTATGGTAAAAAGGTAAAAGTAAAGGACCCTGGATGGTCAAATCTAGTCAAAGGCAACTATGAGATGCAGTGCTCATCTCGGCTTTCAGACCAAGGGAGCCGGCGTTTGTCCACAGACAACTTTCCGGGTCATGTGGCCAGCATGACTTAACAGTTTCTGGCACAATGGGACACCATGACGGAAACTAGAGTGCACGGAAACACTGTTTACCTTCCCGCCGCAGTGGTACCTATTTATCTACTTGGACTGGTATGCTTTCGAACTGCTTTCTTTCATTGTTTGTATGAGGGAGTTGTAGTGTACATTCCACCATGCCAAAAATGGGGTGGGTTCATCATTTTGATATTATCTTTATGATTAATCAATACATAAATTTGCAGAAATAAATAAAAATACAAACCCAGTGACACCCCATGCATTCTTTCAACATATGGGGGGGGGCAAGTAACATATACAGGTATGCTGCACAGTTAATTTGACACCCCCCTGCACACATCCCTTGTTGTGTAAATTCATATTTTCATGTGGAATTTTCTTTCCAGGCTGTGATATTTATGATACCTAAAAACTACCACATTTCACTCCTGATCCAAATTTTCCCATAATATTAGCCTAAAGCATCAAGGTCCCTTCACTCACCCTCAATAAAATATTTGAACCTCCCCCCCCAGTTGATGGACACTGCCAATCAAATATTGTGCATATGCCGTGTCTTGTGATCGATTATGCAGAGCGGGGCTTACCTGTGCCCTCCCCACCCCCCACAATATTTTATTCAAGTTGGCACCCCTGTTGACCATTCAAAGTCAAGTCTTCATTTCCAGAGCACTGAGCAATTGTTGTTGTTACCCTTTTGCCTCATAAATTCTGAATGATTTTTCATTTGAAAGCATTAATATCCCTGAGGGGAACCTTATGACAGGCTAGCCTCGAACGACTCATTTCTTTCTTTTGATACAATTCCTGACTTTTCGCCCTGTAACAAATGTGTGATCAAGCAGGCCAAGCCTGTGTGTGTGTGTGTGTCTCCTTTTAATCCTCTTTATGGTAAAAGAAACATTTGTGAGTGATCTTTGAAAATTCTGTACAGTGTAGAACACCTGCAGCTTAATGTTTCATGTTAACAAACACCCCCCCATGTGAGTCTAATGTCATCTGGCATGTAAGAATGTTGTTGCAGAAGATGGTTGTAATAATGAGGCACTACCTTCACCTTTGACCTCTTGCCTCCAGATTTAAACCTGTTCATCCAAATGATACAGCATCGCCTTAACTCCCAAACAGTTCAATGCATCATGTTAAGTGTCAGCACAAATGATTTACTATCCTGCTGGCAGGTTAGAAGGATAAATATATTCTTTAATGCAACCGTGGTTCTTTCCTCTAGTCAGCAAAAAATATATATTCTTGCCTTCCCTTTCAGTATTTCCTGATGACACAGCTTGGGTAATTTGAACTGAAAGTCCGTGTTGAAAGTCCTTGCTGCTTCCACCTGTGCTCATAAAAACCCGGCACAGAATACAATCAGAAAGCTTGAACACCTGGGACTTTAATGTTCACTACGGAGGACATAAATATGTTTGCAATCATATGTGGGCAGGTGGTAGTAAAAGGTTCCTGTTAACTTTTAACATCTTTGGAGCCTGTTACATTTTCTGAAATATCAAATATGTCCCCACGTTCTTTCTTTTTTCGCTGCTCACTCTCACTCTTCATTGTTATGTCTGTGGGCGATCTCCAAGTTATACTCAGAGATGACCCACTAAAAACAGTGGACAAATGGCTCCACTACATCAATTTCAATGGGTCTGCTCTGAGTATGGCATTCAATGTCAAATTGTAGAGTTGGAAGGAAGCATGAGGCTCATCTAGTTCAACCTCTGCAATGCAGGAATCTTTCGCCCAACGTGGGGTTCAATATGGGTCAGCTTGTACTGGAATTTGCCAACATGGAATTTCCTCAGGCATCTCTACCTGGGTAAGTACCACAGAACTCAAACGACTTACTTCTGAGTAGACATGAACCCACTCTTGCAATGCTTACACGCTTACCTAGGGAGATTTTGACAACTGCAAATTGACTGAAATAGGAAATCATTTCTGACATTGTGGAAAGCCTTCTTCTAAGGTTTTTGTGAATGTTTCTCCCGTGTCTACCTCCCAGTGAGATCATGCAGTGGAGTCCTTTGGGAAGAAGGGGGAATAAACATTGAATAAATAACAACAGCACCAGCAGCTTCGGAGAATTTCGTATATCGCCGTCATCGTCATCATCATCATCATCATTTCACTCAGTTCATACAAGGGAAAGATAAATTTTCTTTCATTGTTGTCTCACAGAGAGAAGCAAAACTGTCCTTACTGATGCAACACACACACCACAGAACAGTAGAAAGAACCAAATAAGGAAAATACTTGAAATAAATATATCAGTTACCTCTGAAACTTGTCAAAAAGAAACAGCTGTAAAATGCTAGCTTTATTTGTCCTGACAGGCCAAATTCATGAATATTAATACTGAATAATTTTCATCAGTAAGTGCCCTTGAATGCCTCTGGCCAAGATGTTTCAATTATTCCTTCAGACTCAAAATCCATTCTCAACTAAAAGAAGTGGGGGTGGTGGGTGGGTGCGGGAAGGATATCATTTATACCAAAGGCCAAATTATTTAGGAATTGTAGGGGAGAACAAATCTTATGTTTCAGAACAACGTGGGCACTAAGTTCCTGGTCTTGGTTCTCCACTATTATATAAAAGAGGGGATTTGTTACATTTTCATCTTTCCTCCAAGAATCTCAAGGCAATATACATGGTTCTGCCCCATCCCAATTTATCTGCCTGGCAACCGTGTGCAGGAATTTAACCTGACTGGCCTACTACCACTCAGTGAACATCATGGTCGAGGGAGTATTTTAAACTGGGACTTCTTTGTGAAAGATTCAGAAAGATCCCTAGGTTGTGCGACATTTGCATTTGTGCGGAAAACGGTTTGACCACTTCTGAAAGATGGAAGTATGTCGGATTTTTATATGGAAAAGTCAACCTTGAGCATTTGCTGAGGTGGGGGGAATTTTAGTTTTACTGGTTGCTTTCTTTTGTGAGGCAAAAGTTTCCTGTTTCCTCTCTAGTAGGAAGTTTTTCTTGACCTGGAGCCAAGAGTCTCCCTCGCTCTTGAAAGAAAAGAAGTGGCAAAGATATCTGGAACTCTTCAGGACCTAGAGGCCATTTTACACAAACAATGGAGTCGATAATTCTCAAGAGACAAACCCTTGATAAGCCTGCCCCCATTAGCGGGTGCTAAGTTCCAGGACAGAAGATATAGTAGCTGATATATGCTATTATATTGTGCATATACATGGAATAATGTAGTTGTGAAGGAAATACCGTGATGGAGCTCTCTGGTGGTGATTTCCTTGATATCCCCCTTGCAAACTGAGATAGGCCAGAAGTGGAGCGACATTGAGTCACATGTAATGCTCTTCATAAAAGCAGGCTGCGTTCACACAATACATTTAAAATACTGTGATACTACTTCAAACAGCCATGGTTTCTTCCAAAGAGTTCTGGGAACTGTAGTTTGCTAAGGGTACTGAGAGTTGTTAGGAAATGCCTTCTCCCTCACAGAGTTCACAGACTTCTCTGGGAAGAGGAATTGATTGCCAAATCACTTTGAGAATTGTAGCTCTGTGAGGGGAGATGGAGTAAAAATGGCAGCCACCGCTTAAAGAAAAGCTGAAGTGGCTACTGACCACCGTTCATCTCCCCACACCACCACCATCATATACAATGATGCAACATCAAAAGTATAGTAGACAACGGAGAAAAGAAGCCAGCCAGCATTTACTGCTACCACCAGAAAATGCAAGTTTCCTTTGACCATGAAGAAGCATAAATGGGAGTACCAAATAGCATGTCCATTTGTTTTCCCACCCACCCACAACATGTGGTGGACCCAATGGAAACTGAGACAAAGTGAACCTATTTGGTTTGGTTAACTATGGACCCAAGTCAACTGTGAGTCAACAGGGCTAGGGCTCATCCACCAAATTGTTTTGGAAACAGGCTGTAAGTTGCTGTGGGGGGGAGACCTTTTTGTTTACCGAGGCCTTCTAAACAGCTGAAGTCTGGTCCTTTTTCTTTGAAAGGTTGTGTCGTCATTGTGTGTTTCTAGTTTTTAGTGTTTTATATTGCATTTTAATTGTCACACTTGCTCTGTGAGCTACCTGGATAACTTTAGTTATGGGGCAGCTATATAAATTCAGTTAATGAATAAAATAACATGAATGAATGAAATGTAACTGCTGTGCAGGGTATACACAGCAGTGTCACACCACATGCAAAATTAAATGCATCTTTGCATCCAATGTGCAGGTTGCATATTTTAATGCAAACTGTGTCTCTGGGAAAAGCCAATAGTTCACAGGGTCAGAGCAGACATGAGGGAAGGAATTTTAACCCTTCCCTCCTCTGCTGTGGTTCAGAGGAAATCCTTATTCGGGGCGGGGGGGGGGAGAGTTTTCCACCCAAAACAAACACCAGCTTCAGGAAAGGGATTTTCCTCAATACTGTGGGATTGGTGGAAAAGGTGAAATTTGAAATTCCCTATTTAAACCTGTTGTGAGCCTAATAATTATTAGTCCCTTCAGCAGATGCAAAAACACAAAACACAAAAAACAAAACCCCTTCACCCTACTTGCATTATTACTTGAAAAAATGCATTTAATGTTGTGTGTATTATGGTTCTGAGAACAGACCCTTAATCAAACCTTTATTCCACATATTAGCAGTAGGTTTTACTTTCTGTCCCAGAATAGAAGATGAGCACCTCCAGCAAACAGAACAGCCTTGAGTTATTCCAACTATTACCCATTTCAGAGCACAATTCATGCTGTTTTGAATGCTATGTGTTGTTGTTTTACAGATGGGTTCTCTGGCGGGTGGCCTGCCACAAGCCACAGAGATTGTTCACAACAAATCTTGTTGTGTGAGCAAGCGCTGGGATGTCCCATGGATAACACCACAACGCACCACCATGATTATAAACTGTAGGTCCAACTGCAGTTCATTTCTCATATTCCCAAATCTTTTCCATACTTTTGGCAGGGTTGTGCCTCAGTCCCCAAGCTTTTGCTCCACCTTTCTTGTTTCCCTAATCTATTTAATGCTAGCCAGCTGTTTGCAGTCAGCCTTAAAAACTATAACTAAATTAGCATTCCTGCTGAAGCGTAGTCCCTGAGTGGATATCCTCTACATTACTGACGTAGCCCATTAATGTTTCTAGAGGATCAGATGGGGCTTTGCTTTCATTTGCCACAAAACAGTGTTTCATACCAACAAATAAACAACAATGGACATGTTGAAGGAAGATCAGGCAGGCTGGCTGGAGAGCCCTCCCACAAGCCCACAAGCTCTCCCCCCCCCCAATCCTCTGCATGTCTGAACATTTTAGATCCAGATTAGAAATAGGAACAGTCTTAGTTGTTCACATCTGAAACCCTCTTGGTCTGGGGTGGGGCTTTTGAAAAGAAAGAGAGATGGAAATTAGACACATGGAAATGACAACCTTCACCGAAGAATCTGCTGCCCCAAATGCCTGTTTTATTTTGCTTCGTGGTAGATTCAGATCCTGTTCCGTATCTACGTTTTTTGCTGCTGAAGGTGGTATTTTCTACTTCCATTGACACCTATTCATTAGATATGTCTAGGAGCAAAAGAAGCTGCCTTGTAATGAGTCATGCCATTGGTCCATCAGCACCAAGTGGATCTCCAGGGCTTCCGACAGAGGTATTTCCCAGCTCTGCACTAGGAGATGCCATAGATTCAACTTCAGACCTTTGTGTGTGCTTCCGCTAGGGCTACATTCAGACCAAACACAGTATCAATTTAAACAGTCACAGTCCCCCCCCCCCAATAATTATGGGAGCTGTAGTCTGTTGAGAGTGCTGAAAGTTGTTAAGAGACCTCTCTTCCCCTCACAATTCCTACAGCTCCCTGTGAAGAGGGGTTGATTCTTAAAGCCACTTTGGGGCTTGTAGCTCTGGGAAGGGAATAGGGGTCTGCTAACAACTCTCAACAGGGACACGGGTGGCGCTGTGGGTTAAACCACAGAGCCTAGGACTTGCCGATCAGAAGGTCGGCGGTTCGAATCCCCGTGACGGGTTGAGCTCCCATTGCTCGATCCCTGCTCCTGCCAACCTAGCAGTTCGAAAGCACGTCATGTGCAAGTAGATAAATAGGGACCGCTCCAGCGGGAAGGTAAACGGTGTTTCCGTACGCTGCTCTGGTTCGCCAGAAGCGGCTTACTCATGCTGGCCACATGACCCAGAAGCTGTCTGCGGACAAACGCTGGCTCCCTCGGCCTATAGAGCGAAATGAGCACCACCACCTCAGAGTTGGTCACGACTGAACCTAATGGTCAGGGGTCTCTTTACCTTTACCTTTACCAACTCTCAACACCCTTAACGAACTACAGCTCCCAGAATTCTCTGGGGGAAGCCATGACTTTAAAGTGGTACCATAGTGCTTTAAATGTATGGTGTGGATGTGGCCTAAGACCGCCCCTTTCCATATCCATCTGGTTGGAACTGGACATTATAGTGTTGTGAGTTTGTTCAGCTCAAACTCTGTGAACAAGCAGCCAGGGACCTGATGAATACTAATGTCGTGTTTCTTAATGTCGGTGGGTGGTTTCCTGAATGAGCACAGTTCACCTGTGCTAAGAGGTGGGATCTGAGATGAGTGCTCCGAAGGCTTGTGTTAGAAATAGCCAGTTTGCAGTTTGAACTCAGATAAGACAGAGAATTGAGAGTTCCTTAATCAAATTTTATGCAAATGGGATGGGGGGCAGCCTGATGTGTGGTGTGGGTGTGTGCACAAGTTGCCTGCAGGAAATCTAATGTACACGGCGGTGTTTGCTCATTGGAGTGTATTTGCCTTCATTATGCTCTCTTTGTATATTTGATGTGCCTGCATAGCACTGACCGTCCCACCTTCTTGTCCCTCCCCCGACCCTTCCAGTGAGCGGCAGGAACTCTGCTGCTGGAAGCCAGGTGTGCAAACTGTGTCCCTCCCAACTGACCGCTCCTGGAAGGTGAGGAGCATGTAAAAATACACATATAGCTGTTACCAAAAACAGTAGTTACACAGATATTTCTCCATGCCTTCTCCATAATATTCAGTGCCAACTACCAGTGTCCTCCTGACCACACCATTGGCATAAAGGATTGGTGGGGGGTGGGACTGGTGGAAACTGATGTTTATTGTGGCTAGTTGAGGAATTGAATAGATTTGTAGGATGAGGATGGAGTGAAATTGAGCATAAAGTCGCAGGGAGTGTGAAACGACTTGCACAATGTTTACCTACAGATGAGAGAGTCCATAGTTCCAGATTTTAAAGTCGTGGAAACTGTGAGTAATTGGCAGCCCGTGAGCTCTTTGCATAAATTCTACAATACAGTAAGGTGTTATTTCTTCCTCCGTTTCTTTCTAGCTTTGGGTTACATGGTTCTGCTGTAAGAGAGCATATTGTTAGCTGAGTATTTCCATTGCCAATTCTGCTGTGAGCTATAAACTCCCTCATGGGGATAGATAATGGATAGTTTATAGCTTTGTGGGATCCTTTGGGTTGTTTGGTTGCCCTTCATTATGATGATTTTGCTGTCTTTGTTAGGCAGTGCTTGAAAAGAAAGATGCTTTGCAATGCCTTTCAGGGCCAGGTGTTTTGGTCGAAACTGGTTTCCCTATTGACAAGCCATGCCATTTCAGATGTTGGTGTGCTCTTAAGTTATGGGTCTGACACACCCGTAGGAATTGTCCCATTGTGTTTCCACCTTTACATTAAGAACCCAGCAATGGATCATATTTCCATTTGTGGACATTGTCTAAGATTGCATGGGGCTTTGCATTCATTGACCTCAGACTCTTATTTCATGTCGGTGGCAGTTTAATGTTTCCAGAACTCTGGGAATTCCTTTAAAAACAAGAGTTTGTTTGTAAAGACTTCACACTTTCCACACCCCTGAGCTTGAAATGCATGCCATAGCCTGCATCGTTGTCTCTTTCCCTTTGCGCATTGTTTGTCTCAGCAGTTTAATGCCTTGATTCTAGTGGTACATAGCTGTGACATTAGTATGAATACTCCTATAGAACAGGGGTGGTTAATATGTATTTATTTATTGACTTGAGTATGATATTGATCATTGGCCAACCCTCCAAGGGCCTTATGTCAGCAGTGGGTGTGGCCAAAGTGGGTGTAGCCACAGCACTTGCCCTCTCACGCACACTGAGAGCTGGCAAGAGCCCCATGAAAACAGGAAGGAAAGTTCCGCTGTGCTCAAATGTTTCAGCAGTACTTACTCAGCACTACCACTGAAAAATACAAATTGTCATGGACCTAGAAAGCCATTAAACATCAATGGATGTCTAGGTCGTAGGCTCCCCACCTCTGCTGTAGATTGCTGGAGAGATGATCTGCTGCTGTCTTTAAGAAGTTTCTCCTAATGTTTAAATGAAATCTACTCTCCTCTTAAACCCAATAGAGTAAGTCTTGCCTTTCAGAGAGGCAAACAAGAAGGCTTCTTCCCTCTTATGGCCCTTCATCATATTTTAAGAGGGTTATCATGCACCCCCTGTGGTTTTCTGTTCTCCAGGCTAAACATGCACAGTGTTTCTACAACTTGTCCTCATAAGACTTCTCCTCCAAACCATTGATCATATTCACTGCCAGTAATGGCTTGAATTCCAACTATGTCATACTCAAGGTAGACACTGAAATCAATGGATATGGTTAATTTATGCCCGCTGATTTCACTTGGTCTACTGCTTTAATTGAACTGGATTCAACCCCCCTCTAAATCAGTGGTATTCTCTCTGTGATGGTCCAGTCACAATGCAATTATCCACTTAGCAGAGCAGCTATTGAGTGATTACTATGATTTGTGAACCAGTCTGTAGCAGACAAAGGGGAGAAAGATAATAATAAGCAAAAGTCATAGTGCCCCTTAAAAGAATTGCAAGGAACCAGACTGAGGAGGAGTCCTGATTTTATCCATAACCCCAGTAATACATTTGCTTAACCTGTTATTTTAAGCTTGTTCCTTTCTCATTCATAATTGTGTGTATGGAACCCAATCATGACAACTTCCCATCTAACAAATATTCTTTCAGTGAAATTGAACATTATTGCTTATGGTCTGAGAAGCCTTTCAGTTGTCTAGCTAATTCTGTGAGTTACTATAGGATATAGCACTCACTAATAGGAAATAATAAAATTGCCAGGGCTATGCAAAACTGCTTCCTGAACTGCTAATTTCACAGGGCAAACCGTGACCACCTAAAGGAAATGGACTATTCAAACAACCTTAGTGTTTCTGGACTAATTGAGAACAGGATTGATTAATGTCACTTAGGAGGAACAGGAAACGTGTTGGGAACCCATCTCCCAAGAGAAGATGACAAAGGTTGTAGAGGATACTTCAAGGCTGAGACCCCACCCTGTGAGCTCAGCGAACGAATTAACAGGATTTCCTAGTCAACTCTGCAGATGCTTATCTAGTCTGGAGGAACTCTTCAGATGTACTAATTGGGTCAAAGAATGAAAAATGCAGATTAAAACAAAAATAGCCAGGAAGGATTATAGTAAATGATAACCGTGAGGAGAAAATATTTAGACTAGAGCTCCGGGCAAAAGGCCTCTTGAAATTCTCCACCCTATTTGTGGATGGAGAAACTGGAGACACCATTTTGAAGAATCGTAGAACTGCAGAATTGGAAGGAGGCTAAATGGTCACCTAGTCCAACCCCCTGCAAGGCAAGAATCACAGCTGAACTCAGAGTAGGTTGTTTGTCTCATTCCAAGAAAGACTGGCATGGCTATAAGGTTTCAACAGGTTTTTTTACTTAGTCACACCAGCAATTTCTTATAGCAGAAGCAAGCAAGAAAGGTGAAAAACAAACTAAGCCTACAACTCAGGAAGGCCATTTCACTTCCTGAGCCCTTACTACCTTTTTCCTTTCAGTACATTGCGTATTAATTAAGGACAAGGCACACCAGTAGCAGTAGGTTGTTTTGGTTTTGCTGCCTGGCCGCCATTTTGCCTCTTCTGTAAAGCTGGATCTATTGCCACTTCCAGATATTGTGGGCAGGGGGCTCTGCTCTAATTGAGACAGTTGCAAAATAATCAGCGGAGACCACGCAAAAGAAGGCTGTTGCTTTTTAAAGGTCCTAACCTTAGGGAGAATTCCCACCACTTTAAAGGATAAGCCACACTTAAGGAGTGTGTCCAGATGTGCCCTGAATAAAACCTTGATCTTGCTTGGGCCTATTCCAGTGCATAGCACTGTGGTTCATTGCAATAAGTTTGTTCAACTAACCTTACAAAGTGGAACACCCTGACCCATCTAATCCTTCATAATCTGTCAACATAAATAATACCTCTGGGGAGGAGAGGGAGTCACAGGCGCAACTCAAGATAAGGTCAAGTAGTGAACTGGTCTCCTGCCAATGGAAAACCCAGATAAAGAATACTGTTTGGTTGTGCTTGGGGGGCCGAGGGAGACCATGATCGTGAAGAGTGGGTTTTTTTTTTTATTGCCTGTAAAGTTGTGAGGTTTTTTCAACAGTGAGCCTGAACATCCCTTGAATAAAACATTGAACATACTGTATATGGGCCCATATGAACAGTGTGGGTGGCTGACAACCACTTCCAATCATTGTTAACAATACTGAGCTAGATGGACCAATGGTCTGATTCGATATAAGGCAGCTTCCTATGTTCCCGTGCTTGCAGCAATCTGTGCACACCTTAGTTCTGCTTGCTGAATGCAAGCTGGGGCCCTTGACTGTATCCCTGCTTTAAATATTTGCCACTCTCCTATTTGAGATGGCGGTGTAGAATACTTGAGCGCAGATGGCAGAGGACTGGTACAGAGTTTGACCAAGCATGCCGGAGAATGTCTTTATGAGCATATGAAATGACAGAAGCAAAGAGCACACAGAAACATGGAAAATTTGTTCAAAGCCACAAATATGGGCCGGCTTGCAGGCAAAATAGGGGGGGAAATAGGCATGAGCCATATCACTCATAATTTTCATAGGTTCAAAATGTTTTAGAAACCTTATTTTGGTCATCAATTTTACAGTTTTGGCTTTTAGAATTACAGCAGCTGGTTTGAAATCATGATCCTAAGGTAATCTAGGAGTGGATGGCTTGTATACAGCTGCATACAAACAAGTCTAACTCCTGGAAATTAAGCATTGAATTAATAAACTTTCATTCTTATCAGATTTACTCACCTTCAGCCATATGCAGCAAAAGTGGTTTGACCAAATAATGATGGACTTTTTTAAAAAAGACTATTTGTGTGTTGTTTTGGATTGAGCACAGAAGAATGTATTTAATGCTCTGGGTGCTTTGCCCAATCTACTTGCACCATAAAACTGTTTTGCTGAGGCATCTCGATACATATTTCATTGCAGGCTTACATCGTCTTCTTCTTGCCTACATTACCGCCCAATCTTTTGGAAGAGAAAGAGAGAGCTCATTTGACACTTTTATAGAGACATGCAACATTTTGCTTCCAATGATATAAAAAAGCCCAGCATCAGAGCACAAGTTTCAGAAAAAACAAAATGCCATGTTTAAAACATTTTTATCTCATCAGGATTCAGGAATTTTGAAACTTGCTGGGTGGTGGACGCATTAAAAAGACCCTTAAGTATACGGCTCACATCTTGGATTTTGTACAAGAGCTATCTTCCCATTCCAAGAACAGAAAATAGTTGACTGTGCACCCAATTCTGAAACTTTTATCAGTAGCTATTTCAGTATTGGACAACAAATATTTAATGCTTGATCCAGTTAAAATAATATGCTGTAAAGATGGTCTATATTTCTTCCAGAACTTGTTCACTGAAGTCAGGCTTTGCACTGCGTGTATGATAGAAATTAAATTTTCCATTAAATTCCTTCAACCAGGAACATGTGTTGGGAGTTCATGCAAATTTAGAACAGATAATAAACCAGTTCATATAAAATAAGAACTAAATCTCAAGGGGTCAGAGTTCAAACAGAATCCTACCTATAGCTTTTACAGATGATAGAAGCCCTGTCTCCAGTCCAGCAAGGGAGATTCTCATGCACAGATGATGAAATGTGTACGAGCATCTATAATGCAGTGCATATCAGAGATCTTACTGAACCTGATGAATTGCTGATATGGACGGGATACAGATCTTGAGTCACTAGCTTCATGTAGGATGTGTAACTGGAGCTGGGTCTATTCATATATGCTGAGAGCGCACAGAAAGCAACATATGTTGAAGAGAAAAAATATTTCTGCCACCTTGAGACAGTTTTATACAGCGTCAGGAAACACAGCACCGGGTCTGGCTCACCTCGTAGGATGGAACCACAGTGCTAGCTTCCAGCAGTGGCGCCACTACTGCTTACTAGAAGGGGGGTGGGACAAGGTGATGGGGAGGTCAGGGCTCTGCAGGTGCAGAACCAATCTAGTGCTCTCACTGGTGCCTCTGCACAGCCCCAATTTGCCTTCCATGCTGTCCCTCTCCCTTCCTGGCCCTCCCTCCATTGCAGCAGGTGAGTCACCTCTGCACAGCACTATAGCACCTGGCCGTTAACCAGAAGAAGGAGGGCCAGATTGAGGAATGTGGCACTGCACATTCCAGTATACACGCAGGTTCCAATGTGCATGTTTATACATACTGAAATCTGCATGTGTATTATTTCATTGACTTTGGAGAGTGTCCGTGGTTTAAATGGTTGTCAGAATGCTCCTCTGTTCTGTGCCACCGCAAAAGCTTCCAAAAACATCTACTAAGGCAACTGCTTTGGTATGCACATATTCAGATGTGCTCAGAGGGGAAATAATCCCTCAAAATGTGCTCATGTAAATCGGCTTTCCGTTAGGAAGAGAGAGGATTTGAATAGCCGGTCCTTTGGAGCCTACTGATACGGGCACCACCCCCTCTCAGTGGGACCCTATAAGAAGTAAGCAATTTTGGAATAATGTCCTTAGATTCTTGCTTTTTCCCATAGGCAGAAGAACAGTATCTCATAGCCAACTATATGGAATTCTTCAGAGACAATGCGAATGGAATAGTTCCCCTCCACCCAAGAACAGCAGGAGATTGTCCATCAGCACTACTAATGTTGTTTTCTGTCCCAAATTCTGGCGCAAATCCATATTGTTCTGGGTTTAGAATATTGGCGTCATCTGCAGAAGTATGCAAGTGGCCTTTGGCTAACTTCTCTCAAATGTGTGCTGTTCTATGCTGTAGTCAGTCAGTATCTATGGGCTTTCCTCTCTTTGTTTATGTGGCCCTTTGATCAACATATACTCTGTGAAAAACGCGGGTAGACAGCTTTTGGGTCTCTTGCCTTGTGGTGGGTTTGACAGAAGCCTTGTTTCAATTGTGCAGGAGCCTAACTGTTTCATTTCAGACTCATTCAGACTCCCCACCCCCCATTCCTGTTTCACCACTAAGAATAGGACTTAGCCATGTCTTTTTAAATCCTAGAAAACAAATTTAGTTAACTTGTCTTTGAAACTACTACTGAGCTAGTCAGCCCCTCTCAGTGACTGCACGGAAGGGCAAGATATTGCTGAAGTGAATCTTAAATTATTTGTTATTTTACCAGGTTCCCCACCACCATTGATGAAAGGAAAGGAAAAATGTATAAAAATGAACAAGAACATGTCCTGTGATACTTTGTAAAATCATTTGTACAGTCTTATTCATTTGGGAACTTTAGAAGGTGATCAAAAGCATTTGTCTGGATGGATTAACATCTACAGGGAAGACACAAAACTTCAAGACTCTCATATGGCATTTTTCATTCCCAGGAATACTCCCATAACCTCCTCATGTTTACAAATGTTGTCACGGGAATGGGTGTTTAATAACTGTTCCAAATAAAGATCCGTGTCTGCCAAGATTTTCAACAAACCCTCATATCTCTCAAAAGTACAAACCTACATAATACCTTCCTGGGCAATGGGTTGAAATGGATGGATCTATTTCAGCTCCTCATTTTCCTTATCTTAAATTTGGTTCCTCCCATTTCAGTTGTTGAGCTTTTTGGCCAAAGTTGTTGAAATTCAGGACATATGGCAACCCCAACTTATGTCTTTACTTACCCAGGTCTAAGTAAAGTTTAAAACATACTGTACTTATGCCTGAAGGTGAGGAATTGTGCTTGTGTGCATTTTCCCTGTGGAGTATGTCTATGAAGGACATTTCTGGTTATAGTACCATGGTTTTATCTTTAAACTCAGTTACCTAGCCAGTTCAGTAAAAAGTTTTGGCACATAGAATGTTTATTTGCTTGGGTTCTATTCAATGTCCCTCCTTCCATTCATGGAAGGCTCTTTGATCTGGTGGAGGTTTCCATGAATGGAAGGAGGAGGAAATTGGTTTTCATGATTTTTCCCTTTCTTCTTCAACCCCTCTCCCATGCCACCTCCCATGCTGTTGCAAAGGTCTGGTAGCTGGAGAGGGAATGGCAAATAAGCAAAAATTACCGCCCTCCGCCTTCCATTCATGACATCCTCTGATGAATCAAAGCCTTCTGTTCATATATGCCATAACAGTTTAACTGAATCTACTAGGCAATACAGCCCTTTATTTTCATTTAGAATTTTTGTGTCAACTTTCTAAGAAGCTGTTCAAGAGAACTTGCAAACATAAAAAGCATTAAACATAAAAAAGATATAAAACTCACAAACAATAAAAGAATTATAACCCGTAAAACATCACCAGTAAAAAAACAAAAAACATAAATCTCAAAACACCTAAGATACTCAGACTTTTAATTGGAGGTAGGAAATATGTGTTTATTTCCATAGTCTCCATGTGGATGAGAATAAACAATCCTAGAATCTAAGTTACACATTTAAAACAGCATAAGTCATATTTCGATGGGTGGGGGGAACACAGAAGATTCTTCAGAACGCCTTCATAACTCTCTTTGAAAACAGTTGGTTTAAATTTCCAAATAGCACTGATTTCAAAGGGACAGTATCAAAACACATGCAAAAAATAAAAACCTAAATAAAGCACAATAAATTATTTCACTGCTTAGGTATTGGATTTCAAAGGGCTAAGAGAGAACACACAAGGATATTAGAGTGGCCTATATTGGATCTTTGGGAATTGCTGTCAAATATTGATGAAAACAGAGAGACTGTAGGAGATCAGATAAAAGGAAGAAATGATTACATTTGGAAGAACAATGTGAAAACTGTAGCCAACGGAGACTTCAAATGTAAGTGAATAGCAATCCACCAAAGAACAAAGTTGGAGGGTATCCCAATCATCCCACTCCATTTACAGTCAAGCAGCATATGTAAAGATTTTATATCACACTTCCCCCACTATTTGAAACTTACAAAACATTGTCTTTAAAGGCTTTGGCTGCACGCGACTGTTACTGTTTGTCAATAAGCTTGTGACTGGAATGCATGAAAACCAAAGACAATGCCAGTTTCAATGCTAGTCCTATAACCTTCTGATTAAATGACAACTTGCATAGCAAGTTTGGTTCTTGATGCAGTTATAGTAGGTATACAGTTTTGTGGCTGCTGTGTCACAAGCAATGCATTGTAGCCTTACAGCCATGAACAGGGTCGGCTCAAGATTTGAGGGTGTGATGGCCTGGGAATCCGATTCAGAGGCTGAACCGGAGGAATCCCAGCCTGCACAGGAGTCCCCGTCTCCAGGGCCGGCTGAGATGGGGCAGGGCCTTGATTCTGAAGCGCCTGCACCTGTGCCAGATCCTCAGGAGCTCCAGAGGATGGTTGAGGACTCAGTGCCTACAGGTGAGTCTCCCCCTGGGCCCAGTAACCCTTCAGCCTCTCCTGAACTGCAGAGGCTCAGGTCAGAGAGGCGAAAGGAACTGGTTTCTCCCAGGAGGAGTGCTCGCCTTAAGGCCAGGAGAGGCGGGTCTCCTGGGGGCCGGGACCGCCCCTGGCCTCAGAGAAGATAAAAGCCAGTCAGCCCGGTCCCAGGTTGCGGGAGCAACGGCGTTGTTGAGTACCTGTTCCTGCCCAGACCCAGACCTGACCCTCCAGTGTTCCTGTCCCCGCCCGGCTTCCTGCTTTGGACCTCGCCCCGCTCCTTGCGAACTGTTTCCAGGCTAGTGACCCAGGACCGGACTTTGACTACGCCAACGGTAACCTTCCCCCCGGGACCAGCACAGAGGGGCTCTCAGAGTGAGGTTATAGTAGCCCTCCATTTTTGGCATT
Source organism: Podarcis melisellensis (assembly GCF_964234715.1). NCBI lineage: Eukaryota > Metazoa > Chordata > Lepidosauria > Squamata > Lacertidae > Podarcis > Podarcis melisellensis. The sequence continues at coordinate 28,947,322 of NC_138530.1, forward strand.
CCCCACTCAAGGCAGTAGGTAGTCCCTCTCTTCCTCTATTTCCACCCAGACATGCGTGGGAAGATTAACCTTCCAAAGTGGCATGATAGCCATCTTCAAATATCTAAAGGGCTGGAAGGTGGAACAAGCTGGTTTTCTCCTGCTCAATAGAATGGACTTCCTTGGAAGGTGGTGGACTCTCCTTCATTGGAAGTTTTTAAGCAGAGGTTAGATGGCCATCTGTCTTGGGTGCTTTAGTTGAGATACTTGCAATGCATGGGGTGGGATTTGGTGACATTGAGATCTCTTCCAACTCTACAATTTCAGGACCAAAAGATAATCAAGGATACATTAATATGCCAGAGAGCTTCAGAAGATTCAGTTATTGCTTAAGCAAGGACAAACTGGAACAGGAAGCCCTGTTATACTTCAACTGGCCCAGAAAGATCCAACACTCAGCCTGGGGGAGTGCAGTCATTCCAGGGTGGGAAGGCTGCAAAGCCTTGCCCCACAGTCCAGTGCTTCATCCCCTGGGGCAGCTGAACACAGGTCCAGCAGTTCCTGACATGAGAATCTGTGTTCCATTTATAAGTCACATGTAAACATAAGACCTCTTAATAGTTTATCTTATAGAAATCTTATGGAAATTTCCATTTTCCAGCATGACACTCCCTCACACCACTTCCTCCTCAGTTTGCACATTTTGTTTAAAGTCTGCACACAAAAATTGTAAGCATTTTTGTTCATATTCCTCCCGATATACACATTCTTTTACTCAATTTTGTCAAATATGATTCATTGCAAGTAAAGGTAAAGGGACCCCTGACCATTAATTACATTAATTTACAGGCCAAGGGAGCCGGCGTACAGCTTCTAGGTCATGTGGCCAGCATGACTAAGCCACTTCTGGTGAACCAGAGCAGTGCACAGAAATGCCGTTTACCTTCCTACCAGAGCGGCACCTATTTTTCTATTTGCACTTTATGCTTTCGAACTGCTAGGTTGGCAGGAGCAGGGATCGAGCAACGGGAGCTCACCCCGTCACGGGGATTCAAACCGCTGACCTTCTGATCGGCAAGCCCTAGGCTCTGTGGTTTAACCCACAGTGCCACCCGCGTCCCTAATAGCTGGGGCCTGGCTGACTTGTGTGAGGTGATCTTGAGTATACAGCCTGGATTAGAAACATCAGAAGTGCATGGTTGGATTGGATTGAAATATGTTTTGGGGAACTCTGATGTTTCGCGAAACAGAGTTTGAACATTTTTGGTTAAACTGAACAATAGATCAGTGTCCTATGGTGAACCAAAACATTAAAGTCAAATCTATGAAACAAAAGACTTTGTTAGCATCCTGCTTTCTCAGTCTTTATGTTACTTCCCAGACAAAAGATATTTGAAAGAGAGACTTTCAAAACCACAAATTTCCACTCAGATAAGTTTCATGAACAATAGGGGACTTAAGAATGTTCACTGGCAAACACTCTCTGTACCAAGACAAAGAACTTAGTGAAATCTCTCTTTTTTCATGCTTCAATTTATTATGCTTAATAAGTGGAAATGCCCTTAATTAGTGGCAAAATATGAAGACTATGTTGTTTCCGTAAAGTAATGTGAAGCTTCTCAAGTTCCTTGGAAATGAAATAGTAGTGAGCATCATTCAGTCAGTACAGCCTTGCAATTGTTCAGTTTTCTTAAACAGCTCATGTATTTTGAAAAAGATTCTCTTGAAACTTGTATAGGTAGCTTTGGTTCAGATCTTCAAAAGGTGATGGTGATTTATTCAAGTTCTAACCCTTCACCATCAGGTCTCAGGAAGGGTTGCAACAACTGAAAATTTGGTATTAAAAATGGTTAAAACAAATTTCAGTCACAGGAACAGCGTAGGTCCTGAAGAGACATATTTCAGGTACCAAAGACCAGGGTAAAGAGTTGTGTCTTCAGCGTTTGACAGAAAATATATGGTGAAGGTAGCAGGTACACCTCTGTGGAGAAGGAATTCCACAACCTACTGTATTTTTCCGTTTACAACATGCCCCTGTGTATAAGACAACCCCTATTTTGGGGGACTCCTCTTCTGGCACCTTACTGCCCAAACCTCTGAGTGTGGTAGAATTACCAAGAGGGACCCTAGTGCTACTCTTAACACCAGAGAGAGATTCTGCAGAAGGGGCATAGGAGCCAGGTCCTAGGGGGCTGTTGTCCTTTTGCTCCTGCCCCCAATAAAATATTTGAGGGGGTTGTTCACCCCCCCCAAGTTGATGGGCATTGCCATTCAAATGGTGTGCATGCACAGTGTCATGTGATCAGTGATGCAGGGTGGGGCTTACTTGGGCCTGTGGGATGTAAGCCATTGGTGCAGTCAAATGTAACATTCCTTATTTCCCTAGAGTGGGAACAGGTAGGGGGACATCCAGTCAGTGTAACTTCCTGTTCTACTGGTCTGGAGCATCTTCACCCTGCATGTGACCTTGGAGATGGGTGTGGCTCTGGCTGACTCCATAAAAGAGCCAAGACACGAAGCCACTTTTTCACTTCTTGTCTGTTTTGTCTTTCCATTGTCTTGCTGATCTCTTGCTGTCATGCTGCTCTCCTGACGCCATTTTGTTCTGTTAATGTAATTTTGCTGTCTCCTAGGTCTCAGCCAGCAGCACATGAGTTCCGTCTCCATCTGAGATGAACTCACAGTTCGTTTTTGTAACCACTAAATAAAGCCTGCCTTTCAGGGATCATATCATCAGCTAAAATGTGAGTAAACTTTTTGTTACTTTACTCAGAAAGAGTCTCTCAGAAAGACTCTTTTAAGAGGGATTAAATGGGACACTAGGAAATCATCTTAACTAAAAGATTCAAACAAATCTGCAAACTAGCTTCCAGCTATAAAGGTAAAGGGACCTTGACCATTAGGTCCAGTCGTGGCCGACTCTGGGGTTGCAGCACTCATCTCGCTTTATTGGCCGAGGGAGTCGGCGTACAGCTTCCGGGTCATGTGGCCAGCATGACTAAGCCGCTTCTGGCGAACTAGAGCACCGCACGGAAATGCTGTTTACCTTCCCACCGGAGTGGTACCTATTTATCTACTTGCACTTTGACGTGCTTTCGAACTGCTAGGTTGGCAGGAGCTAGCTTCCAGCTATATTGAGGGGAATTTGCTGTGCTACATCACTCATTAGCGTGAGTGAGGAAAGGATAATACTTATTCAATATATCCTTCCCTACTATCCTTAACATTCCCACAGGGCTCCACAATAATTTATTCAAGCTAGCACCCCTGAGAAGGAGTAATTCTAAGGAAAACATACACCCAGTAACAAGTATTCTACTCATTAAGTTGCAGCCCGTGGTGGCTATACTTATTGGAAAGCTCATCAGCTCAGAGAAGTCAGGCTCTCGATCCACACCCACACCCTGCCCATCCATCCATCCAATTACCACCATAGGCTCACCTTGGGGTCTCAAATTTCAGCAGCGCCCTGTGCAAAGCCAAAATTCATTGCCCCCTTCCTCTTGCCTTCCCTTCTACATCATAGTTGCAGCACCTGTGGCTGCAGGTGCCCCTGTGGCTTCACACCAAGTGTGCCAAACCAGTCATGCTCCCCTAAATTTGCTCTCTGCGGGCCCCCAAACCATTTGAAGAAGCAATTTGTTTTTTTTGTTTTTTAACTTTTATTTATGCAATTTTAACAGCTTTTATACACACATCGTACAGTATCCATCACTGACCTCTTTTCCTAAGACTTCCCAGTCCATCTTTCTGTGGCATCCAACAAAATCTTGATCTGCTGCATATCCTGATATATTCAGATACTCCCATTATCATTTCAAGTCTTCCTCTTTTGATGTTATCTGCTGCTCATTTATTAACTCCTACTTGTAGGTTAAATTGTATACTGTACCCTCTAAGATAATCTCCAGAACATCATCACTCTTCTCTTATCTTTAACTCATTCTTATTCCTTAGTTTTGCGGTCATAGTTACTAATTCTATGTATTCTATCAATTAGTTCTGCCAAATTTCCTTCGTGGGTATCTCTTCTTTCCATTTTTCCACATATAGCAGTGATGTCCAACATGTCAATGGACATCCATGGTAAATGGTAGATCCCTGCAAAGTTTTGGTAGACCGTGGTTGATCTCTGGCTTCCTTTCGCTAGCGTCACTAAAACTGACTCCTGCCCTGCCCCCTCACCCCACCCTCCATTGTTGTTTGATCTATGGAAGGGAAGACAGAGCTTTCTCTGTGCTGCTGTTTTCACCCATAGCAGTCTTTTGGTGAGTGACTTTACCCCTTTGCCCCTTACCTTTACCCCCCCCCCCAAATGAAAGTTTCCGCCAGAAAAGCTTTTTTTAACCCCTAAAAAGGGGGGCTTTTCTCCTCCCAAAAAAAAAAAAAGTTCAGCAACTTTTAATTCTTTCTGAAAGTAGATCGCAGACTCTTGAGAGTTGGCCATATACTGGCATATATTGTTCTAAAATGCAGGGGTTGTGTACAGAGTGCCTTTCCTTTGAAGAAGCAATTTGAGGGAGTAGAGGTCCTATGTGGGTAGGGGCATGTTTCAGATTAGGTCAGCCTCAGTTGTGTCTGATGAAAAGGGTGTGATAGTACCCCACCTCACCAGAGTACCCCACTTCCAGCACTGAACTTAAAGCTAGTCAACTGAAAACTAAAGATCTCATGGGAGATCTTGGAACTGGAATTCTGAAGTCAATGGGAAACTTCTGTTCATTCAAACCAAGTAATGACCCATGTGTCCCATGGGCTTTCAAACGATACCTTGATGATGCAAATCAGGTCACTTAGAAAGAAAGCCATTGATGAAAGTCAAATGAATGATCCTTGCTGCCTCTAATAATTGATGGACTGGGGTGACCAATGTGGTGTCCTCCAGATGTTGGGGGACTACAACCCCCATCTTCCCTGACCATCAGCCATGCTGGCTGAGGCTGATGGGAGTTGGAGTCCAACAACATCTGTAGGACACTGCATTCCCTACCCCGTGACAAATGGATATTAGGGGTGGAGGTGGGAGAAGGAGAATAGGTACAAGGAACTGTGCAGAGTTGTAAAAGCCGCACCCCTGACTATCCTGGCAGGCCTTTGGTTTCTGAAACATAATCTGGAAAACCAAAAAAGTTCCAGTAAAAGAAGAAAGAAGGTGAAGTGGGGATCCTTGGAAACTGTGCCATATCTAGTGACGAAGGAGAAATTTGTTTGGTCCACTTTTCACAGTCGACTGCCCCGGTTTAATGGTCCCAAACTTGCTGATGAGATTACACACTTCTCCAGATTTTGCAGTGCAGTTTAGGGGCCAAGTTAAAATGTGTACAGCAAAAGAAATGAATTGAAGAATGTGTACAAAAATACATGCAGTTAAGCATATAACAATGTGTACAATTAAAATGCAAAGTTTTCACGCATTCTATAGTTTTTTGAAAAAATCCATATGCAATGTGGGAAGGAACAGACAAAATAAATGGGCTGTGTCCAAATGCCATTCGGCTCGCATAGAAGACTTCTGCTTGCACGACAGGTCTTTCCCTTCCTCCTCTGGTGTGCCTCATGCACCAGAAACTGCTCCAGAGGGTTGGGGGACTCTCTAGAGCAGATTTTGGGGAGAGGAGAAGAGAGGACAGTCCTGTTGCATGACTGTAACTCTGCTTGCACAGCACTGGATTTCAGCCAATGGGATGGACTTAGGGTGAGCTGTTCATCCCTAGCCATATCCTTTTGGGGGAACTATGGAAGATCATAATTCTCCCTAGTGGAAATCTGAAGGCTTTCCTTTCCAGAGAAATAGATTAACATTGGGGAAAATGTGTTGGAAGACTGGCACTCTTTCCACAGCTTTGAATTTCTGCATTTTTCTTTGTTAGCATCATGGCCTCGATGTTATTTAAGTTTGCTTTTGAGAGAGAGAAAATCAATTTCCTGTTTTGTTTATATAAAGGAGAGGAAATATCTGCCATGGAAGTTTACAAAATGCCTACTTTGCTCCTTCAAGGATGAATTAGGGTACATGCCAAATTTTATCTAAGTTACTTTTAAGCAAGGGTTGCAACAGTGCTTCAATCAGTGTATATTAATATACATTTTTTTAAAATGAATACATTGGGCCAAAATCTGTTTTCAGTATTATATGTATGAGCATTTCTGCTGACTTCAGTATGTAGCGGCGTATACACAGAACGGGGAGAACTATTTGGCTGTGTCCTTTCCACTGAGTATATGCAAACATACAAGAGTGTTATCCATTGTCACACAGCTGGAAGCGAGACTAGGCTTTTCCCACAAGTACTAGAAGGGCTACAATTAGGAAATCCATGATGTTATGCCTTTGGTTCAGAATCCCCTGGGCTGAAATTTTATATCCACAGACTCAGCCCAGAACATGTTTGTACAATTGAGTTACGTACATAAGCCTACAAATGTTGATGTGAAACTATCTGTGTGATGCCAATGGTAGCTGCGCAATGAGATGCCACTATGAAAAAATATTCTAAAATATTTTAAGGTGGGGAACCTCAGACCTAATAACTGAAGGTGCCCCCTCCCCCAGCCTCTCTTTCTGGCCCCCAGAACACTTTCCAGGCCACGTTCTCCTCACCACCCCTTAGCTCTTTGACACCTCAAGTGCTTTTGCCTGGTTGGGATGTGTCCTTGAACTCTTGCATGCTGGGAGGGAGGATAGAGAGATGTGGGGGCCTCACTCTTGTGGGAGCCAAAATGGGACATCTTGGGAGGCAATCAGAAGCCAGGATGATTTCTGTAATTCCAGGATGTCCTACTCAAAGCAGGACAGATGATGGGTATGCTATGCAGAGAGAAGTGTCTGAATTTGCTTGTCTGGAATGCAGTCTACTGAACAAAGAGGAGAATACAATTCCTTTGCCAACTTGAAGCCTCTGCCCCAGGCCATCACAACATGCCATCCCTGGAAGGTTGCCCATAGGTGAAGGTGGTCCTTGAGTTGAGAAACATCCACCAATCCCTGTTCTAAATGAAGAAAGTGACCTCTGTGGTTCTAAATGGGGGCCTGAGCTACAGCATAAGGACAATAACCACCTAATCTCCAGCATGTCTCTACTACAAATGTGAGCTATGGAAGAACATAAGATGAGCCTGCATGCTCATGTCAGTGGCCCACAGAATCCAACACCCTGTTTTCACAGGGGCCAACCAGATGTGTCTGGGAAGCTGACAGGCAGGCCCTGAGCGCAACAGCTCTCTGCTCACCTGTGATTCCCAGCAACTAGTATTCGGACGCATAATGTAGCAAAGTGAGTAACTAAAAATGACAAGGGTCCTTTGGCAGAGGAGTCCAAACCTCATTTACACCGGGCGTGTCAAGGTGGCAAGTGCACACTCTGTTGGGGAAGGTGGTCCTGCTCCTATCTGTGAAGGCGGCATCTGGTTATAGGCTCCGCTCCACCCTCCTGTTTAGACTTCTCAGTCACTCCTGTTGCCTCCTGTTCAGCCTCCCAGCTCAAAGCCCTTCCCAGCCTCTGAGGCTCTCCGCTCCACACAAAGGTTGGCATCCTTGCTCTGCCTTCCAAAGTGGGAGCAGAAAGGGAAAATCCCCCTCCCCTCCTATCCAGCTTGTTACCATCAGCCCCATTTATTCCTCCTGCTGCTGCTTCATCAGAGCCTGCCAATCCAAGCCCAAGCCTGACAGCACTGCAGGGCTCACAACAGGATCTCAGGAGCGAAGCCAGTCAAAGCCAAAAAAACTGACTTCATCATATGCATCAGGCTTCCAGTTAACCCCGTTGAAGGAGGTCAGCAGCTTGAGTAGGAAATGCTTCTGCCTCATACTTTCCTAATTGAGAAAACAGATAGCAACCAGTGACAGGAGCAACTTTTATCAGACACACCTGGAATCATTGCTGTGTCATCACAACAAACAAAGAGCTATGCTGGGATCAGACCAATAATCCGTCCAGTCTGGCCAATCAGATTCCCCCAGGAAGCCCCTGAATAGAAGACATAAAGGCAACAGCTCTCCCCAGCTGTTGCTGTTTACAGCAGCATGTTTCCTCTGCACATGTGAATAATGTAACGTAGGTATTAAATTAAACTAAATTAAATTTGCTCCCACAAGAGCAAGTGATGACCATCAGCTTGGATGGCTTTGAAAGAGGATTGGACAAATTTGTGGAGGAGAAGCTATCAATGGATGCTAACCCTGAGAGATATTTTCTACCTCGTCTGGCAGAGGCAGTACAGTGGTACCTCAAGTTAAGAACCTAATTCGTTCCGGAGGTCCATTCTTAACCTGACAATGTTCTTAACCTGAAGCACCACTTTAGCTAATGGGGCCTCCCACTGCTGCCACACCGCTGCTGCGCAATTTCTGTTCTCATCCTGAAGCAAAGTTCTTAACCCGAGGTACTATTTCTGGGTTAGTGGAGTCTGTAACCTGAAGCGTCTGTAACCCGAGGTACCACTGTACACTTATGAATACCTGTTGCTAGAAATTACAGGAAGAGAAGGTGCTGTTGAACTCAGGTCTTGGTTGTGGGATTCCCACAGACATCTGGATGGCCACAGTGAGAGCAGCTTGCTGGATACCGTGGGCCACTGCTGTGATCCAGCAGTCTGTTCTTATGAATGAACACTTTGTGGAGATTTTTAAGCAGTGGTTGGACTGCCTTCTGCCATGGATGCTCTAGCTGAGATTCCTGCCTTGCAGGGGTTGAGTTGGATGAACCTTAGGGTCCCTTCCAATTCTATGATCCTATGGAGAATGATAAGATAGATTGACCTTGACATTTTGGAAAGAAAAGGCAGACAGTGACCTGCATGTTGGCAATTTCTCTGGATCCTCAATCTAATCCTAAAACTTTAGGAACTTGCTTCCCCCCCTTCCAAACGGGCCATTTTCAACCAGTGCTACGACTACTTCAAAGCCCAAATGAAATGCAGGGACATTCTGGGAAATAAATTACTGACAATTGATGAAAAACAGCCTTTTCACTTGCAAATCATTGTGCAACTGAGTTATGTAAGGCGGAAGCACCAGGGAGGTAAACTCTTGGATTGGCAGTCAGATAGCTTTGCCTTTCAAACACCATGCATAACCTTTCAAATTCTTTGGGGAGGAAACAACAGCAACAGAATTTGGGTTAACACGTCCTGATTGTACAAAAGGGGAGAACCCTCTGGGGTGGTCTTTCATAAATTAATGACTTGTCAGAGGACTGAGAATAGGCAGAGGGCCAAAGAAAATATTAAGCCTTGGTGATGCACTGTGTGTCGGATACTTCTATTGGAGTGCTTGCAGTTTGCCTGCAATGCTTTATATTCTGTTGCACAAGTTTGTGTGCATTCCTGACATGGACAATTCCCCCAGGAACATCTTTTTTCTACCTGGGGCTTGGTCTGGTCCAACCACAAGAGAAGCTGAGGTCGTTGCACCAGGTGACAGGTCTGAAGCATCTTGAAAGGATGGCAAATTGACAGCCATTTTTAGTATATAATATTTTTATCATGGGGGTAATTTGGATTTTCTGTCTGACGAGCCAATGTGTCATTTGAGTAGCTTGAAAACAAAGGAACCTCTTCCTAATTGGCACAAATACAGGCTTAGTTACTAACTTTCCATGAATGGAAAGGTTCATTACATTTATGAACAGGGCTGAATTCCAGAGGAACCGGCTGATTCCCTCATCTCCATGTAACTTCCTTCATTGCCTCTTATGCCTCCAAGGGCCTCCCAGACACAAGGGCCTGAAGGGGAAAGGGACACTTTCACTCATCTGCTAGCAGAACCATCATACAGGATGAACCCTGCCATCAGAAGCCTAGAGTGGTGTCTACCAACTGGAATTGATGGACCCATGTCTTTTAATTTCAATGGATCTGCTCTGCAAAAGACTAAGGTGGGCTGAAATCCATAGCTAGGATTCTAAGCCCATGTTTCCTAGAGGTCTGGGGTGTGTGGGAAATGAAAACATGATGAGAACAGAGCCCCAAAGAGGAGGGGAGAAAGAAGTGCACATCCCAGAAAATACAAAAAACAAACACACATTTCTTCTCCTGGTTGGGTCTGTCCGTCCTTCCTTCCTTCCTTCCTTCCTTCCTTCCTTCCTTCCTTCCGACTCCTGCCTCCCATCCCAGTTGCTGCGCTTTCTACTCAAGCGCTGGTCTCAACCAGGAACACCAGAGAGTTGAAAGAGGAAGTGGGACAAAGTGATTCTTCTCCCACTTCCTCTCCCATCTCTCTGTAGTGTCTAAGGCTGAGGTTGCTCCCTTCTCACATCCACCTAGTATAAAAGTAACTCCTTATGAAAGGGGTGGTGAGAGGGAGGGAGGGAGGGAGGGAGGGTCTTCATGGGAGCTGAAGGAGGCCTTCCATGTGAACCACACTGGAGACATCAGCTCTATTTGAATGAGTCCTCTGTGTGAAGACCTGTCTACTACTAGCCTAGTCTAAAGCTAATGAGAGGGAGGAAGAATACAATTTGAAAGTTCAGGAAAAAGACCGTAATACAGGAGAGGGCCTCGTAGCTGTCCACCAACTGTTGGCACTTGGAGCAGGTACCCAGGTCACCTGGTTGCAGCACTAGGCAACATGGACCAATGGTCTCACTCAATGCAAGGCATCTCCCTATATTCCTATGAGGTGTATTTATATTTAAAGCAGTAATATCCAAATTTGCATCTCTACATATAAATTGTGTGCCGAGGCACCTGAGCCATAAACTTCCCAGGAGAACAAGAAAGCACATGGACACAAATATTTGGTTTATGGGTTCAAGTAGACCACAACTTTATTGGTTACAGATGTGAGTGGATTCACACTCCTTTAAGAGGATATGCTTACTGAGGAGGGGCAGGGGAAGGCCACAACCTCCCCTCGATCCAAATGGAGCGAAAGAGAGGGTGCCGGCTGACCGTGCCACGGTTAAATTGCCCGCGGCCACACCCACACAGAGCTCTGGTTGGCTGGGGCTGACCAAAAGAGCAGAACCCCAGCAACAACAACGTGGCCGTCATGACCCAGGGAGGAAGCGGCAACTCTCCGCCCCCTAAGCCGGCATACTGTTGTGACCCAGCCGCCCGGCCGCAACACCACCCACCGGGAAAGGTGAGCAGAATTAGCAGATGTAAAGGTAAAGGGACCCCTGACCATTAGGTCCAGTCGCGAATGACTCTGGGGTTGCGGCGCTCATCTCGCTTTGCTGGCTGAGGGAGCCGGCGTACAGCTTCCGGGTCATGTGGCCAGCATGACTAAGCCGCTTCTGGCGAACCAGAGCAGCGCACGGAAATGCCGTTTACCTTTCCACCGGAGTGGTACCTATTTATCTACTTGCACTCTGACGTGCTTTCAAACTGCTAGGTGGGCAGGAGCAGGGACTGAGCAACGGGAGCTCACCCCGTCACGGGGATTCGAACCGCCGACCTTCCGATCAGCAAGCCTTAGGCTCTGTGGTTTAGACCACAGCACCACCCGCGTCCCTAGCAGATGTAACTTGTATGCATATCAGCAGCATCTTTTGTCTCTTTTTGGGTGATGTGCAGGAGGCCAATCTCCATCTAGTTGGAATAAATAAAGAGTAAACTGAATATAAGTCTTTTTGACTTAACCATGTTGGAGGAGTGGGTTGGGAAAAGATACATCAGGATTCAAAATCCCCCTTAACTCAGAAATCTGTTAGCTGGACTTTGGTGCCAGTGCCTGACACTTTGCTGAAGCAGTCTCTATTGCTAGAGCAATAAATCCCAACTGTAAAGTAGACTGCATTAGAGCAAAATAATTTAAGTGATTACACTAACCAAAAGCACTTCTTTTGCTCAGAAGTTTACATGTTACTGGCTCTGAGCGCAAACTTTGTTTTTGTTAGAAAAGAGGGAAGCTTAATCTTGCCTTCCATAACATTTGAAGAGGGTTTTCTCCCCTCCAAAAAGCAACATTAAATAGACACTGGTGTCAAACGATTGTTCCATTAAAACACAGACACTAAAACCTTCAGCACAAATTAAATCATCCTTATGTTTTGGTGGAGTTGGAAAGCAGGCTGGGTCATAAAATTGGTGATTCATTAGTGCTAATTAGCAATTTTTCTGTGCCAATTGCAAACTTAAGAGAGCCTGTTTTTCGACATTAATCATTCTAAAGTTACAGTAATGGCAAGATTTATACGTCAGCCTCTTGTGAGTTCAGCTGAATGCATTTCAAAGCATGCTTATAAACTAGATTGAGGATGTTGATATCTAAAAACAATCACATAAAAGCCATGGCAAACTTGGTGTCCATTCATATGGCAAAAAGAACATGGATCACGTTGGCACAGTACTCACACTTGATTAAACTGAGCCTAGATTAAAGCAGCATGGTCTGGGGATAAGCAGAAATACAGGTCACTTGTTCCATCTAAAGCTTTTGCAGGCAATATCAACAGTAAAAACTCTGCACTGAAGAGTGAAACCATGGACATGATCCCATTTGTGTGGCTCCATGGAATATATTTTTTTTACTTCAGTGCTTTGCTCCAATAATCCATGCACAGAACTGTGTGTTCCATCAAAAGCTTGAAAAGTGTAAATTCTGCAAAAGAAATGTTACCGTTTCCTTTAGCTCAGCTGCCCACTTGAGCGCTTTGGCTGGAGGCTTTTTGCTGCAGTCAGGAATTTAATTTTAATGCCATTTTTCTGTGCTTGTGTTCTTTCCCTTCTTTTTTTCTCTTAAACCAAAAAATGTTTTCATTATTCCAGAAATCGACTAAAATGGATAAAATAGAGTTTCTGAAACTGTGGACCTATTCCCTGGTGCTTTGGGGAACACCCTAAAGGAAGGAACAGGAATAAATTTGCATACCTTTGTCAGGCCTTATAAATATTCACGATTCAGGGGCATGACCCACTGAGATTTGGGGAAAGGAGAACTGTAACCCAGTGCAGATGTTTCCCTCCACATGTTTCAAGACTTGCTGGAGAGATGGACCCTGCATACTGATCCTCAGGTATCCCTGCTCCTTCAAGCTTATTCCCAGTCTGTATTGAATTCAGCAGTAGATTAAGGGAGAATCTACATGCTTTCAGCAAAATGTATACAGGCTCTTCCACTCCACATGATCATGCTTTGGTCATGTATGGAGGAGTCTATACATGAGCACATTAAGCTGCTGATGTGTCACCAGCATTCTGCAGTTTGCAGTATACCCAGCACTGATACAGGAATGCCAGTCAAGATCAGTACAACTTCTGTGGATTTGTAGTAAGGAAGAAATTGTCCCCTTAGGAAGTTGGCCAGGTCATCTGGACCAATGTCAGATAAACATCCAAGCTTCTGGGTGGTTTCCCCTATCAAAACCAAGCTCTGGGCCTTTGGCATAAGATAATGAAGAATAGGAAATATTTGAAGCACTGCATCAGCAGAAATGGAGACTGGTATAGCAAGAGTTTATACAGCTCTTTGCTTCAGTTGAGTTTTGTTGATACTCTGAATTCTTAGAATACATACTGAGGGCACATACCTGCACACTGAAATATAGGTTGTGTTGCTTTTTCTATTTTGAGAAGGGCAGGAGTTTGAAATACATGGCAATGTTTGGCACAGAATGCCCCCTGTATCTCATCTCACCACTTATTACTGGTGTACCTCAACTATTTCCCAGGTTTCTCCCCAACTATAATGAAGCAAGGACTATTAATGGACCATTTCATAAAGTTCAGGTGAAACCACGGGGAGTCAGCAGCAGTCATGCCCAGAAAGGGTGGTGGAATGGTGATATGTGTAATGACGTTCATCACACCACACCCACTAGCGCAAATGAAATTTAGTGTGACATGGTGGTATATTGAACAAAAAGCCTCCGTTCTGTAATGCAGGAGGTACTGCAGTGTAAAAGGAACATTAAAAATCAGGATGGAGGCATTTTCATTATAACCAGTAAAAGGTAAAAGGTAAAGGACCCCTGGACAGTTAAGTCCAGTCAAAGGTGACTATGGTATGAGGCACTCATCTCGCTTTCAGGCCGAGGGAGCCAGCATTTGTCCACAGACAGCTTTCTGGGTAATGTGGCCAGCATCACTAAACCACTTCTGGCACAACGGGACACTGTGATGGAAGCCAGAGCGCACGTAAATGCCGTTTACCTTCCCGCCACAGTGGTACCTATTTATCTACTTGCAATGGTATGACAAATCCCATATATGAATGCAACTTTACTCTCCCTCTGGGCTCAATGTCCAGAAGAAAGGGACACGTCTCATTGCTTAGGAGCGCTCTGCCTCTGGACCATACATTTAAAGCACTATGTTACCTCTTTAAACACTCATGGCCTCCCCCAAAGAATTATGGCAGCTGTAGTTTGTTAAAGGTGCCGAGAGGTGTTAGGAGACCACCTTACTGCTATCACAGAAGTACAAGTTTGGCAGAGTGGTTTAACAGTCCATCCTCTTTACTGGGAACTCTGAGAATTGTAGCTGTGTGAGGGGAATATAGGTTTCCTCACAACCCTTGGCACCCTTAAGAAATCATAGCTCCCAGGATTCTCTGAGGGAAGCTGTGTTTAAAGTGGTATCATACTGCTTTAAATGTTTGGTGTGACTGTGGCCTGCATTAGCTGGTGGCAAAGCTGCCACACAAACTGGCTTACATTTCAGTCCTCGGGCTTGATTGATATTTGGCTTGGATTCTTGTAAGCCCTTTCCACTTTCCGTAAGAAGCAACATTTCAATCCCAGTTGTTTCGTTTATGTCTCAAAACTTTTTTATATATAATGGGGTATTTATCAAGATAAGATTATTTCTATAAAGTCTTTCTATTTAAAGAACAACTTTACTTTTGAAAAACGGAGTCGCTTCAGTTTTGGGTCTTTGCCCAACATTTCTTTTGACAAAACACCACATTTATTACTATGAATGCTTTTTATCCATGTTTTTCCTCAGTGTAGCCTATCTATACTGAAGATCACTCAGAAGATAAGTAGATAGTGCACCCTGTGTAGAGAAAGTCCATCTGTAATGCTGTGCAGTTTGAAAACAGGAGAGATTATAGGGGATCTGAATGGTTTCAGTTGTGCTGGCTTTAAAGTATTTAACTTAGGGCTTAACTGAATAGATGAAACTGTGTTTTCCTAAAATGTGATTGACTCAATACCCCACACACATTTACACACACACACACACACACGCTGCATCAATAAATCCCACTGGAAAAATGCAACTTGAAAAACTCAAACAAGCCTTGCAAAAAAAGTACAGTTTCTTCAAGGACCCTTCCATCATTTGTATACAATCATTCTCCCCAACAGCAGACTCAGGTGCTAAGTGCCAGTGGTGATGTAAATACTGAGAATTAAGAGGAATGCACACCAGTTCCAGAAGCCGTTTGCCAGGTGTGGTAGAGCCAGTCTGGTAGCTTCCTGGCAGGTGAGTCACTGTTGCTTGCTAGGAGGGAAAGGGAGGCACAAGATGGAGGGGAACTCAGTGCAGTGAAAATGCAGTGGCAAAGCCAATCCAGCACTCCTGCTGGTGTGTTTGCACTGAACCAACCTCCCTGCTAACTTGTCCCTCCAGGTAAGCCAAAGCAACCCACTTGCCAGGAAACCAACAGAGTGAATCCACCCCACTCGGGAAGTTGCTTCTGGAACTGGTGCAGAACCATGTGTTCAAAGGGTTGTCAGAGAATCTACTTGAAGATGTTCTATACTTGAAGGACTTCCCAAGCCTAGTTGAAAGATCAAGAACCATAATATGGGAGAGCAGGAGAAACCTTGAAGTTGGCCGTCAGCTGTTATAGCACCTGGTCAGCAGGGCCAGGTGTCTGGTGACAGACCTATTCCCCAGTATGGTGTGATGGGCTGCATTTCTACATAAATGAGTGATAATTCATCAAATAAAGTATGTAAGTCAGTCTAGATTTGTGTCCATTCTTTACATATTAATAGTTCAGTTCTGTATCACTGATTGCTTCATAGATGCTGTTCATTGCTCTGGGCTCTGTATGAAGAAGGGTGGTAGATAAGGCATAAAATTACCATCATTAAAGGCACAAAATTACCATCATTATTATCATGATCCCCCAAAAATATCTACTCAGAAGCAGAGGCACTAGGTTGCCCTCAAAATTGGGGAGGGCAGGCATGTCGCCTGCATCTTCCGTGTGTCACGACTGTCAGGAGTTCAGCCTACAATCAAGTAGGACCTTGGCAGAGACACATGCCCAACTGGCATGTTCCCTCCCTCCTGGTCAATCGTTCGGGAGCTTCAAAAGCTTTCGTCTGCCCAAACATCACAAGGACCGATGCCAACTGACACTGGCACGCTTAGGGATCCGCAGAGTTTGCGCAGTTGCGTAACAGACCTCAGCAACTCAGCATTTTGGCTAATCTACTTTTTTTACATATAAACACATAAGGAGCACTGCAACGTGGCTCCCTCTCTCTCTAGCATCAGACAGCAAAGAGAAAAAGAACAAAGGGCAATAGTCCCACTTCATGGAACACAGTAACACAAGCATCCTGTCTTCGTCACTTCCCACTCTGTGGAATCAAAACATACACTGTCAACAATCCTATGACTGCAGTCATGGAGCAGGAATTCTAACAACGACATGTGCACAATGGACTTGTGATGTGTGCAGGGTCGCCTCAAAATTGGGGCGGCTGGCCCCCTTAAAACAAATATTGAGGGGGGCAAGGTGCACCTGCTCAGAAGTAAGCCCTTACCCTCATGTAAGCATGCATTGGACTGCATCCTAAATTGCCCCATGCAGATTTTATGCCAATCTGTATCCTCTTTTGTTTTCCTTTTTGGTGATGCATTTCCAACTTTTTGGCCACGTGTAAGTGGCAACTGTATGTGTCTTACAAACTGTATGTGTCGCTTTTCATCTGTGAAGTGCTGCTTAAAAAGAAAATATTCAGCTCAGCTTTCTGTCTTACAGATGTAAAAGACAACTACCAAGAAACATCAAAATTACAATAAAAAACCACAGTATCAAAAATATAGATCATTTCATGTAAAAAGAAACCATAAAAGGGCAACAGAGCCCTAAATCAATAACCACCAGCTATAGCAACACAGATCTGGACATTTTCTGGGCTGCCTGAGAGACAATAGACTTAGGATGGCACCTGAAAGTCAAACATTCTCAATTCCACAAGAGTTAGTTTTCAAGGACCTAATTTATTGGGGAATTAGCATAACTCCAGAAATCAATTTCTGGTTCTAAGGCTCTGCTTGAGAACAGGTTAAGCAATAAGATAGCATCTTTGAGAATGTGCTGAGTACCGCAACCTTGCCACTGTATAATCACAACCAGATCCCACACGCTTGGGTTTACTGGAAAGGTCAGAGGGTGATTTCCAGATGGCACTTTTTGGATAAGCACTGGTTGAGCCTTAAAGACACATCCAGGAAAGAATTTGATACTCAGAAACATAACCTCTATCACCAAAGTTCCTTTATGAAAACCACTTGCAACTATATTCCAAAAGCACAGAGACACACAAAAAGACACAACCCAGTACAAACAGTTACCGGAAGGCATTAGTTTCATGTAAAATAAAATATCTATTTACAGCTATATATAAATATATTCAGACATGCAGGAAGAATGGCATAAATAAATGTATTTAACTTCACAATGGAAGTGGAACAAGGCTAAATTGAATACATAAAATCTTTATTGGATCTCTGGAGGAAGCAAACTGTAATGTTTTCTTAGAAAAGATGATTGCTTTGTGCCGTTAACACTAGACCAACCAATGCTGAACAGCCTTCATAATTATGCTCTGGAGAGAAATATAGTGTTATAGAAAGTATTTGGGAAGTTGTATCCTTGCTTCCAGAGTAACATTTTGACAATTGCATATTTGACCTCATTATTTACATTGACTAATTATTTGCAACCAGTTCTGTCCTCTCCCATTCATCATCAACATCACCTAGATCCTAACTTTCTGTTTTAGGGAAAAGTTAGGAGTTAAGATAAAACTTAGAACTGTGACTTAGTTAAAGAAATAACAGTTGATTGCTTGAATGAGTATCAACCAATTAAATGATTAATCGGTTAAATCTGCTTGTGAATAAAAGACTGTTATTCAAAGTAAAAAAGCATGCTGCTTTGGTTTTAGATGATGCTGTCTAGGCCATCGCCTGCCACATTCTTCCAAGAAAAATAACTTTTTAAAAGATGGTGCTTGCTACCTGCATCTTTTATTAGTGTATCTATTAAAAATAGTAAAATAAAAATTAGTTAATCAATGATACATTTAATAATGATGATGATGATGATGGCTGGTTGTTAAATTAACTGACTAAAAACCACATTGGAGGAAGGAAGGAGAAATTCATTTGAATCTTGCTAATCTGCCAGAATTTGCATTAAAGGGTATTTTCTCCATTGTGCAGCACCCTTGTGGACACTTGAACTGGAAGTGATCAGCGCATAGTGAGCAGAGCCAACCCAAGAGATTTGGGCATGTGAGGTAAACTACAAAATGGTGCCCCCCTCCAGCCAGGGAAGGAGGGGTGAGTGAAGATCTATATTAGGAACAAGGGGAGGAATCAAATCAGCCTTACCTGACAGTTGAAACGGGAATCAAAGTTTGTCATGGGATGGGGGGGAGGGGCCCACTCTGAATCATGCCTGGTAGGTGCAGAACCCAATAGACCCCAGAGGGCAGCCACTGCCATTTCTTCCCTGGCTGGGGGTGAGGGAGAGAGAGACCAGCTGTGCCGCCTATTTGCCAAGAGGCCACTGTAGAGGAGACAATGGGCAGTTGCAGGAGATGGTAGCTCTAGCCTTCAAGGAGTGCACCAAAGCCATGGGTTCCACCACAGAAGTAGCAGAAGCAGGTGATGGAGGCAAAATCTGACTCCCCTGCGGATCCTCCTGCCTGAGGCACCTTGCCTCATGAGTGGTTCAGCCATGAGGGTGAGGGGCCAGCCTGAAGGCCCCATGTACACTGCCTTTTATTCCATCATGGAAGAAAAGTAGGATATAAATGTAATATAGGGAAATCTGCAACTGACAGGCGTAAATCAGAGGGTATAAAAGTATGCTGCTCACCATACTTTTGTTAAAAAGGGAGGAGATACGCTTTATTTACTTACTTACTTATATTTCTAAACTACCTTTTGTCAGTTATCATTCCAACCCAATTTTACGACCATAAACTCAATACATTCAAACAATAGAATTCAACTGACAGTTAAAAACCATAATTAAAATAAGAATGCATTACGATGTAGAGGACAATCATCCAACTGACTTTGTTGGATCAACTCCCTCCAAGGTTCTGGGTGAAGAGATGTGTCTTTGTTTTGTGCCAAAAGTTAATTAATGATGGTGGCAGCCATACCTCTACGGTGCCACCGTAGAGAAGGCCCTATCTTGTCTCACCGCACTATGGGCTTCACCCAGTGGTGGAACATCAAGAAGAATCTCCTTTGCAACTCTAATGGAGCAGCATATACAGGGAGAGGCACTCCTTCAAGAATTTGATGTTTAGGAGTTTGTAAGTTAGCATGAAAGGAAGATACCCATGAAATAGTGAGATAAGCATGTGAGGGAGGTAATTATGTGTGGAATTATTTGCTTTTTAGAAAAGGTTAAATGAGTTGCCCTGTACTGGAGTGGAATATGAGGAGCATGCATCCACAGTCTTCCAAAATATAATCAGTTCATTAAAAAAAGAAAGAAATCTGCTTTACAAAATGGAATGCTGGAGGAAAGGAGTGTGTCAGGAAGTGTGTCAGCCACCGGAGACCAAATCCTAGAAGCTACCCCATTTACAGATATTAAAAGTCCATTAGGCCTTTGTATTGTTCAAAGCCATTGGGTTGGGAGCTGAAGGCTCGTGGCAGCCTTTACCTCTCCTCCTTCAAACCCACGCTCAAGCCAGGAATAATCTGCCCTCAGAAACCAATGTGTAAGACGACTATATAAATATTGTCAATGTAAAAATTGGCTTACCGACAGGAAACAGAAGGCGTTAGCAAAAGTGAAGAGTTGGGAGTAGGAAGAGGTAATGACTGGTGTGCATGGAAAGGTCAATATTGAGATCCGGTTTTGGTTTACCATGTTTATGAATGGCCTTGAAGAGTGCGAAAGTGCAACTTCAAACGCAGCACTTGCTGATGACACACCATTCAGCGAGGGTGGGAACTTAAGCAACAAAGAAACAGGAAAACCTCAAAGTGAGGAGGAGAAGGCAAAGCTGGAAGGAGCGTTGAGACAAATTTGAGATGAATACAAAAGGAGGCATATGTTATGCTATGTCAATTTTTCCAATAGGTCAATATCTTCATCCTATTCAGCCTACACAGCTGCAACCAAGTTACTTTCACTGAGCTATAGTGGGTGCAATGGGCAGGGAAGGTAAAAACCTGGAGTAGATCTACACTGTTTTTTTTGCTCTAAAGGTTTCATCAGAAGGAATGTGCTAGATGTTTCTGGGGTTGGGGTTCTGGGGTTCCTCTGATCCATTTTTTCCTTTAAAAGTTTCTGAAGCAATATGAGAACCAAAACACATCCTCTCTTCTTTTTTTATTTACACTTCTCTGAATTGTGCAATAGTTTTCCAGCCAGAAAATATGTACAAAAAGCATATACAGTGGTACCTTGGGTTAAGAACTTAATTAGTTCTGGAGGTCCATTCTTAACCTGAAACTGTTCTTAACCTGAGATACTACTCCACTGGGGCCTCCCACTGCCGCCGCTGTGCAATTTCTGTTCTCATCCTGAAGCAAAGTTCTTAACCCAAGGTACTATTTCTGGGTTAGCAGAGTCTGTAACCTGAAGCGTCTGTAACCTGAAGCATCTGTAACCCGAGGTACCACTGTACTAGGGCATGTATTCATGCCAAGACAAAAGTATGACAGGTCCCTATACAAGAGATGTTGTTTACAGATGGCACAGCCTTGATTGCACGCTCTGAGGAATATCTACAGAGACTCATCAACCATTTTGCCCAAGTTTAGTCACACCACCAGCCTAATGAAGACCAACATCTTGGGTCAGGATGTTACTAACTCTCCACACATTAGCATTGGTGACTACACGCTTGAGGTGGTAGATGATTTTATCTACCTGGGTTCCACCATAACCAGCAACTTCTCCATCAACACTGAACTGGACAAGCATATTGGCAAGGTAGTTACAGCAATGGCTCACCTCTCCAAAAGGTTATGGGTGATGCCAATGACCAATGTGATGCCAACGACCAACACCAAGATGAAGGTCTACCAGGCTTGCGTGTTGAACACACCGCTTTATGGAAGTAAGCTGTGGGCAACTTACAACCATCAGGAGCGACTCCTCAATGTGTACCACATGCGCTTTGTCAGGAAGATATTGGGCATCACATGGCAAGACAAAGTCTCAAACAAAGATGTGTTCGCCCAAACCCCCGTTCTCAGCATGTACATCCTCCTGTCTCAGCGATGTCCATGCTGTCTTATCCACAGAATGGAAGATGGCAATATCCCCAAGGATCTCCTCTATGAGGAGCTGGTTTCAGGCACCAGGCCTGTTGGCAGATAAACTCTGTGTTACAAAGATGTCTGCAAATGTAACATTAAGGCTGGGCTGGCAACATCAACCCCACCGTATGGGAATCCCTTGCAGATGGCCGCAGTGGCTAGAGACAGACAGTCAGGTCGTGAATCCACAGCAGTGAGGAGAGGACAAATGATCACTGGGAGGAGTGCAGAGAGGAGAAATGCCGTGGTGTATCAGCAGCAGCACAACTGAACGCTTTTATCTGCCCCAGCTGCAACAGAACATGTCTCTTCTGTGTTACAGCAGGCACTGTAACTCTCCAATGGATTCACCATTGAAAGCACACTTCTCCATTCTTTCCCGAAACAGATGGATGTCAACAATGTTCAGCCAAAGCATGCCTGTTCCCCCAGAGCTGTTAATTGCAGGGCAAACTGAAGCAGCCAACAGCATTTCTATAGTTAGATGAGAAGAGTTTGGAAAAAGTTGTAACTTGTCTCTTGGTTGATCTTTTTATTACTTCATAGCAGTAAATCTATTTAAAACCATTTTCATGCAGCCACTCGTTATATTCCATAATAAAGCAGGCTGCACTTATAGCTAAAAGGTAGAGGTGCAGTTATATATTCATACATTTAACATAGCGCATTCTACATTTAAGGTAAAAAAAAAATACTTTAAAGGTGTAATGTATTTGCGAATTATTCTTTAAAACGTACAATTTTACACTGGTCTCTTAGCAAGCAGTTTTATTGTGTGGTAAAAGGTACTGAAACACTGAAACACCTTACACCTCACCAGAGACATCTTTATACTGTTCTCTCCTGGCTGATCAAGAATAATGCCATAAAACACATTGGGAATTTCCAGTAAAAAACATTATATATATATATATATATATATATATATATATATATATATATATATATATGCAGGTTTTGGTGTCCTCGGGTGTCTTCCCGTGTAAAAGTTGGGGTGTCTAGGCGACGTTTCGACGAGGTCTCACTCGTCATCTTCAGGCTGGTGCTTTCGGCTTCTTGTTACTGGAACAGAGCAGGATCTCAGTGTTTGAGTTCCTATTAATACTGTTGAGGGGGTGTGGTGTATAGCCTCCAATGTTCTGGGCAGAGAGGAAGTTCCCAGGCTAGTGTGCCTTTTCTTCTTTTGTTCCTTAATTACTTGAGGGATATCTTGAGTGATTTCTTGAGTGATATCCTGAGTACCACTTAGGTGGGTCATTAGGTGTGGATTAGTTGCTAAAGTCTTTGTGTCTTGACCTCTTGAACTTTGTGAAGAGTTTTTCTGAGAAGATGGCTGTACTGCACTTAGTTGTGCTCTGGCTTGGCTTCGTGTATAGGGGCGAGCTGTGGTTTTGTGGCCTGTGTCAGCCAGATCTGTGTAGGGATTGCAGGGGGGTGCAGCATCCGGAGGTGCCACCATGGTTTGGCTACTGGATGGTGTCTGTAATTTATCTGTGGAGAGGGTCTGGGTTTGGGTCTGGTGTGGTTGATTGGTGATAGCGTTCTGTGTGCCTCTGGATCTGGTGTCAGTTTTTGTGGGGAGGGCTAATTTCCAGATGTCTGGCAAGCGCCACCACCCTGCACAAATAAACTCCGTAGCCAAGACTCTCATCTCCAGAACCAAACGCCTGGCTGACAAAGACCACTTGACAACTGAGTTACAGAATCTCTCAAATGTGTTAATTGCCAATGGATACCAGCAAAACAGGGTTACGAAGCTAATCCAAAAAGAAACACCCCCCAAAAACCAAGACACAGAAGAAAACAATGGCATGGCCCTCCTTCCTTATATCAAGGGCACTACAGATAAAATTAGCAAAATCCTCCATAAACACAATATCAAAACAGCCTTTTGCACCAACCAAAAAATAGCCAATATCCTCAGAAACCCCAAGGATAAAATCCAGTTGGAAAACCAAGGGGTCTATGAAATACCCTGCAAAGTCTGCCCAGCCACGTACATTGGACAAACAAACAGACGAATAAATGCACGTATCGCAGAACACAAGAATGCCGTCAAAAAAGAAGAAAAAACTTCCTCTCTTTTCCAACACATGAAAGAAACAGGACACGAAATTAATTTTGCAGATTCCAAATTGCTCTTTAACATGGAACATCACCACAAGAGAATAATCATGGAAGCCATCGAGATAGAGAAACACCCTCACAACATGAACAAGCGTGACGACACATCCCGCTTGCCAGACATCTGGAAATTAGCCCTCCCCACAAAAACTGACACCAGATCCAGAGGCACACAGAACGCTATCACCAATCAACCACACCAGACCCAAACCCAGACCCTCTCCACAGATAAATTACAGACACCATCCAGTAGCCAAACCATGGTGGCACCTCCGGATGCTGCACCCCCCTGCAATCCCTACACAGATCTGGCTGACACAGGCCACAAAACCACAGCTCGCCCCTATACACGAAGCCAAGCCAGAGCACAACTAAGTGCAGTACAGCCATCTTCTCAGAAAAACTCTTCACAAAGTTCAAGAGGTCAAGACACAAAGACTTTAGCAACTAATCCACACCTAATGACCCACCTAAGTGGTACTCAGGATATCACTCAAGAAATCACTCAAGATATCCCTCAAGTAACTAAGGAACAAAAGAAGAAAAGGCACACTAGCCTGGGAACTTCCTCTCTGCCCAGAACATTGGAGGCTATACACCACACCCCCTCAACAGTATTTATAGGAACTCAAACACTGAGATCCTGCTCTGTTCCAGTAACAAGAAGCCGAAAGCACCAGCCTGAAGATGACGAGTGAGACCTCGTCGAAACGTCGCCTAGACACCCCAACTTTTACACGGGAAGACACCCGAGGACACCAAAACCTGCATTCCTGTACCCGTGAAAATCTACGAAAGCAAATATATATATATATATATCCATATCCATTTTCTACAGGCACACAAAAACTATCCAGAGAGGCAGTTATCTGTAATGTACTAGGGTCTAGTTGTTTTATTCTTCATCCAGTTGTGAAACATTATTTCAAAAAGCATGAAGTTCACTTAGGGATAGTGCAGAAATTTGTTTGGTTCACATTTTATTTGTTTATTTATCACCTTCCACACACGTGGCTCCAAGTTATGTATAAAATTCAATAAAAACTGCTTTAAAAAGTCATGGAAAAACCACAACAAATAATGCCATATAAATTTTTAGAGAGTTTGAAGGAGATGCCCATGGCAAGGACCTATTGCCTTAGCTAGGAAGGTTGTTGGAACAGAAATGTCTTCAGATGTTTCCGGAAAGTGCTGGGGATGGTTGCCTGTCATATCTCAACAAGAATTCTGTTCCACAGAATAGGAGCAGCCTCACTAAAACGCTCTGAGTTACTGCAGAAAGGGCTTCTGAGATCCTTGGAACTTGCAGCAGAAGCTCTCCCACAGACAGTGACCCACAGAATATATAAGGGTTTATAATTTTAATACAAACTTACCCAGCTCACACCTTCATATGAGTACACAAACTGAAGTACAGCTATTCTTTGAAATGTGAATTTCTTTGAATTGTTTGATGCAATTTTCCCTTTTTTAAAAAAAGGAATACAAAAGGAACTTTGGAGAAAAGTGTGCCCCAAATGTGTTTATGAGTGAAATCAACTTTTTAAAAAATTGGATGAAATGTGCATGGAAATGTGTAAAAATGTTTGTGCAGCCAACATTTTGTGCAACCAATGCAGAAATGGAGCAACAGATTCATGCATCCCGGGTTTAATTTCAGGTTTGGATTCTTCACTAGCAAAACCTATTCAACTACCAAGTGGTTTAAGAATGGCTTTAATTCGTTGACTTAGTAAATCAGTCACAACTAAGGGAATGATCCAGTATCTTTCCAGATCCCACCCCCCATCAACCCATCTCCCATGTGTCCACATCTGCACACTTGTTTTGCCACAAGCTGGGGACGGACTGGCTTGTTCGCTTCTGGGGGAAAATAGCACCTTGTTGCAGATTTTGAAGGAAACCATCACCTAATCACATGTGGGAAACACATTCTACAACGGGGCACCCCACTTTTTATGGGTTGCTGGTTCTTCTTCAAAATAAAATTGACCCCTTTAAACATAAATTCTTTTTTTTAAAAAGTGCTTGTCATAACAGTGAGGGTGAAAATTAAGCTTACTCCCATTTATTTTTCTTAGTGTGTTTTACTTTTGCAGAAAAGTGACAGATTTAAAGACCTGCAGTTATATGGAACTTTTCTAGTCAGAGTAGGCTCATTGAAATTAATAGAATGAGGTTAGGCACACCTATTAATTTCAGTGTGTCTACTCTAAATAGGACTAAGATTAGATACAACCCACGAGTTCTGTGTCCTGTACAGGACCTAGCAGAGCTGGATATTTATTTAATGGTCAATAGTTGTGGTGATGAATTCTGAGAGGTTGGCATGTGGCAACTCTGCTTGGTACAGGGGAGTGCCATGTGCCAACCTTTCATGGAGCAAAGACCAGAGGGCACTTGTCCAAAGGTTGAGTGGTCAGAAGACAAGGCAAAGGGATCTCAAAATGACCGCTTTCCTCACAGAAGAAGGATCTCTTCACCTGAGTGGGGCCTCCTCCACTACTCCACAGCCATGAAGCTCATGGTTCAATCCAAGGAAGTTACTGCACAAGCCCTTTGGAGCTTTTCTTCTCTGTCCTCCTCCTACAGGGTACCCCTCTCCACCATCTCAAATCTGCCTTAGAGGGTTGGGAGGAGACACCATAGTAGATTTGGAGTGGAGAGGCAGTGTGAGGGTTCAGGGAGAGAGGAAGGAGAAGGTTCATTGTGTGCGCAAGTTGTTCAAGTTGTGAAGAGAAAATATGAGGTGCTTGTGGAAGGAAGGACCATGAATTCAGCCATGAGGCACTTGCAGGAAGAGTAGGATTTAAATGCTGTAAAGTTTAGAAATGTTGCTAATTACATAGCATATTAAATAAATGAACTGGAATTCTGAGAATATTTGATACTCATATCTATAGTGTTCTTACAGAATCTTGGACTTCAAGACGGTGACTAGATGCAGCAGTAGTTTGACCTAGTTAAGGCTGTGCCTATAGCTTTGCAGCTAAGAGAAATAAAACAAAATAAAAATAAAAATCTGCATGCACATACATTACTCAGAAAACAGAACACTGATTATTTTTTTCAGGATACTTTTCACCAATATACTTTACATGAGCACATATTCCAAAACATCTGGAGGGCACCAGGTTGGGAAAACTAGCTTTACTCGCACATTGCACATACAAACACTTGATTCTTTAAGCACAAACTGAGTCCTTAAGCTGACACGAAGAGAAATATCTGAAGGGGAAAATTGTTGAGTTCATAACCCAAAAATGATGGAGTCATAGAACTTTTAAAAAAAGACTCAAACTTTCCACTATGATAAAACCAGAAGCTAGTATAAATATAAGCTGGTTTTGACATCCATTGTTCAGTGTTCATATTTTTCTATATGAGAGAACAGTGGTTAATTCAGAGCTTGTGGGATTTTAAGGGGGGGGCATAAATCAATCCCCCCTATATCAATCAGTGGTTTGTGAAAATCTAGAGGATAAATAAACCATGCAAACTGTGCAAGTCGAATGAGCAGCAGTTAAAACAACTTCGTAGTCATAAACAGTAAACAAAACATAGTAACCGATTGAAACACAAGAGATTGTTGTATCATAGGAGTGTAAATTATTAGCTTAATAATCATTTCAATGGCAGGGATTGCAAAGGCAAAATTAGGCCAACAGTTCCCCCTGTGGCAACTGGGTAGTACTGTACTTCAAAATAGAGAAGCAACTGACCCAGAAAAGAGATGCGCTGAAATCTCTGAGAGAATACTTCATAGAGAAGCATCCAGTTAGCTATTATGCAATTTCCTCACCAGGATAGTTTTTTTCTTTTAATGGCATACGTAATATGCACTGGACCGGCACCAAATATTCACCCATTTGTTTTTTGAAGCAAAAACTAACGATTGTGGGTAGAGTCTTCCCCAAGACAGATAGATACAATGTTTGTCCCCTTTTGATGTTGTCTTTCTCTAGCTTCTTCTTCTTCCTGGGTTAATGTTGAGCCTATCCAACAAAAAATCAAGGAATCGGTGAATGATATCACAGCACACTGCAGTCAGATGGCTCCACCCATGTGATGATGGGTGGAGAGACATCACTTTGCCAACAAAGGTCCATATAGTTAAAGCCATGGTTTTCCCAGTAGTGATGTATGGAAGTGAGAGCTGGACCATAAAGAGGGCTGATCGCCAAATAATTGATGCTTTTGAATTATGGTGCTGGAGGAGACTCTTGAGAGTCCCATGGACTGCAAGAAGATCGAACGTATCTATTCTTAAGGAAATCAGCCCTGAGTGCTCATTGGAAGGACAGATCCTGAAGCTGAGGCTCCAATACTTTGGCCACCTCATGAGAAGAGAAGACTCCCTGGAAAAGACCCTGATGTTGGGAAAGATGGAGGGTACAAGGAGAAGGGGACGACAGAGGACGAGATGGTTGGACAGTGTTCTCGAAGCTACAAACATGAGTCTGACCAAACTGCGGGAGGCAGTGGAAGACAGGAGTTCCTGGCGTGCTCTGGTCCATGGGGTCACGAAGAGTCGGACACGACTAAACGACTAAACAACAACAATGTGATGATGTCACTGAGCATAAGCAAGGTACATTTTCAAGCTACATAGTCTTCTGGCGCCATTTCATTATGTGATCCTTGATAGGGTGGTGGTGTTTATTGAGCCCTGTGAGCACCACTTATTGCCTGGGACAAAGGAAGAAGAAGAAGAAGAAGAAGAAGAAGAAGAAGAAGAAGAAGAAGAAGAAGAAGAAGAAGAAAGCATAAGCATAAGGCAAATAGGATAACATCCATCCTCTTGGTGTAAACAATGCCTTTGTCTTTGTCCATCAGTATTTTTAACAAGTGGACAACTGATGGGCAGGAATGCATGGATTCTGAATGAAAGCAATAAGAATAAGGGAAAATAATCCATCCCCCTTTATGTTGAAGCTGAGACTACTGGCAGAACATTATGGAAGTTCCAGGAAATCGTCATCTGATTTTATCACTGCAAAGCCACAGACTGCTTAGGTCATTTGAGACTTCCCTGATGCCCCACTCAAGACAGGTCCCATCAAGCAAAGCCGCCCTTATGACTGCAACTATCCATGTGCCAAATTCAGCAGCGAGGGCACATCAAAAGGCACTTTCCCTACCCAGGCTGATTCAGCAGAATTCAGCCCTACACATGCCTGTTTGGGCTGGCTTTGAGGTTTAATGGCCAGGTTTAAGCAGGTGTGTGGCAATTTTAATTAGTTTTTGTATATATTATTTTCTGTTTTAATGGGTACCACTTTGCTGATTTTATTCCATTGTTCCATGAAGTGTTGCGACTTGCCCTTGGCCCGCATGATGGGGCGAGTTAGATGCTTTTAAGCATTTGCTCTAGGTTCATGTATACAGGAGCTGAATGGCATCGTTTGAGTTCTCCAACTTTGTCACGGTGGGTCTCCCGAAGCCAAAAATCAACGGAAAGAGTCTTCTTACAAAGGCCCATGGTTGCCACTTCGTTGTTGCCTATATTGTAAGAGTATAGGAAGCATAAAGCATGGGGAGAGCCAAGGTAACACAAGTACATGCTCCATACTCTAGCGCTGGCATAGCTCTTCCTAGGTAATCCCACTGTTCCATAGCTTTTCAATCACAGAAGTTGATGCATACATGGTTCCCCCCTTGGGCTTATCCTCACAACAACTCTTTAAGGCTGGTTAGGTGAAAAGAGAGTGACTGGCCCAAAGTCATCCAATGAGTATCAAAGCTTATGAGGATTTGAACCCAAGTCAGCCCAAGCTTACCATCCTTTCCTGCAGCTTCTGATGCACTTATACAATGCATTCCAAGGCAAGCCATGGCTGAGTGGTGATTTCTTGCATGTATACAGCCAACATTATATTCAATGCACATTGAGATCTTGCTTTTCTACCTAGTCCCCGCACACTCTGGACCCGTTGCATATCTATGCCCCTGAAAAGAGCTATTTCACAAACAAGTGGCATTCTGAAAATGAAATCTCAATGCAAATTGATTCTGCGTTACCTCCCATTGAAAATAGATGGAGGTGTTCCCAGCAATAGTTGGTGTATCCACATCTGCCCAGTGATGCTACGACTGGGCATATACCAAGATCACAATGCCCACTTTTTTATTCATTTACCTGGGGCATGTGTGGGGAAGAAAAGTTGTGGATAATCTGTTCAAGGTCAGAGTTTTCAAACACGTTTCAAGTAATCACACCCACCCTTGTTGTTGGCAGGATCCAGAACCAATCGGCATTGAAGGCAACATGTTATGGAAGAGCAGGCTCAAATCCTTATTGAGGAAAGCGACTTCTCTGTGCTACAAATGGCTAAGTGTGCACCCACCGTCAGCTGTACACCCTTGCTTTTTGGATTCATGGGTGGTGGAGAACATCTGCCCAGAGGAAGTCACACCAGAAACAAATGATCTCCTTATTGCATAAGAATGCTTTCACCAATCTCGGAGATAATGTCTCCTCAGCTGTGCTCGTAAATGAGCTGGAAATGCTGCCCTACTTTGCAAAGCATTTCAGGCCCTCCCTTTTCTGTTTACACAGAAAGGGAGGTGCCTTGACAATATTTTGAGGAATTAATCCCTTGTTTACTGGATCACTCTTCCATGAGTTATCCATCCCATGTAATTATGCATCTAAGAGTCATTTGAGCCTGCCTTGGTGTTATAAGCATTAAAGTCTCCCCAAGGGCCCCCAATTGGTTTTAATTTCTTATATGCTGCACAGCTGCCTTCTCAAACAGTATTGTGATCCATTGTGTTTCTAGCTACTGCCATCAGTTTTCTTTTTCCTACTTTAATATGAATGCTGGACTATTTCATGGTTCAATTCTTTACTTCAAACAGACTAAGAGGATTCTGAGTTATACTGGATTCACATATATTTTCACCTCAAGGTCAACCTGAATCCTACCACAGTGGTACCTCGGGTTAAGTACTTAATTCGCTCCGGAGATCCGTACTTAACCTGAAACTGTTCTTAACCTAAAGCAACTCCTTTAGCTAATGGGGCCTCCTGCTGCAGCCGCGCCGCCGGAGCACGATTTCTGTTCTCATCTTGAAGCAAAGTTCTTAACCTGAAGCACTATTTATGGGTTAGCGGAGTCTGTAACCTGAAGCGTATGTAACCTGAAGCGCATGTAACCCGAGGTACTACTATATCATCCTCATGGGCCCTAATTTACCTGTATCTTAAGTACATTGTTTGCTATCTCTTATATATGTTCAGAAGCCCTTAGATGTGAATATGTTTAGCAAGGCATGCAAACTACTGTCAAAAATGTGGAGAGCACACATTTAACCTGCTCCCGGCCGATGAAGATATGGAATGCTATACAAATAAATAAGAGCACACACCTCAAAAAGGATATGGAGTTGGGAAAGGTTCAGAAAAGGGCAACCAAAAAGATCAAGCGGTTAAAGCCGCACCCCTGTGAGAAAAAGTTGCAGCGTTTGCGACATTTGTGTTGAGAGAACAGGCGACTAAGAGGTGACATGATAGACATTTATAAAATTAAGCATGGCATTGAGAAACTGGGTAGAGAAAGGTTTTTCCCCTTCTTTCAAAACACTAGAACTTTGTGGGCATCCAATGAAGTGAAATGTTGGAAGATTCAGGACGGGGGGGGGGGGAGTGTTTCTTCACATAGCTCATACTATGGAACCTGTTCCCACAGGAGGCAGTGATGGTCACCCACCTGGATAGCTTTCAAAGATTGGACCAATTAATGGAGGACAGAGCTACAAGGGCTATCTGTGATGGCCTGGGACTCAGGCTCGGACTCGGAACCAGAGGAGACTCAGTCTGCATCGGATCCTTTGCCTCAGGTATCACCTGAACCAAGTCTGGGGCTTGATTCTGAAGAATCCCAGTCTGCACAGGTTCCCCTGCAACAAACACCAGCTGGGCCGAGTCAGGGGCCTGAGCCTGCCCTGGCTCCAGATGTGGGGATTACCTTATTGTCTTCAGCTGGGCCATCGCTTACAGCTGCTCCACTACCAGTTTGGTCAGGGGAGACTGAGGCGGCCCATGGGTCTAGTAACCCACCGACATCTCCTGAGCTGCAGAGACTAAGGTCTGAGAGAAGGAGCGACCTGAGTACTCGCAGGAGGAGTGCTCGCCTTCGGGCGAAACAGGGAGGTGAATCGCCGGGGGATCAGGACCGACTGCTACCCCAACAAAGATAAAAGGCTGTCAGACCTGCAGAAGCAACATTGCTGTATGCCAGACCCTGCCTGAGATCCTGTATCTGTCCTTGCCTGGTTTCCTGCCTTGGCCCTGCCGGACTGACTCCTAGAGGAACCTTCGGATTCTGGACTGGTCCTGGACCGCGCTTTGTGGGTTACCCCCGCGCCCAGCACATTATCCATCATGATGGCCATGCTCTGCCTTTACAGTTGGAGGCAGCAATGCTTCTGAATAGCAGTTTCTAGAAACCACAGGAAGGGAGAGTGCTCTTGTGCTTGGGTCCTCCTTGCAGGTTTCCCACAGGTTTCTGGTTGGCATCTGTGAGAACAAAATGCAGGCTAGATGGGCCCTTGTCCTGATCCAGCAGGCTCTTCTTGTATTCTCTTCTTAACTGCTTGATAGTCTCATTCTTTCCAGCAAATGGTGCATTAACGTATTATATAGAATCATAGAATTGTAAGAGCTGGAAGGGACCCCAGGGGTTATCTAGTCCAACTAAAGCATCCATGACAGATGGCCATCCAACCTCTGCTTCAAAACCTCCAGTGGAGAAGAATCCACAACCTCCCAAAGGAGAGTTCCATTGTCAAACAGCCAGTGTGGTGTAGTGGTTAAAAGCGATAGACTCGTAATCTGGGGAACCGGGTTTGCATTCCCGCTCCTCCACATGCAGCTGCTGGGTGACCTTGGGCTAGTCACACTTCTTTGAAGTCTCTCAGCCCCACTCACCTCACAGAGTGTTTGTTGTAGGGGAGGAAGGGAAAGGAGAATGTTAGCCGCTTTGAGACTTCTGAAAGGGAGTGATAAAGCGGGATATCAAATCCAAACTCCTCTTCTTCTTCTTCCTGTCAGAAAGTTCTTCTGATGTTTAGTCAGAATCTCCTCTCTTGTAAATTGAAGCCATTGGTTTGAGTCCTACTCTCCAGAGCAGGAGAAAACAAACTTGTTCCCTCTTCTATGTAACAACCCTTGAGATATTTGAAGATGGCTATCATATCTCCTCTCAGTCTCCTCTGTTCCAGGCTAAATACGGTAAACGCAGTTCCTTCAACCACTCCTCATAAGGCTTGGCTTCCAGAGCTTTAACCAACTTGGTTGCCCTCTTCTGCACACATTCCAGCTTGTCAACATCCTTCTTAAATTGTGGTGCCCAGAATTGAACACAGTATCCCAGGTGTAGTCTGACCAATTTTTATTTTATTT
Organism: Podarcis melisellensis; assembly: GCF_964234715.1. Lineage (NCBI taxonomy): Eukaryota > Metazoa > Chordata > Lepidosauria > Squamata > Lacertidae > Podarcis > Podarcis melisellensis. The sequence goes on from NC_138530.1 coordinate 28,980,263, forward strand.
TTGGGAAAAATGCTATCATTTAGCCAGGTCCTTGACAGATAGGCTGATTTAAGCCTCACCCAACTCAGTCCTACACGATTCCTTGTTTATTATTGAATGCAACGGGCTTTACCTTTTTGTAAGTATGCTTAGGATTGCAGCTTTAATAAATCAGCAATATCACAGAGTCATAACTCAAAGCGTACAATAAAGCAACACATGAGCAAGAAACCGGAAAAAAATCAGGGTTAACTACTTAGGGATTATGGGCCATGTACTAGAAATTTGACTTGGAAGAAGAAATGTGTTTGAAAAATGTGAACAAAAAGATAATCTTATCCACCAATTTTCAAGTGATGGGGGCGGGGAGGGCAGGAGAGAGAATCAGTTCACATGATTAACTGTCATAAGCACAGTACATACCATTAGACGTGCCAAAGACCAACTTGAAAGGTTTTTAAATGTTTCAAGCTGTGCAAGCATGCGTTTCGTCAAAAAGGCAGAACTGATTACCATGATCACAGGCGAAAACCTTAGCTAAACTGAGGGCAGACAATTTTTGTAAATCGTTATGCTGTGATTATTAGCTATTGAAATAAATGGTTTTGAATGTTTATTAGCTTTAGAATTATTCTTCCCTTCTCATCTCTCTCCGGCGGGTGACTAGCAAGGATGATCTGCATAGCTGCGGGGATTTTGCTTCTCTCCAGTCATTGCACAGCTGTGATCCAAGCAGCAACAGGGGGACAAAAAAAATTGGTTCCTGCTAATCTGCCATGATTTTTAAAGAGTTGATAAAGCTTTTTAAAGTTTTGCGTTGATATATTACAATACAGTGATACCTCGGATTAAGAACTTAATTCATTCTGGAGGTCCGTTCTTAACCTGAAACTGTTCTTAACCTGAGGTACTACTTTAGCTAATGGGGCCTTCCGTTGCCGCCGCACGATTTCCGTTCTCATCCTGAAGCAAAGTTTGAAACTTGAGGTACTATTTCTGGGTTAGCGGAGTCTGTAACCTGAAGCGTCTGTAACCCGAGGTACCACTGTATATAGTTAATATGTTATGGATCACTATTTTACTACTCGCATCAACATCCCTCTCTTTGCAAAATATGCATGCAAACCTGTAATGGCTCTAGGGGTTGCTTGTGCATAAGTTGCCGCCACTCCTGGCTAGGTTACCTGGCTGAACCCTTTCTGTCTGGACAGCCTTTCACTTCGTGGCTGTCTCAGTCGCTGGCAGAATCCGTCAGTGGGCGTTTCTTGAACTTCTTCCAGCAAAAAAGTTATTTGATGCCAAGTCTCCTCCTACTCTCCCTGCGCGGAAGTCTTCTGTGCAGGGAGGGTGTGGGCAGTGGAGGACCCGTGCTCTCCCCGCTGGTCTCCGGTGAAGAGTCCTGGAGCCTCTTCTCCGATTCCATCTGCCCCCCTTCTCCACTGGTGTTACGCTGATTTCCTTCCGCAGCAGATGGGCTGCCTCTCTCCCTACTGGGACCCTCTCCGGCATCCCTCTGGAGCCTTCCCTCCGCCTCTAGCTCCGATGGCAGTTCCCTGACAAAACCGTTCAAAACCAATTATGTCCACCCACCTACACAACAGAAACCTGCTTATGCAGTGTTGCTTTTGAATAATAGAATCAGAGAATTGTAGAGGTGGAAGGGACCCCAAGCATCATCAAGCATCACCCTGGCAATGCAGGAATTGGCTAAAGAATCCCTAACATATGGCCATCCAACCTCTTGTTTAAAAACTTCCCATGAGCAAGAGCACACCCATTTCTGAGGTGGTTTCTGGTTTCTCTCCTCCTTCTCCTTGAATCAAAATCTGCTCCAGTGTATCCCTGACCCTCTGGACACTTGCTCCTGATGTGCTGGCTCTCACCCATAGTACATAATTTAGACATGACAATAAATCAAAACGAAGACACCATAATTGCTGCTGTTGCTTCGAAGTATAATGAAAAGCGATGGAGAAGATTACCATTCTGGAGCGGGACTACCGATTTCACCTTCCTCAGGCGATCAAATGGGACTAAAACTTTGGACAACGACATTTTGAACCAATTTAAAAAATATTATTCCAGTTGATATTCTCCAGCCATGCTGCATTCCACTCAGATTATGGTCTACCTAAACAAAGTAGGGTGAAACAAATATCAGAAGATCACAGAGTTAACTTAAATAGCCCTTTCTCTACGGAAGAGTTATAGAAAGCAATTGAGAAATGAAAACAAGGGAAATCTTGCTACACAGGAGCCTTCTATGAAAAAATGTAAAGACGGCACAACCTCATTCTTTCACAATTTATTCAACGCAGTAATGTCAGCAGGATGCAACCCTTCCTTTTGAAAGGAATACTGGCATTGAGGGGAAGGAATGGATAAAGATGGTGAACAAGCAGGATCATAATGACCAATTTCACTCAAAAACATAATGCAAAATTATTGTCGAAGAAATTGGCCATTGGACCCATGGTCAGTCTAGTCTGCTCAATCCGCCAGAGTCTGTCTTTGCATGCAGGGTAAGTCCCTAACTCACTGAGGGTTTGAGACCCATTGGCTACCCTCCCCTGGTTTAGCCGGCCAGTTGAAGCCATTCCTTGGGTGTGGCCACTGCCATGTACTGACAGCTTCTAAGAGCCACAGGTGCAGGTTTGGAACCAAAAGTGGACAGACTACCCCAGAAGGATCATGACATGTCCTCCACCAGAGATATTACCCTCCCCCTAACATCCCATACACCCTAGAACCAGACATACAGTGTATAAATACCCCCCAAGAAAACCCATCTTGCAAATTTCTGTGCTGACGATAGGGCAATAATGTCAAGACTTGATCAATCCATTACTAAGCTAATGCCTAATTCTTGAACAATACAGATCACTTGCAGGTCTCCAAATTAATTCTAATGCATCAGAGGTTCTCTGACTAAACACGATGCCAACAACACAACAGATAATTCAGAAGGACTCTGGTCTAAAGATCTTTCGTAAGGCACTGAAATACAATAGAACGGTCAATTCTCAATTCCCTTAATCACACACCATTACTAAAGGAATTTTTTAAAAAATAACACTTTCTCCTGAAGAAAATGAAACATGTGATGTCTGGGGAGCCATAAAGATGATGGCACTACCCAAACACACTTTTTATTTCTGATCATCCTAATACAAATCCCAGACATTAGATTTTAAAAGGAGTAAGAAATTGTACAGGGACTTATACATAGTGGAGTATTTTCCAACTCAAGCCCTTGCTTCTCACAATCACATGTACAGCAAACTTTGAGGGACAAGGACTAGGGATGCTTAGGCCTTGGTTGATATGGCAGATGACAGAAAAGACAGCTGTTTCCTACCTAGGCTCACTCATTATATTGTCTCTTCCTGTACACCTGGCTTTTGTCCGTTTTCATTTTTTTTAATAAAATAAAAAAAACAGAAGCCTGAAATATTTATTGCAACAGGACCAAAACTGTGGGCAATATCTATGTAAGAGAGGCTTGCTCTCTGGTTAAATTGCCAAATGAAACGAATAAACACTGTCAGCGTGCCTGTAACTGAAAGCAAATCAATTAAAGCCAAATGTCGAGCAAATCACAGCTGTGCATCACGTGCCCAATAACGGGCAAAGAAAAAGAACGCTGAAATCAAATTCGCAACCTGTACTTGTGGCTATAGATAATAGTGATATAGAGAGGTATATGTACAAAGGCGGGGTACTGTTTATATATTATTTTAATAAGAGCAAGGCTTTTTCTTCCCCCCACCACCGCCCAATAAAACTGGGAGATTCATCCGGCGTGTAAAACACAACAAAGGCAAAGAGCGGTTAAGGTTCAATGCACATACCAGGTTCCGATTATGTAAACCTTTCACATGCCATTATTGTGCTTGACTAGCGATGGGCTACCCTCCCTTTGACCTTCTACTTCCTGGCTGTCCTAAGCGGGCAGGAGAGCTTGCCTTACCCTTCACACGCACAGCCCAAGATGCCTTTCTGTTATCTGATTGTTTCTTTCACCATAAATTGTAGCTGCTCCTTTTTTTCCCTGACTGCTCCCTTCTCCTCTCTCCCCACCTCTGTCATCACGACGTTTTGACTTTGGATGTGGGCGTGAGCACAAAAGGAATAATCGAGGTCGTGCCCCTGGCGCTCAAAAGTGTTGCCTCTCCCTCACTGACTGCCAACCCTGGTGCATCCTCCATCTCCTCCTGCTGCTGATAATATTCCTCCCATGACTACAGCCTTCCCAGATGTTTTCTTATCGTGCTACCGAATCGTACTGTTCCGAGTCGCTTTTCTGAGCAGATGTTCTCAGGGGTACTATGGGGGGGGGGTGTTTTTCCGCCAAAGCCACACAGCTTTTTAGCATTGGTTCTCTCCAAAGAGAGAGATTCCCAATTAAAAAGAACAAATCTTGTTTCAGTGTTTCAATCCAGAAGAAGAGCAGGGAGGGAGGAAGTGCTTACCTCCAAGAGGATTGGGAACCCAGTCCACGCAGCCAATCAAAAGGCAGGACCCCCTGCCTGAAAGACAAGCTGTGCTGCTTGATTGGCTAATAGCAAAGGGGTATTATGAATAGGGAAGGGCAAATCCATCAATTCCAGGTTTTTCATTTTTCTAATCTTAGTCTTAAATCTTAAATTTTTGTATGCATTTTTGACTACTATATACATTTTTGCCAGCAATTCCCCCTAATATAATGCATTTTAACATATTATGTTTGCTAATAAAAGCAGTTATATCTTTGTATACATGACTTGGCTGGAGGACTGCATTGCGCAACTCAGAGTAGTGCTCATTTTGCTTTCAGTATTGTTTCAAAAAGTGAGAATTTGGTTAAGTTTATCTTTAAATGCAAACTAAATTGAATTTCTTCATGCTCCAGCACCGGGGGCAGAGAGCAGGCGGGGGCAGGGCTGGTGCGCGTCCTGGGGGCGGGGCACCCAGCACGGGTGGGGGGCGGCAGCCGCGATGGCACCTTGGGGATCGCGCTGCCGGGGGTGATGCGCTCCCCCCGCACTCCTCTTCCTCCGCCAGTGGTAAGGACATCCTTCAGACACCACCTTAGGAACTGGGCCTTTAGTGTGGTGGCACCAACCCTTTGAAATCCCTTCCTGGTAAATATTAGACGTCTCTGCTGGATTTTTGGGAGCCTATTGAAGACCTTCCTCTTCCAACAAGCTTTTCCTGTCTGCCTCTGTTTTGCAATTTTTAGATGTTTTACTGCTTGTGTAGATAATTTATTACGGTCAGAGACCAGCTTAATACTGCTTGTGTATTAGCCAGCCTGGGCTCCTTTAAGAGGAAAGGCAGGGTCTACACTCACTTAGCAACAACATGGAGTGTGACACAGTGGATGGTAAAAGCATAGTTCACAAAATTGCCTGAAAATGCCTGGCCAGCTTCAAGGTTGAGTGCAGAATATCCCATGAGGGAGTAAGTGGGATAATGTATTTGACTCAGAATTAATGTGGAGACTACTTCCTGTTAACTGTCGGAAAGGTTAAAAAAGGGGGAGAACGTGACGTACTGAAGACACTCTTCAAGAGCATCTCACAGTTGAAATCCTTCCCAGCTCAGTCTAAACAGGGAAAAGAGCAACATAGGCTATTGTGGTTCTGTAAGGAATGAGATACAAAGGGTTTTCAACAAGCTTAATACATTTTTAAAATGTGTGTCTATCTGTACACACTAGACAGCACCAGGTTGGGGAAGGCCAGTGGAGGGGAATCCTTCAGAAATCATTTCTTCCTGCTGGTGGAGCAAAACCATCCACTCAAGAGATTCTGTGTAAAAATAAGCAGACATTAAGTGAAAGGATCAAATGAAAGGAACAAACAGGATTACCAAATGCTGAGCTGCAAAACTATTTCGGGGCAACAATGAGCACTCTGTAAGAGGCCTGCACGTTGAGCAGAAGGCAAAATAGAATAGTGGCCTCCTGTAAACACGAGAAAATAAGAAACAGAGGAAGAGGGAAATAAAGAACCTTCATGTACCTCTTAATCCTTCCCATATGCTACATACACAAAATGACAACGCTTGTACTTTGCTTGAATTAATCTGGAATGAAAACTATGCCTGAGACCAAACACGTTAGCTCAGGCTAGAAGCCCCAGCTCACCCATTCATTGACAGTGGCTTAGTCTTTAACCCCATAGCTCCTAAAGTGTGTTGTGAGTTGGAGGGAGGGTAGGGGTAGGCTCTTTTAATGGCTGGATCCAGCAAGGATTCAATTGCTGGAATAGCCAGGCTAACTTCCTGGTAGTTAGGACAAAAGCCCAAGTTGAGTTGTTTGTATGTGAGCTAGAAGCTAGACGCAGGCTGCAGGCTAAAGCTTGTGAGGGAGAGACAGGCTTGCTTTTGCCGCAATCCAAGACTGTGGCTATGAGAGAAGCAAAACCATCACTGCTTTTTATTTTTATTGATGAAATTTGTATAGTGCCCTTCATCCAAAGATCTCAGGGCTGTTCACAGCATAAAAATACAAGATAAAACCACAAAATACATAATAAAAACAAGAACAAAACAAATTTATAAACCCACCTGCCCCCCTCCAAAAACACACTTGAAAGGATATAGGGTGTTAATCAGCCACAGGCCCGCTTGAAGAGGAACATTTTCGCCTGGCACCTAAAGGTATGTAATGAAGGTGCCAAGTCAGCCTTCCTAGGGAGAGCACTCCACAAATGGGGAGCCACTGCAGAAAAGGCCCATTCTCATGTTGCCATCCTCTCGTGGGGCAGGGGGGGCACACAAAGAAGGGCATCTGATGGTGTTTGCAGTGTCTGGGTAGGTTCATATGGGGAGAGGCGATCCTTAAGGTACTGTGGTCCTGAACCGTTCAAGGCTTTACAGGTCAAAACCAGCACTTTGTGCTGAAAGGATAATAAACAAAGTCAGGCATTCCTTAGTGCCACCACAAAGAAGGCACTTGACCACAACACCACTAGAGGTGTCTCCCCCAGGAACTCCCCTAAAGATCATAAGGCACAGGCAAACTGATACCAGGAGAGGCATTCCTTTAAGAATTTAAGTCCTAATCTGTAAAGAGCCCCTCCTGCCTGGTTTTGCAACATGTCATTAAGGCAATAGTGCTGGATTTGTATGTGCCTATCCCCACATCATTCCACTTTATTAGCTGTTCTGTGTTGCTTTTCCAATGTTATCACATTGTTGCTGCCTGGAAGGGCACTCTGTAGCACAACAGAAGGCAAAACAAATAAAACAAAACAAACCGGAACATTTCTGGTATAAAAAAATGCCAGATTTCAGCAGGACGTTATGGGACGTTTACCATTTGAAAACCAAGCTGTAATGTCTGCCCCAAAACTCTTGCAGGCCCAAATGGTATTGAAAGCAGGAAGGCTTATAACTGCACTGACCACCAGGAGCACAGTCATGAATGCACATTAAAAAGGGGCCCTAAATTTATGGAAGATGACAAAGCAGCAGCACTCAGTTCCACAGGTAAGAGAGCTGGTATAGGATGGGGTCAAATAAGTGGGGACAAAACAGGGATAGGGGCTGGTTTACACCACAGGCAGTGGAACTTGTTCGTTGCCTTGAGAATCCCTCCCAGGCCCCATTCCTTCCATTTTCCTTCTTTTAAAATCGTATCACTAGAATTATTGCAGAAGTGGGAGAAATATTTTAATACAGGGAAATGACTTGTTAATAGACATTCTGGTGTCTAATCCTCAGACTGCCCATTTCACAGGATCTCAAAGTAAATGTCAATGGACCTTATTCCAAAATAACCACATTAAAACATGGCCTTTGAGACTCCAGTTTGATTTATGAAAGTTACAAAAGGTCCCCCCCCCCCCTTCTAACTAGAGTTAATATATCAGCATTTGTTTGTTTAAAATAAGAATTCTTGAGGAGTTTCCCTGCGTCCAATAGGTCAATAAAAGTGTGAAAACTGTTTCAAAGACAAGTGTTTTCCATATGGCCACTTGTTGGTGAACGAATGCTGCACTAGTTTCTGGAACAAAAGGATGGAATGTGAGAAGTCTCCGACAAACCATTGAAAATGTATTGTATGATTTCTTTTGAGTTATGGAGCTTTGTTTATATTCCCTTTCCCATATACTATGACTCACAGGAAATCACACTCACACTTACACACACAGCCCTCCACAGTGGCTCCAACTCAGTTCTGTGGGCAGCCAGTTGCACATTACAGCTCCTGGCCCTAGTTCTCCTTGAGACTGGCCCTTCACCATCTTACAGGATTGAAAAGGGAAGGTGGAATTGACTCAGCAGGATTTGCTTTGCTCGAGCCCAATTTCCCCCTTTGGGGTTGCTGCCGTGTCTTGTGTGAAAGACCTTCAGGCTGCAACTCGCCATCCATGCAGCTCTGCGCATATTTACATGGAATCCTACAAACACCAGCATTTGAGTTAAGTCTTACTCTCTCTCTCTCTCTCTCTCTCTCTCTCTCTCTCTCTCTCTCTCTCACACACACACACACACACACACATATATATATATATATATATAATCTTTCATTAGGCATAGCAAACCACACATTATCAAACAGACACCGTATACAAATTGTGCAAAATACGAGCTCAACATAACAAGGTTTGTCCCGGTCAGATCTTTAACTCCAGAGAAAATCAATTTGCATAAATAATACAATACAGCACTACCGAATCCCCTATCAATTAAGAACCACTAATTCTCTTTATAATGACCCAGTCAATAACATGTGAATGGTGACAGGCTTTTCACCTCTGCTTTAGATGAACAGCACATTTTTAATAAGCCTTTCTAGGCACACCACATTAGTCAAGTGTGAAGGTGGCAGTAACCCAATATTGGCAGTAATGCTCCTGAATACCAGTTGCCGTTAACCTCAGGAGAGGGTTCTTGTGCTGAAGTCCCCATGGGCATCTGGTTGGCCACTGTAAGAACAGGATGCTGGCCTAGACAGGCCATTGGCCGGGTGCAGAAAGGCTCTGCTATGTTCTTATTGCACAGGCCTCTAAAAAGCCACCTATCAACTCCTGGCTTTGGGCAAACCACCATCTTTCAGCCTACTGTAACTGACAGGTAACCTTGTGTATGGTGCACTGCATTATCCTGAGAGGTGTATATAAAAGTGATTTGGTGCACGTAACTCAGTTGCGTTTCACCACTGAAAAGGGCATGTGGAGTACTCCTCGGCAGAAGGAACGTCATTCTTCACGCACAGCCAATGTATCTTCTCTCCCCCTTTTTTACAATCCTTTTGTTCCTGTAATGAGCAAGTTGCCGCACACGTCATTTTTTACCTTCCAAAAACGCCACCTTTTCAGTGTTCCTTGCACGGTGAGGACAGATGCTGCCACACAGAGTAAGTGTATTGCAATGGAAATGTGAACAAGATACTGCTTTGCCCATATGAAATGCCGTAAATTTTGGGCCAAAGTAAACTTGTCAGAATTACGCCTCTGTAGTTCACACCAGGGAGTGGTGCTGCACAGCTGGGGAGCTGAGCTAATAAGTGATGAAAAACAAAACAAGAAAGGAGGGGGGAGGCTATTATGGCAGCACATAAACTGGGGGAGGGCAATACATCTCCGCCCCACTTTAGTCAAATAAATGGCAAAATGTGGAAGCCATAAACATGAGCTCCCAGAAGTATAAAAATGGGAGCAGGGAGGGGCTGGACAAGTGCTTACCTCACATGTGTTTTCTGAACTAATCCACATATGAAGGCGATTAAAATGCCTTCAACAAATTGCAGTGATTCTCAAAGTGAGCACCGGGCCTCCCTAAGGACGTATGGTTAGTTGCCAAGGAAGGTGTGAGCAAAACGTAGAGAATACAGGCAGAAAGCAGGAGGGAGAAATGTGGACAGGATCAGGCTGCATGACATGCAAAAACACCCGCACAGCAAGATTGCAAGCCCTTAAGCATTTGAGTCCTAGTGAGTTCGATGCAGTGCTGGTGAAGTCAAAATGCCCTCCTTGCCCCACCATTGTGGGTCTCTCCAAAAGCTTACTAGAGAACAGCTGTGGGGGAAGAGAGACTATGGGGACAGGGGGTGAGAAGCCCAGCACCGAGTAGACTAACAGTAGGCAAAATGGCTGTCGCAGCTGCCACCATCTTCAGAAAGGTACGTATATTTCAGCTGAACTGTAGATGACATATCTGATGTTAAGAGAAGCCTAGCAAGAGACCCAATTCCTTAGTATGTTAATGGGCTCTCTATCACTTCAAACTCAGGTCTTCAAACCGAGCCTAGACAGCTGTTTGATGGGTTCCCTGCTGTGAGAAGGGAACGCAGGAAGCTGTCTTACTCTGAATCAGACCATCTAGCTCAGTACTGTCTACACAGACAGGCAGCAACAGGGTCTCTTGCAGGCCTACCTGCAGACATCAAGGATTGGATCTGGGATCTTCTGCACACAAAGCGGTTGCCCTGTCACTGAGCTATGACCCTTCCCTTCTAGAGGGTTAGACTACTAGTTCATTGGTATTCAGCTACTGGGTCATGGCCTGATCTAAGATGGGTTGCAGCAGCAGCAACAGAAATAGATGGTAAGGAATTAATGAATTTCCAAATGCCAGGCAGGTTCCAGGTTGGAAAAGGTTGAAGACTACTGGACTGGTCCTACAAGGTACCTTCCAGTGCTGTGCCCCTTATGATTAAGTGAAATTCAACCAAATACTTTCTTACTGCCTATTAAGGTAAAGGTAAAGGGACCCCTGACCATTAGGTCCAGTGGTGACCAACTCTGGGGTTGCGTCACTCATCTCACTTTATTGGCCGAGGGAGCTGGCGTACAGCTTCCGGGGCATGTGGCCAGCATGACTAAGCCGCTTCTGATGAACCAGAGCAGCGCACGGAAGCACCATTTACCTTCCTGCCAGAGCGGTACCTATTCATCTACTTGCACTTTGACATCTTTCAAACTGCTAGGTTGGCAGGAGAAGGAACCGAGCAATGGGAGCTCACCCCGTTGCGGGGATTTGAACCGCCGACCTTCTGATCGGCAAGTCCTAGGCTCTGTGGTTTAACCCACAGCGCCACCCACATCCCTGCCTATTATCTTACTGCATATTATCAATCCACATTGCAACTGCCTTTTTGCTAATGAAAGCAAACATCTCCAGAAGTTCCTTCTACTTTTTCCCACAGAAAAGCTGAAGGTGGCATGCTGCTTACTGGGAAGACTTTCACAGAAAAATACAAGCCTCCCCCCCCCCCCCCAAAAAAAAACACCCTCAAGTTAAAGCACTGGGACTTGAAAGGAGCATGACCCACACAAAGGAGGAATTAAGAGAGTTCTGGAGACAGAAAGGATGGTAGGACTAAATTAAGCAAATAGGGGCTGGTCTACTGCTGGCATTCCCACCCTTTCCAACACACACCTCCCCTCTGCCACCTTTTCAGACCGCCTCCCCCCCCCCCCCAAAAAAACCCACCCCTTTTCTTCCTTTGCAAGGCCTTTACAGCCCTATTCTCTGCTTCTCTGTTCAGAAAGAAGTTCCACTGAATCCAGTGGGGGTTATGCCCAAGAAAGTGTGCACACGATCGCCATCTTTATTTGTGTTACCGTTAATGCGCACGCTGTGCTCAACCCTGGCAATTGCTTTAAGTATGAGGGCTCAACCCTGAATTGTATGTTGATAAGAAAACGAAACGAAACAAAACAAGGCCCTGGGGAGAGCGCATCCCCCCTCCTCCCATTGCTACCTACAGAGAATCGCATCGCTGACTAGCAGAAACAGCTTACAGATCAGAGAAGCGTTTCCAGGTATTGCTTAGCAATCAGGTTGCAATCCTATAACGACTCCCTTGGGATACGCCCCGTTGATGTCAATGGGAATTATTGATGTTAAGACTGCACTGTTTAAAAAAAGGAAAAAGCAACTCTCCCCTGCAGTTCCCCATGTCTCCTCCTAACGTTGAAAAACCACGCGGAGTTAGGCGCATTTCAATCCACGGCTTGCAGTGGGTCCCCAGATGAACTACAACTCCCATCACCCCTAGCTAGCAAGGCCAGGGCTCAGGGATGATGGGAGTTGTAGTCCCAACAACATCTAGGGACCCACAGGTTGAGGACCGCTAACCCAGCGCTGGACGGAGCTGCGCAGCCTACGCGCCTTCGCTTTTCTTCCCAGCCTCCTCACCCAGAGCGGCAGCCGCGCCTGCGCTTTTACGCAAAGGGCTTCCTCCTCCAATGGAAGCGCGCGGACTTTCCCTGCGACGCGCCGGCGCTGTGCGCCTTGGCCGCCCCTTTTCTCCGGAGGGTTGGGACAGCCATGGCGGCTCCAGCGGCGCTGCAGAGGAGCGTGGTGGCCCCCGCGGGGAGACACACGGCTTCCGTCATCTTCCTCCACGGCTCAGGTGGATGAGTCCGACCGCAGAGCGGTCTGCAGGGGGCGCCACCGCGGAAGCCTCCCCAAGCTTCGCCAATAAGGGAGTGGGCTGGTTGCGGTGCCATTTCACAGCAAAGGCGCACAGAAAGGGGCGTAGGGAGAAGAGAGTTGGGTGTTTTATATATACTGGCTTTTGTTCCTTCTTTGTGCAAGGAATCATGGAGTTGTAGAGTTGGAAGCCCCCCTCCCCCGAGAGTCATCTAGTCTAACCCTCTGCAATGCAGGAATATCAAAAAGCATCCATGACAGATGGCCGTCCAACCTTTGCTTAAAAACCTCCCGCCAGCTCCCAAGGGAGTGTCCACAGCTCTTCCTTGAAAAGAAAGGTTTCAGAAGTTCAAGCCAGCCGGAAAGGTGGTCTCAATCCTGGATGAATTGGCAGAGATGCGGGTGCCCTCGGGTGGCACATTGCTGGATGAAAGTTGTGCCTATGAATTCAAAGCACATCCGGTGTACATTTAAAGCACGTGACTTCCCCCCCCCCGGGGATCCTGGAGACGGCCGTTTCCCCCTCACAGCTAAAATTCCCAGCACCCTAAGCAGGCTATGCTTCCCAGGGTTCTTTGGAGGAAATTGCATGCTTTAAATGAGTATTGGATGTGCTGTCGTTTTACATCTGGGTGGTGATCTTTTAAGTGGGCTTGGGAAATTGGCCATTCTGGTGTTACTGGAATCAGTCACTCATCAGTCCCAGCCAGCATAGCCAATAGCCAGGAATGACAGGAGCTGTAATCCCAGCAGGAGCTGCGGGGAACCAGGTTCCCCATTCTTTGTGTATTGGCTTGTTTGTTTACAGAGAGATTGGACAATATTTTCCTGTGACTTCCTTATTGCAAAACTAAAGCTAAAAAACAATAGTTCCATTGGGGAAGCAGGTTTGTTGCGCAAAAGATACAAAACGCCTTTAATTGCACAACCGGAATTTGACAGTATATAATTGAATCCCACCCGAAATTAGTCTGGAAGTGCATTTAGGGGGACAGGTCCGATTGACATTCTTCCTGTGGACTTGCATCTCGTTCCACGTTGATATCCACTTCCTAGCTACAACAGTACCAAAAGCAGTTTCACCTTAGAAGTGCGTGCCTTCCGCGTTTCCATTGCCTTTCAGTTTGCACTGATTTTTAAGTTGATTTGGGGGACGGATGTATGTGTGGACAGCACGTGCTCTGCCTCAGAGTACTTTAGCGCCTGTGAAACTTTCATCACCTTAGGGCTACCTTGTTTACCTGACCACAGGCATGCTGAGATTGTTATTCCTCGGCAGGTGCTATCCTCTTCCAGCCCTTTCATTTGTAGTGTTTGCGTAGGTGGACTAGATCAAAGGCTTTTAGATGTGGTTTTAAATAAACTTTTTTTTTTACACAAAAAAAGTGTGAAAGGGGTTATAGCACTCTAAAGTTGTTTAAAATGTTTTTACTACCTGAGTGTAAACTTGTGTTTATAAGGGATCGTTTTTCATGGAAATCGGGGAGGGGGGGGAGGTTGTAGTTGCAAGTACAAGGCCCAGAGACAACATCTGTTCCTCAAGTGAAAATTTATCCAGAGTATGAACTCTTGAGTCCCTTTTCTCATACCCCCTTGCTGTGTAGATTTCAGGATGTTGCAGCTGAGGGGGAAAGAGGACCAAAGGATGGGACGGCACAGTATCAGGCCATGAGTCACTGCCAGAAGCATTATACCTCTGAATGCCAATTTCTGGAAATCCCAAGTTAGGAAGACAGTGTTGTGCTCAGGTCCTGCCTGTCCGCTTCACACTGGTATCAGGTTGGCCGTTTTGGAAGCAGAAGACCAACAATATTTGGAGGGCCATGAAGGGTAGGCAAGGCTCTTTGCCTGAACGTGCATCAACCATAAAGATTTGGTGTGCACCTTGGACACTCCCATTAATATACATTAAAGACTCTCCTGGGGAAATTTCATAATCTATTGTTAAATGATAGGTTGGGAAATGAAGCTGCATGCTGGATGACTCAGAAACTATGGGACTCAATGCCACAGGAAGCAATGATGGCCAACCACTTGGATGGTCGGTGGTCTCCGGCAGGCTAGGGACAAAGGTGAAAGCTGTTTCATAGTTCTGCTGGATCTCTCGGTGGCCTTTGATACCATCAACCATAACATCCTTCTGGACTGTCTACAGGGGTTGGGAGCTGGGGGCACTGTTATACAGTTGTTCCGCTCCTTTCTCATGGTCCGTGTCCAGAAAGTGGTGTTGGAAGATGAGTGTTCAGACCCCTGGGATCTCACTTGTGGGGTACCTCAGGGTTCTGTCCTCTCCCCCATGCTTTTCAACATCTGCATGCATCCGCTGGGAGAGATCATCAGGGGGTTTGGGCTGAGTGTTCAGCAATATGTGGATGATACCCAGCTCTACCTCTCTTTCAAATCAGAACCACTGAGGACAGTGAAGGTCTTGTATGAGTGTCTGGAGGCAGTTGGAGGATGGATGGCATCTAACAGATTGAGGTTGAATCCTGACAAGACAGAAGTACTGTTCTTGGGGGACAGGGGGCAGGTTGGTGTGGAGGACTCCCTGATCCTGAATGGAGTAACTGCCCTTGAAGGACCGGGTGCGCAGCCTGCGTGTCATTTTGGACTCACAGCTGTCCACAGAGGCACAGGTCAGTTCTGTGTCCAGGGCAGCTATCTACCAGCTCCATCTGGTATGCAGGCTGAGACCCTACCTGCCTGTGGACTGTCTTGCCAGAGTGGTGTATGCTCCACTTGGACTACTGCAACGTGCTTTGCGTGGGGCTACCTTTGAAGGTGACTCGGAAACTGCAATTAATCCAGAATGTGGCAGCTAGACTGGTGACTGGGAGTGGATGCCAATACCATATAACACCGGACCTGAAACACCTACATTGGCTCCCAGTGCGTTTCTGAGCAGCAGAGACATCACCTTGCCGACCAAGGTCCGTATACTTAAAGCTATGGTTTTCCCAGTGGTGATGTATGGAAGTGGGAGCTGGACCATAAAGAAGGCTGATTGCCGAAGAATTGATGCTTTTGAATTATGGTGCTGGAGGAGACTCTTGAGAGTCCCATGGACTGCAAGAAGATCAAACCTATCCATTCTTAAGGACATCAGCCCTGAGTGCTCACTGGAAGGACAGATCATGAACCTGAGGCTCCAAAACTTTGGCCACCTCATGAGAAGAGAAGACTTCCTGGAAAAGACCCTGATGTTGGGGAAGATGGGGGGCACAAGGAGAAGGGGACGACAGAGGGCGATATGGTTGGCCAGTGTTCTCGAAGCTACCAGCATGAGTTTGACCAAACTGTGGGAGGCAGTGGAAGAGAGGAGTGCCTGGTATGCTCTGGTCCATGGGGGTCACGAAGAGTCGGACACGACTATACAACAACAACAACAATGTTTCTGAGAACAATTCAGTGTGTTGGTGCTGACTGTAAAGCCCTAAACGGCCTCAGTCCAGTATATCTGAAGGAGCGTCTCCACCCCCATCATTCTACCCGGACACTGAGGTCCAGCACCGAGGGCCTTCTGGTGGTTCCCTCACTGCGAGAGGCCAAGTTACAGGGAACCAGGCAGAGGGCCTTCTCAGTAGTGGCGCCCTGCTTCAGTTATCTGGCTTAATACAAGCCAGGATCTTTGCACAAAACTAATCTATAACAGGAGAATAGGCAGGGCACTGGGGGTGGAGTCCCAGCTCCATAGCGTATGGAGCCTGGAATAATCACCTGAACTTGGTCACTGAGTGGTTAGTTATCCTGAAATCCAATAAGGCTGAGCACCTTTGTCCAGATGACGTTCTGTTTTTCTCTTGGATAATGCAATTCTATATTTGTGTATTATGAAGAACAAGGCCTGACCTTTGGCATTGTGTAGATATCTAAAGTAGCCCTTATCTTTCTGTATTACTTAGGTGATACCGGCCAAGGAATAAGAGACTGGATCAAAGGGGTTTTGAGTCACGATTTGTCTTTCCAGCATATAAAAGTCATTTATCCAACAGCTCCTGCCAGGTATTTCTTTAATGCATTTTTATACTAGCCTTCCTTTATTCCCTTCTTTAAAAACTGTTTGTTATTAAGGTTGTAACTAATTGACATAAAGGTTTGCAGATATGTCCTAAGTTGAATTTGCAAAACTACTTTTCTCCAGTTATGTTGTGACATTCGCATTTACCCCCAGTGTGAGGGCAAGTTGTAAGTAAGCTGTATACTGTGTTTATTTGATGACAGAGGTAGGCTTTGACTTCTGATATTTAACCACTTATAGGAGGAGGGCAGAACACTCCACCTCTGCTCTTCAATATGTACTGGGGTTCTCAATGAATTATCCCTCAGTATGAATAGCAATACAGGTTCCCTAGTCCATTGATAAATCCAGCATCCTCCATCTGAAAAAAAATCTTAGTGTCAAAGCCTCCAGCGAGCATATATGCAAGTGCTTTTTGACGTTGAACAATAAAGCTTTTTATTCTTTAAAAATAAATAAATAGAACAATTATTTCAGGATTTTGCAGTACATGTAATTGTGCCTCCCCGCCCCCACATGTGCACATGTGTATACAGTGGTACCTCAGGTTAAGTACTTAATTCATTCCGGAGGTCCGTTCTTAACCTGAAACTGTTCTTAACCTGAAGCACCACTTTAGCTAATGGGGCCTCCTGCTGCCGCCATGCGATTTCTGTTCTCATCCTGAAGCAAAGTTCTTAACCCGAGGTACTATTTCTGGGTTAGCGGAGTCTATAACCTGAAGCGTATGTAACCTGAAGCGTATGTAACTCGAGGTACCACTGTACTACCCCCTAGAGAAGAATAAAAATTAATGCTCAGTTTCTATATTTGTTTTTAAATAACTGGCTCTCGTTAGGATCTTTGGCTTCAGCGCTCTCGCAAATTGTCAACCCCATTTACATTTCCTGAGTTACCTGCAGTGATTCTGATGTCACTGTTTCCCAGAGATCAGAGGAAGCCTTTCTAAAGCCATTGTCTGTCCTTCCTTCCTTCCTTCCTTCCTTCCTTCCTTCCTTCCTTCCTTCCTTCCTCTCTCTCTCTCTCTCTCTCTCTCTCTCTCTCTCTTTATTTTTGGGCTCTAATGTACTGCCGCTGTTGAGACCTTTATTAATGATGCTGAGGAAGGCAGGTCCAATCAGGGTGAATGGCAGAAATAGCTAATGCAGCATAACACTCTGTGCGGTGTTTAGTTGGCTCTCGAAAGCTGTTTCTTTGATCCACTAATTAATTAATCTGAATTACTGGAATTAACCAGATTCCGTCTCCCTGGTGCCAGCAGGCCAGCTGTGCAACCCTAAGATTTGTTGTGCCACTAAGTCAATGATTAGCATATAGAGCATGCCAATTGCAGCACAGGCATCAATTTGTGGGTGGGAATATTTTAGGTTTTGCCAGGTCTGTGTGAAAAGTAGGCAGAGCCTTCTTTTTTCTTCTTTTTTTAAGCAATGCAACCACAGCTCACTTTCAGCGACAAGGCCAGCATGGCAGAGTTTGCCTGGAAAACTCATCAACCAATGTGATAAACATCTGTGGGGAATACTTTAAGTATAGACTGTCTTCCCACAGTCAGAATTTGGTGTAAATCTGTGATTCCCAAACTGTGCTATGACAGGCATACTTTTGTGCTGCAACAGGAACTATAAGGACTAACTATAACTTAAGGACTAAAAGATTGAAAATGGCATACGCTTTTACGGACTACAGTCTGCTTCATCAGATGCATGACATGTTACCCTCGTGTGTGTGTGTGTGTGTGTGTGTGTGTGTGTGTGATGTTATACACACATAAGAGACTGCTGAACCAGGCCAGCAGCCCGTCTAGTTCTCACAATGGCCAATCAGATCCCACAGAGACCACCAAGAGGCCAGCCACACACACACACAAACCATAGTGTAAATGGGAGTGTAAATAGTAGCATCAGAAGGAAAGGAAGAGAAGTCCAGCTGATAATAATAATAATAATAATAATAATAATAATAATAATAATAATATATTATTTATACCCCGCCCATCTGTCTGGGCCTCCCCAGCCACTCTGGACGGCTTCCAACAAAACACTAAAATACAATAACCTATTAAACATTAAAGGCTTCCTTAAACAGGGCTGCCTTCAGATGTCTTCTAAAAGTTTGGTAGTTGTTTTTCTCTTTGACATCTGGTGGGAGGGCGTTCCACAGGGTGGGTGCCACTACCGAGAAGGCCCTCTGCCTGGTTCCCTGTAACTTGGCTTCTCACAGCGAGGGAACTGCCAGAAGGCCCTCGGCGCTGGACCTCAGTGTCCGGGCAGAACGATGGAGGTGGAGACGCTCCTTCAGGTATACTGGACCGAGGCCATTTAGGGCTTTAAAGGTCAGGACCAACACACTGAATTGTGCTCGGAAACTTACTGGGAGCCAGTGTAGGTCTTTCAAGACTGGTGTTATATGGTCTCATTCACAGAAAGCCGGCGCTTGGTAACACAGGGATTCTAGCATGGGTAAGCCAATTAACACACGTATTGTGTCCATTGCGCTGATTCAGGCCACAAGTGATAGCATTGAAGGAGCCGCAAGACTCATGGGGTGGAGAATCACACTTTTCCATTCCTTCCTTCCATGCAAGCAATCCAGCCGCAACAACTTTCCCCTGCCCATGTACTGTTCTCAGGGTTCTCCTGTCGCTGGGTCCAAAAGCCTCCAAGGACATAGTGTGTTAGCCAGTGTTTACATCTGACATGAGGAACTGTGCCCCCCCCAATTATCCCTGACCCACCCCTGGGATTGCTGGCTGCGGCTGATGGGAATTTATAGTCAATAACAACTTAAAGGGGAGCCTCCCACCCTCTGGTTCGCATGCAGGAGGTAAATTTAAGGGATGTGTTTTTCGAAAGCAGAGTTCTAGAAGGTTCATAGTTGTGGCCAAACGATACTTTTGCAAACGCTGGCAAACGTACCGGCTGGGAATTACGGTTTGCATTTGCATGAGTCATTGAATTAAGGGAGATGTAGAAATAACAACTGCATCAACTTTCAGTGGTTAAATATAACTTCTAGCGTAATCAAAGACATGCTTACTCAGAAGCAAGCCCCACTATGTTTAGTGAGGCTTTTTTTGCAGGTAAAACTGCATAAGATTGCAATCTTAATCTTTTTTGTCTTTTCAATCATTGTGAGTAAATGTGCTGTAACTGAAGTCAGGGCTTTAAAAAATACCATGCGCTGCCACGTCTGTCCAAGTGGTTTTTAAAAGCAAACAGGGCAGACATAGCTGCAAATTTATGTTTCAGCTGCTGGAAGTGTGACTTAAGCCTTTTGTTTTCTTTTGAATGTCTAAATTTGAACAGAATACTGCTCCTTTTTTGTTGTAGCCTTTCTGTTCAATAGAAAGTGATAGTTTAAATTGGCATTGTAGCAGCTAACGTGGTCAAGTTAAAATTATGTCGTCTCCACTTTTTTGAAATAACTATGCCATACCTTTTTATGTTTCCCTTCGGCAAATCTAGGTCAAAGAATCTTTGCGTTATGTAGCATTTCCTTCTTGAAATTCTTCCTGCTGCAAATCCAGAGTTAACCTATCAGTAAACAGAGATACCCTACATGTGTTCTTTTCAATAGACAACAGATAACTTACGTGCTTTTCAGGATACATTTTGCAAAGAATTTTGATCTCTTTTCATTTGAGTAAATATTTGTGGAAAATGGCTTACAAAGCAATGCAGACCCCCACCCACCCCACCTCGAGCTTCTCATAGGAGGTCCCTCGCTCCTTCTCTGGCCACGGTACAGAATCACTAATTAATAATAATAATTTTATTATTTATGCCCCACCCATCTGGCTGGGTTTCCCCAGCCACTCTGGGGAGCTCCCAACAGAAGACTAAAAACAGAATAAAACTTCAAACATTAAAAACTTCCCTAAACAGGGCTGCCTTCAGATGTCTTCCAAAAGTCAGATAGTTGTTTATTTCCTTGACATCTGATGGGAGGGCGTTCCACAGGGCAGGTGCCACCACCAAAAAGGCCTTCTGCCTGGTTCTCTGTAACCTCACTTCTCACAGTGAGGGAACCACCAGAAGGCCCTCAGCGCTGGACCTCAGTGTCCAGGGTGAACGATGGGGGGTTGAGACGCTCCTTCAGGTAGACAGGGCCGAGGCCGTTTAGGGCTTTAAAGGTCGGCACCAACACTAGTCAGTTTGGCCCTGTTTCAAGTATATTGGCAGCTACTTGATCCACAGTAGCTTTTTAAAAATCATAACTGGGCTGAATCAGTAAAATTGTGTCGGCAAGATTCCAGTGCATAGTACCCACCCATATTCTCAAGCAAATATTTCATTAATTCCCATCTCTGTTCACCAACCTCAACCAACACAGACTTTTCTAGATTGAGATCTTTATAGATGTCTACAAGGGAGTCAGGGGTTCCTGTACTTCGGTTCTGTTTTGTGGTGCCATCAATGAATCTCAGGAGAAGTTCAAGTCTCTTTGCATTTCTTTTCTACTGGATCTCTTTGCTTTTGGCAAATGGATGGTTTTTAGGCGGGCAGTGTTAGAGAGCTCACATATAGGAGTTGTAGTCAAACACTTGGAGGGCTATGGGTTCTCAGCCAGTTTAGGCAAAACCCAAGCCTTGTTGGGCCCAGTTGTGCAAGATTTCACTAGAGATTTTAGAACTCTATATTACGGGCACCTTACAATTTGTCTCCTTATCCAGAAATGTGTTATTTCTCGTCACAACATCCAGGTAACCCCAAGAGGCAAGAACTATTTTTCTTGGTGTCTCTTTCGGAGGCTCCATTTATTTATGGTTTTATTCAGTACTTTTATAACTGCAAGATCAAGTGATGACTTACATGTGCGAATGGACCATACAGAGAGGAAAACCCAACAGCCGATCATCCAAGTATACGGAAATCAAGTAGAGCGACAAAAGAGCCGTGTTTACACCAATGTGTAAATCAGTTCTTCCAGGAGGAAGCTAGTAAAACTAGCGCCAGGTGTACCTGAATTCTTTCTTTTTGTCTTAGACATTGTAGTTTTTGCTTCTGGAGGATATGCAGTAAAGAGATTAAAATGATCATAGTCGCCCCAGGATTCCCCAAGTGCAAGTACTGAGTCCTCCCTCCTCTGCTGGAGTCTTTTAGTTGCTCTTGGTTCAGGCATTCACAGTGTAATATTCGGTGGGTTGCTAGCTTTTAATATTATATATATGTTTATTGAAAAGTTTGGATGCCTAGATAGTCCATGAGGAATTTTAGATTGCCAGCTTTATCCTTGCATAAATATAAACCTGAAATGCATTCTAGCTTATACTTTAAAACCAATCCATTAAGTCTTGCATCCTAAATTTTCTGAAAGTTTGGAGCCAATGAAGTGATACAGGGGCAGGTTTAAAGTATATGTCTGTTTCTAGTAGAGGAAGACTTCTTTTTTGTGTTAGAAATTATTTTAATCCTTTTTAATGATGTTTTGAGGTTTTGAAGTCGGCTTGGCTTTATAGCAAATGGACATGGAAACTGGAAAACCTTACTGCAAAGCCTTAGGCGCAGATTCAGGAAAGTAATTAAGCATATGCATCCATCTTTGATGGGTGAAGAACTAAAATGGATGAGATCTTGGGCCAAGTGGTTAAATCAACTCGCGTTGAAATCGGGGACACTTTAAACATTGTGTAACTTTGGTTGGGTTCTGCCCAGGGCTGATGGAAGCAGAAGAAATTTCAGCAGACGGCATTTATTACAATGAAGAAGCAGAGCTGACATTTTTAGATTGTTATTTTTGCATGTGCACATACATTAATCTGCTCTTCAGAGTGGTAGTTGAAAACGTTGGCATCGGTGCTGATGGTGAACGCTTCTTTTGCCAATGGGATGAGAGCCAAGAGACGTCAGGAGCTAGTACCAGCGGATTAATCCACACAAAGAGGAACGTCAAGAAAAGAAAAGAAACCTCTTTGTTCTGTTGTTGAAGGAATGGCATCTTTACTATAGCCACGTCTACCCAGATTTAGCACACACAGTTTGCAAGAAAAGGCTCTGCTGGCTGCTTCATTTAAAAAAAATAATAAAAAGGTGCAGTGTTTGCTTCTCTGTACCATCTGACAGCCTAATTGCCCATTAAAATTAGGCTTCAGATCCACACTGTATCGTCCCTTACCTGACAAATGTTTTATTTTGCTGCTAAACTGGATTGATGGTCCTGGAACTAGGCTGAGTTCCAGAGCTTCTTGGAAGAAGTGAGCTACACATTCTTCTTTCTGTTACACTTAAAAAAAAAAGATGAGAAGGGGACAGCACCCCCTGTTTAAGCACATGCATTTTGAACTAAACCTTCTCTTGCATTCTGATTTAGAAGAGCAGATCATATGCAAAAGGGTCAGGCAGGGTACGGTTAGCGTTAATGGAGGCAAAGGATACAGACTTTTGGAGGAATGGCTGCACATGTTGAAAAGAACAGGGGAGCTCTATATGAAAAGGGGAGTTCCATATGTGCATTGTGGTAACTATGAGCCAGTTGCGTTGGGTTAATGAAGATCAAATCACACACAGTGGTGACAGCTCTTGGGTAAAGTATTTATAAGCCACCTTGAACACAGGTTCCATACATCTAACATGGAATAGTTTCAGTCGCATAGAAATATGGGGATGGAAAGTTTGTAAACTGTCTCCTTTAGTGGGAAGTTGCACTGCAATTTAAAACCAAAGCCGTACCTGCAAGCTGTTACAAACCCCATAGTCAACAAGTATAAATTCTGGTACATCTGCAGTTCCTAAATCAGGCCACCAGTTGTCATTAAGGAGGAACCACATTTACAGATGCCGTTCAAGTCATCTATTGAAAATGTTAATCCAAAGGGATGCAATCCCATATAGGAATGGGCCAATATGCACCATGTAGGGAGCAACCAAGGAAATAATGAACATGCACTGAAAAGTTGTATTTATTATTCATTAGAATCTTTTATATGCCACCTTTAAAGCAGATGTTGCCAAGGGAGCATACAACAGAGCAATTTGAGGGTTTTTTTTTCTTTTTCCATAAGATTTTCTTGGAGGCTTTTTCATGATATAATAAGATAAAATAAACTTATCTAAATAAAAACAGAGAAAGAGAAAAGAAAACACAGAGTCCTCTCTCAAAGGGATCTCTTGACTCCTGTCTCACACAGAAAGTGGTAGACCCTCCCAGCTCTCACCTGGGAGCTTTCTTTTCTTCTCCCAACCTGGGAGGTATTCCCTTCCCTGTCTCTCACTCAGGATCCTTCCATCCATTCACCACCTTCATGTGCTGGTATAATCCTTGGACCCCCAAGGATACAACATGGCAATTTGATATAATCTATGAAAACACATTGAAGTTTTGCTATAAGCAGAAAGACGTGGTACACTTGGGGCTCCTCTTTTTAATCTCCTAGTTCTAAACTGAGAGAATCTCAGATACCTAGTCTCCAAAGCCACCCAAGAATTCAATATGGTGGTGCTGTTGGTTGGTTGATTTTATACACTGGTCTTAATGGTATCACACACAGACATACGCAGCTCCACTTACCGTATATCTTAATACCAGGGCTGTCTGTGGTCCAGATTACTGGAAGGGTTTAAAAAGCCAAATAAAGAATTTCTGTCGTATGTTTTACATTCAAAGTAAATATGGTCTTGTTCACCTTGTGGAAATCTCCATTAGGAACGTGATACAAACAGCAAACTAAATCCACCTGCTGTATTCATAGCTGTAAAGAGAACCTGAAGCCAAATCCATTGGTCCAAGTTCTTGGTGTTAAGTAAAGCTTACTATTCTACCCTAAATCTCAGGCTTTCCCCTTGACTGCCTTTTTCACTCTGTAAGATCTGATGAGTTGTAACAACGAACCAATCTAGGGGCAATGGACTTTTTCTCTTACGCAGGCATCCCTTCTTGACATACATTCCCTCCAAATTACTAAGACAGCCACCCGTAATTTGAGCCTTACCTGGGTGGCTGAGTGACAGCCATCCATCACCACCCCCACCCTGGCACACATGGAGAGGCCCTAGGGCGTAGCATGGCTTCCTGATTTCCATGGCTATATATTACAGTTTTCTTCTTACACCTTTTTCATCGACTTTTCTTCCAGACCATATACACCGATGAGAGGGTCCTTGTCCAACGTGTGGCATGACAGATATAAGATCTCTAATGATTGCCCGGAACATATTGAAACCATTGACTCAATGTGTCAAGCACTTACGAGTTTGATTGATGATGAAGTTAAAAGCGGCATTGGAAAGAACAGGATACTCTTGGGTAAGATTTAGAAAGAAGAAAATATTTGACATTTGTAAGAGAGCTCATCCTGTGAGTGGAGCCAAACCGGGGAATGTGGTGAGTGGTTATAGAGGCTTTGAGCAGCCAAGGAATCCCTGAATGCTTAGGTAGGGGTTGTGCTAATGTCTTTTCGGTGCTATCTTCAGCCATTATAGTTGGAAGCAAGTTCTGTTTCACCAGAGTTCGTAACACGGAGGTTCTGTTGCAAAGAGGAGACCCATCATCTGCTTCATTTGAGATGGGTCTTTTGAAGAAAACGGGGCAGGCATATGCTCTCTCTCTCTTGACACCACCTGACATAGGTTTTCTTTGCATCCCAGTTGGGATAAGAAGCAGAGCAGTAGTTGGAACAGATTCCATCTTATTATCTGAAAATGGGAAGTTCTGCTGTGCAGAACTCTGTTGAAAGAGCTAGCAACTGCACAAGAATAATGCTAATTTATTTGGAAAGCACTCCAGGTTTTCCAGGCACAGTACATAAGTTAAGATTAAGAAAACAATGCTGTCTCTGACTGCAGGCTTAACCTCCTAATAGACATAATAAAAAAAGGGGATAGGGAGGGATGAGATTCAGCTGGATGGCCCAATTGCAAGGAGCAAGCTGGTACCCATGTGTTGGGTTTTCTTTGCTGCATGCAACACCACACTTGTGGGAGGAATGAGATGCTGTGCCTGGGAGGCAGTAGAAGCACTGCTTCTGTTTCAGAGGAATTGTGGCAATGCAAGCCAGAAATAGGTGAAAAGGCCTAAGTAAACACACTGACTTTTTGTGGCTACCAAAGTTTAATTGTGTGATGGAATTACTGAGCAAATTACTTCTGGGAAAAGAGGAGCTAAATGGCCGTTTTTCCCCACACAGCAGGTGGAGAAGGCAGTGCTAGCTGCCTTCTCCCATTCCTGCATCATGGTCATCCCCTTCCACAGCTCCCAGTCAGTTTTGACGAGACTTGAGCAGGGAAACATCCTTGTGGATTGAGACCAATGTTGTCTATCTCTTACACAAACTCTATGGCTGCTCAAATGCCCTCTAGACGAGGCTCAGAAAACACGTGAGAAATTTGCACAAGAACCTGTTTTTGTGGAAATATGTTTTACTTGGAAATTATTGTTGCTCTTTAATTATTATTAAATTATCCAGGATCCCACCCACCCCCCCCGAACTGGATCCAGCCCCAAAGCAATTTGGGGAGGGGGGTGGGCAGGACTAATGTTTAGCTAGGTTTTAATTAAAGACTGTGTCTTCTTCCCCCATGAACTGAGAACAGGGGGCTCAATCCTAGGGGTTACGCTTTGAGAGGAAGCTGCTTGTGAAGTATTCATTTAGACCAGGGCTTCCCAAACTTGGGTCTCCAGCTGTTTTTGGACTACAGTTCCCATCATCCCTGACCACTGGTCTTGCTAGCTAGGGAAACTCTGATTTTGACCCTGCATCCTAAACCAGGCTTCAATTCACTATTGTAGGGATTTTTTTAAAAAGAGATGATAATTTCCCCCCTTCATTTATGAATCGCTCCTTATGAAGCATCTTGAAGCAATGTCACAATACAATAACAAAAATGCAAATATAAAAACTATTTTGAATCCTGTACGCTAGTGACTGGGGGGGGGTCACAAAAACTAAGTGCAAAGCTGATTTGACAGGAGTAAATCAATCATTTAATTTTTCCAAAGTTCAAACCATGTGCAAGGCAGCTTACAACATATAAAAAATTACATAACCGCCAACATAACAAAACTAGTCATAAACAGTAAACAAAACGTCAAAAAATATAAACTGGAAAATTTCCACATAAATCATAAGATCCAAAATAAAGATGTACAAAATTAACATCAACAATGTTATAAATGTGAGGGTATGTGGTATAGAGGCAGAAGGAAGTTAATGTCCAGCTTTTTCCAAGCAAACGCCACTAGCAGACCTAGCAAAGGACAGACAAGTCATTCTTTAACATTACACGGCATTCTACCCTATTTCATTTATGAACTGCCCTCCATTGCATAGCAGTTTCCAGTAAAATGGTTACAACCCAATACAATCAGTACATCATAATACTATTAAGGGGCTATCCAGGACTTTACCAGGGCTATCCCAGTCCTTTGGGGAAGGGATGATGAAGCAAAGTGAATGTTCCACCAGTGCAAGGATTTCTGCTTGAGCCAAAGAACGTTCTCCCCATCCATGCCCCCTAAATTGGTTTGAAGGGAGACCCCTAACACTTTAGGGGAGCAGATTTGGGGAGGGTGTGGGGCACACAGAAGAAAGATGGGGAAAGTAAATCTGGGCACTGATGGGACCTATGGATAGAATACAGCCCATAGCTTGACAACATACTATGCCCTCTCTTCGTGTGTGATTGCTCACATGAGGAAAAAGTTCTCTTCACATTTGAGTGAAATTGGTGTTGAGAGCACACCAATGAATAATCCAATATTGAGAAAATTTGCTTTTAATGTGGGAATGTCTAAAATCCCATCCAGATGCCACCAAGATCCTGAACGATGGAGCCAAAATACTCCTTGCCTGTTTTCTTTCTGGATCTGGCCACTCCCTGCTCTTTGAAGGGCCCTGTTTGCCTTGCCTTGGTGGCTCCTTGCCCTGTGGAAAATGGTCCACAGAGTCTGTTTGATCTGGTTTCGCCATTTTACCTGCTGACACTGAAGCATATGAAGAGGAGCAGGTGTCTTCCATAGGGCTGGCTGGGAGGGCAGCTACACATAGCACATTGCACCGAGGCCCAGAAAAACAAGGTCTTGGAGGGGGCTTTTCTGGAGAGACATTTTCTGTCTGGGAATTCACTTTAGGGAGAATATGTTTTTGCGTGGAACCGCTCTGCTTCACAGAGATGGCTGAGCTGACTGGTGGCTGCCCAAGGAAAACTTCCTTTGGAGCTATTTAAAAAGAGCAGGTGAATTACCACACCATTTTTAAAAATAAGAATAAAGTAATGCAGTGAGTACATCTTGTATCTTAAGATCTCTCTCTCTCTCTTTTTTTTACATAAGTGACAAAATAATAACTGTAATTCAACTGGTAAGCATCATTTCAATAACTCGACTAGAGCCAAGCTTTCTCTTGGTTTAATAATTGTCACTTTTTCCATTTTCAACAACCTGCCAGTTTTTAAGCATCATTTCTTTTTTGTCTATTTAAATACGTTACGCTAATGCACATTAAGTTCATTCTCTGTGCATACGGTGAACAGACCATAGCTCAATGCAGAGCGCATGCTTTGAGTGCAGAAGGCCTCAGGTTCAACCCCTGACATCCAAGGTTTGTTTGCATTTTCAAAGGATCACAAAGCATTTGTCACGAAAGACCTCTGAGACCCCAGAGATCTGCTCCTAGTCAGAGAAGAATATAAGAATACACTGGACAATAGATGAGCAGATAGTCTCATCTTTGTGCATACCAAGTCACGTTATGGGCAACTAGTCACTTTTAATAACTGATTGCCCTGGCTATGACTATTGGTTGGTTAATCGGTTAGAATGTTCCCTAGTGTTTTTTGGTTTGTTTTCTTTTTGTTTACCTAGGTATTTAGAGATTTTAAGTTTGGCCTCACTGTAGTTTTGCTTGTTTCAATCATGTAAGAATTGTTTCTTGGATCTGTTGCTATGATTTTGTTATTTTTGTATATTGCATTCTCTCAGTTCATCTTTATTACTTTGTTCCCCATTCTGGGAAAATATTCCGTTGTGGCTCACCAGATGTTACTGAACGCCCATCGTCCCTGACCATTGGCCATGCTAGATGGGGCTGATGGGAGTTGGAGTCCAACAACATTTGAAAGGCCACAAATTCCCTATCTCTATTTGTGTCACATATATTGCAGGATCGGGTGCAAGCTGCAATTTTTACCTCTGCTGTACTGGCAGTGGAGTAAAACCATATATGATTTTTAGCTTTCTCTCTCGAAGTCTTTGCTTCCTCTCTTGTAGTTTTCTCAGGACCATTTTTTCTCTCTCCCTTATTTCTTCCTTTCTTTGGTACGCCACAGAAATGCTGATCCAAGCCAATGGGTTCCTGCCACCTGTAGTCACTTTCATAAGCAGCCAATGAAAATAAACCTTCTGTGACAGAGCCGTAGACTCGACAGAATGCCAAGGAATACATGCATGGTTTTTGACCCCTTGTTACATTACAATAACACAGGACACACAACTACTTTCTTGTTGATTGCTAGGCTTCTTCCGTAGCTACTGAGCCATGGGAGAAGGAATATGAAAGTTGCCGTGTTTCCTATAAATATTGGCATATTCATTGGCTTCTGGGTCTGGACAGGATGACGAAGAAGAATGAGAAAGGGTACTGTCAGTTACTGAATAACACCCTGCACTGAACTCATTGAAATAACTTGACTGGGGCAACTGCTCTGCTTAGCTGTTCTGTACCAAATGCCCCCATTATGTTATGTGTGGTCAATTTCAGACTTAAATGGCAACCACTGTATTTCTGCTGCAAGTGTATGCACAGTAAACTTGCTCACTTCAGTAAGATTTAAGCAGCATCACTGTGCCAGGATTGTAGTCACAGCCAAGTTTCAAGGAACCATGTTCTGTTGTTTTTTGCCACAAGCAACCTACCACATATAACTGAGATGATTAAACAAACCTTGTATGTCTCAGTCTGTATGGTATTACAGTGACGTCATTGGACAGACATATTTTGCCCATCCAGTGAAGTGTTATTGTTAGAGAGGGAACAGAATTTTGTTTGGTCCACAAGGCATTTTTTTAAAAAGAAGGCTTCTCCTGACATGTAATGCAATCATATAAGGAATATCAATTTTATTTATGATGAAATTGTTTTGCTGGTTTTGGAACTTGTAGGGATGGTTTTCTTGTGTTTCAGGGTGTGTTGAATTGTTTTTATTGTTTTCAGAGTTTGTGCTTTTCTGTTTTATTATGTTTTTTTATTGTACTTCATTGATGACTTTATGCTGTAAAGTGGGCTGTAAATTTGTTTAATAATAAGAAGCAAACTGATCTAATATGCAGTTCGTGGACTAATATATACACTGATCAGAATGTAATTATCCTTAATATACCACGTAATGACCAGAAGCCACTTGGGCATTAAGTAGCAAATACATACATCTCCAAATTTTGCAATAGAGCTCACGGCTCAAAACAAACAAACAAACTTAGCAAAATAAATAACAAATGTGAGTTTATTGGGAAGACATTTAGTAATGAGTGCATTGAGATAACCTGTGATAATATGTGTATTTAAAAGCAACTTTAAGAATTACTTTTAAAAACGCTATAGATTTCTGCAGAAACAGTATGAAATGGACTTAAAAATGAAACATACAAAATTGACACTGACAAGTCCATTTCATACTTCCCTAGTTATTACAATATACATTTTATTTTTAGATTTCACTTTAGACATTGAAAATTGGCTCCAAAACTCTCTTGTTATGACTGTGCCATCCATATTATGCTCAACACAAGCTTATGCAGGACTAGTGCAGGTTTTCATGGTAAGAATGGTGCTTTGAAATCACAGGATTTTACCTTCAATGATACCCACTGTTTCCAGACCAGGGGCCTGCAAAGCTTTCCCTCTCCATAATTCTCCCGGAGACCATGTTTTTCTGATTAATAAGCTGCAGGCTTCCCCCTACAAAACCAAATTTCAACAAACCAACTTCTGGCATTCAGGTTTTTTCCTGAATAGCAGGAACCACATGAAAGCCGTAAGCTTTTCTGTCCTCACAGAAGGTGACTGCATTATCAGGCGCTGCCAGTGAGTAATTCCAGGTTGCTTTGTGAGCTCCAGTGTAAGTGAATTTTAAAAAGAAAAAAGAAAAGAAAAGACATGGAGAGAGAGAAGTTGCAATCCTGTATACACTTAGCTTAGAGCCAGGCCAGTTGATATCAGGGGGGACTTACCGTATTTTTTGCTCTATAAGACTCACTTATAGAGCAAATGTGTGTGCGTCTTATGGAGCGAATGCAGGCTGCACAGCTATCCCAGAAGCCAGAACAGCAAGAGGGATTGCTGCTTTCACTGCGTAGCAATCCCTCTTGCTGTTCTGGCTTCTGAGATTCAGAATATTTTTTTTCTTGTTTTCCTCCTCCAAAAACTAGGTGCGTCTTGTGGTCTGGTGCGTCTTATAGAGCGAAAAATACGGTAATTCTGAATACACATGCAAAGGATTCTGCTGCAAATCATTTCCAAATTCAGAGCGAGCTTTCAGTGTGCTCCATGTTGCCTCTGTATTCTGAAACATCCAAGGTGGCGCTGTGGGTTAAAGCCTCAGCGCCTAGGACTTGCTGATCGAAAGGTCGGCAGTTCGAATCCCTGCGGCGGGGTGCGCTCCCGCTGCTCGGTCCCAGCGCCTGCCAACCTAGCAGTTCGAAAGCACCTCCGGGTGCAAGTAGATAAATAGGGACCGCTTACCAGCGGGAAGGTAAACGGCGTTTCCGTGTGCAGCTCTGGCTCGCCAGAGCAGCGATGTCACACTGGCCATGTGACCCGGAAGTGTCTCCGGACAGCGCTGGCCCCTGGCCTCTTGAGTGAGATGGGCACACAACCCCAGAGTCTGTCAAGACTGGCCCGTACGGGCAGGGGTACCTTTACCTTTACCTTATGCACCCTATGCACCAGCGTCTGACCATAAATATGCATATTAATACAGAGCGAAACTTGTCCACTGTATTTTTACAAGTGTTGCGGTGATGGCATCATTCGCTGGAGGGCATAAGGAAATAGGTAGAGGACTCATGAGCAGTTATTTCTTTTTGAAAAAAGAGCCAAGTGTGTAATAGTCGTTCATACCTACATTTTCATAGCAGACCTGTTCTTTCGGAAGATACCTGGAGATTTTGTACTACAGCCCTCATGAGACAAATGGGAAGCAGTTTTGGGTTTGTTTGTTTTTTGGAATCCCTGTATGTTTACCTGAGAGTTAAGTCCTGTTGAACTTCGTGGGATTTATTTCCACATATAAGTTCACAAAATTGCACTTTTACACTGCAGACCTTTGTATATTTGCCTTGTTTAACATAGTGGGTGCCACTTCTTTGGGCTGATCCAGCAGTAAACCATCGGCTTTCCCAGGGAAAGTAGTGGGGCAAACAAAGAACCTCTCAGACTTGTGCCTAGAACCCATGGGACAAGCAGTATAAAACACTGACCACACAGAAGTGTGGATGAACCCCCAATAAGCCTCCATAGAATTGAACTGCTAGATTCCGGTTTGGTCTTCATAATTCACCATGACATGGAAGGGAATTTGTGGCCATCCAGAGTTTGACTCAAGCTCCCATCATCCCTGACCATTGACCATGCTGGCTGGGGCTGATGGGAATTGGAGTCTAGCGACATTTTCCCATTCTCATGCTTTGAGAAGCCACAAAAAGAGGGGGCACCAAGTAAACCAGAAGTCTAATTGATTTGTCTAAAAGTATGAATAGTCCCTTGGAATCCCTGTGCAACTGAAACTATAAAGTCCTTATATACAGTAAAATATATTGTGGGGCAGAGATTGATTAAAAATCAAAAGATCGCAGTCAATATGGACTGGGCTGCACAGACATTTGACAGGCCTTTTTTCTTTGTGAACAAAGATACAGTCTGTACAACTTGATTAAGTTTTAGCTTATTCAGACGTGTTTCCTACAGAAAGCAGAAAGTCATCACTGAAAGCATTTCCGATAGTTTCTCAGAGCTTTGAATGTTTGCTTTAACATTGTTTTTCCCCTTAAAAATCGATAGGTGGTTTTTCAATGGGAGGAGGCATGGCAATGCACTTAGCCTATAGGTACCACCAAGATGTAGCTGGAGTGTTTGGTCTTTCGAGCTTCCTCAGTAAGACCTCTGCTGTTTACCAGGTGGGTACCGAACTCTTTGCTAACTGTTTGTCCCATTGTGGCCATTTAAAATCTCAGAAGGTTGTGCCAGAGTGTAAACCCCCATGTAAGTGGCAGGAACCCCGTACACTCCCTTTTCAATATCTTTTAGTTGAGCAAAGATAATGATTACTCACTGGTCTCAGTTTTAAAGCTAAGATCTCTGATACACTTTACTAGTCACAGTAAACAATGACGGGCTTAGATGGACCAATGATGGTCTGAAAGTAGAAAGCAGTGGACAATTGCTTATTGATCTTTTCAGTTCCTTACACTTGCTGGATATTCCATGCACTCACTAATCTAGGTGGATCACTGGGTATCCAATGTAAAATATCTCCCTTCACTTCTCTATTGTGGTAACAACACAGATGTCTCCTTTACTAACAGGCGCTGAAGAAAATTGAAAGGGAACCACCAGAGTTATTTCAGTGCCATGGAACTGCTGATGAATTGGTTCTGTATTCGTGGGGTGAAGAAACCAACAAGATGTTGAAATCCCTGGGAGTAGCGACTACGTTTCTGAGCTTGCCAAACCTTTATCATGAACTAAACAAAAGTGAGCTGGACAAACTGCAAGCTTGGATTTTGAAGAAATTGCCAGAGTAACCATGAACAATAAATGAAAGTATATATAGAAAAGAAATGCCATGGAATTTTCTGTGCTTTGTGGCTTTCAACCATGTAATATGATTATTTCCTATTAATAGACATAATTCATTTTTTCACAGATATTCAAATGAAAATATTAAAAACTCACAGAAAAGTAAGTTGCCATAAATTTCTTGAGTTTTATCTGTTTAATTTCCCAGGTCTTGGTTGTGCATATCACAATTTGTATATCTATTAAACAGGATGAAATAGAATTATCAAGCACTAGCAGGATCCCATCTCAATATGATGGGTAGCCTGCAAAGTCCAGAAACTTGACTTGGTGGCTCTGTGGTCTAAACCACTGAGCCTCTTAGGCTTGCCAATCAGAAGGTCGGCAGTTCGAATCCCCGTGATAGGGTGAGCTCCCGTTGCTCTGTCCCAGCTCCTGCCAACCTAGCAGTTCGAAAGCACACTAGTGGAAGTAGATAAATAGGTACCACTGCGGCAGGAAGGTAAACAGCATTTCCTTGTGCACATTGTGGTTCCGTTGTGCCAGAAGAGGATTAGTCATGCTGACCACATGACCCGGAAAACCGTCTGTGGACAAATGCCAGCTCCCTCGGCCTGAAAGCGAGATGAGCACTGCACCCTATAGTCGCCTGTGACTGGACTTAACTGTCCAGGGGTCCTTTACCTTACCTTTATCTTACTGTATATATGAATTGATTTTATTACTAATGGTAGCAGGCTGGTTTAGACGATTATGTCTCAGGTAAATAATTATTTAACTGAACACACAAACACAGTGCAAACAGATCTTCAAGCTCACTTTAAAAGCAGTTTGCCATGGAGCATGGGGCAGGTACTGAACAAGCTTTTTGGAGTATTGAAATAGTTTTGATCCTGACCTAAATCTCCCAGGTTGCAACCCTATGCAAAGCAGTTGGGCTTTGTTCTGTGCATAGTTTTGCAGAGGTTTGCATTCTGCCAAAATGGACTTATGAAATCCATTGATCCTGAAGCTTACTGAGATTGTTTTCTAAATATGTTGTATGCTTTTTCTCCATGTGCTGAAGCTGAAAGAGAGGGAGCCACTTTCATACAGCTTTTCAGTGATCACTTCAGAACCCAGCAAAAGTTCATTCAGAAGCACAATAAATAATTAGTCAATGTCCTTTACTGTTTAAAAGTAACTTCTTTTTTTCTAGGGGCCTTTTTTAAACCAATATATCATGTAGCCTCTCATTTCGGTCTTTAAGAGTTGAAGGCCGTTTGGCAAATCTAAATGAAACAAATGAGTGGGCTTAAGCCGTCCATTTCATGATACCTTCTGGAGCTGCCACTTACGTTGGCAAGGTACATAATTCAGCAAGCAAATGAAAACAGCTTCAAATTAGGCTTGAATTCTCCTGGGTTCTGTAAAGGTTTTCTGTTCTGCTTGGAAACAAAGTTTGGTGGTAGTTGGGTTTTTTTGTTTTTTTTAAAAAAAAAATCTTCCACCATTATAGATT
This sequence comes from Podarcis melisellensis, assembly GCF_964234715.1. NCBI lineage: Eukaryota > Metazoa > Chordata > Lepidosauria > Squamata > Lacertidae > Podarcis > Podarcis melisellensis. Next base: position 29,014,859 of record NC_138530.1, read on the forward strand.
GTTTTTAAAAGAGGGCTGCAATTCATGAATAGATTAGTGCTTTGAACAGCAATGCTTCCTAACTAATTGACTTGTGGCTGCAGACAGCTGGAGCCAGAGAACAATTATAGGCAAGACTGAAACCAGCTGATCAAGCCTAAAATTATTGGTAACAAAACTGGAATGCCCAAGAGGTTGTGGAGTTAAATTAGTCTCCCCTATTAAACCATCTGACAGTCAAGTGGTTTTAAAAGAAAGAACGGAAATAGACCTTGGATTCTTTAATAACTTCATTCAGGGAAGGAAAAGGATGGGGGGAGAGCTGGATTTGTGGATTGAAGCGAGAGATGTATGAAAAAGACTGGATGTGGTTGAGCTAATTAATTTATTAAAGTGGGGTGGGGTGGGCGGTTTCCATCAGTTTGAACCACCCTGCAAGAAATGCAGTTAAAACAAACATCAAGTCAATATTTATTTAGTATATTTCTAACTTGTCCTTTATGGTTAAGATTACAGGGTAGGCTATGATGCAAATTACAACTGCAAAGGTGTTTAGACACTACAGTGGTACCTCGGGTTACATATGCTTCAGGTTACAGACGCTTCAGGTTAAAAACTCCGCTAACCCAGAAATAGTACCTTGGCGTAAGAACTTTGCTTCAGGATGAGAACAGAAATCATGTTCTGGCAGCGCGGCGGCAGCAGGAGGCCCCATTAGCTAAAGTGGTACCTCAGGTTAAGAACAGACCTCCAGAATGAATTAAGTACTTAACCTGAGGTACCACTGTACAATGAATCAGCCATAAACCGATTTTCAAAAAGAACAGATCAAAAGAAGAGTGTGAACTTTAACATTACAAAATTCATGAAGACCCTGTGAACTGCCTACGTGGGTGACTTACTCCCTCATATTTATTGATTTACCTTGTATTTATTAATTTACCAAGCACCAGCTAAGGAGGCCAGCCTCTGGGAAGCCAACAGGCCAGGCACTAAGGCAACAGCTATTTTCATTTTCTTTGACCTATTCCGACATGGGCTACTGTATGTCCGGATTTCCCCATATATTTCTGCAATTTCTACACTGAAATATCCATGAAAATCCTTACATATGGCAACCCTAGATTGTACAATAGAGAGGAATTGGCAGGCTAAGCTCCAGGACTTGTAGGGCAAAACATCTGGGGGGTTGTGGGGGAAGGGGGGACCTATGGAGTTAAAACCAGGCCTTTTTTCAGCTGGAACTCAGAAGAACTCAGTTCTGGCACCTCTCAGATGGGCACCATTGCCATTCTAAGAGAACGAGGAAGGTGTTCATGGTGAGTTTCTAGAAAAACAGCACTGGCTAAAACCCTCCAAAATAGCTCATTGGGCATGGAACACTCATTGACTGAAGGAAAGTAGAGGAAAGTAAAGTTTTTTGTTACTTAGTTTTACATAATATATCTCACCTTTTCCTCGAAGGAGCTTAAGGTGGCATGCACAGTTCTCCCGCTTCTCCATTTCATCTTCATAACAACCTGGGGAGGTTGGTAAGGCTGAGAGGCAATGACTGGCCCAAGGTCACCCAGGGAGCTTCATGGCCAAGTGGGGATTTCACCCCTGGTCTCCCAGGTCTTGGTCCAGCATCCCAGCATCACACTTTCTCTCTTAACTCACTCCTCACCCCTACACCCCACTGGGATTGGGGTTGAAATAGAGTATCCTGGAACAGGGCATAGCTGGCAGCTCAAAACACTGAGCAGGCCCCTCTTTTGCCCCATTAGCTAGCCAAATGTTGTTTGTCTTGATCTAGCAGGATGGTACAATGGGTTCACCACGTAGGGATTTTTTTTTAACAAAGTACTCACTCTGCTTGTGTTACATAACTGAGTGTTGACTTACCTCCAGAAGTCGGAGCCGTGTTGATGATACAACGATGATATCAGAATTATTCCAAAGGCCAAAACACATTTGCGCTGACAAAAAGTGAAAAAGAAAAGATGATAGGCAAACCTTCTGTAAATGCCTCATGAAATCATCCTTGGCTCTTTCTCGGTCCATTTTTTTCTTTTTTTAAAGAAAGAAGAAAGAGGATGCTTCTGTAAGCAAAATATGAAAGCTTCTAAAGGGCTGGCTGGGCTGCCTTGAGAATGGCAAGCTTTTCCTTGCTGTGAAAACAAATGTTCTGAAAGTGTCTTTGATTAATGCCAGACTATTGCCATCTCTAATCTTCTTCATATGGTAGGGAAGAACTTGTGATCTTGTCGTCAGGGCTACATTACCGCATTTGTTATGATTGCTGTAGGTAATTCCTAAATGGCTCTTGCTTTTCATATTGAAAACTCATTTTTCAAGTTGTTCGTTCAAATTATGAAGTAATAAGTCACCCTAATCAAACCATTACACAGGAAGATGCAGGGCAGAAGACAGCAGAATCTGCCCAGCTGGCTTAACTGAAATTGCATCTTTCACTGCTGACTTCAGGCATATTTTCCATTGCCTGTCCACTCTGGAAACCAGAGACCATCTCAGAACCTCTGACATCACTTTATGGATTTTGCAAAAATGCACATTTCCCAATCTCCTTTCACAGTTCATGCATACAAGATAAGTAGATGCAAATGGGCACATTCATGCATGCGCACAGTCTCAACCATTCCATCACAAAAACTGGGGTAAATTGTTGCATTCTATGTTCTTCACCTATCTAATTGTGATATTTCTCATCCCCAGCAGAACAGTTACAAGGGAGGATCTTTTTCTTGGCCAGCGCCACAATGGGAAGAATATTAAAGCACCTCTTTCACTCACGATAGCATTGTATTTTAAAAGTGAGGTATATTGAGTTCAATTTCAAATGGGAACCAGTGTTTCAGAGAAGCCCCTGATGGCCTGCTTGTGTAAAATTGGTGGCTCTGATTACAGAAAATCTACAGAAAGACTCTGTTGCTGCTGCAGGAACTTGCTTCTGATCTGCCAAATCATAATAAGAAAGGAGTGAGCTGATGTACAGTGTACAGTGGCTGATGTAGCACATAGAAGTAGGCACTTCCCAGCTATAATGAAAAAAGGTCTGTTTGTCCACTAGCCTCTCCTAGTAATAAGCACATTCAATCTGTGGGAGAGCGAGATTCTAGGATTCTTATCCCTGCTTAGAGAATTAAGGTGTCGTAGGGGCACCCTAGGAAAGTTCAACCTGAAAGCAGTGGTTTAAAATGTTGGCTGGGAAGAACTGGGAAGACTTAAGTTTCAAATCTCCACTCATTCATGAAATTTCCTGGGAAACCTTGGATAAGTCAGTACCTCACAGCGTAGCCTGCTGCATTGGTTTGCTGAGAGGATACAATGGGAGTAAGAAACAAAACCATATATTCTATCCAGACTAAAGATGGATGAATTTGTTGTTTTTGGTTTTTCTCAATTTCTCAATATTCAATCTTAAGGTTGTTCCCCCCACCACCACCACTTCTACAATATATTTGCAACTGTGTATGTATGCTACTCTCGATATACCCATTTTTGCATGCAATTTTGCTTCAAATACGGATTTTTGCAAACAATTTTCCACTAATTGAATATGTTTCAGTACGTTGTTTTCCTTAACATACACATTATTGAACACTCCTTTTATTAATACAGTGGTACCTCGGGTTACATATGCTTCAGTTTTCAGACTCTTCTAACCCAGAAATAGTACCTCGGGTTAAGAACTTTGCTTCAGGATGAAAACAGAAATCATGTTCCGGTGGCGCGGCGGCAGCAGGAGGCCTCATTAGCTAAAGTGGTGGTTCAGGTTAAGAACAGTTTCAGGTTAAGAATGGACCTCCAGAATGAATTAAGTACTTAACCCGAGGTACCACTGTATATGCCTTTTTGTACGCATTCTTTGCTTGGAGCAGAGCTATGTTTTAGCTTGTTGTTGTTGTTGCTGCTGCTGCTGCTGCTGCTGCTGTTTTTACAGTGTATTGGTTTAAATTTGGTATGCTTGCATTAAAATGAAAGCTGAATGAATTTCTTCCCTATCCCTTATTCTCCATATTTTTTTCCTCCACTCCTATATCATTTTCAAAGGTCTACTGTCGATCAGAAGGTCGGCGGTTCAAATCCCCGCAATGGGGTGAGCTCCCATTGTTCGGTCCCAGCTCCTGCCCACCTAGCAGTTCGAAAGCACGTCAAATGTGAGTAGATAAATAGGTACCACTCCAGCGGGAAGGTAAATGGTGTTTCCGTGCACTGCTCTGGTTTGCCAGAAGCAGCTTAGTCGTGCTGGCCACATGACCCAGAAGCTGTCTGCGGACAAAAGCCGACTCCCTCGGCCTATAGAGTGAGATGAACGCGCAACCCCAGAGTCGTCCGCGACTGGACCTAATGGTCAGGGGTCCCTTTACCTTTACCTTTTACTGTCTCAGATCTGAGGATAAGGCCTGCTATATGTGCTTCAAAAGCAAATCTTGAGCCTATGGCTGTTCAGAGGACTGAAAGCAGTAGACCAATCAGACAGCATCTGATCCTAATTTATTTTGTCTCTTTTTATTACCCTTAATTCAACTTTCCCTCGCTCCCCTCCCTTCCGAATAGAAAGAATAAGAAAATCGAGATGGAACAAATACGACGTGGAGACAGTATTATTTCATATTTGATCCCAAAACAATTTTTTTACAACTAGGTTATAAGCTCCTGAAAGTTGCTGTTCATAATGGAAACCTTGGCAGATCCTGAATGGCGCTGCTGTATGTTATGAAGCTTCAAGTTTCCCCCCACTTCTGAACCTAAAATAAAACTTAGTCGCAATACTTTCCTTACAGGCTCCTATGTGGCCCGCCAGTAGGCGTTGCTGGATCTGTCTGGAGTTTCCTCAAATGCAGCCACTAGAATATTTTTCTTCCTCTTGAGATGACAATTCGATTCAATCAGCAGGTTTCCACAAGGCTCTGGGTGAATTCAGATGAGAGTTTACCAAGTGGTGTGGTTATTTAACCACATCGCCTACACATGATGGTGGTTCTGCCACCACTGAGGAGCATTCTAGCTCCTCAGTGTCTCCACACTAATGGCTTCCTGCGCGCTTGTATGCCCAGAAGGCAAATTATCACTTGGTAAGTGGTTGTCACCATGATCTCACTGAGGCAAGCTGCAGTTAGAACACCTATACAGAACTTTAGAAATCTGAAAGTAAATATTTAAAAATTCAGTAAAGTAATGATCTTATATTTTTACTTAGCTTGCCCTCAAAATAACATACACAAGCTTTGTGTAGTTGAGCCATGGCTGTATTCAACAATGCAGGTTTTCTTAGCAAATCCCGCTCAGTTCAGTGGGTTTCATTCTACCCAAATTGGAATATTTACTTGAGAGTTATCCATATTGATTATGGTGGGACTTACTGACCTGGTAGAGGGATACAGAAAAACAAAGATGGCAAATATTTTGCTTTTCTAAGAACCACTGTAAAATCCCCTTTCAGTGTCCATATGCCTGAGAATATAAATGTACAGTGTTGTGCTCATGGAAGAACAAAAATGCCTCTTGAGCATTCCTTAATAAAGTATCTCAAGTTTCAAAGTTAGAGTGCAACTTTCCAAATTCAGGTGGGCATTACTTCATGTTCCTCAAATTTCCAGTCATGCAGAGCATGAAACATTTTTGCAGGCAATGCTAAACTACTCTGAATTACATGGCTATCTCATCTCTACCTGGAATCTTATGTATCTGTTGGAAATCTAAAGGAAAACCAACCTATACACTAGTGACTTCAGGTAAAACAAATGTTCATTAGAGAAGCTTCTAGCTATGGTCTAGTACAGTGGCTCCCCAACATTTTCCCAGAAGACCTCTGGAAAATTTCTGCGGGTCTTGGCAGACCTTTTTAGAGCTTCACCTGGGCAGCCACATTAAGCAGCTGAAGCTCTAGGTGGGTTCAGTGCTTGGACAGGACCCCCCCCTGTGGAACCTGCACATGCAACCTTGAGTTTTGTGATCGAAGAAAGGCAGGGTATAGATGTTCTGTGTTATTTACACTGACTGGCAGCAACTGTCTAGGATTTCAGGCAGGAGGCTCTCCCAACCTTACCTGGAGATGCCCAGGCTTGAACCTGGGACCTTCTGCTTACAAGGCAGACTCTCTGCCACTGAGCTATGGCCCTTGACCTGTGACTGCGAACTCAGCTCATTCCTGTTGCTCCATGCACAGATGACCATCTTTCATTCTTGCCTATATTTCTTGCTCCTGGGGCCTGTTAGTGAATCTTGGGGTTCTAGCACAACACTAGCCTGAAGTTTGCTCACCCCTGGAGAAGATAATAGTAATGTAGATGGTCTGGCTTGGTATAAGGCCGCTTCCTTTGTTCCTAAGAGACACACAGTACAGAAATGCTTATTATTAATATTTCACATCACTCCCCAAAGGTCACGTCTTTCAGTAATGTCTTATTTTGAATCGGCGTTTTTGTAACCAAGGTGTCAATCAGCTTAATGCGTGTTCACTCCTTATATATGAAGTCATTTTTCTTACATGAAGTCATGAAGTAATTGCCTGGAAAAAGGTAAACATTTTTTTAACATCCATGAGGCAAGGCTTAAAAGTTGCCTGATACCTCACACAACTGAAACTAAATAGTGGTTGTATCAACAAGAAATCTGTCTTGTATCTTTGCAGTGATGTCATGTGGAACCACCAGCCCCTGCGCTTTCACATGGGGCTGTTTCAATGCTCTTCATTCATGCGCAGGAACCTCATCATGATATCACTTTTTCCCCTTTATAGCAAAGGGAAGTATATAATAGGTTGGTGGTGCCTGTTTGATTTATGTGTGTTTTCTAGTAGGTTTAGGTTTAAGAGTTAAAATGCTGTTGGGCACAACTTGGTGAAAAGTATGGCTTCGTTGTAAATTCTTCTGAAGAGGATTTGGCTTGCCTGTTTACTGGCTGCTTTAGAACCATTTACCCGGCACTGTTAAAAATACGTTATTTGGTAAAATTGATTCAGAATAAAAGCTAAAACCATGCAGAGTGGATGGAATTAGATGTTCAGCATCAGATCTGGGCCTGGGAACCCCAGGTTGCCGCCACCAAATAGCAGCAAATATTAGCTGGATGGTGTGAGTTGCAGACACAGGCTGGAAGGCGGCAGGAAGAGCTCAAGTCTTCTTCGCTGAGCCAGCAGTCAAAAACATTCTTATACCACTTTAGCAGTTGTGGAGAATCCTTCAGATCTGTAGTTTGTTGAGGACACTGGGAGTTGTAGTTCTGTGAGGTTAGCAGCCTTAAGACACTAGTATCCATTATTCTTTGCGGAAGCCATGCCTGCTAAACTGATATGAGTGCTTTAAATATGACCCTCAACTGATATAATCAGTATGCAATTATTATTCCATTGTTACTCTTTTATTTATTTATATTTTTGCCTTCAACATGGCTTCACGTGGCATTTTTTTGTTCCTGTTTCACACGACAAGGGGACTGAGCAAGCACATAAGGGTGTAAGACACAAACTGACACAGAAACTTTGCATGACTAGAAAGCAAAAAGGAGAGGGAGAGAGAGAGAGAGAGAGAGAGAGAGAGAGAGAGAGAGAGAGAGAGAGAGAGAGAGAGAGAGAGGCAGAGAAACTTCAATGATGGACTCATGGCCATTTATCCAGCACACAAACAAAGACTCTACAGGAGAAACAGTACACTCTATAATTCACGTATATCGCTGTGTTAATGTCTTCCTCCATATTGTCATCTTGAACTATCTCTTCAGATTGGGTGGGGGAGTATTTAGCTTGTCTTTTCTCTCCTTTCCAGTGGCGTAGCGTGGGAGGTGCGGGGGGGGGCGGCCGCACCGGGCGCAACATCTGGGGGTTAGGGTTAGGGGGTGCAACCCATGGGTTAGGGGGTGCAAATTACTTGCCTTGCCCCGGGTGCTGACAACCCACGCTACGCCACTGCTCCTTTCAATATGTAATGAAACACAACAAAAATAAATATTAAAAAAATAAAAAGGTGTAAAGGAAAGCATCGTGTTACTAAAATGATTGGCGCCTGTGCCTAAATCAGCAAATAACTTGCCGCCACCCCCCGTCAGCATCACTAAATTCTTCTTGGAAATAATATATAGTCATTTTTCTTCCATGCCAGGAAACCAGGAAGTTTGTTACCCTGTCAGCTTCTCTGACAGAACACTGCTACCCTCAAGCTTGGCTGTGTTTGCGTTTGGCAAGCTGGCTGCCCGCACGACAAACCTGTTCCTCACACACACATGTGCTGAAGCAGTTGTGACAAAAAGTTGAGGCAGGGAGGGAGGACTCTTCATGCAGCTGTGACAGGTTTGGCAGTGACTTAATTCCAAAATCCTCCTGTTGATGGGCTGTACTTAAATGTTCCACTAAAAAAAAACACAAAAAAACCAATCCACCTAAATGTTGCATATTGTAAAGCATCCAAATGCTCATACAAGATGTGAAAACAGAAAAGGGTTGAAAATTGTGGTAATAAAACAAATTTCTCTCTCCGGCTCCCTTTTAGAGTTGCCACTCTCTCTATTTGCCTTGGCACCTGCCTGTCCTTTCCTGGAGATATGTTTCCTGAGGGTATGAAGTGACCAAGACAAACTACTCATATTGCCCATTTTTATTCTTAGGAAAAGCTACTCGGAGAGAGTAGGATTCATAAAACATCAGCCCCTAAATAAATACGAGGACAAATTCCTACTTGCATGAGTGGAGTTTTATGGAGAGTTGGAGTTCCATGGCCATGAATGAATAAATGACAATAGGGTCATTTCTATTTGGTGTGTGTGCATGTATTTTTTTAAAAAAAGGTTCTAGTAAAGTACATATGAAAGAGATGCTTCAAAAGAATGCTCTTTGTCAACATCTCTCTCTCTCTCTCTCTCTCTCTCTCTCTCTCTCTCTCTCTCTCTCTCTCTGTCAGCTTTTGTTCACATCCACATGACAAGTTAGTTATTTCCCAATTGCCAGTCTGGTTTGAAAGGGAAAAAAAGTTATGTCTTGATTCATTGGCCCACAGTTGTCTTCATTTAAAACTTTCCCATTTGCCAGAAGATACAGTAAAAACAGAATTAACTCGTGTTTGAACTGTGCACTGTTTGTTCCTTAAAAAGCAGTCTTGCAAATGAGTTTACACAAATTATTAAACCCACCCACTGACCCCTAAAAACATGTTTAAATAAACTGTCTGCCTTCATAGATAGACCTGTGATGGGGACTTTGTGGTCCTCCAAAGGTTGTTGAACAACTCCTATCATCCCTAACCATTAGAGTCCAGCAAAGTCTGGAGATTCACACATTCACCATCCATTTTTTGTCCCCAAAGGAGAAGAAAACCCCAGATATGGTGGATAATATTTGGACAAATGATGCAAAAGCAGGTGAAGAATAGAAAAAGAAAATATCAGAAAAAGCTCTCAGAAAAATGGCTCTTGAATAATTCCAGCTTTGAATTATTCTTGCTTCTTCAGAGGTTTGGCACTCATCATGGCCTCAATTTCAAAAGAGAGAGCATGGTGCAGGTTGTCAGCATGTTAGAGTAGGACTGTTGAGACCCCTTGTTGAAAGCTCCACTGACGAATCACTCTCTCTTACCTGAACCTACTTCCCAGGGTTGTTGTAAGGGTAAGATGGGAAAGACCATGTATGCCACCCTATGTTTCAGAGAAAAAAGATGGGATAGAAATGCAATAGATATATGAATTTAAAAGAAAGACCTGTCCAACGTTCAGCAAGTCTAGGTTTGTCCCCTTCCACTAAGCAGTGACAGGGATATCACGGGGCAGGTCTATCACCAATACTGGTGTAAAGGAAACCCAGCAAAATTTTATAAAGACGATGGTAGAAAGCAGCAAAAATACATTTGACTGGGGCGGGGGGAGGGGAAGCATATAATTACTCTGTTTTCTTTTACTTAATTGTTTAAAGAGAAGCCTAGGGGCAGGGAATGTGTGCATAGTTCATCCATTAGTTAATAACCATGTCACAGAATCCTAAATTACAACCAAATTAAAGATCTTGGCATCGAGAAAGCCTTATCTGGCCCACTCGAGTTAACAACTTTGCTAGAATGGATTGTTCGTAGCGGTTGTTTTCTTTCCCAGATAGCTACAGGATGTGAACTTATAGAGGGAGCTGGCGTGAGTCTCTTTCTTAGGGATAAGCACCACAAAACGGGTTTGCCATCTAAATGCACCCTCTGAAAAGATTCGCCAAGGGAAATTTGCAAATTGCTGACCTGAGCAGGCAAGGCTTCCTTCATCCGAAGTGGGGAACCCTATAACAAAAAAAGGGGGGTTATGTTTGAGTTGTTTATTTTGGAGCCTGCTCCTCTCCGCTCTCAGTGGTGACCTAGGAATGAGCTCACATTTGGAAGCAAATCTGTCTTCTGTTTTCACTCCTAAAGAATTACCTACTCTCTAAGCTCCTAGTATTAGAAGTAGACTTGTATCAAAAATACAATATGGAATCCTGGCAGGAGTGAGGGAGAGGACAGATATATCACAAATTCCAGCAACCAGGCATGTGGGAGAGACAGTAGCAAATAGAAGGGAGCTTTCTTAAGCCCAAACAATATGCAATGCTCAATTGTCTCTCCAGCCTGTTTTTTTTACTGGTGATGGATAGATGTGTTTCTGATCCCTGTCAGGTTTTGCATGACTAACATTCATTCATAAGTTTGTTCATTTATAAGTCCGCCGCACCCCATTTCTGCCTTAATTATCCTATGGTGGGGTTTTTTTTAATTAAAAAAAACCCACAAGGAGTTGTATTTTAATGATACATACATAATTTTAAATGTATTTTTTTAATAATACACATTTCTTAAATATATCCCAAAACACACATTTTTATGTATTCATTTTTAAACTGTTTTAGGGGTTGGGAGGAGAGCCGAGAACTGTATCACAAAATTCAGTGTGACATATGGAGGGTAGCAGTGTTCTCCGGACAGATATAGACTTCCAAGAGGGGGGCAGTTCATATCAGGATTCAAAAATAATGAATTCCTTAAACACCCCAGTTTTCACCCAGTGCGCAGAAAAGATATGGGAACTGCTGAAAACCACTGCTTTCTCTGGCCACCAATTACCTACCTGGCTAAGTTCAGGGTGCTAGAGCTGAAGACTTTCCACAGATACCGTCTCATCAGGAAGTATGATGCAGGAATTTGGTCTTTAGTGTGATGGCACCTGCCCTTGGGAACTCCTCATCACATGTCAGAAATGTACCATCTCCGTTGTCTTTTGGAAGGTATGAAAGACCTTTCTTGTCCCACAAGTCTTTATGTGGATATTTTTTTATCCCTTCAGTTGCAGCATTCATCTGCATCAACCTAGCAAGTGTGTATATGAATTTTATTGTTGCTTTTTTATTGTTAAATTGCTTTTGGATGTTCCATGGGAAGCAATTCATTTATGAAATAAATGCAACCCTACCAGGGGAAGGATTTTGACTGGGAAAACAGCTAGAAGCCGCTGCTTTTCCCTGCCCCACCTCTGAAGTGCTTTTCCGGGTTTTTCAAAAAATGCACAAATTGCTTGTAGTTTGGGTCACAGGCAGCTGGAATATAATTGTCTTCTAGCCCAAGTAAGCAGTGACTTGAATTCCATAATATGTCGCATTTCAGACAAGATGTATTTCCACAGAGTCCATCTTTGTATCATTTTCATTCATTAAACTAATCTATATCCTCATCCTATGACAAAATTGGCCGGCAGAGCAGTTCACAATTAGACACACACAATGTTCTTCTTGTAGGAAAAAAAGGTGCCGGTACTGTGTGCCCTTGAGTACCCCCAGAAAAAAAGGACTGAACCATACACACGATGCAAGACTTTCAGGTGTCAGAGCAGCACAATTATACGCATACATCAGTTGATGTACGAACCAGCCCCATGTGAAAAAGTAAATTATGCGTGCTCTGAGCTGTGGGAAATTTTAAAACATAGGTAGCAAGACAAACACACTTTGAGCACCCAGGCAGACTCAAATAATCACTGTACTTCATGGCCCTAAATCTGTTGGTGAGTCTTATTTTACAGTATATCGCAGCACTGAATGCTCATTCCCTCCCACCCACATTTCTTACCATTCGTTCATTGCTCAAGCATTTCAAAATGACAATGCTACAGATGTAGCGAAGACTCCTCTTAAGTCATTCCTTTCTATATTTTTTTTTCACCGATGTATTCTCTCATGAGTGATAATAATCTTTTCTTTCTCTTCTTTCCCTTTCTTTCTTTTTTAAATGCAGGTCTAAGACGGAAGGAATTTTTATCTGGAAGAGTAGTATAAATTAGCTTTGACTGCCAGTTTCCACTGATTATTTCTTTCCAGGCGGAATTCCTACAAATTCTTGAGGCATGACCTCGGATGAAAAAATAATCCCCCTTTTAAACTTGTTGAGAAATTCCAGATAACTTCACAAGAGATTTAATTTTAGAGCATTAACACAATCTTGGTTTTTGAAAGATAAAACTACGGGGCTGTTATTTGGTAGGAGCCATTACTGAATGGTGAAGTCATTGGGGCTGATTTTACTATGTTATCTTTTCCTCTCTTTCTTCTCTCCCCCCCCCACCCCCTCAATTTTATTATACATTACACAATGCACTCTGGATTCACCCTCATAAAAGGATAAGTATTTCAACAGATAACCTGCCTTCAGACAGCTTAAGAGCATAATCCCTAAGAGGGTTGAGTTATTACATACACCAAAAAGGCAAAGCATGGGGCAGCGGGCATCATCTACATATCGTCATCTCCAGCTAATTAGCTTGTAAATCTTGGACCCGACAGGCTTATGGAAAAGGTGAAAGCTGCCACAGATAGAAGAGATCTGCACTGCATTACACATTAGCGCCAAACAATTACTAATGGCCAATGGTATCTTTTGATACAGACTTCAGCTACCCTGAAGCCGATACATGTTAAAAATGAAGAGTTTGGTTGATGCAACCTTAAGCTCTGCTGACGTCCACCTCTCGTGAAGGAAAGAATGGATTTCTTGTGTTTTTTACATTCCCTGGTTCTGGATGCTCCTTGTTGTCTGCAGGAAAATCCCAACTGCCTCATGCGCAGTCCAGACTACCCTGGGAATCCCAGTGCTGCAGGTGGAAGGATTTGGCCAATTACAGAGAGGTTGCACTGGAATTGTTTCCAGAGCTAAAGCCAGAAGAGATATGATTCGCTCATCCCCCCCTTGCAAGTGCTGTAGGTAATAGGTGAATTCTAGTTCCCGTAGCATGTTTGCACGCAGAAGACAAGGAGAGTCTTGCTGGGCAAGTCACAGACCCATCTAGTCCAGCACTGTGTTCTCACAGAGGTCAGCCAGGTCCAAGCAGGCCCTAAGTGTCCTCTCAACACTGTGGTTCCGAGGAAGGCATATACTGCCTCCATTCCTATTGGAGCCAAGCAAAATCTTCACGTTCCTTGTCAGATGTGGCATCCTTCCACATGTGTCATTGTAGCCAGACACTTTACCTCAAGCATCGTTAGGCATATGCACCGCTGGGGTGCAAAGAACCACCCAGTGCCCTCAAATTTAGTTTAGCCACTCTCAAATTAACTGGTTGTGGTTTTTTATTTTAGTTTAATGTTTTTAATTAGATTATGATGTGGATATGTTGACTGGCTTTTTTTATTGGAAAAACAATTAAAACTTTTTTTTAAAGAATATTTAGCACTAGGGAGTAACAGACCAACAGAGGAAGGGGACAGGGACTTTCGCTCCATTGCTTTTCACTGCCGCCAATTGAGAAGGACTGGTATACAGTAGGTATACATTTGGCGCCCCCCAGAATTCGGCGCCCGGGTGCCCCGCACCTCTTGCACCCCTGGGTAAAGACGGCCCTGACCTCAAGCAGGACTCCTTCAATGCTTCGCCCACTCATCCCTGAGCCGATGAGCAGAGACTGCTTGAGGAAGGAGGAGGATTCGGAATGTACCCAGGTGCTCAAAGGCAAGCAGCTGGCAGATTAGAGAATTAGACAAACAATCTGAGCTGGTATAAAGCAACTCCCTGTGAGTGCACAGGTGTGGCTGCAGTATAGTGGATTTTTATCTATTCATTCTTTTCACATCTTTGTAGCTTCCTTTTCCTTCCACGGTTCTAAAAGTGTCTCAAAATATTTTTTTAAAAACATAGCCCAGCTAGACCAGGTACAGTCTGTAGTATCACACCACCAATTTTCAGAAGCTTCATTTCCATCTATTTTGTCCTATCCCAATACATATCAGGACATTGCCACCTGTCTAAGCAGCGAGACATTCTAGGGATGCAAAGATAACCCAGGTGTGGTTTCCTTGAGAAGTAGGTCACTGGATGATGTGGCTGCAAGCCTGTACCCAGTTTCATGGAGTAAGGTAAAGGTAAATGACCTCTGGACGGTCATAGGCGACGATGGGGTTGTGGTGCTCATCTCGCTTTCAGACCAAGTGAGTCCACAGACAGCTTTCTGGGTCATGTGGCCAGCATGACTAAACCACTTCTGGTGCAACGGAACACTGTGACGGAAACCAGAGCACACAGAAACGCCATTTACCTTCCCGCCACAGTGGTACCTATTTATCTACTTGCACTGGTGTGCTTTTGAACTGCTAGCTTGGCAGGAGCTGGGGCAGAGCAATGGGAGCTCACCCCGTTGCAGGGATTTGAACCGCTGGCCTTCTGATCAGCAAGCCCAAGAGACCCAGTGGTTTAGACCACAGCACCACCCGTGTCCCATATTCATGGAGTAATTCCCAGTGAAATCAATGTGCTTTGTTTTTAACTAGACTAGACACATATAGGATTGTGCGGTTGTTGGCATTTTGTAGTCATTGCATTTATTTAATAATGTACAGGTTAAGCATGGTCAGAGGAACCTCTTAAACACTCTGACCAACAGCCATATTTCCTGCCCCTCGCTCAGTCCCTAGAGATACAGCCAGCAACACCCCGGGATCAGAGCCAGCCCACTCATGAGGTGGAGTGAAGCAGCTGCATCAGGTAGCAGGAGTGCAAGAGGCAGTGCCCTGCCCACCACTACTGGCAGTACCCGAATGCCCCCCTCTCGCCGAGATTTAGGCCCCTGGGGCAAAAAGATGAGCGGCGAAGCTGTGGAACACCCTCCTCTCACCCATTTTTGGTGAGATGAGGGTATTCCAGCGGCAGAAGTGGGGTGGGGACGGCACATTCCCTTTTGGCCTTGGGTGGCAAAACATAAAAGGCTTTCCCTGCCTTAGACCCCAAACTCAGTTCTAAATCAGAGGGTTGGACTAGGACCAGGGAGACCAGGGTTCAAATCCCCACTCGGTCATGAAGCTCACTGTGTGACCTTGGGCCAGTCGCTGCCTCTCAGCCTAACCTACCTCACAGGGGTGTTGTGGGGATTAACTGAGGAGCAGAAGAACCATGTACGCCACCTTGAACTCCATGGAGAAAAAATGGGATATCAATGCAATAAATAAATCCTCTGTTTATCAAACTGCAGCTTGTTCTCCCCCCCCCCTTCCCAGTCACTTAGATTATATAACAATGTTGTTGAAACTTTTTTGGGGTGGGAGGAGAGAAAGGTACCTCCCTTTCAACTACTCATGAGCCATGGCGGGTAATTTACCTGTAATTTCCCCAACCAATGACGAACTTTGTATATGTGGATCCATTAACTCTCTGCCATCCCAACCTTCAATTTTGTAAACGCAGTATTACAACGCATATATAACATTATTATAAACAAATATATAACTCAGGAAATTTTAGTAGCATTCTCCCTCTTTCAACCCCGCCAAAGAGAAAAGTAATTTTAAAAGCCCAGCATCCCAGAAGTCTTCCCAAATAGTCAGCACCCTTAATATTTATGTAGCATTCCTGCAGATATAGTAAGGTGCTCTCTGCTTTGTTTTATAGGGAACATTGAGTTTAATGAGCTGTACTTTAGTGAAACACTGTCATCATTAAATATAAGACTCTTCCCCCTGAGTCAAAAATAAACAGGTCTTTTGCTGAAATCCCCGCTCCCCATCCCCTCTACCACCCCTAATATTAAAGATGACTGCAAATGTATTTCTAGGGAGCAAGGATTTTCTTTTACAGGAGCCAAGACTTAACAATGCTGTAGGGGGAACGAAAGAATCTATATGACAAATCTTGTAGTACAAGTTTTTGTGGTTAACCAGGAAACGTGCTATGAGTCAATCCTTTGGAAAGAGTTTAGTAATTAAAGACAAATGCTATGACATAATCATTTACACGCAGCAGAAAGATTTTTAGATTACATCTGCCCTGACCCCATTGCTCAGCAAGTGTTATCTGGGATTCTGGAGAGTCACCCGTTTATTTACATTCTAATTTGGCCCACATGTTTTATTATAAACAAGAGCTTGCATTTGCTCGAACGAACCTGCTCCGGAGTCCAGACCAATTCTTGTTAATGAGCTCAGCTGACCTAGATCTGTTCCAGTGGAGAAACCCATAAAACAACAGCTCAAGCATTAGGTTCTTTCCAATAACTCTCTCTCTCGTTCTCTCGTTCTCAAAGGTGAGGTCAGTCTGCATGCATCATTCCAGATAAACAAAGCAGGAAATTGAGCTCTTCTGTTTAATACAGCCAATTGCATCATCACCAGCCTCTTCTATTTCCAGTGGCCTCTGAGCAGCAACCTTATAACAGATGAGTATTTGCTCTGGGAGTAGCCCCCTGCCACACACCACAGGTCTGAAAAACAAAGCCTGCCCTTCTCAGGTTGGTCTGGGAACTGCGCATGACTTGGACCGTTCACAAGTCTGCAGTGCACGTGCATATCTGACATAAGCTGAAAGGAACAAGTCCCTGAAAGTCAAATGATCCCAAATATACAGGGATTCCCTGAAATGAATGAAAGAATAGAAAGCATTTTTTCCCCTATGGGTTCCTGAACGAGTTCCCTATGCACCTGAACCCATGAAGCTCGCCATGGAGCAAAATACCATACGGGAAAAGAAGATCATGTACAGCTACCATCTACCCAAATAGCTGTGAGGGAAGGTCCTAAGGCATTATATTCAGCAGTTAGCAGAAGAACAGAGACAGGTGGTTCCTGAGGAAGCACCAGCAAACATGGATGCTGTATCCAGAGCTGGCAGGAACTGACAGGGCTCTGAGGAGTGTGTGGCAGAGGCATGAGGGCCTGAGGCTCATCCAATGGAAGAGTTTAGTGATTTATGAGGTTTTGTGCCTCCTATGAGGCAGGATCCCTGGCCGGAGGAAGGGGAAAAGGTGGAGGAGGTGCAGGATGCCTGATACATTATTTTTCTGTCTGAGCCTGGTGAAGACCAAGATGGCACCCACACACATTCCATGTATGGAAGCTGTTTGGTTGGCAGCTGACTCATGCTTCAATGGGACTGTGAACCTGAGGCCAGCAGGCTTGCTGTGTTGGACACAGGGCAGTGGTCTGGCCTTCAGTGCTGCTTCCTGCCCCCAGCATCTGTTGCTTGAGAAAATCACATCTCTCTGCCTAATGGTAGAGCCACCTTTATTTCTCAGAACATAGTAGAACAGCACTATCTGGTTCTGGAGTCACAGCACTGTGCATTTATGGAAGAGCAAGCTAGTCAACACTAACCACTTCCCTG
The DNA here is from genome assembly GCF_964234715.1 of Podarcis melisellensis. Classification (NCBI taxonomy): domain Eukaryota; kingdom Metazoa; phylum Chordata; class Lepidosauria; order Squamata; family Lacertidae; genus Podarcis; species Podarcis melisellensis. The sequence continues at coordinate 29,032,411 of NC_138530.1, forward strand.
CTTGTTAAGAGTTCATCCCTCTCATTAGAAAGAGTTTTCTACCTTTTCTTTGGACCCTTCAAATATTTCATTCAACTCTGAGGTGGAGGAGCAGGCCTTTTCACTTACAAAGGTGAATCAATCCTGATAACAGTGGTTCAACACTGCTGGGACTAGTCAAATGACAGTGGCTGGTGGTGGCGGCAAGGAGGTGAACCTACCCAGGGAAGGTGGCCCACAGAGGACCTCTTCTTGAAGCTGCTGACATCCCCCCCCCCATCCACCCCCCAAAAAAAACATTGGAGCTGACACTGTTATGATAACACTACCCTCAGCTCAGGCTGGGCTGGGGACAATCTGTCTCCATCTTAAAACTAGCACTAAGTTTTACTAACACACACACTTTCTAGAAGCTTGTTTCATGAAAAAATCAGTGGAGTAGATATGACCTTAGTTGCCATATGTGTTAGAAAAAATGCAACTCTCATTTGTGTGTGTGTCAGTGGTGTGCGGTCATTGGACAAGGGGGACTAGGCCAGTCCCCTAAATGTTTCCTTCCCACCACTTTCCCAAAGCCTGCCTAGCTTTAGGATGGAGGCAGCAGAGCTCCAGCATCATGTCAGAAGCCCAGCTTAGAGAAGGAGGCGGGATGCTCATGGGCATGACATCACACACACCCCAAATCACCCTTGTAAGCTGATGCCTCTGGCCCTAAATGTTCCCCTACAAAAAATTTCACCGCATGCCACTGGTGTGTATCATGTACATGAGTACAGAATAATCTGTGCTCAATTGATGATGTAATTTACATCAATTAATTGGACACAGAACAATGCAACATGTTTAGAGGAAAGCTTGTGTCTCTTATTCAATGTTTGTTGAGCCCTTGTTATGTCACTGTTTATTCTCCTGAGTTTATATTGTACTTAGCACATTCTTGAAGAGGCCACTGTGTTGCATGAAGTCACATTTTGGATTCAGCTTGGATCAGAAGTGCTAACAGAAAAGCAAGGAGCTTTTGGTGAATAGTTCCTTTGCTTCTTCTCTGAGAAGCTATTTTACCCATCCTGTGACATTTATCTCAGTGTCAAAGCTTTCTGGCAATGCAATCTTATGCATGTGTATTCAGAACTAAGTATTACTATATTTAGTGCATAGGATCACAAACATGGATCCTGCTTTACAAAGTGAGGACCTTCAGTTGAAGGACTGTCCAGCCCAAGTCTGGTTTAAAGAATTGGGATTTTGGGGGCGTGGGGGGGAGACAACTTATGGATTCTACCAAAATTGACATAGGGGCTATTTGTGTAGTCTAGGCCTTGACGTTTGCTCATTTTATTGAGCTTGACATAAAATATCCACAACTGCACTTCTTGCCAGCTTTTGTTTTCCCTTTTGTACAAAATTAAGGACACAAAAATTCTGCCAGCAGATTTTGTGATCAGCGAAGTATTTGCACAGCTTCAGTTTATTTTCTAAACAAAGGAGGTGTGGCTAATGGGATCCAAAGAACCCATTACATCCTCTGAACTTCTGCTCCTCTGTCTACTCAGATGAAGTCATCTCAATTGTCTTTCCTTTCCCCAAAGTCCCACAGCACCAAAAGACACACATCCATTAACTGTACACAGAGAACACGTTCTCTGAATTCATACTTTTACCCAGGATTCATTGTCTCTCACAGATGCAAATAAATAACGATATGATCACTCAGGAATTGTTTCCTGGGATATGGATGAAGTAGAAGCATGAAGTGTGTCCTTTTGGCAAGGAGAAACCATGAGCTTTCTCTCACAGTTGAACAATATTGTGCTTATAATATTGGGGCACAAACAAATCTCAGGGGAAACGTTCTGTATTTTGGAGCGAGTATGGATAGCAAAATACATCAGAGAGTTTAGAGATTAGAATCACAAAATTAAAATAGTGGAGTATAAAAGCATGAAATAGGCCAAAGAACAGGTCAAATATAAGGCCAAATGTGGACCCTGAGCAACCATAGGATTGAAGTCAGCAGCTGTGATGATAGAGCAGAAAAGAACATAAATGTGACACAGGATCCCAGTAGAGAAAATATAGAAAGGGAGGGAGTAGTTAGCTTGTTAGGTTGTTGGATGGCTAGTTAGATAGTTACATCGCTAAGGAGCTGTAGCTCAGTGGCAGAACATCAGCATGGTAGGCAAAAGATCCTAAATTCAATCCCTGGCATCTCCAGGTAAGGCTAGGAAGGATTCCTTGCCTGAAATTCCAGAGATCTGCTACTGGTCAGTCTGGAAAATACAGAGCTACTACTCACATTACCTGGACTACAACTCCCATCATCGTTGACCTTTGGCTAGTAGGCTGATGTCACCTGACCTCTCTCTGGCTGAGTCACTCCTACGTACTGAGATGGGGATTGGAGACGTAAGGCAGTGATGAGGTCAGTGTGGCGCAAACATGCTGGCGGAACAAGCCTGCCACTCCTGCTGGCACATTTCTATATGCTGACCTCACCATGGCCTTCCCCCTGCCCCTCTCTGTCCCGGTAAACAGCAGCAACTAAAGAATTTAAGAAGAGTTTGCTGGATCAGGCCAATGGCCCACCTAGTTCTCACAGTGGCCCACCAGATACCTGAGGGAAACCTGCAAGCACAGACCCTTCAATTGTCCCTATTTTCCAGGGACGTTCCTGATTTAGAGAAGCCGTCCCAGTTTCTGATTTGATCCCGGAATATCCTGCTTTTCCTTTGGATGTCCCTATTTTCATTGGAGGGTAAGGAGTTATCCGACCCCCAAGCTGTCTGAAGGCAATCCTCTATGGGGAAACTTTTTTAATGTTTCATTTTTATTATTATTTTTTATATATTGGAAGCTGCCCAGAGTGCTGGGGCAACCCCAAAAGATGTGTGGGGTATAAACAAGTAAAGTTATCATTATGGAATGGGACGTCCCTATTTTCATTGGGGAAATGTTGGAGGGTATGCAAGCAGGACCCAAGCACAAGCTCTCTCACTTCCTGTGGCTTCCAGGAACTGGTATTCAGAGGAAGTCCTGATTCAGACTGTGGAGACAAAGCATAGCCATTGATAACCTTCTCCTCCATGAATTTATCTAGTCCTCTTTCGAAGTCATCTAAATTGTTGGCCATCACTGCCTCCTCTGGGAGCAAGCTTCAGAGTTTAACTATGCACTGCATGAAGAACCTTTTATCTGCTCTGAACCTTCCATCACTCAGTTTCATAGGATTTTCATGATTTCTAGGGTCATGAGAGAGGGAGAAAAACTTTACTCCATTCCCTTTCTCCATGCCATGCATAATTCTATAAACTTATACCCTGTTGGCTCTTACTCACCTTTTCTCTGAACTAAAAAGTCCCAAATGCCAAAGCCTTTCCTCATGTGAGAGATTAGGTGGGTGGGGCAGCTCCATCATGCCATCCGCTCCCAATAAAAACCATAAAAAACAGGATAATAAAAACAGAGATACATCACGAAAACCAGTAAAAGAAAGATAAAACAGATTTTCATCACTAATAAACGTTTTGGGAACTTCCCATAAGAAACTGAACGGCTTCATAAAGCAACACAAACTGCCTATAATGGAAGCAAGGGGCATGGAAGCAAAATTACATTACTTGCATGAAACACGTACCAGGTGCCTTGTTTTGTGTTTTTCAGAAAAGGTGGCTGTGTTCTTTAAAAACGTTTGCCAGGTTTTAAACATTTGAAGGTCATGAGCAGAATAATTCATGACGTCGTGTTAACGGCTGTCTCCTTTTAAATAAATATAAGTGTCGGTAAGCAATTGTATACCGTGCTCTTGTGAGATGTAAAAACCAGCCATGGGCACATTTCTTAAAAATTAAAGGGCTTTCAGAATGGAGGATAAAAAGAAAGGATTCAAAATGTAGACTAATGTAAAAGGCCTATAAACAAAGCCTTCATTGCAAAGCACAATTATCCTTCTCTACGTGAGGAGGGCAAGGCATCAAAGCAGAGAAACTCTGATTTTATGGCAGCCAGTGGACTGGACTGGCATCCGTGTGGTTAAGTCTGTTGAGGACAAGCACCCTTGCATGCCCCTAGGCAGTAGAGGACAGGGTTGGGATGAACAGATAGTCTAGGAAAAAACACCTTGTGGTTTTCCACTAAACATCTAAACTTCTCCCCTTTGTCCTGTTCTCTCTCTCGCTGCCTCATGAAACCTCCTCTCACCATGTAGACTTAGAACCCAAAGCCATGCTTCTGAATGTGAAGTAACAACAAGTAAAGGTAAAGGTAAAGGACTCCTGACAGTTAAGTCCAGTCACAAACGTCTCTGGGGTTGCGGCGCTCATCTCGCTTTACTGGCTGAGGGAGCCAACGTTTGTCTGCAGACAGTTTTTCCGGGTCATGTGGCCAGTGATTCAAACCGCCGACCTTCCGATCGGCAAGCCCTAGGCTCAGTGGTTTAGACTCCAGCGCCACCCGCGTCCCATAACTGCAAATATGCAACCTTTTTTTCTTTACCAAGGGTATTTTATCTTACATTTTAAAGCCCTGATAGTGAAGTGTGAATGAGATAAGACAATGAGAGGTAGGTTAGCTCCAGTTTCCAAGATTTTTTTTTAACTCTGCTAAATAAAGCTAATGGGACCTCCTGATGCCGCTGTGCTACCGCTGCCACGCAATTTCTGTTCTCACCCTGAAGCAAAGTTCTTAACCCGAGGCACTATTTCTGGGTTAGTGGAGTCTGTAACCTGAAGCGTATGTAACCTGAAGCGTATGTAACCCGAGGTACCACTGTATTTGCTTACAGGCACAGTATATTAAATTATTTTTAATATTATTTTAATGCTGGAATCCACCCTGAGCCCTTAGGGTGAAGGGCGGGTAATAAATTAACAACAACAAAGAATAATAATAATGACTGGGATTTAGTATGACTTTGTTTTTTGAAAGCTTTTGTTCTGTTTTCACCTGATTAAGGAATATAAGAGACATCCCAGTCAATGCCCTCAATTTCACTTTGGATGGGTTGTGTGGTATTTCCTATTTTCTTCTCTTTTGCTGCACTTAATGACATAAGAACATGACAGCAGCCTGCTGGATCAGGCCAATAGCCCAGCTTAGTCCAACATCCTGTTCTCACAATGGCCAGCCAGATGTCTTGTGGGAAACCAGCAAGCAGGGCCTCTATCCCACCATACCGGCAGCCCTGGCTTCTAACCATCTCAATATCTAGCACCAAGCACCTCTGCCTCTATAGATTTGGATAGGGTTTTTAAAAAAAAAAATTGGTTGGCTTATGGGTTACATATACAGTGGTACCTCAGGTTACATACGCTTCAGGTTACAGAACTTTGCTTCAGGATGAGAACAGAAATCGTGCTCCGGTGGCGCAGCAGCAGCAGGAGGCCCCATTAGCTAAAGTGGTCTTCAGGTTAAGAACAGTTTCAGGTTAAGAACGGGCCTCCGGAATGAATTAAGTACTTAACCCGAGGTACCACTGTAATCCGGACGCAGGTGGCGCTGTGGGTTAAAGCCTCAGCGCCTAGGACTTGCCGATCGAAAGGTTGGCGGTTCGAATCCCTGCGGCGGGGTGCGCTCCCGCTGCTCGGTCCCAGCGCCTGCCAACCTAGCAGTTCGAAAGCACCTCCGGGTGCAAGTAGATAAATAGGGACCACTTACCAGCGGGAAGGTAAACGGTGTTTCCGTGTGCAGCTCTGGCTCGCCAGAGCAGCGATGTCACGCTGGCCACGTGACCCAGAAGTGTCTTCGGACAGCGCTGGCCCCCGGCCTCTTAAGTGAGATGAGCACACAACCCCAGAGTCTGGCAAGACTGGCCCGTACGGGCAGGGGTACCTTTACCTTTACCTTTTACCACTGTAATCCAATGGGGGGGGGGGGAAATGTGACTCAAAATAAAAGAGGGGGTTGTATAAATTAAATATGCATTGGTGTATTCATAGGCAAAACTGCACCACCCCGTTGAAGTTCAATACACATAAATTATACTCAGTGCTCCCATCATACAGAAATTACTGACTCAGCCCTTACTGAAACCACACACATAAAAAGACTCAGCATGATGCTATTACACCTTATCTCTTCACATATACTGCTGCTCTTTAACGTGTTAAAATGAAAATATTGGGAGGCTGACAAATGCAAATAATGGTTTGAATGTTGACTTTTCTTACTGAGATATTTTCACACACTACTTCTTCTCCCCCCCCCCCTTCCTTTCTCTCTCTCCCATCCGCTCAAAATCAGACCCATTTGACTTTGGATGCTGCTGCCAGCAATGTCCCTGCCAATATGCTGTAGAAAGGACCTGCCATGCCAGAATGGGCTCCAGCTGGCCACCTTCACATTTGTAATGCTTCCACATATACATACAAATGTGAACGATAATAAATAGTACCTGAAAGGCTGCTTAGCCTTCACTAACTTTGTGCCACTGGGCTAGATGTTTGAAGGTGACACCTTTCTCATATGGAAATATGGAATCAACAGCACAGTGTCCCAATTACTTGGGACCTTTGGTATTGTTCATCTTTCTGTTTGTTTGACTGCTTAAAAATGCAGCCTTTTCTTAGTCCTTTTATCTATGTTTACAGGCCCTGAGCTGTTACATAAGGACCTGATAATATTCTTGCTGGTGGTTGCCAGGATAGCCATTTCCAAGGGCTGGAAAACACCCTCAGAATTCTTGCTGGTACCTCTGTTTATGGACAACAGCTTCATCTGAAAAGTCAAGGCATAGCATTAACTCAACAAAGGGTTTATTCAAAAGCGGAGCCTTTGAGATAGTATGGTTCCCCTTTATCTCATCTGCAAACTTGAATTTAGAGGGTATTAGACCACCCAGCTCACACGTTTCCATTTGGAAAGACTCTTTGATCCAGTCAAATGTCATTTATTTTCTTAGTAATCGTTGGTTGAAATAATGCTGTTGCACTTACCTGACCTCAGCTGTAGGCATCACCTTTATGTCTTGATCGTGCTGTGAAACAAATCCGCAGTTTTTATGTTTATCGTTGTTTGTTTCTGTTATGGTTAAAATAAAATAAAAATTTAAGTACAAGAATGAAGGTCTGTCCAGAGAAACACACCCTGCCTGTTAAAATACATTTCATTTTATTAGTCCATTTGCTGTTTTTAAATTGCACAATTGTTTTTAATTGTTGTGATTTCACTGCCTTGATCATCTCAGTCATGGCATGTAAAAGGCAGTATGGAAATACTTGAGAATAAAAGGGAACAAGAAATAAATATTCTTTAGTGCAATCTTATACATGCCCATTTGCCAATAAGGCACCCTGAGGTCAGTGGAACTCATCCCTCAAGTAAGTCTGTATATGGTTACATGTCAACCCCAGTCTCCACAGCAGTGCAAGATTCCAGAAAGTTCCAGGCACTTACCCAGGTTCTGTGTTTCCTTTTCGAAAAATGAGGCACAGCAGAGACTATGGTGTCTTTATGACATACGGTTTATTTGCACATACTGTATATACAACCTAAGCCTACAATGGAGGTGTACACAGCTTTCACATCCCAAGAGGTTGTGGCTTCTCCCATAGGTGCAGCAACATTGTTGCTCTCTTACTGTCTCTCTCTCTCTAGCCTACTGCTTCCTAGCTCCATTACATAACTCCCATAATCCCTTACAACTCCCTCCTAAAGTTGTCTTTTAAACTAAACTCTCAGTTGAAGGAGGTAGGAAACCCACTCATTTCAAATGAGTGGGTTTCCTACCCACTCATTTGAAATTAGGCGTTGCCTAAATAACTCATCCCCAGGCTGACACCTCAAAAGGAAATTAATTAGTTTCTAACAGATGTTGATTTCAAGGGATTAGCAAGGTGCCTAGTACACAATTTAGGGAGCTTTCCTAGCTTAACTAGCCTTTCACTCATGCCACTTCTAGAGGATTAAAAGCATCTAACACGCATCTTAGCGCACATGGGTCTTGACTGCATTCTAACACATTATTCTAACACGTGGGGGTCTGATACGCAGCTTTAACACTGAAGCCATAATTAAATTCTAGCACCTACAAACCTATAACAATCTTATTCAATTACTTATCTACCACCTAATGTCAAAACTGGCTTCAGTATTTAATAATGTGGCTTAATCGTGGATATTAATGCTTGTGTAATCATGTTTGTAAGATACACAATGAAACAATCACATTAAAACAACACAGTAATTAGAACAGGACACCCATGTCAAGAGATCACAGGAATGCTGGGAGAAACAGGTGTGTACTCAAAAGCCAGTGTGAAGGACTTGCAGGACGCTGAGTCTGAGTAGTTGGAGTCTGACTCAGGAGCGTGGGCCAGTGATTTGTGGGGAAGTGTACCAGCCAGGAGGCGAGAGTCAGAGGCAGGGGAGGCTTGCAACCCACTGTGTCTCCATCCTCCATCTCTTTGAAAAGAGCTGAGCTAAGCAGATTTCCACACAGGTGTAGTCTTTGGCTGCATGTGCACAGCCTGTTGGGGGAAGGAACACAGACTTGTGGATGGGATGTGATTCCCCTGTGGCTGCAACTGCTCTATAGATCACAGACCTGGGAGTAGCTGCCTAGACACTAGATTGGCGTGTGCAGGTCTCCAGAGCTGTGGAAATGACTGTCAAGAGTTAACTATCTGTTGTGTGCATTCCTTTGGGTGGGGAGCAGCCTTGACACAAATCAATTCCATGGTAGCCTTCCTGTCTGTGCCCTGCTGGCAGGAGATGGTGGGGCAAATTTTTCTTTGCCTTTTCATGAATTTTTCCTATTTGCCTCCCTTTCACACCAATGGGGGTGGGGGTAGGAAGAAAGATGGTAAATTGCCTTAGAATCAAATTTGATGAATAAATAAACCCAAGCTCCTTTAAGTTCCCAAGGATGAAATGATTCAGTGGTGAGTGGCAAATCTTGCTTGACTTTGGATAAATCTGTTTCAGCTAATCATTTGCTTCCTTTTCAGAATGTCCCCTTGTAATTTATATCACTGTAACCATATAGAATGAGTGTTCTCAACTCGGAAAAATGTTAGAGGTACAATTCTGATTGAGCCTTTGGCAATCATTTAATTACGCTGATGTTCTGCAGATGTTTGCAACCCACATGGCAAGCAGATTGATCTGGCCGTATCGTATTTGAACTGAAGGAGTTGTGTACAATATTTAAAGGAAGCAAACCTTATCCACCTCTCGCACACATTCGCACACAAACTAGGGTCAGGCAGGAACCACTGTAGCCTAGAAGTGGAGGGCTTCAGCCTGGGGAACAAGGGCTCCATCTAAAGCATTCGCCTTCAACTGGTGGGATGGGATCCAGACCTGTTTGTCAGAACAAACGTCCCTCCCTCCTCTCTATGCCTTCTGCTCTCAAATTCTGGGTGTATCCCCAGTCAGTTCATTTTTGTTTCTTTGGAGAGTGGGCAAAGGCTATTCATTTTTTTTAGGACAGCTGAGGCCACAGACCCACTCAGCAGCTTAGAAACATAAGAATCCTCCACAAATCACCCTGATTCATCCCTTTTGCCAGGGATGATCTCTCTTTTCTCTCTTGCAACTGCCACTTCTAGCCTCTCCTCACTTCCATAAATGCCTACGAACAACTGAGTCCAATCCAACCTCACACAGATACAGCTTCATGAAGGCTGTGAATTAGCAACAATGGAACCATCTTCCCTCTCTGTTTTCAGGCTGGTGCTTGCCTGAGAATGAAGGCACCAGACATTATCCTCAGTGTGAGACCATGTGGACACCCTTCCCGCCCAGCCTCCCAACCCATCAAGCCAACCATCTTCCCAAACAAACTGCTGATTTGGATGAGACTCTCATCCAAGGTGAGATTCTCAGGATCCTGAATTCTGCCCTTAGTAGCACATTCCACACTTGAGTCACAGAGAAGACAGAAACCTAACTCTACTATGTTCCTTTTGCTATAAGCTGCTGGGTACAATATATCTTATACCACAGTGTACAATATACTGTGGTGATTCTAGGACAACTCAAGTGCTGGGTTGCGTATACACTACACCTTTAAATAACATTTGAAGCACATATCCCCCCTCAAAGAATGCTGGGCACTGTAGTTTGTTATGGGTTGCTAGGAAGTGTAATTCTGTGGAGGGCAAACTACATCACCCATAATTCTTTGAGGGAAAGAATGTGCTTCGGATGTGCTTTCAAGTGTGCATACAGTCTTCGTCTCTGCTACCTATAATCTTTCTTTCTAAGATTAAAAGAAGCAGGAACGAAGAAACATATCCTTTTTGAGCAGGGGAGAGCATCATTTATGTGTCTTTTTAATCCCCCCCCCCTTCAGCTGAAGTTCCCCAGGGTGGAGAATACATGCACATACACAATGAGGGGTGAAGAACCTGTGGCCCTCCAGGTGTTGCTGAACTACAACTCCCATCAGTCCCAGCCACCATGGCCAATGGTCAAGGCTGAAGGAAGCTGTAGTTTAACAACATCTGGAGGGTCAAAGGTTCCCCACCCCTGTGCTAAAAGCACAAATTAACAATAGAAAACTAAACAGAAGACACACACACACAATGTTTTCTAAAAATCACCACAACCTCTGAACCAAAAGGCAGTGGCAACAAGGCAAAAGCTTCTCCACCTCCACTGTATGTTTCCCTCCCTCACCTTCCATTGCTGAGGAAAAGAGAACAGTGTGGAGGTATAACACACCTCAGAGGGAAGCTAATTCAATGGACACAAAACAACGGCAGAGATGTTTATGTGTCACTCAAACAACATGTTTCTGTTTAAAGGGGGGGGGAATCTCCATCTGAATTGAAATTTGGTGGGACTTTTCCTGAACTTGCCACATTGGACTGTAATTTCCCAGTCCTATAAAATACTGTTTGGCTTTTCCAAGAGGTTTGGTGTGTGTTTTAGTGACATTTGTAAAAAAATAATAATCTGGTGACCAAGTGAACCAGCAGGCACAATAACCTAATGTATCCTGTGAATTAGTTCCTAATAGAACACTGGTTTGTGAATCACTCTTTTCTGGCAAAACACTGGGGGGGGGATGTGGGCCTTTTATTCCCCCCCCTTTTTGCCCCCTTTCCAGATTCTACCAAGGACAGCACCTCTGATTAACCTATGCTCACCTGTCCCAGAAATTTTTGAAAGACACATATTTAAAATCTTAAGTAATTCAGAGGATTATGCATTAAATATATTACTTTTGACTAACAATGGACCATGGATCTGTCAGGACTAAGCAGCACATTAAATGGAGTGCCCTTAAAGAAATATAATATCTCTTTCCTGTCTCAGAATATCTGCTCTCAGATCCACATATGTTTTATATTTCTTAGGCATCTGGTCACCACCTGATATATAACTGCAATTGCCAATTCTATCCAATTTGTATTTAATGTTATGATGCAAAAGTTTCCAAAATCATCTGGCCGAATTAAAGTCTATTTTCCCACCTCACCTCAAATGTTTTTGGATTTCTCGTTGGTAGTGCAATCTTATCAGAGTAACTAACAAAAACATTTTCCTGGAAATCACACTCAGTGTTCAAGTAATATTGCCTGTCCCCTAGCGGCAGCAGGGATTAATTGCTTTACTGATCTGTGACATTTTTTTGCCATTACACCTACAAATCTGAAAATAATTATTAGTGCAGAAGATTAGTTCAATTTATGTGCTTGGGGTTGCAGTCATGTCCGTATGAGTAAGCTCCACTGAACTTAATGGGACTTACTTTTGAGTAGGCTTGCACTGTGAGTCTTTCCCACTGAAACTATTAAGTTAAAAATGCTTAGCTTTGCCTGGATGGTGTCCAGTATTAATTCCTAGGGTTTGGTGACTGATAAAAGATTCCAGAGAAGCAGGCTATCTATAGACAATGACTTCCAAATTGAAATTCCAAAGCTATTACCAAAAGCACTAGGTTTGATCTGAATTCCTATGTAGGCGCATATGGCAGCTTCAAATCAAGAAAGTCTCTGGAGCTCTGGAGATTATTCCTAGAAACCAAAGTTTGTTCTTTTTCTAATCTTTATTTTTACATTTTCAAAAATATTACAGAAGAACAAGTATAAAAAAATGTGCAATGCAAATTCCATTCTCCCTCCCAAAGAGTTCCATGTGTACATGTATAGTTCAAAGTTTGAAGGTAATGAAGACTTTGCATTAGTTTCCAGTTATGGGCATTTGTTGATTAGCCACACAATTCAGAAGTCAATATAGACTTGAAATGAGTTCCGTACAGAAGATCTTTTTCAGTAGTTGAGTGAGCATCACCTGAAGTCTTCAGTAAATAGAATGTAACACAGTAGCCCTACCTGGGCATTTACAAAGGCAAGGATAACTGATTCCGGGTCTACATCCCTGAATCCCATTGTCCTTGGTTTTATTATGTATTTTCTGTTCTCATTTTGTATTATTATAATTTTTGTGAACCGCCCTGTGATCTTCATATGAAGGGTGGTGTACAAATTCAACAAACAATAATAATACATCCAAAAAGATTCAGCCACCACATATTAACCACAAATTGGGAAAGCCACCAGGAGAAGTCTCAGAGCAGATCTACAAGTTGTTTTCCAAAACTAGAACTAGTCTTTTGGGGAGATTTGGAACACTGATCCATCTGTAACATTCAGGAGTACAGGGTGGATAGTATTTGCCAGAGGACTACAATTATGAGTCAGACTTAGCACTTCAAACTGCTGGGAATTACTGATGGTCGCCAAGTCCAAGCCCCAGACCTCCAATGATCTGGGACCTAGATATTTTGACTTAATTTCCCCCAAAGAACTGCAATTGTGCCAATATTCTCTTTCCTAGAATAACCTCAACCAATCCCAATCCATCAGGTTATTCCTATGGTCTTCTGCTCTGTTCCTTCACTGATGCTGAGTGTACTCCCTGGTATCCTAATGGATGAACCCACACTACTGGATTGGAAAATCAAAAGAACATTTATTTATTTCGGTCCATGTTTCTCTTTTGAATTGTGAAATGGACACTCTCTTTTTCTGGTAATGGTGTCACAGTTCCATAATGTAAACAAAATGTCTTCTTGAGTTTCTTTGATCAGTATACGTACTCAATGAAGTTGAGACAAGGCTAAAAGCATGAGATCATTTGCTGCCCTTAAAGAAAAGCTTGCTTTTCAAAGGAAAACTGTGCTGAAACACCAGAGACATGTACTATAAAAGCTAACATAGCCTGGGTCATCTTTGCCTCATCTAGAGCCAAAAAATAAAAGGAAATGAGAGCCTGTGCTTTATTTCTATGTGTATGCTGCATGCTGGTGTGATTTTGTGGTTGCTGCTTTTATCTGTAAGTTTTTTGTTGTTTGGGGTACATTTTACTTTCATTTTTAATACAAAATACTAGTTTATTTAGCTAAAGTTTATGTGGTTTATTGAGTTATAGTTTATTTCCCACCAAGGAAGACTTACAAAAGATAAAATGCAAAACACAACATATCACAGACATACCCATTTAAAACAATGCGATGTGCAAAAGGTCCACAACAGCCACTTTAAAACAAATATATCCTCCTCTGACTCAACACAAGAATGAACACTAAAAATTGTCACTAAAAGCTGGACTATTATTGCTGTCCAAATGGGGAAATGAGTACATTTTCAACTGGTGCAGGAAAGATGGCAATGTTGGTATCTGGTGAGTCTCCAAAGAGAAAGGCCTAGCGCATGGTATGGCGTGTGACTTGCATGCAGGAGATCCCAGGTTCAATCCTGGCATCCCCAGGTAAGGAGATATGCCTGAAGAGACACTGCCAGACAGTGTGGACAATACTGAGCTAGGTTGACCAAACTCAGTATAAAGCAGGTTCCTATATTCCTGAAGGACTGTTCCATAAGTGTGGAACAAGAGAAATGGCGGGTTCTCTTGTTGTCACCCTCTGGCACACATATTGTGCCACACAGAGAAGGACCTTAGCGTCTGGGTATGGGGAAAAGTGGTCTTAGATGTATTGGGACCCTGAGTCAATTGTGAGTCTGTTGTATAGAGGATTTCATACTTAGCAGAACTGTTATACAACTTTAGATGAACAGTCCAGTTTTCCATTATGTTAGCAACCCCCCCCCCCCATTATTAACCTTTTTTTTGGCACTTTCTGGTGATTTACTTCAACCACATAGTCAGGAATGGTTGAGCAAATATTTTATTGGCTGTGCTTCAAAGCTCACTTCCTTATGCTTAGTTAATATGAATTATAGCAGCAGTTATGATACCTATATAATGCTTGCCTATGCATCTCACCTGGAGACCGGAAAGGTTCAACAGTGTTACAGTGTCTAAAGAAAAGACATGCTTACGTGTGCCACGCATCAGGGGGGGGGGATGCCAGAAATGAGAGAGGAAGGCAACCCATGGCTTTCTTATCTCCGAATCAATGCAAGATTTAAAAGTGTTAGGGACTGTTGGGTCTGTGTACAGTTCTTGGAGAAGTGCCTTCAGGCCTCAAACTGATGCCATCTAACCAGCCTGGCAAATGGATCTTCCTGAACAGGAAATAATATACAGTAATAGGGCTTTCTGTTCTAGTCAAACATTGCTTCAGCAGCATGGTCTTTCTGAGCTCTGGTGCATTCTTGGTGCATTTTCTACTATTCTTTGGTCCTAATTTCTGGTTTGCACAATGGCAACCTATTGGCTGGTGTGTTGTTGTTGTTGTTGTTGTTTTAATGCATCTACAAGAAACAATGGCTCTGTAGCAAGCATACAGCAGCTCCTTAATCTCTCCCAACATTGTTCTTCAGTGAAAGACCTCTTTGTCCTTTTCTGTTCTTAGAAAAGATCTTTGTGCTATGATTTAGAAAAAGAGAGAGAGAAAGATTGTGGAATGAAGGGTAATTTCATGGGTGATTTAGGAGAGATGGAGGATAAGAAGGAAAAGACACACCAGGTTTTCTTTCATTGCTTTGCCACCAAAGAAAACATGAAGCACTTTATTACCTATTAATTTTTAGATTAAGTCTAATGCATAAATGATCTAACCTTTCCTTTTCTGTTTACGATCCACCTGAGCAAGCAGAACTTTTCTGCAAGGTCTGCATTCTACACTAGCTGCAGGCTCTGGGTCATCTTCCAAGGCAGCCCCACATACAGTGCATTAGAGTAGACAGTTCACCAGAGCATGGTCCAGAAGGGTCCAGAAGTCTTTTCACTTGGTGCTAAATCATACCACAACATGAACCATATGTGAACGATAGGACTTTTCCACTGGGTCAGCGGTGGGCAACCTCCAGCCCATGAGCCAAATGTGGCACTCCAGCCCTCTCTATCTCTTCCAAGGCCACAGTCACTCTCTCAGGCCTTGGCCCTCACTTGGCCATGTTCTGTACCCTCCTCAAGTGCTATTGCCTGTTGGGATTGTGTCCTTAAACTGGGATAATGCATCATTCTGCTTGCCAGGATGGAAACATATGTATGCACATAGAAACTTCAGGCCTACCTATCGCCCTGCCCATATTTTCCTCCAGACCTGCCCATGCATCCTCCAGGAGGTTGTCTGGGAAGGAATTGTTGTTGTTGTTTCAATTTATGCCCCACCCTTCCTCTCCAAGGACGGCCATGCAGCAAGCACATCATCATGAAAACAAGTCATTAAAAGCATTCTAAAAACAGTTAAGAACATTCTTAAAACAGCTAAAGACATCTCAACCAGTGCCCTGAGGGTTGCCAGGAACAGTGTCCTTTAGCCATCAGCCTGGATGAACAGGAATCTTTTTGAATTCCTCCTGAAAGTCAATAATGAGGGAGACAGATGCACCTCATGAGGGAGGGCATTACACACAGGAACCACCACTGAAAACCCCTATCACGGGTCGGTGCCGGTCTAAGAGTCAAAGATGAATCATACTGGGGAAGACACACTTTTAGGTCCTTGGGCCCAAGTCATTTAGTGTTTTATGTGCTAGTACTATCACCTTGAATTGGGCCCAGTAGAGGGCAGTTCAATGCTTTCTGGACTGTTGGCACGTGGTCCTATCAGGCTGCACCGGCCAGCCTCACAGCCATATCCTATACTAGCTGCAGCCTCTGGGCCATCTTCACATACAGTGCATTGCAATAATCTAGGCAGGAGGTCACCAGAGCAAGGACTATTGAGGCCAAGCTAGTCTGGTCCAGAAATGGCTGTAGCTGGAGAATCAGCCTGAGCTAGGCAGAAGCACTCCTAGCCACAGAAGCCAATTTAGACTGTAGTGACAAGGTGGAATTGAGGAATGTGGCCTCCTAGACTAGGAAAGGTAAAACCAGCAGTGAATTTGTCTATCTTTTTACCTTCAGATCCTTATATACAGTGTTGCCTTTCAGTTCAGTAACAGAATAATTCCCGTAGGAGCCTTCTCTGAAACATTAACATTCTCCAAGAAGTTCCCGGAACACCGTATTACTATAACTTGACACCGAGTTAGGAGCTGCCCAATAAATGTTTGCAAGGCTGCAATAAACTCTGTTCCTAATAGTGTGTTTCATGCTGGGCTAGCAAAGTGCTGAGGAAATAACCAAGCGGAAACTCTATATTCAGTACTTAAATGTGGCACCAGCAAAACTTCCAGCTACAGGCCTTCTTTGTGAATTCAGACCAGCTACTTATTCTTTCTGACTCTGGATGTGGTGTTCGGAGTCTGTCTGACTGCCAGCGCTCAGACTCACAGTGAGCTTTGAACTAGAGACTGGAAGGTTATTTCCACCACCCAGGCCTGGTCAAAGGAGGGGACCATGTGGGAGACTAGCCAAAGAAGCCTCTTCACACCAATAGACCACAACAGCTCAGATGAACCTTACAGAAGCTGGGCCAGACTTGCTTTCTGCTTTCAGCAATTCTGTGAACCCGATACAGAGGACCTTCTGCCTTCACAGGAGCTATGTCTAATGTAAGATGGAAGGCTGATTTACTCTAGTTCAGGTGTCTCAGCAGAGCAGGCCTCGGGATATTAAAATCTTTAAGGAATTCAACCAACCTTTGTGTGGTCATTCAGCCCATTCTAGTGGCTCATGGCTAAGATATCACTGCATTTCACTGGTGTGAGACATTCTAGATGCAGAACTTGGCCTTTGCTTGGAGAAGCTGGTAAAGGCTGCTGGCCATTATGGCTATGCTCTGAATGCTCGCTGTTTAGAAGTGTATTCACACCTACGCCTCCAAGGCACAAAAAACAGATTTCTGCAATACAACTTCAGAATAAATGTTAGAAGCTAGAAACAATGAACAACAGAGATAATTGTCAAATTAATCCACTATGGTGGCAATTATCTGCCAAATCTAAAATAGATTTTGCACAGATCCTTTGGTTGCTAGAGCAAGGGAGACTCTATGCACCACATAAGAGCCTGTGCCAGACAGTAGAGAGATTATCTTTTCTGAAACCAGTTCTTCTTATTTCTTCCTTCTTTCATTCTTAATATTCCGTATTGCTTTTTTGGGGGGAGGGTGCATGTCTGCTCTGCCATGGTATATGAGACTGGCTGGCTGGCTGGCTGGCATCTCTTCCTTTAAATAGAAGGCAGTAAATCCAGATGACTTCACGCTGACTGCACAAACAAATGCCCACATGTCCATTTCTCTTTATATCCCCTTGTTCAACTATTTGTGAGAGTTTGGGCCTGGGAAAATGTTACAAATGCCCCCCGAAAGACAAAAGGATTGTGGACAGAGTTAAGCAGCCTAAAACTTGAATCAGTCTGGAAGAAGAAGAAAGGCCAAATACCACTTTTGAGTCATTCATGTGAGTTTAATAAGTTGCTCCCTATGCATGGTTTCCTAACAGCTATGACACCTCACGCCCTTAGTCAGGCATTCTGCTTCTGTATAAACCCTACACATCACCACGCCAACATCCTCCTGTGTGAAGCAGGGAGCTTTCTGTCTCCCTGGGGGTTCATAATTAAAACACAATTATCAGAGTGTTTTAACCTCTCTTCCAGTGGACTTCTGGGAATTGCAGCTCTGTGAGAGGAATAGGGGTCTCCTGACAACTCTCAGCACCCTTAACAAACAACACAACTCCCATAATTCTTTGGGGAAAGTCATGGCTGTGTAAAGTGGCACCATAGTGCTTTTGATGTATGGTGTGAATGTGGCCACCGCCGGCCTTCATAAGTTGGTGGTGATATGGAGGGTGAAGCATTGGACACTTATTATCCTTGCTCACACACAGGGCAGATATTTTTGAGTCATTCATGCGAGTTTAAGAAGTTGCTCCCTATGCATGGTTTCCTAACAGCTATGACACCCCACGCCCCTAGTCAGGCAGTCTGCTTCTGTGTAAACCCTGCCCATGAACAGGCCAGGTGGAGATGAGCAGAATGTCCATATAGAGCGATGGCCTTTGACCTACTGCAGTAGTTGGAGAGTGTTTGTAGTTCACCAGCAAAAGCAACATATGCCTGTCCCCTCCTGCTTCCCTGCTTGTTCTCATCAACCAGCTTTAGGTTAGCTCCATAGCATCGATCTGGCTGCAAAGCTATAGCAACAGCAGTTGCATATCCAGAAACATGCAGTGTAGACAAAAACTCTAGGCTACAGTGGTAACTCAGGTTACATACACTTCAGGTTACATACGCTTCAGGTTACAGACTCCGCTAACCCAGAAATAGTACCTCAGGTTAAGAACTTTGCTTCAGGATGAGAACAGAAATCATGCTCTGGCGGCGCAGCAGTAGCAGGAGGCCCCATTAGCTAAAGTGGTGCTTCAGGTTAAGAACAGTTTCAGGTTAAGAACGGACCTCATGAAGGAATTAAGTACTGTACTTATTTATTTATTTTTATAAAAAAATTTATTAAGATTTTTTACAGATACATATTTAACAAACAGAATAGGTTTCATAACATCCTTTCATTCTATTGTGGACTCCCTCACGTCTCCCGCTTCCACTTCATCATTAAAAACGAATTTTTCCAAGCAAATTATCATCTTGTTTATGATCTTAAGTGCAGTATTTAGATTAAACTCAAATAAAAAATTATAATTTAATGGTAGACAGTTATTTCTGCTCTGGCTTCCTTGTTAGGATTCAACCAAATTACAGTACTTTTGTAAATAAATCTTAAATTTCTTCCAGTCTTCTTCAACCCTCTCCTCTCCCAGGTCGCGGATTCTGCCAGTCATCTCAGCTAGTTGCATATAGTCCATCAGCTGCATCTGCCATTCTTCCAGTGTGGGTAGATCTTGAGTTTTCCAGCTCTTAGCAATAAGTATCCTTGCCGCCGTTGTAGCATACATAAAAAATGTTCTGTCCTTCTTTAACACATTCTGGCCGACCATGCCCAGAAGGAAGGCCTCTGGTTTCTTGGTAAAGGTATACTTAAATACCTTTTTTAACTCATTATATATCATTTCCCAGAAGGCCTTCACTTTAGGGCAGGTCCACCAGAGGTGAAAGAATGTTCCTTCATTTTCCTTACATTTCCAACATTTGTTATCAGACGAATGGTGTATTTTAGCCAATTTCACTGGGGTCATGTACCATCTATATATCATTTTCATTACATTTTCCTTCAGAGCATTACATGCTGTGAAGTTCAGCCCGGTGGTCCATAACCTTTCCCAGTCCTCAAACATAATGTTGTGCCCAATATCCTGGGCCCACTTTATCATAGCCGATTTAACCAATTCGTCTTGTGTGTTCCATTTCAGCAGCAAGTTATACATTTTTGAAAGTACCTTGGTCTTAGGTTCTAACAGTTCTGTTTCCAGTTTCGATTTCTCCACCTGGAATCCTAACTTTTTATCAATCTTAAACACTTCTTTAATCTGAGCATAGTGTAACCAGTCTCGCACTTTATCTTTCATTTTCTCTAAACTCTGCAGTTTCCAATTGTCTCCATCCCTTTCTAGTATTTCCCAATATTTTGGCCAATTGGCCTCCATATTGGGTCCTTTTCGGGCCTTAGCCTCCAAAGGTGACAGCCACCTCGGTGTTTTGTTCTCTAATAAGTCTTTGTATCTTGTCCAGACATTAAATATTGCTTTTCTGACAATATGGTTCTTAAAGACCTTGTTAATCTTAACCTTATCATACCATAAGTATGCATGCCATCCAAATGCATTGTTAAAACCTTCCAAATCCAGCACGTCCGTGTCTTCCAGAAGTAGCCAGTCTTGTAGCCAGCAGAAAGCTGCGGCTTCATAGTACAACTTTAAGTCTGGCAGGGCAAAGCCCCCTCTCTCTTTTGCGTCCGTTAATATCTTAAACTTAATTCTGGGCTTTTTGCCCTGCCAGACAAATTTGGAGATATCTTTCTGCCACTTCCGGAAGCACTCCGTTTTATCTACAATCTGCAATGTCTGAAACAAAAACAACATTTTTGGCAATACATTCATCTTAATAGCAGCTATTCGACCTAACAATGAGAGTTTCAATTTTGACCAGCTATCCAAGTCTCTCTTAATTTCAGACCAACATTTTTCATAATTATCTTTGAACAGACTCAGATTCTTTGCTGTTATGTTTACCCCTAGGTATTTAACTTTCTTAACCACAGTTAACTCTGTCTCTCTCTGAAACCGTTCCGACTCAATATCTGTCAAGTTTTTTCCCAACACCTTAGTTTTTTGCTTATTTAGTTTAAATCCCGCCACCCGACCAAAATCTTGGATTAGTTGTAGTACTCTTTTCGTACTAGATTCTGGCTCCTGTAATGTCAGAACTAAGTCATCTGCAAACGCTTTAAGTTTATATTGTTTCGCTCCGACCTGTATCCCTTCCACCAACCTGTCCCCTCTAATCGTGTTCAAGAGCACCTCCAGGACCGAAATAAATAATAACGGGGAAATCGGACAGCCTTGTCGTGTTCCTTTTTCAATTTTAAACTCTTCTGTAACCACATTGTTAACTATCAGTTTAGCCTTTTGTTCTGAATATATTGCATCAATCCCATTCTCAAACCCCCGGCCCACTCCCATTTCTTTTAAATTCCCTTTCATAAACTTCCAGGATATGTTGTCAAAGGCCTTCTCCGCATCTATAAAAATTAAAACAGCTTTAGTATTTATGTCTGTTTGTAAAAGCTCCAATATATCTATAATGTTCCTTGTATTAGCAGACATATGTCTACCTGGGAGAAAGCCTGCCTGGTCTTTATGAATTACTTTGTTTAAAACCCTCTTGAATCTACTTGCCAAGACGTCTGCAAATATTTTGTAATCCACATTTAAAAGGGAGATGGGACGGTAGTTCTTAAGCTGTGTCTTTTCAGTTTCCGATTTTGGTATCAATGTGATGAAAGCTTCTTTCCACGATTCTGGCGCCTTCTTCCCCTCTAAAATTTCATTGCTGACCTCCATCAGTGGTTGTATCAAATAGTCTTTCAATGTCTTATAGTACTTGGAGGTCAGCCCGTCTGGTCCTGGTGATTTGCCCTGTTTCATGTTTTGGATGGCCTGCTCAATCTCTTGTCGTGTTATTTTGCCATTCAGAATTGATCTATTTTCTTCTGACAACTTTGCCAGTCCATTTGTCTTTAAAAATTGTTTAATCGCTGCTTCATCTTGTGGCCCTTGAGTGTATAATTTTTTGAAATATCTCTGGAAACACTTTCTAATCTCTCCGGGGTTCTGGATACATCTTCCTTCAATCTCTAAATTTGTCACTGTATTTAACTTTTGTCTCCTCTTCAACTGCCAAGCTAGCAGTTTTCCACATTTATTAGCCGACTCAAAAGTTTTTTGTTTCATTAGTTTGATTTTCCATTCTATTTCCTGATTTATCAGTTTGGAGTATTGTGCTTGGTAAAGTTTGATTTCTCTCAGAATCGGCTGAGACTTCGGATTAAGTCTTAACTTCTTCTCCAACTCCTTAATTTTTTCCAAAATTTTATCTTTCCTTTCGTTTTGTTTCCTTTTCTTTACCGTGTTCTGTTGTATCAGGAACCCCCTCATCACGGCCTTACTGTACTTAAAGTCTCTGTTACAGGGTTTATACTAGAATCAGTGTGTAGTTCTAAGAGGAACAGAAGTAGAGCAGTGTCCTTGGTCAGGTCTCCTCGCTATGTAACTATTGCCACGGACCTAGTTTGGCGTACTATGCTAAGCAGTTGCTGACCACTGATCTGCTGGAATATACTGACTGACCTTTTTTGGTACAGCAAGATTGGAGAACCTTTGACCGTCTAGTTGTTTCTGAACTACAACTCCCACCGGCCCTGACCATTGGCTGTGCTTGCTGATGCTGATGAGAGCTGTAGTTCAGAAACATCTGGAGGGCCAAAGTTTCCCCACCCCTGTGGCAGAGGATAATTTCGACTGGAATTTTAATGTCTTAATAATTCAAGCAAGTAATAAGTAAGAGTTACATCTGCAAACTGAACAAGGCTATTAGAAAGACAATGATTATTACTAACTGCTGTCTGAGCTTATTTTAGTCATTTTCCCTAACCCCAAATAAACAGCAGATTGGATGCTATGCAAGAGTTATGGACCATAAGTGGAATAATCTGAATGAATCTCATCTTACAATTGGAACCAAGGCTAAGACATCAATGACTAGAATTACTCCCCAAGTTTGACCTTCTTTGTTATTTTAATATCTGGCAAAAGTGTTTTTTTACAAAGTTGTGACCATCAGATGGTTTTGTGAATCATTCTGCACTAAGGAGGGGGGAATAGAATAACTGTGATAATAATATTCTTGGGAAACTACCAGAATGTCTGGGAACAACTAGCCCATGCTGTGACCAATTTGCTCTAGCATTCGTAGGAATGAAATAGGAGTCCTGTGCACCTGTAGTCAGGCAGGTATATAGTGTCATCTCCAACACCCCCCCCTCTCTCCCACAAGCTTAAGAGAGCTAGGATGGAGGATTGAGGGGCCTGACATGACATTCAGATGTTGTGTGTGTTACACCACACAACGTCCTGACACCACACACACAGTGCCAGATGATGACAGGACATCGCAAGATTGGGGGTCTTCAGTGCCTCAGCCCACAGGACCCAGCACCCTTGGTTCCCCTCCTCCCTTCAAAGCTACTTTTGCCAAGGATAAGCTGAGCAGATGCCCGACTGCTGCTGCGCAACACAGTTGAGCCGTCCATGTTCCCAAGACTAACTGTTTTGACCAAATGACTTTGAGCACATTAAAGCCCTTTGATCGTCTCTTCCTAAACCCTCTCCTGGTCTTCAAGCCAGGAAGCAGGAAAGGGTTGTGGGGTTGCATCTTTCACCCTGTCCCTGTTATCACACAGTGCAATCGCAGAGGATGTCATGGGGCTCTGCCAGCTACCTTACCTTCCTCTGTCATCCCAGGATAAACAGGGGGAAAGGTGTGATGGTGGCAAGGTTGACATGGCGCAAAAACACTAGCAGAAGCATTGGATTGGCTCAGCTGGTGCATTTGCACTGACCTCACTGCCCCCTTGCCCCTCCCGTTTCCATCCCGCTATGCCACATTGACTTGGCCAGAGGGAGGTCAGGTAGGCGGAGCAGCTACACCACACTGTCTGGTACTGGGCTCAAGCCAGCTTCTAGTGCAACCGCGGCAAGAGTGAAGGCTTTTCTACTCATTGAAGCTCCCCATGCAGTCTTCCATGGCTCTTAATCCTGTGTGAAACCTCAACAAGTAGAAAAGGTTCCTTGTCTACAAAAGCTACAGCCAAGCATGAACCTGGAACAAGCTGGATTCAAATTTTGAGAAAGAAGGCTCCAAATAAACATTAGGAATAACTTTGTGGCAGCAAGAGCTGTTTGAGAGTGCAGCACACTACCTCGGAAGGTGGTGGACTCTCCTTCACTGGTGGTTTTTAAACAAAGTTTGGATGGCCATCTGTCAGGGATTCCTTAGGTGTGGTTACTCAATCACAGGGGGTTAATCCTTGGGCAGAGTCGGATTCAGGGCAGTGAGGTTGGTTCCCCCATACAGGGTGCCGAGCCGAGTGACGCAAAAATTAGAAGATTCATTTGGGAGTGCCAAATTTGGGGCTCGCGCAGGGCGCCATATTGTGAAAGATTGCCTTGGGGCCCCTTCCAACTCTACAATTTTATGATTTGAAGCTGTGTGATGACAGGGCAGGCCTGAAAGGCTGACATGGCCCCAGAGCCCTTTTCCACTCTCACAGCTGTAACAGCCTGAGGAGGAATTCCTATTGTGCAGGGAGGGGCGCGGAACCTAGAATCCACATGCTTTCACATCAACATCTCTCGGAATAATCAACCGCACCATGCCGCACTTTACATATAACACATTTCACGTTGTCTCTTTCAAAGCTGTCTGCTAATGCTCATTGTTAAATTCTTGTTATACTTTAGTTTTAATTGCCAATGAAATGTTTTTAAATGCCTGTTGGTTTTAACAGCAAACTGCTGCTTCCAAATAAACTGTTACAATCACTAACGGCTGTTGAAACATTTGGTTGCGATGGGTTCTCTCTACGATCAGTCAGGAAAGGCAAACCCCTCAGAGTCCGTACTTAAGGGCTTGTACTGTACTCCGATTCGATGGCTGATAAGATCGCGGGCACAGTGTGCATTTCAAACCAGAGGACTCTGGTAAATGGACTGTGACATTTTCAAACAAATAGAATATCAAATAGCAGGTATAAAGAATCACTGGCTTCTGCAAGAGCAACAAATCTTTTCAAGGTTACCTTTCGGCAAACTGGAGATAAGACTAAATGGTCAGTGACACCAAACTTAAAAGTCTCTCTCTCTCTCTCTCTCTCTCTCTCTCTCTCTCTCTCTCTCAGGGATCCTCTTAATTGCAGGCCTTTAATTGGTTTATTAAGTCAATCCTTCTTATGCAATCCTGGAATTGTATTAGAGATGGGTGGATTTCTCAGCACTTCTCATTTTTCCATTCTTAAGTTCAGTTTCCCACATTTCCACATCGGTTTCCCGGAGGCATCTGGTTGGCCACTGTGAGAATAGGAGGCTGGATTAGACAGGCCATTGGCCTGATCCTGCAGGTTCCTCTTACAATCTTATGTTTTTAATGTTTCGTGAAATGACCCTGACTCCTGCTGCTTCTTGGCCTTAGAGCAAACAAGGTCCTCTCACACAGTGAGTACAGTCGTACCTTGGTTCTTGAATGCCTTGTGACTGGAACGTTTTTGCTCCCAAACTCCACAAACCCAGAAGTGAGTGTTCTGGTTTACGAACATCTGACGTGGCTTGTGATTGAGTGCAGGAAGCTTCTGCAGCCAATCGGAAGCCATGCCTTGGTTTCTGAACATTTTCGGAAGTCGAACGGACTTCCAGAATGGATTCCATTTGAGAACCAAGGTACCACTGTACTCCATGCTTACAAAATGAGAGAAGGAGACACCACCAATATTTAGGGGGAAGGGGAGACCTGGGGACGGGGAGAGCCAGCCAAAACAACCCAGTGAGGGCTGAGCTTGTTCAGTGACCACAGAATGCTGGTTGCTGGGAAAGAAAAGGAGACGGGAGAAGGGATAGAATGGCACATCTTGCAGGGGGTGTGGCTTACTGAGCACTCCACTGCACTGCAACATTTTCTTGCATGCCCCCACTTGTATGAAAGCAAAATTCTTAAAAGCAAGAGTATACTATTAGGGTAGGGAGATGCTGCCAGGACTGTAGCAAGGCATATACAGATTAGAGAAAAAAGTTCAGTAGAGGGGAGGAAATGATGCTAAAGCAGTAGAAGCAAACAGGAACATCTGAGTCAAGGTACATGATATACTAAGAGAAGTAGGGGCTTTGATCATGTTCCTTTCCCATGCTGAATCATCTTTGACTTGGAGACGGGTTCTCAAATTTAAATTACATGGCTGTGGAGTAAACTGTGTAACTGAGCAGCTATTTGATCAGCTCACCACTATCCTTCATTTTTTAAAAAAAATCAGCAGACAAAAAGGTATGGGAAATGGGATGTGGTAAAGGAATATGAAAACTAGTAGAACCCAGATTGTTGGTGTGAAGTGATTCCAGCACATGTCAGCCTTTGACTCACTTGACCTCCTTCCCAATGTTATTTTAAGGTTCCCCCCCTTTTGCTGCTGAATATGCATCGCTGTTACACAACGCTTACTAAGACAGTTATGTAAAATGCGAGAGATAAAAACCTCAATTCAGAGGCCCATCTCTAAAGGTTTTTGAACTTCCTGAAGGTTCTGGGAGCACATCCAAGGTTTTTATTGTTCCCAGAAGGTATGTGGGGTTTTATTTGTCATTTGGAGAATGAGAGTGTGTTGAGGAAGAGAGGCAAGGGGAGAAGAAGGTAGGATTCAAGGGAGACTCAAAACAGATGTAGGGAAGAAAACCCAAAAGGAAGGGAGGAGAGGGGAAATGTTGGAGAAATGCTACCTCTGTTAATAGCTCAATCAAACCTATGCATGTCTACATGGCCATCAATGGCTACTAGCCATGGTGGCTGAGCTCTGCCTCCATGGTCAGAGCAGTAACACTTATGAATACAATTGTTGGAAGCCACGGAAGGAGAGGGTGCCTTCTGTATCAGGCCAATGGCCCATCTAGTCCAACATCCTGTTTTCAAAATGGCCACTCAGATGGCTGTTGGAAACCTGCCAGCAGGACCCAAGCAGAACAGCACTCTCTCCTCTTGCAGTTTCTAGCCCCTACCCTTTATTCCACATTGATGAAGGCTATGAACATAGCAAAAACCTCACTGGATCAGACCAAAGGCTTTTCTAGTCCAGCACAGGCCTGAAAGTGGCCCATCAGATGCCTGTGGGAATCACACAAGCAGGACATAAGACATGGGATCCCAAACAACTGGTATCCAGTGGTGTGCTGCCCCGGATATTGGAGGTAATATTGGGAACCTTAAATAAGACTTGTTGTTGTTGTTGTTTAGTCATTTAGTCGTGTCCGACTCTTCGTGAGCCCATGGACCAGAGCACGCCAGGCACTCCTGTCTTCCACTGCCTCCCTCAGTTTGCTCAAACTCATGCTGGTAGCTTCGAGAACACTGTCCAACCATCTTGTCCTCTGTCATCCCCTTCTCCTTGTGCCCTCCATCTTTCTCAACATCAGGGTCTTTTCCAGGGAGTCTTCTCTTCTCATGAGGTGGCCAAAGTACTGGAGCCTCAGCTTCAGGATCTGTCCTTCCAGTGAGCACTCAGGGCTGATTTTCTTAAGAATGGAGAGGTAGATCTTCTTGCAGTCCATGGGACTCTCAAGAGTCTCCTCCAACACCATAATTCAAAAGCATCAATTCTTCGGCGAAAAGACTATGCTCTGCTAAATGTGTAATATCCTGTATTCACTTGCTCTCCAGTAATGTGTCTGTTCTTTTGTTTAAAAGAGTGGTGGCTAACTCCCAGCTTGGGGGGGGGGCTGGCTTGGCCCCCAAAGACCCTACCACTTTCAGGGGTGACAGAGAAGTCTGACGGAAATGGGAGCAGAAATTGTCAATGCTCTCTTATTCATCCCATGTCTAGAATGGAAATAAATCCACAGAATACAATCAATAGTCACTGTTGTGGTTGCTGAGCCTGCAAATGATACATAATTCAATGCATTTTCCACCCACTTGCATTGTGTTTCCTTCACACTGAAATGAATAGGGTGGAATAAGTTATGCAATTTTGGCCCAGCAGACAGCGCATGCACAAATACAGAGTGGGATAGGAAAGTAATGCTTTCTTACATCCCTACCCACTTTGGGCCATACTTATGTCCTCTATATTGCTACT
The DNA here is from genome assembly GCF_964234715.1 of Podarcis melisellensis. NCBI lineage: Eukaryota > Metazoa > Chordata > Lepidosauria > Squamata > Lacertidae > Podarcis > Podarcis melisellensis. Next base: position 29,059,985 of record NC_138530.1, read on the forward strand.
GGAGGGTGCATGTTTATACCAAAGAAGGTTAACCACTCCTGATTTAAAGGTATATTAGAAATAAGAGGAAAATACTGTCTCTGTGTGTGAGAGAGAGAAAGCCATGTTAGTGTCTTGCAGCAAAACCAACATGCAACTAAAACAACAAAGAGTTTGGTGTCACCTTGAATAATGGCAAATTTACGATGATAGCTTATGCTACCATGAATGTGTTAGTCTCTGTTGTTTTTGTTGCAGCAGGCTCACATGCCTACCCGTCTGGAAATTGTTACGCAACTGTAAGACATTTATAATGTGACTCAGGCATTCTTTCCCCAGGGCTCTAAATTGACTGGGCTCTAAATGGACCACAAAAAGAGAACGTTCACTGCTACCCAGGTTTGTCTTCCCAATATGTGGAGAATAATGAAGCCAGTGACAGGACTATACTTGACCCAACTCCCCGCATTGTGTGATGGTAACTGCATTTGAGGAGAACACCCTAAAAGGCAATGGAAGCTGGTCCATTAGTTCAAATGGGGGCACTGCCCCACCATCCTCAGTCTGCCCTCACCCAGCTCCCATCCATCTGCCTACTTACTTACATCAGTGTCAGGATGCTGTCAGCGGCTCCCAGCTGGCTGCCCAGGAAAGTGTAAAGACAAGGGAAACTTTCTTACAGTCCTATTTTATTTCAGACTTTACAGAGAGAGGCTATAGAACCCAGCCTCTTGGATAATGGCATTGTCCCGAGTAAATCTCCACCCCACCCCGTCTCTCCCACTTCCTCATTCGTCATCATCTCCTCTACGGGTGCCTCTAAGTGCTGTCTGTCTCCAAGCTCTTTGCTCTCCTACTTTAAAGGCCCGCTGGGTTCTGGGAGATGGTCAGTCTGGAATGCTTTCTAATGCTCTCTAATGGAATGCTCTCCCATTATTTCCCAATTTCCCCCCTCATCCGCCTCTGAGCTGTGACCTCCCGCATACCCCTGTTGTAAATCAATACTGTCTCCCTCTTCCTCCTCGCTGGAAGGGTCAGGATGGTGAGGTGGTCTCCACCGTTCCTCCTCTGCCCAGTCCCTGACAGGTGCCAGCTTCCCCCTCTTTAATCCTGATACTGCCCTTATAGAACTCACCAGGGAGGGAAATGGGGATCAGGATAGAATCAGTGACTCTGTCTTTCTAGCATGGGCTCTGCCTACTTTTTGGGCTCCCTGCATTCCACCTCACCAGTCTCAATAGACACCAGCTGATAGGACATGATAACTGTAGTTCAAAACATAGCTCTATAGCTGCAGTGTGCAAAATGGCAGGTTGCTGTGTGATGTACCCTGCTTTGGTGCCCCTGCACAAGCTGTTTTAGGCCAGACTGTAGATTGTACCATGAGAATTGTATCCTAATCCTGTCTTCCCACAAAAAAAAAATAACCCATGGCAGTAGCTGTTCACTGGGCCTGAACTTCACTCACTCAACCCCTTAGGACAGGAATGGGGAACTTGTGATCCTCTGGATGTTGTTGGACTCCAGTTCCCATCAGCTCCGGCCAACATAGCCAGTGGTCAGGAATGATGGGGGGCTGTAGTCCAGCAACCCATAGCTTGGGTCTTATGTGTCTTCAAAAGGCCAGGTTACAATTCACCGATCTGTTGCTGGCTAGCATTTACAACCATCTCTTGCCATTTCTATATGTGGCAATATAGTTGTGCGTGAGTGTGTGTGTGTGTGTGTGTGTGTGTGTGAGAGAGAGAGAGAGAGAGAGAGAGAGAGAGAGAGAGAGAGAGAGAGAGAGAGAGAGCACTCCTCAGTTTGAGCCACATTCAGTCTCCTGGGTCAGTGTTTCAAATGTCAGGTGAAAAGCTCATTTAGTCTGAAAAAGGAAACAGTGAGAGAAATACTGTGAGGTAATAAGTCATAAATTTCCATTTCAGGATGTTTGCAGTAACAATGCATCATGTCTGGCTCTGTTCAAAGTTCCACAGTTGCACATTGGAACAGATGTGAACAGAACCTATATACCTTCAATTTATGACTTATTTTAGGTAAGTAGGCTGAAAAATAATTCTTCCTTTTTTAAAACTTGGGGTAGGGGTGGGGAGCTAGGTTGGGTTCCTGTTCCCATCTTGCTAATAATATTGAATATATGCCCTAGTCAAACTGAAATTAAGACATATAGCAAGAAGAAATGGACCCTCATTCCCCCGCTGAGTATTATCCAAAGAGAAACCAGCAGTTTATAATAAAGCAAGCAAAAGAGAAGGTTATAGACCCTCTCAAATGTGTTATTTTGGGGGAGCCACAATCCTGCTCAGTAAATTATCCACAGCTATGGATTATTTGCAGTTTGATGTTTCTTTTCTTCATTTAATTTATAGTCTACACGTTCCCAAGGGTCCAGGGCATGTGTTGTATGGCAGGGATGCTGCACCCATCACTCTTCTGCCATTGTAATGGTGCCTCAAGCGGTCCAATTGTTTCCATGGAAACAAGGGGTGGAACTTTGGCAAGGTTGAAAGCAGCTTTGGGGAAGGGGAAGCTGGGAACACTTCAGAGAGGACACTTGCTGCATGACTTAAAGGAAGTGATGTAACCTGTGAAGTTCCACCATAAAGTGGAAGAGGCCCAGAATATCAGGAGCAGGCTTGGAGATAGCTGCTTTGCTAAGTAGCTAGAGCAGAGCAAAGAAGAGACTCGAGCCAGGCTGAGAGACACTTCATTGGCCTTTAGTGCTTGTGGTCCAGTTACATACAAGACGAAAAGAAGCTGCTGGTTGTTGTACATCTTTCTTACTCTGTGCCCCAAGCCAGGGGTAGTCAACAACACGATGCTCGCCAGATGTTGCTAGACTCCAACTCTCACCAGAAATCATGTCTCATACTGACTAAGAAAGCCTGAATGAAAATGTCACATTTACTCCTTCCTTATCAATGAACCTATATTCTGTCAAACAGTAGGAAAATAACTCAGATAAAGCTCGTGTATATTAACTGACCCCTTCAGCTGAGAGCTGTAACTACATGCAAAGACTAAATAAAGTTCAAGTGAAGAAATGACCCAGCTCTAGCTTTGCAATATATAAATGCTCTTTCCATATCCTAAACACTAAAGAACACCTGTGGGGAAACTACAACAAAGAGAACTAGTCATAAGACCTTTGGGTGTTATTGTATGTAGCTGTGAAATCCATTGAGCCTCTGGGAACTACCCGTCATGTGTTCAGAGGGCTCCAGATTACAGTAGCAACATCTTTCAGAACCAATGATGTGGCGTGCCCCCTGGCATATGCTCACTTCTTTGCCCTTGCCAATATTTATATTGTAACAGCAAAGAGGAATGTGGAAATTACCTAGAAGTTGCAGCTCTGAAGAGGCCAGGTGCAGGTGGGAGGACTCCTGGTGAGTGTCGAGGCCATAATACTTCGGAACACCAGTTGCTGGAAACTACAGAAGGGGAGAGTGTTCTTGCGCATGGATCCTGCATGCAGGTTTCCCAAAGGCATCTGGTTGGCCACTGTGAGAACACGGTGCTGAACTAGGTGGGGCACTGGCCTGATCCAGTGGGCTCTTCCTATGTACTGAAATATGAGGGAGTGATATTACTATCTGTTCTGCTGCTACAGTCAAGCAGAGAACTCTGAGCCATTTGGCAGCTGGTTCATAGGCTGGTACAATATAAGTTTCCTCAAATTCTACATTATCGTTTTAAATATGACTTTGTGAAGAGAACAGAAACTGGAATGGATAAATAATAAAATAAATTACGGTGCATATGCAAGGAATAAAGTAGCAGTGGAAGCAGAATTGCTAACAGTGGCTATAATTGATTTATGCTCCCGGTCATGCAGATATAATGAAATGTCTACATATTACAGTAATGTCACTCCCTTTAATAGTGAACTTGGCTGGTGAGTGCCGACAGGATTGTAGCCAAAATGGGGCCACTGAGAATCAAGAGGGAGTCATCAACATGCTTGAGGGAGCCTTGAGGTTTGCAGATACCAAAAAATATCTTTAGGAAAATATAACTAAGGGGTCAACCTTCCCCCCAAACTGAGAACTGAGCCGTCTCAGTAAATACCAAATGTTGACTGTTGGTTAGAAAAGGAAGATGGAAAATGGGGGTATGTGGGGAGTGAAATGATTTGCTTGCGCTCCTGACAGCTTGTGGTATCCCAGAGGAAGGCACAGTTGGCTTGAAGGAGCATTCCCTCGTGAAGGCGAGGATACACTGCAACACTTTGCTGCAGGTCCCACTTGTACTTGTTTAACTTTAAAAAATATGAGAATTCCTAATGGAATTAATGCATTTTTATTTATGCTTAGTCTAATTCTACACACATGTCTGCATGTAATCCTAGCTCACAGGGGTTTTTGGAAAGAGAAAAGTATGCACATCTTTTTACAAATTTAGCCCAGCAAATAGCTGCTAACAGGCAGATCACAGAACGTTGCTTTACAACATTTAGCTATTATGAAATTACTTGAGAACGGAGAGTAACAATGAAGGTTTTTGATTGGTCACTGGCTATGTCATGAACGCGTCAACATTTCCTCATAAAAAACACAGGTATGACCTTTTTACCTTGAAGTTTCCATGTCATAATAGCTATGAGGCACTCCTGGTTAATAGATTTCTGAGGGATTATTGCACACTTTCTGAGGAGCTGAAGTCGCTTGGCTTTTGGCTCCTGCCTCATGCTGCACCTGAGATGTGTGATAATCTCTCAGAAATGTGCTGCTTGTCAAGTCTTATGGCTTAATTATAAACATTAACGAAAGTCAGCTACAGCTTAAGAGGCTTGCCCATCTGTTTCTGCACTTGATGGATGGTTGTGGTAAGTCAAGAAAGCCTATCCGGACACATGGTTGTTTTTACAAGTCCTATTGGTTTTATCTTTGCTATTTATTTATTGAAAAGCGTTTCTATAAACCATAACGTCATACGTGGCTCCTTGGTGAGTGTGGCTCCTTGTGGCGCCAGGCAGCTGCGGGGGGGGGGGTGTGGCTTGCTTCCTTTGTTTTAGAAGCGGCTTGAAATGGAGCAAGCCACTTTGAAGGCGCACTCCCAGTGCCAATCAGCTGACTGGCAAAAGGGGCTTGCTCCATTTTCATGAATCAGTTTGCATTCAAAGCTCCGTTTTCAGACGTGGTTCATGCAAACGAAGCAAGCCTCTTCAAAGGGGTGCCTTCGAAGGGGCCTGCTCTGTTTTAGAGCGTTTCCTAAAATGGAGCTCTGTTTTAGGAAGTGGTTTGAAACAGAGCCTTGAAAGCACACTCCTGGTGCCGATCAGCTGATTTGCATTGGGAGCCCACCTTCAGCTTCAGAGGAGGCCACTGTAACAACCCACCAGCTGTTCAAAAGTCATAGCATCCCCAGGTGTCCATTACCTGGTGTCAGGAGAATGGCACATGGCTGGTCCCGCTTACCGGTACCTATCAAGTCGGACTGTGAAGGATGGGCTAAGTAATGATGCAGCTCATTGGCCGGACCCAGTTCTTCATCCCTACACAAAAGGAAAAGGGGTTGAGAAGCAGGATGCGGAAAGGAATCTCAGACATCATATCTTATTTCCCCTACGTGTTGTGATGTATCGTCACTGGAGCTGAACAAAACCTGTCTCCAAAAATTTCCCACACCATTTGTGGATGGTCAAATGCATGCGTCAAGTGGGGGCAGGGGGAGAGAATTTGTCAAATATGGCAGAGAATCCAACAGTTTTTTTCTCAGAAGATTCTCTCCTGAGATATTTTGTGTCACTTAATTTGTGATCAAACTCATACCTTTAGCTCAGTGTTTCCCAACCACTGTTCCGCGGCACACTAGTGTGCCGCGAGATGTTGCCTGGTGTGCCGCGGGAAAAATTTAAAAATTGAAAGATTTTTTTTTAAAAGTCAAATTTTCGATTGGGGCGCCGTCACTAGATGACCCCTGGGGTTCCCTCCCTCCCTCCCGCTCTGCGCCTCCCTCCTCCTCCTCCTCCTCCGGGGAGGCCCTTCCTGGCTCTCGGCCAAGGCTTGGCGGCTGCCACTCACTCACTCGCTCGCCCACCCGTCCCTCCATCCCTGCACCCGGCCTCTCCTCCTCTGTCCCCGGCGCGGGGGCTGCCGGGATCCGTAGTCCCCTCACCCTTGGGCTCCGCGCCCGCGCGGGGTGCGCGAACTACGTTTCCCAGCGTGGCCTGGCGGGCCGGGCGTTTTATTTGAAGCGCTCTTCTCCCGGCCATGGAATGAGCGCAGCGGCGGCAGCCGGGCGGGCAGGGGCTCTTCCGCGCAGACCCCGCACAGTCTGCCTGCGCCCTCCGGAGATCGGGCGGCAGAATGGAGCCCGGGGATCCCCGCGGAGGCGGAGCGGCGGAGGCGGAGGCTGCCCCCCAGGTAGGGCTGCGTCGGGTTTTTTTTATTTTTGCAATGCTGCATCCGCGCCGGAGGGGACGCATCGGACCGCGGGGAGACCCCTTGGCGGGCGTGCAAGGCAATGCATGCGTGCAGGCGTTGCATGGAGTGCAGTGCAATGCAATGGCAACGCGGCGCCCTGCATGCATGCATGCAACTTCCACCGGCGCTCCGGACTTGGCAGGTGAGGGGGGTGCCCAGTGGGCGGCAGAGAGAGCCGGGAGGGTGAAGGGGAGCCGCGGGGGGAGCACCGGTGCTTCCCGAGCCGAGCCCGGGGGGAAACTTCGGCGTCGTTGCGCCGGGTGTTGGAAGCGGAGGCTGGCGGGGGCCCCTCACCTGCAAAACCTGGTCACCTCTCATATATTTCGTGCATTGCATTCATCGCCCGCTTTCTCCTCCAAGGAGCTCCCGGGGGTGCGCGTGGTTCTCCCCGTGTTATCCTCGCAACAACAGCCCTGCGAGGTGGGTCAGGCGAGTGACCCAAGGGAGCACCCAGGGATTGTCCTGGCCAGGTGGGGTGATTTGAACCCTGCTCTCTGCCCGGTCTTCGTCCTCATTTAGCCCCCACATGTGCATGACTGTGCATGACTGAGGTTTTCCCCCCTCGTCTTGGCTATGGTGTGAGTCTGTGCTGTTAATTAATGGGGTTCTGCCTTCGGAGAAGATGAGCCAGCCCTCAAGGAGGTGATTATGTAATTTGCTAGCAATTCATGTCCCTCCCGGCGTGACGCTGCGCGCTGACGTCACGGGGCTGTAATGGTGGTGTGCCTCGAGATTTTTTTCATGAAACAAGTGTGCCTTTGCCCAAAAAAGGTTGGGAAACACTGCTTTAGCTCATATTGGTGGGTGAAGGAAACCATGGGCTAAGAGAGCAGTGGAAGGAGTAGGGGCTAAGCCTATGGCTTTCTTGAACAATATTGAAATCCTAATTTACCATATCAAAACTTGATTTACAGTTGAGTACAAAATTCATAGGTTTCAAAATGGGCGGGGGGGTTCTCTGAATATTCTCATGCAGAAGACTGAAATTCCCCCAACAATTCAAGGTAAAGGTAAAGGTAAAGGGACCCCTGACCATTAGGTCCAGTCACGGACGACTCTGGGGTTGTAGCATTTATCTCGCTTTACTAGCCGAGGGAGCTTCTGGGTCATGTGGCCAGCATGACTAAGCCGCTTCTGGAGAACCAGAGCAGTGCACGGAAACGCTGTTTACCTTCCTGCCAGAGCAGTATCTATTTATCTACTTGCACTTTGAACTGCTTTTGAACTGCTAGGTGGGCAGGAGCAGGGACCAAGAAGTGGGAGCTCACCCCGTCATGGGGACTCAAACTGCCGACCTTCTGATCGGCAAGCCCCTGAACGCATAATTCCTCAGCCCTAGCCCCCCCCCTTCAACCAAACTGCAGTAGGGACTTTATTATGCAATCTGGGGGGTCACGGGTGCATTTGGGATATTTGTATTCAGAACAGTGAACAACAGTTTCCTACCCTCCATAAAATTCTTTCTCTTTGCTATAACGATCTGAGATTGAGTCCAAAATCTGAGAACTCTTTTGCTATATATGGTGAATATTTGCTGGAGTGGGAAAGGACCACAGACCCATCTCCCTGACCCTATCCCCACTTTCAGAACATGTTAAACTGTGAGTGCAGATGTTGCCGGACTCCAACTCCCATCATCCCCTGGCTATAAACCATGATGGCTATGCCTATGGGCAATGAGAGTAGGAGTGCAACAGCATGCAGAAGACTACTAATTGGCCTGTGTTCAGGCCTTGAGCAAGTCACTTCCCTCCCTCATTGAACCTACTCACAGCCTTGATGAACTGGTGCTTAACTACCCTCAACATTGGCTGTGGGGGCTTCTGAGCATGCTCAGTTCTCAGGGGGCTTAAGTAAATAAGAGCCAACAGAATGAAACAAAAGACATATCAAGCAACCTGTCTTCCCCACAATGGCCAGCCAGATGTGTATTGGAAGCCCACAAACAGGACATGAGGGCAAAAGACCTTTGCTATTTACTAATTACTCTTCTAGCTTGCCCTATGAAGCACTTAATCCAAAGAAAACCAGTGTAAACAAGCAAAATGCATCCAAGTGTGTTTCTGGGCTGGATTGTAAACAGAGATAAAACTGAATCTGCAAGCCTTTGTGCTCCTGCAAAAGAGGAATGTGGGTTATGAATGTTTGCAGAAGGAAATGAAGAGTGAACTTCATTTTAAATTATGAGAAAGGATCCCACTTGGGGGGACTTGGGGGGGACTTCCATTTGTTTTCTTCAGAGTGCAACAAAACAAACAGTTCTGTGTAAGAGTGGAGACCAAACTGAGCATCAGTGGGCAGGAAAGTCGCTGAAGAATAGTGATATCCAAGGTTTTATCTGTGCCACGTAGCAGATTTCATATTGCCAAAATAGAGAGGTATTCATTATTAAAGGAATGGTGTCATTCCTATAATCAAAATATGGGCCTCTCTTTTCACTGCCTTCTTTTACGGGGTTTGCTGTGGGTATCTGACCTCACGGGCACACAAAGAATATTTCCCTTCTTTGATCTTTATCTTTCAACTTGAGCTATGAGTCATACTTGGAGCGACTGGTATACTGCAGATTAAATGCCATAGCCCATTCCTCTCCACTATTTAAAAGTATCTGCTTGGGTGCCGGATATTATGTACTATGATTTATAATCCCTCCATCCCCCAATTGTGAGTGTGTATGAGATATCTGAACTTTATGTTTCCAAATTTTCTAATTGGATTCCTTCCCCCTGCAGTAAAAAAAAAAAAAGCATATGTATTTCACTGAATTCTCCTTGTTGATTATCACTTTAAATGTTGTAATACTTGAAAATGTAAAGCAGGGTCTCTAGCAATCTCCATCTGAGGATTATCGACTGCTAACATGAGTGGAAGGAAGTCTTGTGTGAGGGAATTTCTGATGCCTTCCTTCCCCCCCCCCTTTCTGGGGCTCAAAATATCGACTGAACAAGTGCCGTATCGGTCCGAATATAAGCCGCACTCGAATATAAGCCGCACCTTTAAAATTGGAGGGGAGAAAAGAAAAAAGAAAAAATACCCAAATATAAGCCGTTCCATTCCTCGCTGCTCCTGGCTGCATACTGGGCGGGGGGAGCCACACTGCATTGCCGCCGGCCATTCCCTTTCCTGCTCTCTCCCTTCCTGCCCTTGGGAGAGAGGATGGGGAACTACGCTTGGGATGAGCACCGCTTTGCCGTGCTCCTGGCGCTGTTTGCCCCGCGTTTCTGGCTGCATACCATAAGGTCGTGAATATAAGCCACACTTTAACTTTTCACGGTTAGAATTTGGGGGAAAAGTGAGGCCTTTTCAGGCCAATATGGTATTCCTCAAACAGTGGCCCACAACTCACCAGTGGGCCTCAGTGCCCTGCCCGCTACAGTACCTGTGCCATAACCTTTCGGTTGGGCCAGTGCCGACGCCAGCACCTCCATGCATGCTGACTAAAACTGCCCAGGAGACAGAGAATTTGTGGGAGTAGATGAGGAAAGGTCACAGGAGGCACTAAAGATAATTGGAAAGTACGATAATCTTTATTGCCATTGTCCCATACAGAACAACGAAATTGAAAAGATAAAAAGCTAATATTTATTGATAATAATTAATAATGCATAAATAAATAACTGGGAATAGAAAGTGCAAAGATAAGAGGGAGGATCTGTCAGAGGAGTAAGAAGTGAATTTCAAAAGACCAGCAATGAAGGACTGTAGGGTCTGGTGGGAAGGCAGAATTAGCTGCAAGCTGAGCGTGAAAGAAGAATGGAATAAAAATATAGAGCTGTGCGAAAATTATTTGAGAGACACGGGGAAGGGAAACATATAAAAGAAAATGTAATCACCACTAAAAACTGAGCCACAATATCTCCAGAGCAAATGTCTTGACTTAGCTTGTGGGATGATGAGTGATGGAGCTCCTTGCCACGGGGGAAACACTGTGAGGAAGAATTTAGCAATTTCTGAAAATGGATTAGATATCAGCAGAAGGTGACATCAGTAATTGCCAGCTGATTATACCAAACTTTGCCTCCATCCGCCACCTTTTCCATAACTGGTGCTGCCCCTGCACTGCCATTTTGGGACTGGTGAGCCTCCACAGAATTTTCAGTCATCTCAAGTGAGTCCTGAGGGTAGAAAGACTGAGAGGCCCTGAGCTGAAGAGTGAGGTGGTACCCAGAGGTTGCTGCTGGAGGAAATACAAACACTTTCCAAGAAATACTTTGCCCTGTAGAATTCATATGAGAATTATGTCAGCATAACCCTTTCCTTTCTTTTCTTTAGCAAATGACGGACTGTTGGAAGAGTGGGGTGGAATGTAGGAAACCCGATAGATAACTTCCCCTCTTCATTTTCCCCCCAGATTCCACTCCAGGAGGCTCTCAAGCCAGCATCTTTTTCAAGGCTGTGTCTCATTTTCTCTACATGCAGTTTATAAGAATGAGTAGCCACAGAAGGATAATTTTTATTCATCACCTCATGGTAAGATTTCCGTGCAAAACAAAAACAAAAACCCAAAACAAATATGCAAACTTGCCGTAATATGTCATCCTAACATATGATGTAAGAGGAATTCGTTACTATGGTTGTTCAGCTGCCTGAAAAAATATCGCACCCTTTCCAGAGATTTGGATAAATGCTCAATAGCCATTTTGTTACCGCATGTAGCTGTGTTATTGTGGCAGGTGTGTGTGTTTTGCACTGGCTTATCCGGTCATGAAAAATACATCTCTTATTACCTCACAGTATTTCTCTCACTGTTTCCTCTTTCAGACTAAATGAGCTTTTCACCTGACATTTGAAACACTGACCCAGGAGACTGAATGTGGCTCAAATTGAGGAGTTTGTGCGCTCTCTCTCTCTCTCTCTCTCACACACACACACACACACACACACATACACACACACTGTGAATCATTAAAAATTGCATTCTTCTAAGATAGTCCTCTATTTTGAAATCCAGTTTTTGGCACCTCTTTGTTTTTATACCAGCTGTGGTGTTTCATCTCCAGAGGCACACAGATGACATCTGAACATCCAGCACTATTGTGCTTAGAGACTCCACAAACAACCCCACCAAATCCTGTATGATAAATTTCCCCCTGATTAGTTAAACAGATACTGCAATGCGCCAACAGAAGGAGGCGTTGTTGACACAGCATCTCCTGAGACTCTGGCTATATTTTCTTTGAGTTCTTCAGCATTCAGCCCTTGGAGTAGCGAGAAGACTGGGTGGCGGGGGGAGGAATCAGTTCGCATTATTCATTCCTAGTGATTTCTTTCTTTCTTGATTTCTTCCTTTCTTTTGGTTTTCATTATAGTGCCAGATAAAATCCTGTCATGTGGAACTGAGGCCGAGAGCAGGCCTTTGAAGAGCAGAATATGAAAATATTGTTTGATCCAATCACAATATGCTTTTTAAGAGTCTAATCCATAAAGTCAGTTCTCTGTATTAAGGATGAAAGAAACAAACAGTGGTATGCAGTGTTTTGTGAGTGTGTGTTTTGAAAGGTATTTTTAGCTCTTGGTTTCTCCATCACCACCTCACCAAGGATACGGAAGAGTACCTAATTGTACCTAGTACCTAGTCATTGTGTGGAAGAGGAATGGTAAGATGGACAGGGAAAGAGGGAAAGGAGGAGGGCTGAAAGAGAAAAAAATGGGTGGCCCTGCTTCCTGCTAGCATGCAGCCTCTGAAAGGTCACCCCAACAAGGGACACAGCCCTCAAAAGAAAAGAGACTCCACAGCCCTGTAGCGTTCGAGGCAGAGGTCCTTCCAAGGGCTGCTTAATTGCTGGACATTCAGCCTGGGGCTATATGTACACTATCTCCAAGTCCCTTACACTCAGTCCTTTGAATTACTCAAAAATAAGTCCCACTGACTCCAATGAGGCTTGCTCATCGAGTCTCAGGTAAGTATTATAAGACTACAGCCTGAGTCCTTAGAGGGAGACACTTGAAGGCTGCAGCCAAAGTTAAATTTCTGAATTACTCTGAAGCATGACATCCAGGCCTACACGGTGATTTATTTGAAGGTACTAATTTGGTCTTTGCACATATTGGTAGATTGCGGTCACTTTAGTTTTCTTGTTGTTGTTGTATAAGCTACTAGATACTATGACAACATACATGGGAACATCCTGGTTCTTGGTCAAGGCTGTTGGATCAGCTTTCTCAGCGTAAAGGGATAATTGTGAGTCTCTCCTTCCTCTCTGTCCACACTGTATCTCCACAATACACATGACACACCCATTCCGACGGTGGTTTGATGAGCGGTTTCCAAAAGGGAACCAATGAAGCATGGGTGTAGTTAATCGCTGTGGCTTTCCCATCTATGTATATGCAATACAGACCTTTTGGATCCATTTCCAGCAGAGAATGGACATACGGCCAATTGACGGCAATTTACAAAGGGGTGTCAGTGAATGACATACTAAATTACCTTGTAGGGTAATGTTTTTTCCATGCTGTGTAGGAACTCTTTTTTGTTTGTTTTGTTTGTTTCCTAGCTAGCTAACCAACCGACCGACCAGAACTAAACAGCTCAAAAGACACAGACCCCTGCCATGTCATTTAAAGTTTTGATTACCATGCAATAATAAATAAGAAACACAGTGTTTCATCCCTCCAGTTACTCGAATTAAAGAATGCAACAGCCCTGCTGCTACAAAGGCACACCTAGTTCGGCATTCTGTCGTCACACTGGCTCACTAGATGCCCACGGGAAACTCACAGGCAGGATATAAGCACAATAGCAAATAAGTGCAATAGTTTCTGATACTGGTGGGCATCTATAAACCATCATTGCTAGGGTGCATTAATATGCTTATCCTCTGTGAATGGGTCAATAACCCCTTTAAAGTCATTCAAGTTGGTGGCACTGCGTACATCCCTATGCCTCAATCATCACAACACCTTGTGGCAGAGAATTCCACAGCTGTATTTTGTGCGACATCGGTGCCATTCATTAAAGTGAAATCTTTCTGGATGGGAGAGCACACAGCAACCAAAAAGGAACACCAGATCAGTGCATTAGTTACATGGTTGTTGTTGTTGTTTTTAAAACATTTAGGTCCATATTGGATTTTTTAAAAAGTATGCCCTTGACTATAAAGTTTGTATGTGACAAACTGGTATTTGAAAACACATACTTCACACAAGCACACTTCTCGGGGAGCCTGTTGAATGAGCATTTGCTGGCAAACGGAGGTTTTTAATTTAATTTAATTTAATTTTAAAACGTGCTGCCTTTCAGAGCCAAAAGCCTTGCTAAGACAGCTAACATAATATACAAAGCTATAAAACACAATTTCAATAAAATGCCATATATTGAAAACAATGGTTAGCAAAATCACAAGCAATTCCTAAAATAAATTAAACCAGGGAGTGGGAGACTTTCTTCAGTGTGCTAAGGACTGGATTCTCTCATCTGCCAGTGGGCCAGAGGCAAAAGAAACTGAGGTAACGCTTACCTTTTCTATGGAAGTCTACATTCTAGGTACACAAAAAGATCTACCGGTATATGAGAATCCATATTTAAATCAATACTTAAATCACAAAATACTTCTATAGATATGTATATTATCACCATGTGTGTGCTTATAAAGGCATTTCATCCTGAAATATGCACTTGTTCACACATTTTTGTACATTTTTTGTTCAGAGAACTTTATTGCAAATTTCAGATAAGTGTGAAATCTAAAGGATAATTATGTTCTGATCTGTGTAGAAGTCCAATAGGTATGATGTAGGTGAGTTCTCTTAAAACTGTGGACCAAATTAAATCATCCTCCATCTTAACACACAGCCGTTGCAATTCCCACATTGGGTGTGGAGCTTCGTTGACCTAACAATTTGTTAGGAAAGGGGCTTTTTTATTATTTTAAAAATCCTCACAATTCAACTTTGAGTATGCTCTCTTTCTAAACGAATGTTGCCTAGTTTGCCTTCTTTGCCATCAAACAGATTGTTCTTGTAGGAATATTTACTTATCACCTACTTAGTCATTGGCAAGATGGACTTCTTGTTCCAGCAGAACTTTTTCCATCTATGTATCTATGGATGCAATTATGGGCCCTGGAAAGCTGTTTGTTTTCAGGGAGGGCTGCCACCCCAACAACTGGTTCTAAGACAGGCAGTTTCGGAAATACCACAACTTTCTCAAGTTGTCTACATGGCCATATCTTTTGCCGTGTGTCTTCCAGCGTTGGCTCATAAACTGATATAACAATTGTCGGTTTCCTGTTTTCTTTAGTCCAAGACTATGAAACCTCAAGCTGGATAAAAGGCTAACGTGAGGCACAGACAGGACCCTTTGTATACCTTGGTAGCCTATCCAAAGTATAACATTTTGTTAAGATCTGACTGATTCCTGGTATTGAGTAATAAGTCAATGTTTCTCCCTCTAATAGAAATAATTGGAAACTGAGTAGAAGTCATATAGGAGAATTGTGAAATGTGTAAGACTAAGAATGCTGGCAATATTGAGGTATGCATGTTAGGGGCAATGTGAATTGTATGGTTAATGTGTATAACAAGCACTCATCAGATATCATAACCATTGTATACATCATCTCCCCAGGAGAAGGAAAATATCCACATTCTCTGGAAAGTATACACATTCTCTAGCTTGGGAAACTACAATTTTGTTTATTCTCTGGACAATATGCACATTCTCTGGTAAATGTGCCTACTCTCCTAATGTTCTTAATCTAGTTTAGAAGCAGTCAACCAGAGGTGATGAATTTGCATCAACAGCCACTTCTCATGCACATTAATGGCTTAACTCACTTTATTCCTACACATATATACTGATCAATTACACAGTTTTTCATCAGTGCATATATCGGTTTGAGCATGCCTATTTAGTCGTTTAGTTGTGTCTCATGGACCAGAGCATGCCAAGCACTCCTGTCTTCCACTGCCTCCCACAGTTTGGTCAAACTCATGTTGGTAGCTTCAAGAACACTGTCCAACCATCTCGTCCTCTGTCGTCCCCTTCTCCTTGTGCCCTCTATCTTTCCCAACATAAGGGTCTTTTCCAGGGAGTCTTCTCTTCTCATGAGGTGGCCAAAGTATTGGAGTCTCAGCTTCAGGATCCGTCCTTCCAGTGAGCACTCAGGGCTGATTTCCTTCAGAATGGATAGGTTTGATCTTCTTGCAGTCCATGGGACTTTCAAGAGTCTCCTCCAGCACAATAATTCAAAAGCATCAATTCTTCAGCGATCAGCCTTCTTTATGGTCCAACTCTCACTTCCATACATCACTACTGGGAAAACCGTAGGTTTAACTATACGGAGCTTTGTTGGCAAGGTGATCACTGCCTTGTCATGGCAAAGCGGCTTGAATAACTCAGAGAAGCTATGAACTATGTGATGCAGATCCACCCAAGACGGACAGGTCATAGCTAAGAGTTTAGACTAAATGTGATCCACCTGGAGCAGGAACCGGCAAGCCACTCCAGTATCCCAAGAAAACTCCATGGACAAAAACAACAGGCATGCCTATTTACATGAAGGCAAAAGTTTTATTCACCTCTAGCTGTACCTTCCTCATTTAAAAAACAACCAACCCATTATTTTGGTCAAACTATTCACCTTACCTGGGCCAGTCCAGGACATTTTGCCACTACAGGCAAAACTGAAAATGCTTTCCCCTTTGCCACCACCTCCGTTTCTGCACATGCCTGCTGCTGTGGCTGCCTTGTTTGCACCAGTTTGTCCTCTTTGTTGCCGCCTCTTCCTTGCCCAGATCTGCCGCCTGAGGCAACTTCCTCATGTTGCCTCATGGGTGGGCCGGCCTTACATCTAGCTGATGTTTATTTCACTTTCTGATGGGCATAGCTTTTTCATGGAGTAATTTTGTGACAGTTTGAAAAGATCTTTACCCAATTATTCCTTTAAAAACTGTTATTATAGAAAAATGTGTTATTTAGGTTGTCAAAGTTTATTTCTTTGTGGAAGATAAATGTAATACATAGACATCTTTGATTCAGTCATATCTGGCTGAGGAACACTGTGCGTATTTGCTTTATTTAGATGGGAAGATTACTCCACTTCTTTTGTCACAGGGTGTGATGATGTTCACGGAACTGTAATCTTTTTTTGCTGCGTTCTGAAAAATCAAACTAGAGGAAAACAATTACAGAATTTCCTGTGTTTATTTGTGATTCGCCCTCATTTTCAAAGTGATTATAAGATATAAAAAAACCTGCTAAACCCTTTAAGGATTTTGAGAATGTTTTGGTTATGGTATGCACTGAACTTTCTGTGGGAAGTAAAGATATCTATGAAGCCAAATGCATAGGCCAGAGGAAATATTTCTGTTTATTTGGATTAATCAGCTGATCATTTTTCAGTTACCCATTATAATGGAACCGATATGTATATATTTGCCAAGAAAGAGAATTTGCTCTTGAAAAAGCAAATGTTGGAATATATTCTATAAACAATCTGTATGTTCTAAGCTAAAGTTACATTTTATAGGACATTTTACTGCTCTTAAGTTGATCTGCCAAGAATCTCAGGTGCTTACGTCTGTGGAAAAATAAGCTACTGTCTGTTGAAGTTTCAATAAAACAGTCCAGAAATTGGATGTTAAAGAAAAACTGACATATAAAATCAATATTATGGTAAAAGACTCAAAGGAGTCCCCTCGCCGCCCGCATCCACTTATTACTTTTATATTTTGTACATTAGAAATCTATACAAGTTTCTTTCTTTTCAAATATATATAGCCTAATTTTAAGAGCTGCTATTCCTCCAGATAAGTGTGCAGGACTGAGTTCATGTTCCACCATGACTTTTAGAACTGACCGGGAACACTCTTTTATGTCAACTATCGATATACTAAATCAACTCCACAAATCAGGTTCCCTAAACTCTGGGGACCCACCAAAGCCTGATCCTGCCCATATTCCAGTAGTGACGTAAGACAGCTTTATTCAAACTGTATTTGGTTGCCCAGGGATAAGTAGGGATACAGCAGTATAACCAGCATATTGTTATTAACCCTTGAGGCCATAAGTCCAATTGGTTAGCGATGAATCTATGGGCTAGCATAAATATGCACAATGTGTTGTGTTGTACCAACATAGTAAGCTGACACTACTTTGCCCCTAACAGTCAATGTGGCTGTAGAAGTGTGTCAGAAATCCTTCAATTTTCTCTCCAGATTTTGGAGTTCTGAATTACATCGCTTTATTTTCACTGAAATCAATAAAGAATATGAGTGGTTAAAGTTCACAAATAGTGAATGAATTGTTAAAAGTTACCTGCGAAGACAAGTGTAATTGTCTCAGCTTTGAGAGCAGTTGCATGAGTTGTGCTGGAAGAGGCAAGTCCTATCAAGGAGCAATTTTTTGGAGCTGGCTTTCCTGCGCTGTGGAAGAATACTTGCTTCCCTGATATGATATCTGAACACCACCTTGCCTGTGACTGGAGGGTCTCTGGCAGAGGGAGGACAAGAACTGCAGTCCGGCTGTATATGGAGAACAACAGGTTAGCCACCCCTGTGGGAGAAGGAACTTAAATTCAGATTAGTATATTGGCCTTGATATCTAAGAGCAGGCTTCATACTGAAACAACACTTTGTGTAACTCTATAACTCCAGAAACGGTATCTGCATTTTGTTCAGAGTTCTTTTTTAAAAAACACACACCCAAATGCTTTGAGGGATATTTGATTCTTCCATGTGGAAAGGATGGAATTGTTCATGAGAGAACCACTGCTAGGGTTGCTCTTTCCAAGGCAAAACTATAATTAAAGAAAAACAGACTGCCTTATTGTTAGTTTATTTGAGTAGGTAAGCTCCGTGATCAGATGTCGATGCCGAGAAGTTATCATTCATTCTAGGAAACCTCAAAGCAAACATTTAGAATTGGTTCTCTGGTTACCCTATTCCAGCCTGATCCACAGTCCAGTTAAGATAAGTTATTTGGATTAATGCCAACAGTCCAAACCCCAAATTATGCAGTTAAGGTCCTGGAGGTCTGCAAGCCAGTTCCTGCATAAACTCTGAAGGCCCACCTAGGAAATGACAATGGTTCGATTTTGCACCATGCCTACTCTATGATCTGCATATCGCAGAAGTAAATCTCAGGACTGGCCCAGATATTTGATAGCCTGAGGTGAAGAAGAATCTGGTACTGCCCACACACTCTAATTCCATGTACGAAAGCTGATTGGCCACAGTTGAATCTTACCTGGTGACAACAGTTTTCTCCAGTGTACCTGAGAGCAGCAGGCCAGTTGGCCCACACACCTTTGTCCTCCAACACCTTGTGATCCCTCCCCACTCTCCAGTATCTGTGCCTGAGTCCAATGGAGATTACTTCCATATAAATATTACTAGAATTGCAGCTATGGACTACAATCCTTCCTGCATGAACTTGGGTGTAAATCCTACTGAAGGCATGGGACGTGTAGGATTAGACTTTTGAGTGCGATTTCCTGGTTCTGTACTTGAAATGACATGGATTTGAATCCAAACTTGGCCAACAAATGTTCACTGAATTTCCCAGTGCTGAACCACAGTAGTTTGGATAAGGCACCGTGCGCACGGGCGCACGCTCTGTATTATTAAAATCTGAAATATGGTTAGTTTGTCTATATATATAAGAGTATTACAATCAACAAACAGAGCCCAATGAGCAATGCCATGACCTGATGTTATGGGATGCGCTTCCTGCTGAAATCCAAGAGGCCCCTTCTGTATTGGCATTCTGATGGCTTGTTAAGACACACTTGCTTGAGCAGGCATTGATCTCTCGTCCTGAGTCTCCAGTTTTAACTGCTGTATTGTTTTAATGGGATTGTTCTATTGCATATTACAGTTAAGGATGTTTATATTATAATGTTTGAGTGGGATTCCCCCTACCCATCTTTTAACTATGGATATTTATATGTTTGTGCTTGTGTGATTGGATTTGTAAATAGCTTAGAAGCCTATTTTGACATTAAATAGTATATTAATTAAATTGTTGCTGCTGCTACTGCAGCTATTACTTAAATTTCTCTTGTTTTTTTATGGATGGGAACTCTCTGGGAGATTTACACAGCAGGGTAGACCTCAGGCAGGAGGGAGCAAATTGTGTGTGAGGCAGCTAGCACAGAACACAAGCATGTTAAAGGAATTATTAAAACTGATTGTTAAATGATTAAATGAAACAACATTGAAGAAGCCTGACATGTGTCTTTACTGGTGCATCTGAGAGCACATTATTATTACTATTATTTTAAGTGACAATGACGACTGTATTCATGTGCTTCCTGCTAGCCACAGAAGCAGAAAAGTGGTGCTAAAAATCACATCTAAAGGATACCTATTCCACAATTGGTAGAAGTTGCTCTAGTTGGCAAGGAAATGTGTTGCAGCAACTTGCTATGCATGGAAGCAGCTTCACGACCCCAAAGTGTTTTAGAGTGCCTGGACACCATGCTCCAGATTGTCTCACCCACTGGCAGAGAAAGAGCCAGACCGGTTAGATCCATTTTACAGACTGAGCCCCGAAACCTAACAAATGTGAACTCCTCACTCAGTAAACCTACAGCCGAGCCAGGAGTTGAACCTAGATCATCCTCTCTCATTTCTTTTGTGTAATCCCATGGAGATGCTTAAGCTATTGCTCCATAGCGCTGTCTTTTTACCACAGCAACAGCCACACACATTAATAACTAAGTGTTAAGTACATTCACAATGTTGTACACATGTTGAATTATAGAGAGAGGGCCTCACAGGCCACAGTTGCTCATTAAATTAACTTGCATACAACACTTTAATAAAACAGAGGGGGACATGATTGGATTATTACCGAAGGAATGGCTTAGAAAGCAATGATTTAGAGCCAAGTGGAGAAAGATAATTCCAATATTTCCCATGCTGATACTATACATCTGTTCCAAAGAAGCTGAAATTCCATTGTTCTCCTCTCCTAAATGTCCCGATTAGCAGAGCCTGGATTCGAAAGCATCTCAAATATTACTTCTCAGGGATTTTGCCCCTGAAGCATAGAATAGTTTAAGCATTAGGTACTCTTAATTCACTATTAACTGGCTACGTTGGCAACGGCTAAAGAGGCTGGGACTGTACCATGGTCTAATAAAAAAACCCAATAAAAGTTTTAAACTAATTCACACACATCTGCAATCTGATTACATAATATGTGTCATAGCTGCCAAGGCCTTGCCACACTGCTCATTCGTGCGGGGGGGGGGATGTCAGTATGATGTCTTCCTTGGCAGCGTTATTGTCATCTCAGGCTAATACCACCATCTCTAGGCAAACCTAGGAACAGATGAAAGGGTAAGGGCACTGTCAAGCTGGTCCTGCCATTAGGCAGAATAGGGTGGCAGTGGAGGCACCCCATACCTTCCTTACTGACACTCCCCCGCTACTCCCCTCTTCTCAGGAAGAGAGCAATGTGTGTCCTCTAAGCTAGCCTGCTTCTCCCAAATGCAGTGAAGGATGTTGTTCTATCACAAGTGTTTGTGGCCACATCCAAGCCATACATTTAAAGCATTCACAACATTTCAACATTCATGGCTCCTACACACACACACACACACACACACACACACACACACACACACACGAAACCTGGGAACTGTATTGCAGATCTGGCCGGACTTTGAAGTAAGATTCAACTGCCATTCTGATCTGCTTTTGTAGTGACTAGGCCGCCAGGACTACATAACACGAGTCCTAAAAGACCTATATTGGCTCCCAGTACGTTTCCAAGCACAATTCAAAGTGTTGGTGTTAAAGCCCTCCATGGCTTTGGCCCCATATACATGAAGGAGCATCTCCACCCCCATCATTCAGCCTGGACACTGAGGATCCAGCTCCAAGGGCCTTCTGGTGGTTCCCTGTCTGCAAGAAGTGAAATTACAGGGAACCAGGCAGAGAGCCTCCTCGGTATTGGCACCTGCCCTGTGGAACGCCCTCCCATCAGATGTCAAGGAGATAAACAACTACAGTATAGGACTTTCCGAAGACACTTGAAGGCAGTCCTGTATCAGGAAGTTTTTAATGTTTGATGTCTCATTATGTTTTTATATTCAGTTGGAAGCCACCCAGAGTGGCTCGAGGAATCCAGAAATAGCAGCAGCAGCAGAAGCAACAACAACAGACTGGCAGGGGTATCTTTTTTCTTCATCTCAGGCAGCAAAAGTTTTTCATAGAATGATACGATTGGAAGGGACCATGAGGATCATCTGGTCCAACCCTTTGCAATGCAAGAATCTTTTGCCCAACATGGGGCTCAAACCCACAACCCGAGATTAAGAGTCTCATGCTCTACCAACTGAGCCATCAGGGGTTGCTGTGTCTTGGGCCAGTCCTGTTCTTTGAAATGGCTGTTGGGCTAGCTGACCCATCTGTCCACAAATTACTTTAACAGGCGGGGGGGGGGGGAATAACATAATACTTTAAACAAAAAATAATCATTCTGGACATGTAGGTTTTTGAGATGTTTTAACAAGGATATCAGGATCTTTGAGAGCTATGCTTCCACAACTCCACAAAGTACTCTGAGTAAGTAACCAAAATAAACTAGTGTTCAGTCCCCTGCTTTGGAAATTAAAAGAGAGAGAATAAAAGTCAACACACCACCAATATAAAAGATTGTGGGGGCATTCTTATCTTAGTGATTTAGATTTTTTCCAAAAAAGAGAGAGAGAAAACAAGCTAAATCATGGTCATTTTAGAACTATCTAGTAATTGCTTCCATTCCTGCACATTGGTAGGACATTATGGACCTAGTACCATACCTTAATTCTGCCTCTCCTAATTTGTGTTAAAGCTGAGTCTTGTTGGCACCTTCCATTTCATTACAGTGGTACCTCACGTTACATACCCTTCAGGTTACAT
This sequence comes from Podarcis melisellensis, assembly GCF_964234715.1. Lineage (NCBI taxonomy): Eukaryota > Metazoa > Chordata > Lepidosauria > Squamata > Lacertidae > Podarcis > Podarcis melisellensis. Next base: position 29,082,250 of record NC_138530.1, read on the forward strand.
GCGCTTCAGGTTACAGACTCTGCTAACCCATAAATAGTGCTTCAGGTTAATAACTTTGCTTCAGGATGAGAACAGAAATCGTGCTCCGGCGGCACGGCAGCAGCAGGAGGCCCCATTAGCTAAAGTGGTGCTTCAGGTTAAGAACAGTTTCAGGTTAAGTACGGACCTCCGGAACAAATTAAGTAATTAACCCGAGGTTAACACTTTATTTATTTATTTATTTATTTATTTATTTATTTATTGTTAGAAAGGAAGGAATTAATTAATTAAACCTATGGGGAAAATTGCATAAGTTGTGTGTGGATCTTGTAAATCTTCAGACATGGCTTAGAATTGCAATATGACCACAATATGCCTTGGAATATGCCTCTACAACGTCTTAGAAGCTTCTGGAATACATTTTCATTTGCAGTTTCCAGAGGGGAATAGTCAACAGACACTGGGTTTTGTTTCTTTGCTCAGCACCGCTAAGAGGACTGAATTATAATGCGTTACTGCTGATGTGAACTGTCACTGCATTTACTTTATCTGCATTCAGTGCTTTTTGGGGGGGCGGGGAAATGTTTTCAGGTACTCTCATTTTTCTACTCATATTGAAATACTGCCCCTCAATGAGGCCAAACTTAGATTCACAAAATGTTTAGGGGTATGCGTACCCCTGTATACCCCCAGAAAAAAAGGCACTGCCTGCATTGAAACTCACCAATTCTGGGTGAGATCTTGCCCAAAATATATGTGACCTTGCCCCAAATCAGCGCCCATGTCAGTACCATTCTCCACCGCTAGCAGAGGCATCAGGGCACCCATGGAGATGCTGCCTCAGGGGCTTCTGCTGTCTGAAGCAGTGGCCTCACCCTTCCTAATGGGTGGACCAGCCCTGGGAAAACGTAACGGGTCTTTGGATTTTGCAGTTACGATGCAACTCTCAGCTCAAAAAAATTATAAAAATGTATTTAAGATAAAATGTGTTTTGCATACATTGTAGTAAAGTGTGTGTGATAAAATTATACCATATTGGCCCGCAAATAAGCCGCACCTTTAAAATTCAAGGCTTATTTGCAGGTGTGGCCTGCCTCCCAGCACTACCACCCTGAACAGGGGCAGGGGGCGGCCGGCGTTCAGTGCCCTGCTCCCCAAACCAGCGCCGACCCTCAGTTCTGAGCACACTGTGCACCTGCCTCCCTGCACTAGTTCCCCGAGCCGGAGCTGACCCCAACCCCCATTCAGGGCGGTAGTGCCGGGAGGCAGGCGCGCAGAACTCTGTTCTGAATATAAGCCGCACTTTAACTTTTTACAGTCGGAATTTGAAGAGAGAAAAAAGTGTGGCTTATATTTGGGCCAATACGGTAGTTAAATATATATTTGAATACATTCTTTCTGCAGATCAAAAAACAAAACAGATTAGGGTTAGGGAAGGGAAGGACATCTACAGGAACACAGGGAGCTTATACCAAGCCAGACCATTGCTCTTTCAAGCTCAATATTGTCTGTACTGCTTAAAGTAGCTCTCTGGGGTTTCAGAATGGAGACATTCCAAGCGCTTCCCAGACAGGGATTGAACCTGGGACCGTCTGCATTTGAAGAATGCTGAGTAGAACTGTGAATTTTAAAACTGACACAGACCAAAACTTTCCTTCCCTAGTCCAGATTCCAGAGTAGATCTATGCATTACTGCTTCTGTATCTCATCATGTTTCCGGCAGTGACCACTGACTCTCGTGTGAATCTCTTTCATGGAGTCCTTGGGATTGCACCCAATGAACCACCAACTGAACTGATAAAGAAGGGGCAGATTCTTTCTGATTCTAACAGTGCACACGACCAAGCTAGAGACTTTCTTCTGACCTGTGGCATTGGAATTGTGTACCAAGTGACTTTGGTGCAGAGAACAGGGGACTTTGCAAAGAATAAGTCCATCCCTCTCACCCCCACACTGCAATCCATGCAGATCTGTAGGTTTATCTTTGTGTTGTGATCAAAGAAACTGGCTGGTACCCACAGCTAAGCTTTCAGTGATTTTCATGTGTCTAACAGTTTTCCTTTCTGATTACGGCTAGCTCATCTCTGCCAGAAATTGGCCAGGGGCTCGTAAAAATACTTCTGAAGATCAAAGATCTGCCTTTTGGGATGACTTCTGCTTCAACATATTCCTCCAGAAGGATGCCCTAAGACCTCCTACAATCTACAAAGCCTTCCACTCCAATTGCCTTAACCATTCCTCTTATATAAATGGTGCCACAAGAAACTACCTTGGTCTGCTGATTTGTCAGAGTGATGAAGAAGCTTCTCCCCTGCCTGCAAAATAAGAGTTTCAAATAGTCACAAATGGCAAGGGCCTCTATAGGAGGGCTGTACACTGGAAATCCCAAGCCAAATTGGGAATGTGGCCTCGGATGAGTCAGACCCAAACTCCTGTGAGTCAGGATGCATGGGGCCAGAGGGATCCTTGGCTGTCGGGGGGCAAGGCATCAGGCAGGAAGGAAAGGCAGACAGGGTGGAGAAACTGCAAGACGAGAACAGAGGCATACGTGAGCAGCAGAGGCATTGCTCCTGGGAGAAGGAAGGCTCAACACAGCAGCTCTGATGCCCCAACCCATGGAATCGATGGGCAGGGAAAGGAAACAGCATTAGCTTATGCATTCCTGGTGAATCAAATGAGCCACTTCACAGAGTGGATTTGCCAAAGTTTCAAGGTTACAGAGAACCTGAGAAGTTAACATTAGTGGAATAAAAGCAACATGGCAACTGACTTCATTTTGTTAACGGTGTGGTAAAATCTGCCAATCTTCTTAAACAACAACCCATGGAATTGGCAAGTGAAGCTGAATGAATGAATTTTATTATTATGGTCACAGACCAGTTCCGGCTCACTTACAATATCAGGAAAATCATAAAACACAACAGGAATACATTGAATTGCAATTGGGTATAACAGGGACGCGGATGGCGCTGTGGGTTAAACCACAGAGCCTAGGACTTGCTGTTCAGAAGGTCGGCGGTTCAAATCCCCGCAACGCAGTGAGCTCCCGTTGCTCAGTCCCTGCTCCTGCCCACCTAGCAGTTCCAAAGCACATCAAAGTGCAAGTAGATAAATAGGTACCGCTCCAGCGAGTCGCTAACGGCGTTTCCGTGCGCTGCTCTGGTTCGCCAGAAGCGGCTTAGTCATGTTGGCCACATGACCTGGAAGCTGTATGCTGGCTCCCTCGGCCAATAAAGCGAGATGAGCGCTGCAACCCCAGAGTCGGTCATGACTGGACCTAATGGTCAGGGGTCTCTTTACCTTTACCTATAACAGAGACAATACAGATATAGCGGCAGTTGAAAATATGTATTAAATCTTGATCACTAAAATAAAACCTAAAATTGTCATTTAAAACCTTAATCATTTTGGTAGTACAGCTTGTTACCTAAGTTTTATGGCAGATGCACAGAATTTGGCCACCCATAGCATGGTCTCTAGATCCTTGTCCTCTAGGCAAGTGCAGCTGATGTTTGCATGAAAGCCATCTGGTCTTCTCCACCAAGGCGAGCCAGTCACTATCTCTCAGCCTAACCTAGACTGTCATAAAATGGGGAGTCAGAGAGCCATGTGCCCCACCTTGAGCTCCTTGGAGGAAAAGGTGGTATATAAATGAAATAAATAAATAAATGTGCAAGTTGCAGCAGAACCTGTCCCTGTGTTGGAATGGAGCTGATTTCCTCTCCCTTCCCTGAAGTCCCCTGAACATCTTTGTTTGCATAAGAATCTTCTTACTTATTGGGCTAGCACAAGGACAAAGCAAAATGCTGCTGTAATAAACAACATGCAGTGTTTGTGCTGCCATGCCTTGCCCTTGTTTCTTTCTGGTTTATAAGGAAAGGGCTGTTATCTGAAGGATAAAATGAGCTCCTATCCTCTTGCCCAGAGCTCTATTGTTCCCATGTGCTGGGCCTATTTAAGCACATGACAGATGGATGAGTTGCTAGCTTAGATTTGCTTTATTCCAGGGCCAAAGAAGCAGGGAACTAATACAAAAAGAGTCATTCTAGCAGAGAAGATTACCTTTAACAAACTGACATGATTAATGCCAAGGAGAACGTGCACATCAGACTCATTTCAATGCGCAAGCTCAAGTGGCTGCTGTGCTCTATCAGCTTTGGTTAGCGTGAACCACTTTGTCTGCGTAGCAAATTGCTCTTCCTGTAAATAACCGTATATGTAGATGCATATGTATATATGCTGCCATTCTGACCCCAAAAAATCTTTCAAGCAAGTAACAGTCACAACTGAAAGCAATCTATGCACTTGAAAAACCAAAATGGCAAGTAAAAACTCAAACGCAATTCATAAAACTCCAGGACATGGTCAGTCAGATTCAATTTAGTTTGCATGTAATTGTGAATCGGCCTATTTTAGAGCAATATGCAAACCAAAATACAGCTGTCCTTTGAAATGTGCACTTCTCATAACCAGTCAAGTTATGAGCACAAAAATGTACAGAGTAATGTGCAAAAAAACCTAAAAGCTGCATGTATTAGTGAAAATAACAAACAAAAATGCATTACTTTAGAGTAGGGTTACCAGACGTCCCCGTTTCCCGGGAACAGTCCCCGGATTTGTGAATAAGTCCCCAGACAAATTCCATCCCCAGAATGTCCCTGGAGAAACTAAAAGATAAAGTGCGAGATTGGTTACACTACGCTCAGATTAAAGAAGTTTTTAAGTTGGACAAAAAGATAGGATTCCAGGTGGAAAAATCAAAGTTAGAAACAGAACTGTTAGAACCCAGTTCTAAGATACTTTCAAGAATGTATAACTTGCTGCTAAAATGGAACACACAAGATGAAACGGTCAAATCAGCTATGATAAAATGGGCACAGGACATAGGGTATAATATTATGTTTGCTGACTGGGAAAGGTTATGGACCACCGGCCTGAGATTCACGGCATGTAATGCCTTGAAAGCAAATATTATGAAAATGATATATAGGTGGTACATGACCCCAGTCAAGCTTGCAAAGATATACCATTTGTCAGATAATAGATGTTGGAAATGTAAAGAAACGGAAGGAACGTTCTTTCACCTCTGGTGGACCTGCCCTAGAGTTAAGGCTTTCTGGGAAATGATATATAATGAGTTGAAAAAGGTATTTAAGTATACCTTTCCTAAGAAACCAGAGGCCTTTCTTTTAGGCATTGTCGGCCAGAGGGTGTTAAAGAAAGACCGAACTTTTTTATGTATGCAACAACAGCAGCAAGGATACTCATTGCTAGATACTGAAAACCCAAGATTTGCCCACACTGGAAGAATGGCAGATGCAACTGATGGACTATATGGAACTGGCAGAAATGACTGGCAGAATCCAAGACCTGGGAGAAGAGGTTGTGGAGGAGGATTGGAAGAAATTTAAGGACTATTTACAAAAACACTGTAAATTGTATGAATGTTAAGAAAGATGTAAGATTAGCAACAATACGGCACCAATAAGTTAGTTAAAAGGAATATGAAGATAAATGTAATCAAAAGAAAAGATAAATTTTGGATAAATACTATGTTAAAATTAAGTTTTTAAAGTCGGGATCTAAATTATCTAAAATTAGGGATATAATATTGGAAAATTATATTATAAGAATTGAAACAAGGTAATAAATTGCTGGGTAAAGTTTGAGATTTTGGAATGCAGGAACGAGAGTTGCGAGGAAGTCCAATGAGGTGAATGAAATGTGGATATTGAAAAATTATATGTTATTTCGTATGCTTTCTTACTGTTTAAACAAAATTTTTAATAAATATTATTATAAAAAAAAAACAGAATGTCCCTGGATTTCATCTAATGTCCCCGGGAAACGCAGCAGCAGCATTCTCAGCAGCCCAGAGCAGTTGGCTCTGGCTGGCTTCAGGAGCTGCTCGAAAGTCCCCATATGATGGTGGTGCAGGGGCTCTAAGATGCAGCTTCTGGATTGCCTCCACCTTCCCTGACCCCAGCAACTAAGCTGTGAAGGGAGGCTTCATGCTGCCTATCGGAGCAGCCTCCTAACTCCTACTTGCATGCAAGCAGGAGTGGTGCGGGGATCTCTCAGCTGTGAAGGGAGACTTCATGCTGTATCAGAGCTTGTGTGCAAGCAGCAGGGGGCAGGGATCTCCCAGATAGGCAACGGGAAGCCTCCCTTCCCAGCTGAGGGATCCCTGCCCCCTCCTGCTTACACGCAAGTAGGAGTTGGGATGGGGCTGCTCCAAAAGGCAGTGTGAAACCTCCCTTTCCTCTGCCACCGCCATCACTGCAGCATCAACATCCAGAACGTGCAGTATGTATGTATGTATGTATGTATGTATGTATGTATGTATTTAAAGTGTCCCCAGATTCATTGAAAAAAAATCTGGTAACCTTACTTTAGAGTAGATGGCTTTGCAGCACAGCTGCATTAAAATTGGGCATAGTAGAAGAAACTCAAATCCAGAGAGCTGAGCTTAAGACTCAATGAGAGAATTAAAATTAACAGATTTGTCCATCTGCATTTCCCCATTCATTCTGCTGCCTGGGTGCTGCCACTGAGAAGACCCTGTCCTGCACCCTCACCTGTTGTGCTTCAGATGGCAAAGCATTCCCCAATGAGCCAACCATGTAAGCAGATTCATATGGAAGGAGGAATTCCTTGGTTCCAAATGAATAAATGTTTAAAGGTCAAATACTGCACATTGAAAAGAGCCCAGGAACAAGCCAGGAACAAATAAAGTTGGTAGAATATTGTTGGTGTCGTAAGACCAGAAAGTAAGGCTCCCACCTGCAGCCTAGATTCCAGGCATTATTTAAAGACAAGTGATATATACCACCCAGTTTCCAAAGTGTCGCTATATTTTTGCAAATGTTTCAGTCATATTCCTGTAAATTTAGGTGGAGCTCTTGCACAACAAACCCAAGAAAATCTGCTGGAATGTATGGGATAACCATGACATCAAACAGCATCATATAATCTCTGCACCGATATAACAAATCAGAATGAATGCTCAATAAAACAATGACATCATATAATCCCTGTGCAAATTTTGTGGGGGTTGAAGGCTCAATAAGCAGGTTACCTGTCTAGCACCTAACCTTGATATAACTGAAACATGCATGACAGTGGCAAGGAATGTTTTCTCCTGGAAAAGCTGCTACTGGTGCACCAACCACAGTTTTGATCAACCGCTCCTAGGCGTGGTTCTGGAGCATTCCTAAATTATGATTCTGGTCTTCCAGAAGTACAGACCCATCTAGAATAAGTTTGTCATTCAAAATTCAAGCCAGAGTTATTTTTAGCTTCCCCTCCTACCACTTCCAAAATGTCCTTTCCTGCCTCTTTGACCTCCTCTTCATTGTCGATACGGTGGAAATAAGAAAAGGAGATATGACTGTTTGTTTTCCTCTATCTTGTTGCTATAGTGCTCTATCTTGTGCACTGTCTTGTTGCTCTATCTTGTGCACCATAGTGCAAGACCCAGGGGCCTATGGGAGATGGGCTCCTGGGCTAATCATTTGCCAAACTGAGATGGCTGAATATGAGGGGGACTGCTTATTAAGCATCCAATTGACTCAGAAAATATTCCAATCTGTTTCAGATCAAGAATTTGAATAATTTTTCAAGTTCAGGGCACACTAAAGGGCCCTCAGAAAATGGCCTCACACTTTATTCCAGTGAACTCTATAATTTGGGATGGAGGCGGGGGACTGGTGGAGTTTTCCTAAGGTTAAAGAAGAAGAAGGAAAAAGGGACAACTTTGATGGAAGGCAGATCAAAAGAAAAGACTAAGAAGAGGAACATGCATTACAGCTCTGTAACAAAACCCATGCATACACATTCACATCACACGTCAAACAATATTGAGTTTAAAGTGTGACATGAGTATTTTTTCCACTCCAAGTACACATGTCTGGAAGCCAGTGCCGAACAAGAGCCAAATGGGAGACAACCTTTATTCAGAAAAAAATGTAATGTTTAAAACAGCCCTGAATTTACTCACAAAAATAGCTTCCCCCACATGAAAATCGTTTGAAGCGCATATATATATATATATATATATATATATATATATATATATATATTGCTTTATTTAGCTTCAAATTAATATGGATCAGTAATCGGATCTGCACCATGGTTTCAGAAATATATGAACTGTTAATGTGAAACTTGATTCCAGGCTGTGATTTAAATTGGGATTTGTGTGCGTGTGTGTGTGTGTGTGTGTGTGTGTGTGTGTGTGTTTGCTTGTTGATTTAAATTGCCTTGATTTCAATCACTCCACTTACAATCAGATCAATAAGGCTTATTCCCAGGTAAATACCTATCCTCAAAGGGGAAGCTGTACATTTGAATTCCAGTTTGGTGTCCTTCATCTTAATTGAGTTTACCTATAAGCTCTAAGTGGAAAAACAATTAAGTATGTTTAAGATTTGTCACCTAAGCAGCACACACACACACACACATACACACACATTCTCTGATTAGGGTGTGATTGTCTTTTCCTTACATAAACTTCTCTTTTTTGCTTTATTTTTATTGTAGCCGAAGTGACTACACAGGGAGTTTACAGGGCAGGCACAACATCCCTTCCTGGGAGGAAAAGGCCACCACGGTGTTATTTTAACCTACAGCGGGAGAGATAACAACACTGAATACTTGCTGAGCTACTTGAAGGAAGAGGGAAGTGGAGAAGCCATGCCTGTCACTCCAAAGACCTTTGCTGACTCTGCGTTTTTTACTTCACAGGACTGCAGATTTTATACTGATGAAATTTGCAGCCTTGGGTGTGTGTGCCCTAGCAAAAAAGGTGATGTTTTGGCAATGTCAATCAACTGACACCCCATATGCAGAGTTTGCTGCCCTCCCACAAGAAGATAGCAAGGGCCCTGCTGGATCAGATAAAAGCTCCATCTAGTTCAACCATCCAGTAATAGCCAACCAGATTTTTCCAGGAAGCTGCCCAAAAGAGTTGGAGGCCAGAACCTTTCCCCATTTTTTTTGCTACAAGCACACACAGAGCTGGTTTTCAAGAGCAGGACCACAAAGAGGTAACCTGGGGTCCAGGTGAGACATAATTTTGGGATACTCCTGTTCCAGCTCCCCTGTAATGTGAGCAGTAGAAAGAAACAGCATCTTTAAGTAGAGGGATAGGGTCTTTAAAGGCACACAAACTGTGCTGCCCCCATAACCTACCCAAAGTTTCTTGGAAGAAACTTGTACAAGTGCGACAAATTGATGTAAAGGCTTCCAATATATTTATTCGAGGACAAAGATATGTATAGTTAAAGCTATGGTTTTCCCAGTAGTGATGTATGGAAGTGAGAGCTAGACATTAAAGAAGGCTGATTGCCGAAGAATTGATGCTTTTGAATTATGGTGCTGGAGGAGATGCTTGAGAGTCCCATGGACTGCAAGAAGATCAAACCTATCCATTCTGAAGGAAATCAGCCCTGAGTGCTCACTGGAAGGACAGATCCTGAAGCTGAGACTCTAGTACTTTGGCCACCTCATGAGAAGAGAAGACTTCCTGGAAAAGACCCTGATGTTGGGAAAGATGGAGGGCACAAGGAGAAGGGGACAACAGAGGACGAGATGGTTGGATAGTGTTCTCGAAGCTACCAGCATGAGTTTGACCAAACTGCAGGAGGCAGTGGAAGTGCCTGGCGTGCTCTGGTCCATGGGGTCACGAAGAGTTGGACACAACTAAATGACTAAACAACAACAACTTCATGTTTTAAATTACCCCATCATATTCATACATTAGAATGGTTAGAAGAGATGGTACAGGGCGGTGATGGGGAATCTATATGGCCCTAAAGGCCATTTTGGGCAAAACCATATGCCTGTTGGTCCTTTGAAGTTCAGTGGGGTCTAGGTGTGAAATAGGAATGCAAAGCGAATGGAGGGAAATGGCACTGGGGTGGAATTCTAACTCAAAAAGGAGGAGAGCCTTGTCCCGAAAATGGGAGAGCATCCACTTTGCTTGCAGATAGTCCCAATATCAATCTGCAGCATCTCCAGATAGGGCCGAAATGTGTCTACCTCTGAGCTATGACCCTTATCCAAATGGAAAAGGGGGGGAAACATGGCAGTATGGAGACTGGCAAGTTCTGGGTTTATCTTAGAAGGTCATGGGTAAGCAGCAGAAATTGGAATTTACGGGCTTTTCGGTAATTCTGGTTCTCTCACTGAACACAAACCATTATGGGATTTTCTCTTTTAAAAAACAGAACTGCACAGTAGACAGACACCAGCATTGACTTGTGCATTGCTAAAGCTTTTTTGCCTCCCTAAAATATATGGATGCTCTTATTCTGCTGGCACTGCCTTGAAGGAGCAGAGTGCCTTTAATGTTTTGCAAGAGCGACCTCCATCAGGCTTTTGAGGGGAGTTAATAAATCAACAGAAGCCACTTAACGGCAGCATTTTCACGAGTCCTGTGGAATTCTAAGTAAATAACGGGATTGGAAGAATGAAAATGCTGTTTATATTGAAATGTAGTCTGCCGTTCAAAGGAGCACAGAAGATGCTTAAGTGTTAAGATTTTCTGCCGCTACCGCTCTCAGCGCAACGGTATCCCATTAAACAGAACGTTAAGCCAAAGCTGTTAGCATTGGCACGGGGCCAAGTAGACACCAAATCTTCATAGATGGGATTTAATTGGTACAAGAAGAGGTAATTTATTAAGGAACACTGAAACCTTGTATACACTGCAACATCAGACCAAAGGGCATGAAGCCTTGTGCGAATATTGCGTTTGATAATCAGGGGGTTTTCCTTCAGAAGGCCTAATACACTCCAAGTACTGAGAAACCACGACAATTTCTCTACAGAGCTCTCATACCTGGTGCCCTTCAGTCTGCCCCATTTTCCATGCGCTCCTCCCTAGGAAAGTTTGTGGCTCATTAAAATTCATTAAAGCGGCATTGTAGCCACTCCCACCAATCCCTGGGATATGAGGGAAGGGTATACTTTACTGGAGAGCCAGAGAGACCTGGTCCAGGTACCACGGTGGCGGAAGCACAGAAAGTCATGCTTGAGGGTAGCTTAAGAGGCAGGGAGAGTTGTGCTTCCCTACGTGACACAAGCTCAAGAACTACTAGTATCAGGGTTTATGGGATGGAAGCAGGAGGAAACAACAGCTGGTAGAAGGGACAAAGCAAGCACATTGATCCCAAGGACAGAGGCAGCTATCCAGTGAGCACTGATCCACTAGCATGATCCCCACTAGTATGAATATTTCGTTGATAATTATTCACTGGTGAAGACTTTATTGCAAAACAGTTGAACTATTCCAGATATACTATCCTTTTGTGATTTCTGAGAGGCGTCTTCCTTTGAGACTTTTGTGAAACAGCTTGGCGTTCCTGATTATTCTTTGATTTGTTTGATTCTTTGTTTGACTCTGATATATATATATATACACACACACACATACAACTTGCAGTTGCTTGTATATTTTGTGAGATGTGTTGTATGGAACATACATCATTTTGAAATGGCTTATTTGTATATTTTGAATGAAATCATAACCAATTATATATTCACTAACAGTTATTAGGCAACGTGTTGCGTTTGCATTTTTGTAGATTTTCAACATTGTCACAAATTTCTCAGTAGGGTTGGGCGGTACCAGCTTTTCGACATCGCGATGTATCACCAGCCAAACATCACAATATAGTGTTGTGTTGCAATGCTGCAAAATGGAGGGAGAAACAAGCTGGATGAGACCCAGCCCCACGAAGGGCCAGGGCGAAACTGTCTCAGTTTCCTCTGCGGGAATAGCGATGGCTTCATCCTGGTGCCTTGTGGAGCCGGGGTTGATGAAGCTCATTCCTCATACACCAGGCGCTGGCAGTGGAGGGAGTCTCTTCATCGCCAGTGCCCGGCGCACCAAGAGAGGAACAAGCTGCATATTTTGAATTAGATATATATGGGGGCACCAAAATCTTTTAAGTGCTTCAGTCCTCTAAAGGTCTTAATCTGGCCCCGTTCGTAGGCCCAAAATATATGATGAGCAAATGTCTACTGCCATTCTGGCTATGAATACAATTGAGGCACCCTGAAACATAACGAGGTTACCCAAAGGGAACAATTTTACATTCTGATCAGTCCTAAAATATGTGACACCAGGGGAAATAGAAGGAACTTCTAAATATCTACGTCACAAGACATTTAGTATTGCCCTTGTGAGATATTGCATCCTTAAAAATATATATTTAAATGCACATTTGGAAAAAGAGTACAAAATTACCCCCACTTACCTGATTAAATGAGGTTGACAAAACAAAATGTAATTTTCAGTGGCGTGCATTGATTTGCATATTATTTTGCAAATAACCAACACACATCTGAAACGGCAACCGTTCTGCTATGGAGCAAGAATGGTTAAGCCATTGAGCTATTTTGTCCATTGAATGTGAACTTGCATGAGAAATTGACTTTGGGGAGATGATTCATGATTTTGTAATGAAAAAGGCCAGGAAAATGAAGCTTTCAAGTAAAATATTTTCAGCCACATTGTCCCATTAGAATATATATATATATAAAAATCAAACCACTGACAGGATAATAGTTTTATTAAGTATTAGGTATTTATTAGCTTTGTGGGACTCTCCTCTGGGATTGATGTTATGCTAAACAAAAATAGGGGGGAATGAAGAGGGAGCATGGTAGGAAAGCTGCCCTGTGGGGCAAGGTGTAATTCCAGAAAATGTAGAATCAGAATTAAACCATGATATTATATAGGTTGGGGCCGTGGCAACTGTGTGAGACGCAGCCCGTGTTACATGTCTGTTCTGTGTACCTAAAAATCATGCTTGGGCCTGTGCTCCAAGAGCCAGCAAGCCAGTGTGGTCTCATGGTTGGAATGTCAGACCAGGACCTGGGAGACCAGGGTTAAAATCCCCACTCAGCTATGAAGCTCATTGGGTGACCCTGAGCCAGTCACTGCCTCTCAGCCCAACCTACCTCACAGGGTTGTCATGGGGATCAGTTGCGGAGGAAGGGAACCATGTACGTCACCTTGAGCTTCTCAGAGAAAGAGGTGGGATAGAAATGAAAATAATAAAATAAATAAATTGTTGGTCAGTTTGGGCTGCACCCCTACCCAAACCGCAATCCTCTGTCACTTTCTTTCCATATACAGTGGTACCTTGGGTTAAGTACTTAATTCGTTCCGGAGGTCCGTACTTAACCTGAAACTGTTCTTAACCTGAAGCACCACTTTAGCTAATGGGGCCTCCCACTGCCGCAGCGCCGCAGGAGCACGATTTTTGTTCTTATCCTGAAGCAAAGTTCTTAACCTGAAGCACTATTTCTGAGTTAGCAGAGTGTGTAACCTGAAGCGTATGTAACCTGAAGCGTATGTAACCCGAGGTACCACTGTACAGTCATACCTCAGGTTACAGCTGCTTCAGGTTATGTTTTTTCGGGTTACTTCCGAGTTTTGGTGGTCACGCATGCGCAGAAGCACTGAATCACAACTCACACATGCACAGACGCGCCGCTGCGGGTTGCAAACGTGCATCCCACATGGATCACGTTCGCAACCCAAGCGTCCACTGTATTTTTTAAAAGAGAATCATAGGATTGCAGAGTTGGAAGATACCACAAATGTCAACTAGTTCAACCCAGCCCCTTGCAATGCAGGAATATTTTGGCCAACGTAGGGCTTGAACCCATGACCCTGTGATTAAGCATCTCATGCTCTACCAACTAAGCTATCCCTTAGAACAGTGGCCTCTGTCACACTGTAGTTAATCAATGGTGCAAAGACAGAAGGGGCCAAAGTGTCCTGGAAATGACTCCTTAGAGTGGGTGTCTGGAGGGACTGAAAGTATCTATTTATGCATTGCCAAAACTGAGTTATCTGTAGGCAGGCCAGCAGGCCATCTACTCACTCTTCCCTACTATGGTGAGATGTATTTTATTTCTATTTAAATTATAGAATTGTTTGCACCAACACATGTTAGCATATGTAAAAAAGTCTGCAAAATATATGTTTTGTCCTCTATTTGGTGATGCAGAAGTGGCACCCCACGGAACGTGCAGCGTGGATATTTGCAGGGCAGCAGGACTGCTCACAAAGCAGCCGAGACTGTTGCAGGCATCAGCAAGAACAAACAGATCACTTAGCATTAATAAAATTCTCAAGCACCACAAAGGACAGCTGCAAACAAAACCTTTCAAGCGTGTTGCAAAGTGTCATATACAAATGTGACACTAGATGGCAAAGGTGAGCTATGGCAAATTCAATATATTTTTCAAAACTTTTTTTTAAAAAAATAGCATTTTCACAGTGTTTTCTATATGTGTGTAGATTCCACCAAAGTGCCAAAGAGGTAGGGGTGTGCGTAAACTCCCCCAGGGTTGAGATGGACTGGGCCAAGGTCGCCCAGGACCTTTACAGCTGAGTGGGGAGTTGAGCCCTGGTCTCCCAAGTCCTAGTCTAGAACTCTAACCACTACACTGGGAGTTGTGCAGAGACAGCATCTCTCTCTCTTTCTCCCTCTCTCATTCTTCCTCTTCTTCCTCCTCCTCCTGTATAGCATTTTGACATATGTCTTGATAAGAGGACTTTATTGTCTGCATCCAAAGACCTGCAAATAACCCATCAGATTATGGCAACACTTTTTTTAAGACAGCAACAATTACTAGAAAATAAGTGTTTTTAATTCATCGTTTGTTTGTTTAACACAATTTGCATACTGCTTGATTGTAAGAGAACCTCTAAGTGGTTTCAGAATCAAACCCGCTTGTCAATAACCCTGTTCAGCAGAGAATGAAAATGCAGTCACTGGTTATTTGAGTATGACAGGCCCATGGGGAATGGATGATAGGGAAACTGTGCGGTTAGGAAGGTTTCTTTGCCACTTACATTTGGAACAACCTACACAACTGTCTCGCGGCTTTGCCGCTAGTGAGTAATGCAGTTATCTTAAAGCCATGCCAGTAAAACCCTCGTTTCAGACCACATTATTCTGCATAGGCCACATACAGGAAAAGCTGCAGAATAAAACTATTTTCCAAGCGGTTTTTTGAGTACTTTTATTGGGCCTATTTTTATGCGTCCCATGGTTGTTGTTGTTTTTATTTTTTTTTTAAAAAAAGCCACTCGTCTAATTTGCCATATGTTGGGCTCAGAAAGAAAGTCTCAAAACTGACTTCAAATAAGATTTCCTATGGTTAAAAAGTTAAAAACCATCATCAGTCTGAAATTCCATTTCAGCGGGCTTTCCAAACTTAGGAGGAAGTGGTGCGTGTAACAGCAGAAATTTGGGAAACCTCTTTTCTTGAACAAGGTAAATCTCCTATGTCTTGAGCCACTAGGTGCTCAAGGGACCTCTCAAGGGACCGAGATGGGTTTTAAATCAATGTAGACTCTCAAGGCTATTCACATTTATTTTGGCACAGCTGGATTAAATGGGCATGAGCAAAGACCAATATTTCTGCAAAGATCAAAAAAGAATGCCATTTGATATAAATACAGTACTTTTAAAATAACTGCACCAATGCACTAAGGGCAGTGTAGCAACTGTTTTCTAAATGTTACAGACCTTTGGTTCCATTATTATTATTATTATTATTATTATTATTATTATTATTATTATACCGCCCTATACCTGGAGGTCTTAGGGCGGTTTACATAAAAAGATCAAAGTATATAAAATAAAAGCAATAACCCAATAATACCCCCTCCCCCCAAAAGAGCCACATTTTAAAGGGGTATGTCATGCCTGTGTGGACAACAAATCACATCAAGTAACAATGCAGACCCTCATTTCTACATCATCCATCCAATTCAGTATTTACCCTCCAACCCTTCTATATGATTATGTTCCCGGTCTCTGGCCTTCGTGGTTCTTGTTCTCCTGGACAGCTACCTTGACTGCTGCCTTTTCACAATAATACCTCTTGCCTACAAGCCTGTGTGAGAGCCAGTGTGGTGAGGTGGTTAAGAGCAATAGACTCGTAATCTGGGGAACCGGGTTCGCGTCTCTGCTACTCCACATGCAGCTGCTGGGTGACCTTGGGCTAGTCACACTTCTTTGAAGTCTCTCAGCCCCACTCACCTCACAGAGTGTTTGTTGTGGGGGAGGAAGGGAAAGGAGAATGTTAGCCTCTTTGAGACTCCTTTGGGTAGTGATAAAGCAGGATATCAAATCCAAACTCTTCTTCTTCCTTCGTACCTGTGTCAGAACTGGACTCCACAGCACCCTTGCAGAAACAAGCACTCAGGACTGACGTCATCTCAATCACTAAGCTATGGGTGTCAGTTTTGACTGTCTCAAGCAGGAGTGGAGAACCTCAAAGTCCTCCAGGCATTTTTGTCCCACTCCCACCAACCCCAGTAAAAGATGGTCCAGGATGATGGGAGTTGTAGTCCAGCAACTTCTAAGGTCCAAACTCCCCACCCGCATATTATGCAATGGTTCTGAAAAATGATGTGTCTTTTTATTCAATATGAGAGAAATATTTGGAAAGTGTGTATGTGTGTGGAGAGGTCCATTAAGAGCCTCTGTACAATCTAACCTGATCTGCGAGGTCAATGGAAATGTGTTTAAAACATAAGCAATTTTTTTTCAATTAAAAAACTCAAAACATAGAGGCTAAAAATAAATTGCTTTTTTAAAAAAGGGTTCCTGTAATTTTAAGTTTAAAATATGAGCCTGAGTAATCAAGGAAAGTATTTTTACTGCCCAGTCAATATTTTTCCTGGAAGCTTCAATAAATAGACTTTCTTTAGATCTTGAGTGTGTGTGTGCCTAATGGTCTTAGGTGTCTTATACCACAGAAAACTTTATCCTCAAGATATAGAGTAAACAGGAACTCTGTGGTTACGTAGTTCCTGGGGTGGGGGACCGGGGAGGCAAAAAAAGAAGGCCTGGTTTCCATGCTCTACAGACAATTTATTCCTATTTTAAGAGCTATTCGCCCTCCTAGCCCAAACCTGTTATGACATCCTTTGTTTCTATTTATTTTGCTATTTATTTCACTTTGCAGACCTTATGTTACTTCCCTCCTATCACGAGTATTGTGTCTTTCACCTCACTTTCATGTGTTTGCTGGAAAAGCACAAGGAGAGCTTATTTCACCACCTCTCTGTTTATTTATTTTCTTTTCTGAATCAGCAACTTGTAGAAGCCATGAACCATCTAAGACTGAACTATCTAAGACTGAAGGGAAGTGAGTGAAGGAAAAGTTTGTGGCAATGTGCATGTGTGAGCTTGTGTGTGCTTCGAACACGCATAAATGAGGAGTTGCCTGTAGCAATAATAATAATAGTAAGGAATATTGCTTGCAAAATGGATATATTAAGAAAAATTACTTAGAACAAGCATGCACTAGAAATGTGCACCAAAATGCTGATTGATTTTCATGGTGAACTGAAGACTGGGGGAAAATGAGAAAGTTAAGGGAAACCAAAAAAAACGGAGAGAATCATTCATCCTATCTGAAACTATCAACATGGCCTTCTTGCCAATCTCTCTAGAAATTCCAGAAGCAACTCTAGACAAGCTATCAACTTTCCAAACCATTGATATGTACTAATGTGATTCTCTTGATGAGAAAATAATATATATACGCTATAGCATGCCTATAGTCTGAAATCCCTTTCTTGTTCCCTTGACATCTTTTATCTTTTTTTGTACAAGAAAAGCAGATGTTTCCTTGTGGTTCTACATCTCCATACGTGTCTGTTAATATGCCATTGGCTGTTGAGAGACACAACTAGTTCCTGGAGAGCAGAAATGGCTGTGGGAAGAAAAGTACTTGGCACTGGAAGATGAATTTTGAGGATCCGTAGTCCATCAGCAGCTCAAAGTTCACAGTAGATGTCTTCAGAAGTGTCCCAGTGTGACTTGGGCCTAGAGTAGAAAGTGCATGAATTCTAAGCAAACTGAACTTTTGAATAAATGTTCTGGGTATTATTAGATTCTCAAGGCTATAGTGGTCAAGACGTATAAATTCTCAGAATGCTCTCTCCAGTTTCTAGATTTATTCTTTTTGGAGAGGAGTCATAATTGTGTGTGGGAACTCGTGTGGGAGGCTAGTGTAAAGAATGCATGGATGGGAAGGAATGCTTTTTCAGACAAAAAAGAAAGAAAGAGAGGAAATGTGTGACACTGGGTTACTATGAGATTCTCACCCACACTGTGTTCATGTAATGTGTTCACTGTGTTCACTGTGTGAATGTTAACTAAGGCTGCATCTCTCCACCAATGTTTTCCACCTTTCATTCTACCTTTGTCCTAGGAATCTAGGAAAGACTAGGAAAGCAAGTTCCTTCATGGATCACTGCCTTGCCGTGGTGAAGGGGCTTAAATAACTCAGAGAAGCTATGAGCTATGCCATTCAGGGCCACCCAAGATGGACAGGTCATAGTGGAGAGTTTTGACTAAATGTGATCCACCTGGAGCAGGAACCGGCAAGTCACTCCAGTATCCCTTCCAAGAAATCTCCATGGACAAAGACAACAGACATA
The DNA here is from genome assembly GCF_964234715.1 of Podarcis melisellensis. Lineage (NCBI taxonomy): Eukaryota > Metazoa > Chordata > Lepidosauria > Squamata > Lacertidae > Podarcis > Podarcis melisellensis. Next base: position 29,100,716 of record NC_138530.1, read on the forward strand.
TAAAAGTTGAGGGCACAAGGAGAAGGGGACAACAGAGGACGAGGTGGTTGGAAGGTGTTCTCGAAGCTACCAGCATGAGTTGGACCAAACTGCGGGAGGCAGTGGAAGACAGGAGTGCCTGGCGTGCTCTGGTCCATGGGGTCACGAAGAGTCGGACATGACTAAACGACTAAACAACAACAAGGAAAGCAAGGGACTGGTCATTGATTCAACTGAGGGACCACTTTCCATTCAAGCTGGTGGTTATAAGCAGTAGTGCTCAGCAGGGTTGCACTTATGGCGATGCATTGCTCTCCCATCTCCCCAATGCCATGTGTCACTGCCGCTTACTGATGGCATTAAGGTAGTAGGACCTCACTGCAGGGCAGAGGCAGCATCAGGAGTCTGGGATTGGCTCTGTCACTGCGTCCGTACCGTGCTGATCTCTGGCGAGTAAGCGGCAGTGATGCAAGGCACTGGGAAGACAGTAGAGCAATACAGCTCCACCTATGCAACCTCGCCAACCACTATGGGTTACAAGACCTACTACATAACTTTTTTAGTTTCATTTCCTTCTTCCCTCCCCATCCCCTTTCTTCATGCAATGTATATCATGCCTTTAATACGGTGGGCCTGACTTCTGTATTGTAAGTCCGGCTTGTTTTTAATCTCTGCACATAGTTTAGTGCAGTTAAGGCATGTCATAAGTGATAAATAACAAATGGGAACTGCAGCAAAAATGCAGAGTGCTCCTGCTGAGGACCCCAGCAGCCGGCCAAACATGCCATTTTTGAGGATACTCTATTCACTTTCCCCTCCTCTCCTCTGACAATCGTTTCCCCCTCCTTTTTTTTTTTTTAGTTCTGCAAACCCCAAGGCTCTCCCAAGCCTACCAATATCTCTCTCATGTGCAGGAGTAGTGCTATTTTGGCTCCACAAGGATCGTCACTTGGAGAATGAGTTCGCCGTTGATACAGAGAAAGAGGGGGAATGATAGTTATGTGAACATGTACGAGGTGTCTCTACACATACACAAGTGTTTGCATAAAGAGGAGTGTACATGTTGGTTTGTACAGCTCAGCTATTTGTGCACACAGACTGTTTGTCTGCTGAATGCAAGAAGTCATGTGAATAGTCCTTCTAGTACTGGGTATAATAACCTTAAAAGCCTTCTTCTGGCGAGCTAATGTTGGAAACAGGATGCAAGTTGGACCTTTGGTCCAGTTCAGGAAGACAGTCCTCACATAGGCTCTTGCGCTGCTGTTCGGAATGACCTGGTTTGCTAGAATTCAAGGGCTGTTGACACTGAGCATCTCTAAGCAACCGTAGTTGTAGCTGTTCTTGTTTATAACATGGGCTTCATGTTCCAAGTGAGAAGAAATTGTGCCACCCCAAACACCCAAACATTTTGACAAGATATTAATAGCTGCAGCCCCATGTTTATCCAAGCACATTTAAAAATGAAATTGCATCCCTTTTTGTCCTTTTCCAGTTGTGCCAGAGGTAGCGAATGATTATTTTTTTATAATCTTCTTGTATTCTACTTGGATTTTTGTTAGCAGCAGAGGGCAGCACCCTATCCTAGAATCAGGGAGTCATTTTGAACCACTGCCATTATTTTTAAGCAGACACCATATCTACCTTTGGCAAAGACTCTGGATTGTATCCCGTGTTGGTCATACTCAGAGCAGACCTACTGAAAGTTATCAACATGCCTAACTTTGTTCTCCGGATTTCAGTGGGTCTACTCTGAGGAAAACCTATTTGGAGACAACCCTCTCCCTTGCCCAGTGCACTTCTCCTCACAATTTTCATTCCTGGACAGACTGAGTTAAGAAAATAGGTTATAATCAGCCAAACCCGTTTGCTTACTTGGGACATTAAGTACTTTGCTACTCAACTGCCAGCTATAATTTGGTGTGTTTTTAAAATAGTAATTCCTTTTTTTTTTTTCAGTCTTCCAGAGTGCACTCTAATTTTGAACATGGAGTATCAAAGTATTCCAGTGGCACTGAAAGCTGTGGGCAAAGTCCAAGAGTTTCAGAATTAATTTGCATTTAACTCAGATAAGTACCTCAAGATTTAAATGCTTATTTGGAGCTTATCTAAACAAGTTGGATCTCGTCAGTCAGCACATATGATTGGATTTCTCACAACATGAAAGCTGCCTTGTGGGGCATCCAGTACTTCTCATTACTATTTTGTTACTGTCTCGGTATTTTGGCCTTTCTCTATTCATGTCTCAGTATTTTGGCGGCCTTTGTTCCTGTCTAGGTATTTTGGCCTCTTTTGACTTCTAACCCAGCTGGAAACGAAAATGTTGAGAGAGGCATATGGAAATGCTGAAAAATAATAATTTAAAATATATATATTGGAGGGACTCTTTAAGGGCTCCTGCAAAAGCACCAAGGTGACAATCTTAAAATCAGTGGTGCAACTAAGGTACCCTATTGTTGTGCTGCAATCCTAAAGGCGGAAAGGACCCATCACCTCATCCTAAACCCTGCCAGACTGTGCCGGCAGCATGGGAGTGAGAGTGCAGGAAAGTACTGCATTCCTCTCTCCATTTCTGGGCTTCAAATCCTTCCCTCCTCCCTTCCATTTTCCCTCTAAATGTTTCTAACTGAGCTTGCAATAGGAAGGAGAGGTTTAGACATGCTCAAAAGGGTATCTAAATTGCCCCCTGGTCTGGGGAACATGACAGGAGACCTGGAGGAAGGCTGAGGAACATTCTCAGATGGCCCCTTATTGGCCCTGCTATGTGGGATGAATGTAGTCTCTCTCGCTGTCTTACACACTGGAATTCTGAGTCTGACGTCGGGTAGAGGGACCCAGTCCATCCTATTGCTGCTGAGATGACTTCCCAGAGACCACAGGATTGCATCCTTAGACTCTGGACATAATGATCTTAAAGAAGAGGGTACCATCTTTAGATGGCAATGTGTATTACAGTGGTACCTCGGGTTAAGTACTTAATTCGTTCTGGAGGTTTATTCTTAACCTGAAACTGTTCTTAACCTGAAGCACCACTTTAGCTAATGGGGCCTCCCGCTGCCGCCGCACCACCAGAGAATGATTTCTGTTCTCATCCTGAAGCAAAGTTCTTAACCTGAAGCACTATTTCTAGGTTAGCGGAGTCTGTAACCTGAAGCGTATGTAACCTGAAGCGTATGTAACCCGAGGTACCACTGTACTTAATTTACTTTTAAATGTTTTTAGTGAACCATGCTGAATTTGGGGATCCTGCTGTTTATTTTGCTGAGTGGGGCTCAGGACATCTGCCCCAAAGTGATTCCCTGAAGGCGCCACTGCTTAAGATGAGCAAATACATCATTACGTTTCATTATTCTGATTTCAGCCACTGCAAGGCGCTACTCAGCCCCACTTGCAGGCATCAGGTGGATCTTGACAACAGATGAGAGTGATTGGACTTGTATTGCCAGTTGCTTTCCAAGTGATTGCTACGGGACAATAAAATATATTTAAAAACAGGGAAAAAATGGGTCAAGAGTTCCTTTTTTCTTTTTTGTTTCCTTGGGTCTAATTACTGGGTTAGAGTTTCCTTGCCACAAATGTTATTTCTTTTTTCTTGCTGGCCCAAAGCAACCATGATTTCACATCCAGCATGTCTGATGAGTTTCTAATGAAATCTAAACAATGTCTGCCCTGGTTTTTTGTGAAGAGGAATTACTTGTGTGCTGAACCCATGAGCTAACAAGCACGAGCTCCTCCTTACAGACTTGCAAATGCTACCCAAACAAAACTTTCCCGAGCCCTGTCGGCCTGGGTCCTTAATCCCACTCACCACAGTTGGGCCAAAGTGTCCATTGTCCAGTGAATGATAGCACCACAACTCTGAAATGACATGGGGACAAACAACCATTTTAAGCATCCTTCCCCAGTCCTATGCCCTCCAGATAATTATGGACCACAACAACCATCAGCGCTAGCCAGCATCCCTCCAGATGTTTTACACCCTGTAGCTGATATGAACTGTCACCCAAAACATCTGGAGGACAACAGATCGGGGAAGAATGCATTATAGTAACCTAGAGCTAAAACACTATACATGATATAAACATATGAAATGGACTAAATTTAGCAACGGTCTTGGTGAACCTTTTGTGGGGGGGGGGTGTTTAACACACACAAAATTCAGCCACTGAAATGTACCATAGTATCAAGATCAGTGTAGGTGTAATCTTAACTCTTTCTGCTTGTGCTGTGTTTCCACTGAAAATTGCTTCTCCTAAGCTCCTTTTATTCCTACTGGCAGTACCAGACCTAGCTTTTAGGGAACTAAAGTATAAAATACAGATCAAGACAAACAGGAAGATGCTAAGCATGGAGGACAATTTTATTTGCATTTTTAAGCAAACCAACTTAATTAGCACCTCTCAGATGGATACACAGGTTGGAATTGGAACTGTCCTTCAGGTTTCACACTTCTCTGAATTTTGCAATGCAGTTCTCATATCAAAATAAGGACAACCCAAAATGCATTAAATCATGATGTGGGAAGAAGGAACTCCACAAATTGGGTGGCATTCAACTAAGTTGTGTGAATGTAACAAGGACCACCAACACAACATGACTTAGCCCTCATCTCCTCCTTCCTTGTAGCCCCCCCCCTTGCATCTGTTCAGGAGAGTTTGAGAAACCCCTAGAAACAGGGACCTAACAGGGGGTGGGGAGAAGGCCCCACTGTGCAAGTGGACCTCATTTCATGTGTGCACGTCATTTCCAGGTGGGAATGCATCCAGGCACAGACCAGACCCAGACCTGCTTAGCTTCCACAAGGGAAATGTGACTTCCAAGCATTCCCTACAGCAATGGGATCTAGCGTGCAGCTTAGGTGTGAAAGGAAGACCGGGGTAATTGGGAAAGTGAGGATCCACATCACTGCTTTGAGAAAAGAAGCAGTGTTGGGTCACAATTCTCCATCTATGTGTCTGGGCCAGGGAGACTCTATATCTGGCTGCAGTGAAGATGGGAGTGGTGGTGGAGATATTTTGCCTGGGATTTAGCAAGGTCTAGGGTTACCTCCTGAAAATGCAACACACTCCTAAGTTGCGGACGTGAAAATGGGTCTGTTGAGGAACAGAACTATTTTTCATTTGGACAGATTTCTACTATGCAATACATGTAGTTCTATTCCCAACCTATGTCACAGTACATAAAAAACAAAAACAAAATCCTGACTGTTCCCATGAGGCTTGTCTGGTTTTATGACACATCATCTTGAGTAGTATTTATTGCTCTTTCTGTCTGACTCTTTCCGCAACGCTCACCCATCTTTGAATCACCAAAATGCAGAAGGAGCTGTGATTCAAGTGAAAATCTGAGCAAGCAAACTGGTTTGGCTTTCGCACAATGGAAAGTTCATCCTGCAGCCAGAGGTGATTACTCCGCTCTGATCATAATTTTACTTGGATCATGACAAACAGATAATCTGGGTTGGTTTTAGGCCATTTTAATTTAGGCACTTTGCAGTAAGTAAGGTGGTTTAAACCTCTTTCTCCTCCTCCTCACTGCCGTTTGCTGCAAGCGGTGATTTATCACGATTAATGATAGAGAAAAGTATCTGTCTGGAGAACATTTCATGCAAGCAGGCGCCAAGCATAACACCAGACTAATACCAAATTAATTGCCTGGATTTCCTAAACTAATTATGGGCCAAATATCTACAGATTTTCATATGCTCCTTCTGTTAACTCCACTATGAATGGATTATTTATTTACCGACTTATTTATGCAGTCAAGTCAGTGGGTCAAGAAGCAAACTACGTTATCCTAACAGCTTGGGGCTCATCACAGCCAGGAACCTTTGTTCAAGGTGTCTGTTTGGAAGCTATGTGGAAGAGGAACCCCATTTAAACGTGACACTAAGTGCATGGGCGGGGGCAGGGAACGTACAAGTGTGGCTTTCCACCTGCCTGCCTGGCATTTAAACCAGTCCTCTCTGCAGCAGTCACATGCCAGGGATCTGTGGTCCAGGCAGGTGCTGCGTTGGCACGCTAATGCTGCATGCTTTGTGGCTAAGAGCCCAGTTCTGGCATGAGGCTGCGTGCATGGAACGCATAGTTCATTGCTTAATGCAGTGAACTGGAAAGGCTGCTTGGCTATCTTATTATTATGAAAGCTCTCAGGTGAGAACTGGGGAGGGTCTGTCATTTTCTGTGGGGGCTGGGAATAAGAGCTACTTTTGGATAGAGAGAAGATTCTGCATTTGTCTACTGTTTTTGTATTTCCGATACCTTGAGGTTGATTTTCTCCTATTTTACATGTTGTTGCCGTTATGAGAAGCTGTATTTAATTTTGTATTTCTTATTATCACAACTGTATTTTTAGGACTGTTAAAAAATTATATTGTATGATATTATGTTATGTATCAGTATTTGTTTTCTTTGTTGTTGTAAACCACTTCTATGGTCTTTTTGACAAAGGCACTTATTAAATAAATACACTTATTAAATAAATAAATTTTATGTGATTTTTCTTGTTGTATTTTTGTTCTGCTCTATATTTGTTTTGCTATTTTGTATCTTGCTCGTCTTAATTCACTTTTTAGGCCACCTTGGGGATCCCCCAAGATCAAAAATGTGGGATACTATATTTAGTAAAGGTGATATGCTACAAAGTAGTTGTGTTAGCACAGGGACTTCTGACTGCTCAGAAGAAATCCCCTTTCATCTTCTGTTCCCCTAAACCAGTTCTGGGGGTTTCCCCAACCCTATGGAGCAGATCTGGGGAGTGCACGAGGGCACGTGAAGAGAGGAGAGGAAAGGGAGGTTCTGTTGTGCCAACAGAAATCCTTGCACTAATGGAATTACTTTGATGGATACTGTTGTACATATTTAAGTAGAAGGCTATGAATTTCCACCCCAATGAGACATATTCATAGCAACAACCTTTTTGATCTTTTAGGCACCCAGAATTTTAAGAACATATTAAATTTCTAGAACATTTTAGGCGTTCTGACTTTTAATCATTTTCTTTCTTTGTTATGACCACCTTGCTGCTTCTTTATAATTTTATAATTTTTGTACGCTACCTTGAAATCCTCACATTAAAAAGTGCTCTATGAATGCTCCAAATGAAAAATTAAAATTATACTGGTGGCCAGTGACATGTGTCTCCCAGGCCAATCATTAAAATACCCTGTTACTCAAGAGATTGCAAACGTGGCAGCCACCAAGCAGCAGCCTTGCACAAATGTAAAGTTGGGCACACAAGCCACATGCGACAAGCAAAAGTGTTTTTCTTTCATCTCATGGAAGCTTGAGAATTCTGCTGTGGTCATCCCTGGCAAACCAGTTGCTCGTCCCAAACTTTCCCTCTTCCGTAACTGCAATTTGAATCCACTTGTATCCTGCCTAGAGATCCTATTTTTACATTCCTTTTGCGACGTGAGTTATTTCTTTAGGTAATGAGCCATGTACTGTGAGCGAGAGAGAGACAGAAAGAGATGGAGACAGAGAAGCGAGTGTGGCGAAGACCAGGCCAGCGGCCCTTTGGTATTTCAGTGCTGCTCAGCAATGTTGTGTGCGTGACCTGTTCATTCAGCCGAGGCCTCTCCAGAAGCTTTTCAAATGGATGACCCTTTCTGAACCTAATTAGGAGGTGGATGGAGGAGAGAGTACACTGGAGAATTTTAATAAAAGGAATTGAATTGCTTCTTCATCTTTGCAACCTGGGATTTAAGAGGGAATTTCACTGGCTTTGTAGCCATGTAAAATAAATAGACATTAGATGATGACAGGGAAAACAGAATTGCTGCCAAAGCTAAAAGGAGCTTGGCAAAAGAACAAAGGACGGCAACACAGTCGATCATTATTTACTATACGAACTTTTTCATAAAGCACAGGAGAGAGAGAGAGAGAGAGAGAGAGAGAGAGAGAGAGAGAGAGAGAGAGAGAGAGAGGAATAATGGACCCTCGCTAAAAGATGAAAAGGGTTTGCCCTAGCTTACATTTTCTGCTGACAAGAGCTAGGATGTGCCCCAGTTGTTAGAGAATCTTATTGTTCTGTTTAGCTCCTCAATAAAATTGATTTCGGCGGCTAGGAAGTATTCCGTAGCATGAACTCTGTAATTTTTGAAAGAAATAACTGCAAAGGATATGCAGAAAAGAGAACAAATGCCTTCATGGACATGCATACATTACAACTCTCACCTCAAATATTTCCTTTCTAATTGAAGCAGTGTGTATTTCGGCAGATTGTTCCTGGCAATGTCCTGATCTAATAATTTGATGAAAGTTTTTTTTTTAAGAGCTTCAGTCCCCAATATCACTATTAATATAAATTATGAGCTGATAGCCAAATAACCTTGAATGTTACATCTTTCAATATGTATCCAGTTTGTTGCTGCTTACTCAGACATACAAACATGTTAAGCCAGTGTTATCATTCCTTGTCATGCAGGCATTTGTATTTGGGCTTGAAGGATATATCGAGTTGCCAACTTTTGAAGCAGCCCTCGTTTCCATACCCCTAAAGGCAGAAAAGTAGGCCACGCAGAGGAGCGTTTTTGAAATATAAGTTAGCAAAACTCTCTGCAGGAGCTATCAGATGTTTTCTATCCACACAGTCTGAAAGATGCCCCACTGAGAAAAAATTGTTTATCTTATGTAATACTTGACTGAAGGTTTGGCCCAACTTTGGGAGACACTTGCAGTGAAAGAGAGTGTCATGTGACAAAGACACATGAGAACAGAAGCAGCAAAGCAAACTGCAAAGTGCTGGGACTGCACAATCATTTGGGCCTACTAAAGTTATTCAGGCCTAACTGCTAACTGTTGAGTCACTCTAACATGTGACTTAGCAGCCAGTTTCACTTTGTGCTTCTCTGTAAGATGTCAGTGAGAGTCTGCTTCAGTTGTGAGCAGAGTCAGTATGTAAGCTCAGTCAAACTGTTTGGAACCATGTGGTTTATGAAGAAGTTTATTTTAACTCAGTAAAGCTTTTATTCTTTAAAACTCTGCATTATTAATATACGCTGCGCGTCAGAGAGGACACCACCATCTTCCATCTTCCATATTTGGGAGCAAGTGGGGAGCAACACGAAACTGCCCTCCTGTAACCTCTTTGCAGACGCCTCTTCGAAAAAATTGTGTCTTCCCCGACTGGCTGCAATGTCCCTTGGGAGTGGTTGATATGTGGGTTGTGCTTAGTCACTCCAAGGCTTTGGTCATCAGGCAACACACAGAAGACTCGGGTACCTTCACAACAGTGTTCTGTAACCAAAAAAGAAAAGAAAAAACACCAGTTTTTGATTCACGGGCACACTGTCTCAGTTTTAAGGCTAAGAAAGAGAAAGAAAGAAATTCTATCCAGACTTTTGAGAAGGAGACTCTCATGCAGGCTCTCTTTAAAGTGATATGCCGGGTACCAAACCTTTTCCCCCATGGGCCAATTGGAACTTTCTGAGGGTCTTGGCAGACTACTTAATGGTTTTGGGGTTGGTTTTTTTTGCATATTGCAGCAATCATACTGTGTTATATCCTGTATACCTTAAGGAGCGTCTCCACCCCCATCATTCAGCCCGGTCACTGAGGTCCAGCGCCGAGGGCCTTCAGGCAGTTCCCTCGCTGTGAGAAGTGAGGTTACAGGGAACCAGGCAGAGGACCTTCTTGGTGGTGGTGCCTGCCCTGTGGAACACCCTCCCAGCAGAAGTCAAGGCAATAAACAACTATTTTACTTTTAAAAGAAAACTGAAGGCGGCCCTGTATAGGGAAGTTTTTAATGTCTGATGCTGTTTGTTTTTAATGGGAAACCCAGCCAGATGGGTGGGGTATAAATAATAAATTATTATTATTATTATTATTATTATTATTATTATAGATGCTGGAGGATATTTTAATTGTGGGGTGTTTTTTTGCTTCTGTTATCATCATCATTATTTCTTGTGCCTAAACCTCTCCCCTCCTTTAAAGTCTCTTCCTCTGCCCATCACTTTGGTACAGCCCCCTCACCTTCCAGACAGACCCCCTGGTTATTAGGATGATGGAGCAATCACTACACTTGCCATTCGCAGCCACTGATCCCACTGTCTTTCACAGAAATGCCATGGACCACCAGAACACAGCCCTGCACTATGCACTTCCCACTTGCAGCCACCATTTCATCGAGAAAACAAACAGCATGGTGGCAAAGGGTTAGGTATATACCACCATTGCTTGCCTAAGGCCAGTGTGAGTTCATGAATGAGGCTAAAGATATCCCATCTACACAGCACCAGCTTTCAAATAGTAGTATTACTTGCAAGGATGATGAAGCTTGTGGCTTATGATTCAAGGGGCGGGGTGGCCATTAAAAAATTCCTATCTTTCTTTTCCAGAAGCTTAGGAACATGGGAAGCTGGTTTCTACTGAGTCAGGCCTTTAGTCTTTCTAGCTCAGTAATGTCTACACATTACTTTCTTGGGCTCCATGATCACTGCAGATGGTGACAGAAGTCACGAAATTAAAAGACGCCTGCTTCTTGGGAGAAAAGCAAAGACAAACTTAGCATCTTAAAAAGCAGGGACATCACCTTGCCGACAAAGGTCTGTATAGTTAAAGACATGGTTTCCCCAGTAGTGATGTATAGAAGTGAGAGCTGGACCATAAAGAAGGCTGATCGCCGAAGAATTGATGCTTTTGAATTATGGTGCTGGAGGAGACTCTTGAGAGTCCCATAGACTGCAAGAAGAGCAAACCTATCCATTCTTAAGGAAATCAGCCCTCAGTGCTCACTGGAAGGACTGAAGCTGAGGCTCCAATACTTTGACCACCTCATGAGAAGTGAAGACTCCCTGGAAAAGACCCTGATGTTGGGAAAGAAGGAGGGCACAAGGAGAAGCGGATGACAGAGGACGAGATAGTTGGACAGTGTTCTCGAAGCTACCAGCATGAGTTTGACCAAACTGCGGGAGGCAGTGGAAGACAGGAGTGCCTGGCGTGCTCTGGTCCATGGGGTCACGAAGAGTCAGGCACGACTAAACGACTAAACAGACAACTAGACAACAATGTCTACATGGATTGGCAGCAGTTCTCTCTGAGCTCTATCTGGAGCTGCAAGGGATTGAACTTGGGGTATATGCAAGGCAAACGCTCTGCCGTTGAGCTATTTCCTGCTATGGAACTCCCAAACCACTTTGCAAACTTAGAAGTCACTTCACTTTCCTGAAAATTCTCCATTACAGTGGTACCTCGGGTTACAGACGCTTCAGGTTACAGATGCTTCAGGTTACAGACGCTTCAGATTACAGACTCCGCTAACCCAAAAATAGTACCTCGGGTTAAGAACTTTGCTACAGGATGAGAACAGAAATTGGGCAGCGGCGGCAGCGGGGGGCCCCATTAGCTAAAGTGGTACCTCAGGTTAAGAACAGTTTCAGGTTAAGAACGAACCTCCAAAATGAATTAAGTTCTTAACCCAAGGTACCACTGTATTGGTTGGAAGAGAATTCAAGGTGCCTTCAAAAACCGTACAGTATTGTATATATGAAAGTGACTTTGCTCAAATTTCTAGAAGTGAAATGTTTTACTGCAGTTCTGACTTCTGCCTGCACACACATCAAATTCTCTCCTCTCCACATTATAGCCGCAGAGTTATGGGGCATCATTTTGAAAACAAGGATTAATGTTCCCAGGCAACTCCCCCAACCGCTGTTCATATGAAAGGGCTATTAAGAGGGATCTCTTCGTATTACATTGCAAGCTGTGATTTTCAGCAGCATTAGCAATATCTCTTGATGTAATGGGCCCTGCAAGGCAGGAGGGCTTAAGTAGTGTTTGGAGACAGGAAGGTATTGACCTGACCTAAACACAGTAGTTGAATTGTTCAGAGAACATTGATTCATAGTTTTACAAAGGCCTGACTATTCCTATTCTCCAGGGTGATTATACACCTGACAAATGGCAAGAGAAACATGGCTGTACCTCAGAGAGTTCTTTTATTTTAGCACACACCAGCATTAACTCTGATAGCCCCTCGCTTTGCTATTTGGATAGCTGTCTGGTGGTTAAGTGAGAGCACCGTGTTTCCTGATAGCTCACATGCAGGTGGCCCAGGTCTCAATCTCAACAAGTTGAGGGGAAATGAATCTCTTGGGAGGAGAGATAATATTTCATGCCTAGCGAGAGAATGTCACTTTATTACAGCTAAGAAAATCTTGCTTATCACAATCAAAAGGTTTCATGGGGGTAAATGACCAGTCTGGGTTGCGGGTCATATCTAGTATTAGACTTCCTCATCTGACTTAAATTGCTGGTATCTTATTTTGCATCAATGAGACTCTTATTAAGGCTGGAGGAGAGTTTCGATTCAGAGTCCATTAAAAAACCTACCCAGTTCACGGTTTCTGAAAAAATACACAAACTGAAACACAGCCATTCTTTGAAATCCTCACTTCTCATAATTTTTCAGTGCAGTTCTACAGCCAAGTAATATGCAGTAGGCTAAAATATGCATTAAAATGCATATATTAGTGAGATTGAATAATATACCTACAAAAGAAGATTGGCTATGCAAACTAAATGAATTCATAGAAGGTTAACAGCAGCCATAAGACATCAGACAAATAAAAAACTAAAATCAGAATGGCAATGTTTTGAAGATTATATGAAAAAACACTTTTCTAAAGAGAATATGCATGGACTAGGTATGTAAGGTATAAATGAAATTAATAAATAGTAAGGCATATATGAGAAGTAATATATAAAAGATGCAATGATAGATGAATTTCTAGGACTTAAGGATGTCCAGTTGCGGTGCAGGGAAGTCACAGGGGTGTTATGGGTGGTGGTAGTTAGGGTATGTATAAATTGTGTTGTCAGAGCTGCCCGAGGTCCCAGCTCACAAAGGACCAACGCCAGTGCGTTACTATTTACAAAAGTCTTTATTGAAGTTCAGATTCGATTTCAAAGCCGCGGCGCGCAGCTCTACGTCTCAAACTCTAGACCGCTGAAGCTCCGTCTGAATCTCCTCCCCCCTGACACCAGTTTAAGACTCTAGCCTTGCTCCACCTCTTCCTTTGCTCTTTTCTCCTCTGGGCCTGCCTGTCCGCTGGGGTCTCGCCCCTTCTAGACTCTTCTGACGCTGAGTCCCCTGAGTCTTCCCCCTCCCTCCGGCGGGCTTTAGGACCTGGTTCCCAATCCGGGTTTCCTGCTGCGCCGCGCGCCTGTACATTCGAACTTGGCGCGCGCGCCCAGCCGGCCACCTTCCTCCTGACCGTTACACTGCTTCTGTCACTGCTTCCCCCTTCGGGGAGGCTAGCTGAACCTGACTTCCCCTCCGTTCCCTCACTCTGCGATGGAGGCGTGGCCAGCCCTGACTCATCTTCTCTCCCTGCTGGAGGAGAAGCTGGCCCTGATACATGTGACTCTTCCCCCCCCCCCACTACGCTCTGGTGGAGGAGCTGGTCCTGATCTCCCGCTGCTGCTTTGGGAGTCCCCGCTGGCCCCTTGCTTCTGGTGTGTCCCCCCTGGGACTCCCCTTGCCCTGGCCGTCGGCGCCCCCCTCTGTGAATCTTCTGATTCGCTGGAGAGGCTCATGGAATCTCTCGGGCCACTTTCATACTCCCCTACGCTGCCCTCATATTCTTCCCCTTCGCTCTCCATTTCCTCTCTCCCCTGTGCCTCTGCTCCTGAGCCCCTGACATGTGTATTCTTTCTTTGTCTGTTTTTTGTGTTTGTATGGATGTTTTAAATTAAAAAAAAAAATCTAAAAAATAGAAAATGAATTACAAGCAATCATTATATGAGTGGAAATTGCTTTTCCAAAATGTGTATCTCAGGCAAAATTGCATACAAAAATATGTTTACGAGAAAAAATGCAGATGAATGCTTATGAATTTTCCTGGGGCCTTTTAAAAAAAGGCACAAACTGATATGGAAAGGTGGAGAACTGAACTTAAGATTGGAAAAATGAGAAACTGAAACTGACAGATCCTCATGTCCCTAGGCTGTTTCAGAGGTCAAAGAGAAGCAAATCTTGCCAGAATTTCTAATTCTAATGTAATATTTGAAGTGCAGATTCACACATCTCATCTATAAGAAAATCTGTGAAGTTTAAATTACCTCTGAAGTTTACAGACTTCACCTTGAGTGCGGTCAGTGATAGTCCACAATGGATATTCATCAGAAGAAGAGACCCCAAAGTGCAAATTATCCATGGCTCTGGAAAACCTCACTTCTGTTCTCAAATCTGAATCAGTTTGTAGACCGGTTATAACAGGAACTTTATTATTATATATGAAAACATTTTGGTACATCTAAACATTTGATTAGCAACTAATGTCGACAACAGATGTGCAAGTTCAGTGCATTGATTGGTCCACACATGTGCTGTCTTCAAGGTTACATTGACAGTGTATGATATATGTCATTTTGCTGTTTTTACACTTGCACTGATATGCTCCACATCCTTTCTTGCTCCCCCAGAACATAATTTCTTTGCATAAAGTTGTCATCAAGACGGATTTCAGTTCTCCATTTTCAAGTGTCCATCCCATGTCTTCAGGATTTAGAATGACAGGAGTCTGTGCGTATGCTTGCTTCCACACCATGCTCTGATACTGAATTCTTTTCAGACGGTGATTCAGTGCATTCTGTGTTGGAAGACATTGATTGTGACATCAAATATCTATTGAATGTGACAGACACTGTATTGCCATGATCACACAGGTGACAGACATATTTCTCAGCATCAGCAAGTGTGTCTGGAGTCAGGTCACCCACACCTGAACCCTTCTCCAAACAGTGATAGTTAATAAACATGTTTCATGCTGAAATCAATGTATTGCTGCCCAACAAGTTAAGAACACTGGCTTGCAACCAAGCAGAAATATTGGTGGAATTCTTGTACATCAATGTACTGTTACTGGCCACCCCAATCTCCACCAAGCAGTGCACAAATTTCCAACTTCTATTTTATGAAAGGGCACATTTTTCCTGTGTGGCATCATGCCACCACCATCACCTTGACAACGTCCTCCCCTCATCAGCAGAACCTCTTGCTTGGTTGATGATTTCCATTGGTGGATTAATGTCTTGTTTCCAGCACCTTTTGCCATTCTTAACAACTTGTATCTGATGTCAAAGAGAAAAACAACTACCAGACTTTTAGAAGAAATCTGAAGGCAGCCCTGTTTAGGGAAGCTTTTAATGTTTAATAGACTATTGTATTTTAATATTCTGTTGGAAGCCCCCCAGAGTGGCTGGGGGAAACCAGCCAGATGGGTGGGGTCTAAATAATAAATTCTTCTTCTTCTTCTTCTTCTTCTTCTTCTTCTTCTTCTTCTTCGTCTTCGTCTTCGTCTTCTATCCCAGGTGTCCTGGAAAAGAAGCTTAGCCTGTATTTTATCACTGGTCTACTATCTTCCCTTCAATACTCAAAATTCTGCCATTTATAAGTTTCTCATATTCACTAACTCTAGCAGTTATGGGTGCCCTCACATCTGTAACAGTATTTTCTTTTTCCTGCACTCCTGATTTCATCCAGAGTTCTCTGGAAGTTAGAGTAGGAAAATGGGCCACCTCAAATACCATGATTGGACCATGTTTTAAGTGCTGGAACCCTCTGATTCTCTGTTTATTTTTATATGTTTTATTGGTTTAGGTCATATTTTTGTTTTAATAGATATTGTTTTGATATTGTATATGGTGGAGAGATTTTTTTTAAAAAAAGTTAAGCAGTTTAGAAATGCTTTCAGATATATATACAAACAGCAACTCAATTCTCTAATGGCCTATCTTTTTACGTAGCCAATATGATATCGTCCGTGTGCAAGTGAGGGGTATCAGAATGCTAGGAAGATTGTGGAGTCTGTCATCTTTCTTTCTGGCTACAAAAGCTAGCATAGCAATCTAGGTGAAGTAATGAGATCCAAGCCACAATCACATGGCAGTTTATTCCACTTCCATGACATTTCGCTTGAGCTTTCACATGTAAAAGCCACTTCCAGAAATAGAGCAGAATGCAGTGCAAGTTTAATGCTATTTTCTGTGTTACCTGCAAACAGATTTTTTTATTATTATTATTTGCTGGAAGCAAATCACATGGAAATGAGTACTAAGCTTGTGCTATATTCTGCTTCCATGAACACGGTCATGGAAGACAATCTTACTCGGCTATGAGTGATAGCCGAAGAAGAAGAATATTCTGCTATATTTCTGGAAGTGACTTTTAAATCATGTGAAAACTCAAATATAATGTGGAAATTAACAGTTAGGGAAACATCGGGAGAACAGAGTAACTTGTCATGTAAATGCAGCCTGAATGAAAGCAAAGGTTGTTTTCATTGCATCTCTCCCTTTCAGTGGTTCTATCCAAAGCCCCCTCAGCAGAATGAGCAGCAGGACTCCCAATTGCCACAGGGCTAGCTTACCATGTGTTTCAAAAATGAAAACCTGAAGCAATGCACATGACCATCTATGGGGCAGGGGGCGACCCTAATACCATTTGAAGTAACTGAAGCAACATGCATGTCCATGTAATGAGAAGGACCCCTGTAAAACATTAAGTTCTGGAGGAGACATAAAGTTTGTTCCTGAGCCCAGTTCAAAGGGCTTGCATTAGTGTTTATGTGCCTTGATGACGTAGGCCCCAAATATCAGAAAGACCATCTACATCACTATAATGTATGCATTGTTGGGTGTAAGCAACCTTGCAGGCCTCCAGCATATAGAGAGGTCAGCGTCAGAGCAAGTTGATCGGGCGCCTCAGGCAGCACACATGCCCTGCACCCAGGGGCGGAGCCTGTTGCCCACAGGGTGGGGCCAGGACGCTCCATGGGGCCTCCGAGAAGTCTGCCTGCCTCCTCCCACTCAGCCGCCCTACAGCTGAGGGGCAGGCAGACTGTTTGGGGCAGCGAGGAGCCTGTAGACGCCCAAGCCATCTCGTCACTCCCAGAAGAGACGCATGGCTTGGGCGCACTGCAAGCTCCACAATGATTGCCACCCAGTATTTTGTCACACACACCCCAGTGGTGACACCCGGGGCACCCCACCCCCACCGCACCCCCCTTCCTCCACTCCTGGGCAGCGTAGAGACCAAGGGATGGGGGGAAAACACTTTGTGGTTTCCCACTAAACAACTAAGCTCCGTCCATTCCTCCTGTGATATCTCTCTCTCTCTGTCTCTCTCTCTCTTACTTCTTGCATTAGGATGCCATGAAACTATGTCTCACAATGTAGGCTTAGAACCCAAAGCTATCCTTGTGATTATGAAGTAACTGTAAGCAAAGGACCTTTTTTTTTCCTTTACCATTGTGTGTTTTGCTTTTACCTTTTTTAAAAACTAGTGATGTGCAATGAGACAGGCAATGGGTGGTGGGAGTAGCTCTGGCTAGTGCCAGCTTCCAAGGGGTGAGACAGTCCTTCAAGTAAACTTTTACAGTGGTGCCTCACAAGACGAAAATAATCCGTTCCGCGAGTCTCTTCGTCTAGCGGTTTTTTCGTCTTGCGAAGCAACCCTATTGGCGGCTTAGCGGATTAGCGCTATTAACGGTTTAGCGGCTTAGCAGCTATTAAAGGCTTAGCGGCTTAGAAAAAGGGGGGGAGTGAAAAAAATCGCAAGACTCGCAAGACGTTTTCGTCTTGCGAAGCAAGCTCATAGGGAAATTCGTCTTGCGAAGCACATCGAAAAATGGAAAACCCTTTCGTCTAGTGGGTTTTTCGTCTTGCGAGGCATTCGTCTTGTGGGGCACCACTGTACCAAGCTGCTGAGGGCTTTATATACCAATCACAGCACCTTGGGGCCAATAACAAATTGGCAACCAGTGCAGATCTTTGAGCAAAGGTGTTACATGCTGACAGGGTCTCACATTCTGTACGAACTGTATCTTTTGGACAAAAGAAGCCCCACATAGAGTGCATTAAATTAAACTGAAACCTTGTTCTCCTCAGATGAGTGCTAAGAGAATAGAGTATACTACAGTCTCTTGCAGAAGATGTATCCTGAGCTCCCATTCAAAAGACACACCGCCCAACAGCTTATCCTGCAGCCAGTACCACTGCCACGCCGCGGTAAAAATAAAAGCAATATTATGAAGCCTTATTAAGCAAATGTTTAATATTTGTCTTCTGTTGCAAACCAAGATGCAAGATTGTAGGAGTAGGAACTATCTCTGTGTCAGGGAGAAACATTGCAACCGCACTGGGTTCTCTCTGAGAGATGAACAGTGGATCAGTACTGCCACCTCTTGGCGCCAGGTTGCAATGATGGCGTTTTGTTTGTTTGCTCTGTAATTCAAATCAGAAATAATGGCATGAGTTGTGTAGCGATGGTTTTGAATGGAATGACCTTGTGACAGAAGCCCAGTTTTCTTTCTTCATGTTTAGACTACTTGAGCATGTGAACATTTGTGAATGATTAGCGGTTTGCTCGTTTTGGTCCACGTTTGAAGGCAAGAAGAATCAGCAGAATGTCAGCAGAAGAAGAAGAAAGATATGTTTTTTCTCCCCTGTTTTGAGAGCACTGGCACAGAATTTGTAATGATAAGGAAAGCAAGACGGGGCTTAATCAGGGATGGGTGATATTATCATCATCATCATCACTTTATATGAAGATGAATATGCCAATTGTGTTATATTGCTACAGTTTCCTAGATTGGAGCTGAATTTTCTTCAAGCAAGATAGGAAACGTCAGGGTGGATCTGAGAGTAAGGAGTAAAAGATCATCTCAGGGAAGGAACCACCATCATCTTGCAAACATCTGTCTCTCCATAGGTACCCGTGGTTCTGGAATAGAATGGACTACAGGGGGTCTACAGATAAACTATGTGATTGATGTTAAGCCTAGGTTATCACTGCCTTTATAAGCCATGGATAAGAGTCTAAAACATGATGGCAAACTCCTAGCAAAGGAACAGCTGGGTTCCAGATGGGTTAAGAAGCAACCATATTGAAGGCAAGTGGGAGGGGGGTTCAGGTAATACAGTACAAATGTGGAGAACTAAATTTAAGATTGGGGGAAAATTAGAAACAGAGATAAACCAAAGTTCTCAGATTTGCACATTCCTACCCAGCATCTAAAATGAGCAGATTAGCAGTTCTCCTTGTTTCCCCTCCAGTTAATAATAATAATAATAATAATAATAATAATAATAATAATAATAATAATAATGGTTTTATTTGTACCCCTCCCATCTGACTGGGTAGCCCCAGCCACTCTGAGCGGTTTCCAACATACAAAAACATAGTAAAACATCAAACATTAAAAACTCCCCTGTTCTTAATTTTAGTGATCCACATCAGTTTGTTCCACATCAATTTTATCTATTTACAAGTCCTCATGAAAATCCATCAGTATTGTACTGCAGACTTCTAATGTGTACATCATTGTATGCAACTTTGCCTGATATCCATGTTTTTACAATTTCCCCTAAAATCATGCATTTTGTGTTGTTTTCACGAATATAGGCATTATTATGCACACTACTTGGAGGGAGAACAGCACTGCAAAATGGGACAAAGTGCACATTTAGAAGGAAGGCCGTATCTCAGCTCACATTCTGTTTCGGGAAGAGCAAATTAGGCGAATTCACCTATAAATGCAATTGAAACCTAATTTCTCCACCATTCCTTATGTTGAGTACTGTGCTGACATAGAGTGTGGAGCACCAAGGGTTAATTATGCATGGGAGAGGTCTGGGTTAGAGTCAGTGGCACATCGAGTTTCAGAACGGGAATACCCTGTGACCATTCCATTATTGCAATGCTGCCCGTTATATGATTGCTAACATCTTTCGGCAACTGGGATTTGCTCATCAAGTGTCCTCAAGAGTCTTTCCATTCTGTGTATCTTTACTGCCACTAAAGAAGCTACAATGGTGAAGAGACAAAAAGATCGCCACCTAGATTGGTGACACGTGTCTGTTGACTTCTGGACCAGCATGTATAGTTGTGTGCCATCAAAGTTTTAAGGTCTTGGGAACTCTCCTTTGCACTTTCAACAGGAGGCAGCAGTTCCCATGGCTTTTCCATCCAACAGGCTGGGGTCAACTCAGCAGGCATTTACCCTTCCCAAGGGCTCCTGAACAGAGTCTGGATCCAGTGTACTTTATGCATGCTTATTTTAAACTGGTGTAATTTACACTGAGGGACGCGGGTGGCACTAGGGACATGGGTGGCACTGTGGGTTAAACCACAGAGCCTAGGACTTGCTGATCAGAAGGTCGGCAGTTCGAATCCCCGTGACGGGGTGAGCTCCCATTGCTTGGTCTCTGCTCCTGCCAACCTAGCAGTTCGAAAGCATGTCAAAGTGCAAGTAGATAAATAGGTACCGTTCCGGCGGGAAGGTAATCTGTGTTTCCGTGCGCTGCTCTGGTTCGCCAGAAGTGGTTTAGTCATGCTGACCACATGACCCGGAAGCTGTACGCTGGCTCCCTCAGCCAATAAAGTGAGATGAGCACCGCAACCCCAGAGTTGGCCACAACTGGACCTAATGGTCAAAGGTCCTTTTAACATACTTAGGCTTAGTCTTCCCTTTAATTTACACTGGTTTACCATACTTAGGCTTGGTCTCACCATCTGTAGTAGTGATGATATTTCCAGCAAAAATAAAGCTGAAAAATAAACCACATGACTCCTAACTATGAATCAATTTTCAGTGTGTTGATCCGGTACCATCCCCTTACATGCATGGATAGGGGATGTAATGAAAACCTCCCTAATATTATTTTTCAGGTGCAATTTTCAGGTGCAATTAGCAGTTATGGGGGAGCAGGGTGGGTGGGTGAGGACTCAAAATAAGGATTGTAGCACAGGTCAACATTAAACAATAGGAGAGATTAAGTGAATCATTTTTAACCTTCCCAATGTTTGTAGGTTGTCCTTGCTGAAAAAGAACAACACTGCAGCCATTTTCTGAGATTTAATAATATCAATTCTCTCAGAAGGGACTACCATGCCTGCAAATTTCATCCAGTTCTGCCAAAGGGGGGGAAAGAGTATAGCATTTTTATTTTGTTTTCCCTGTAATTAGTGAATGCAGGAAGCATGAAGCCTTTTTTCCAGACCAAGATTCAGATATAGACCAGAAGCTAAACTGAACAGCCTCTGAAGCTTTTTTTGACTCAACAACTGGATGTTTTCACTAAATCTGGTTCTTTTTTGAAGCACAAAATATCTGGGATGAATTCTGTGATTGGTGCACAGCCCAATTAAATATGTGAGAGACCTGAGAAACAGCTTTTTAAGAAGCAGGCAAAGACCATCTCATCAACAAATCAACAAATATAGCAGATACTCTACGTAAGCCTTCCTCAATCTGCACAGCAAACATTGTCGTACTCCAGTTCCCATAATTCCTCCCCATTAGTCGTGCTTGCTGAGGCTGATGGGAGTGGCACTTCAAAATATCTAGAGGGCACCAGGTTGGGAAAGATGTCTCCTCCTCGTTGATGTATTACATGTGTTTTCATGTCTATTGCACAAACTTTGTGTCAACCATGTCTCATATCATGTTGTCAGCTCTGTCATTAAAATAAGAACTGTGCCAAATTTTAAGGGAACAAAATTGAAATTATTTATTTAAATAATTGCAAGAATTGTCAATGCCTGAAACCATTTGACTTGTCTGTCAGGACTAGGGTTGCCATATTTAAAAAAGTGAAAATCCGGACACCAAAGTTGTTGCGCTTTTGAGCCTTTGTAGGGGGCAAATTGTAACACTGTTTGAAAATCCCCTTCCCTGGCTACACACTGGTGACTGGCTCACCTCCTGCAGCCCCTGTTGACTCAACATCCAGAGCGGGACCAGCTGCCACCAGGAGCTGCCTTGGCTACCTCTCCTCACACCAGAAAACCCTGAACATATAGCAGCCCTACTTAGGACTGACCTCCCAAAACTTACATTTCAAGCGTATAACAAATAAGTCTTGCAAAGTGATAGTGTGGGACCCGAAGCAGATTCATTTCAATGTGCATTTAGAGGGCTTTATTGTACTGCTACACTGGGAATGGTTTGTTTTTTTAAAAAATGGCTGCAAATAGCCTGGAAAAAAGAACATCTGAGGTGTTTGGGCATGAAAGAATAAGTTCCTGCATCTTTCTGGTTGGCATGAAGGCTGTGCTCCTTTCTCTAATAAGCTATTTTAAATCCAGAGAGAACGACCCCAAAGTAAGTCATCTTTAAATCACCCCCTGAGCTGTATATTTAAGGATTTTCTTCCAACGTCTTAAGTGACAAGCACCGAAACCACAGCACTTAGAAAATGCACTTCCTTGTGTCAAAATGTTGGGCATTAATTCCACTGGAAGATATTTTCTTTCAGTCTAAGCAACAAAGACTTACATTAGCCAGGGAAACATAAATCCAATTAATTCTCCTATTGAGTTTAGCTTTAGTTTGGAAGATGATACATTATCTGATATTGTGCCTGAGGGGAAGGGCAAAAAGGGAGCACGTGTTGGCCAAATAACCTAGCCATCTCAATACCAGCATTCATTGAAATTAAAGTATTGATTGTAACTAGATGCTAAGGGTTATACTCTGCATTAGTATTCAGCTACAGTTAAGGCTGAGGAGAAGCCCAGTCACTGAAAATGAGTTTGGCACATTTCAGATGTGATCTGAGCTTCCAGATCAGTACCCACCAGTTTTCTTAAGGATATATTTCAGCTACCCCAAGTTCCACCATTACTACTCATTCTAATGCCAATCTGTTTCAAGCCTAAACAGCTTCCAGCCAGATTATCCAAAGGATCCCATTTACCCATACTGAGATCCTCTCTGAGACCCTTCTTCCTGCCCCCAGGATGGTGGTTATGAGGTAGTAAGAGTGGAAGAGAAATTTGATTCATTTTGCATTTCTAGGTGAACCAATTTAATTAGTGCTTTCCAAAACAATGTAGGAACTGAAACACAGTCGTCCTTCAAAGTTCATGCTTCTCTGAATGTTGCAGTACAGTTCTCCAACCAAGCAATGCATACAAGAACTTGTCTACTAGGCTAAAGTGGACAGAAGCATGCCTATATTAGTGAAAATAGCATACAAAATATATTTCGGCAAAATATCGAGCAAAATCACATACAGCCACGTGTGTATTACAATACATTTGTACTACAGGGCTGCTGAATTTTCAGGAGGATGTATTTTTCAAAAATTCACAAAGTATGGAGAAGTGAACTTAAGAGTGGAGTAATGAGAAAACGAGAGAAACAAAAACTGATTCATTTGCCCATCCCTGCTAGTCAGAGAGACTTCTCAAAGTTTAACACTTATGGAACACCCTCCCCACAAGCTATGGTCCTTTAGGTACCAGGTGACAACATTCTCCTTGCACCAAATTATTCCCCCAAAGGTTGCCTGCTGATTCCTAGCTACTGCACTCTTTTAAGATGGTTTCTGCTGCTTGTATTTTTACAACAGTTTTTTAATGTTTAAATTCTGGTCTGTTCATGTACTTTCACAGAACAATCCTGCTGATAGAAATCTGTTGTAAATCAACCCCATTCCACACTCTGTTCAGGAGGACTTTGGAGGAATTTGATTTACACAGCTTGTTTGGCTGGCTAAGTTCTGCTGGGTTGCTAAGTCACATGACTGAGCTGAAAAGGATTTGAAGTAGCTGTGAGTGTCTCCGCCATGCCCCTGAAGTGCCTCTTTTTGACAACTTATGCCAGTGGTGTCCAAACTTTTTTCAAAGAGGGCCAGATTTGATGAAGTGAAGGGCTGTGAGGGCCAACCAAAGAGCCAACCAAAGTTGTTGACCTTTTTATGATTTTACCCTAAAGTTGTTGAGCTTTGTTTAGCATTGAAGTTCTTGAGCTCGGCAGCTGTCATTGGACTCCAACTCCCATCAGCCCTGGCCATTGGCCATCATACCTATATATGAGGGACAGATAACTTGCCTACACCCCATGCCAGTAGTTTCAGCTTCTTGATGCTGAAATGGGGAGTAACTGCATTGTTTCATGGTCCTAACATGAATCCTCCTTAGAGAAGAACAGGATGGAACCAGCATTTGTCTCCTTTCTGAAATGCCTTGCACTGCGCTGTGCCAAGGAAACGATTGCCTGGAAGTGTAAAATGTCTGATGTGCTCAAAAGTCAGAATATAACTTATAAACAAAATCATGGCTAATGTTGAATCCAACAATTTTGCTTAAGTTAACAAAATGGTTCATGTCAAGTAGTGACCCATATTCCAGGCATTGTGTACTTGGAGGGGGGTGGAAACATCATTCAAATTATTACTTTATGCTTATCTATAGTCTTGATTTGTTGACTTTGGCGCCAGGTAGGAGGCTGGAGTACATGAACTCTGATCCCGTTTCAACTCCTCTAAAATGTTACGGTCCAAGTGCAACCTTTCCCGGAAATCTGCAGAGCCGGGAAGAAATGTGCATAATTATATTTGTGCACATATTTAAGAGCAAGGTTGTTTTAATCGTGATTTCTAAAGTCCCCCCCCCCATTAAACGAAGCCAAAGATTTTACAATTTTAGCTAATTTCCCCGCACGAACGTAGCATTTTTAAAGCTACAAAAGCCGCCACTTGAAATTAGCTGAATAGAAGCCGGGTAGCTGATCGGTGGAAGCACGAACAAATGGAATGCAGCAGCCCTGACATGCTTCAAGACTTAATGGATCGTTTTAAGAGCCTGGGAATGATTAGGCTTGAGTGCTGCTGTACGAAGTCCTTAATTGATTGATTTGAGTTTGTGGTCAGAAAATGATTGTCAACTACATCTTATCTATAATTATCAGTAATCAAAGCCAGACTTCTTTCTTCTTAATCGTGCAATGTTCCATCAGTGCTCATGACACATGTGTGACTCAGCTACTTGTATGCAGTTGTCGAATAGCTGAGGTTTAAAGAACAAGAGGCCACCATTCTAGACACGCTATCCAGATTGTAAGAACACCCTTCTCTTCCTTATGAGGTAAAAGGAAAATAAAAGAGATTGATTTATTCCCTTGCCGAATATCGCAAATTGTGCTGAATGAAGATTGCGAGTTCTGTTAAGGCAATCTTATACACCTTTACTCAAAAGTAATTCCCACTTTTTTTCAGCAGAACTTACTTCTAAGCAACAGTGAATGGAACTGCGGTCCAGGTACCATTTGGCCTACTACTAGATTGCAAATCCTTTTCGCTGCAGTCACATGTGCAAAAGAGGTGGCTGTTTTATCTATTTTTATTCATTAATTCAATTTACAAGTTGCCAAATAAAAATATATTATCCAAGCAATGCACACAGTAAAAATAGACAACATTAAGACAGACAACCAAAAACCATAAGTCAATAAAACCATACAGCCATACAATCCAACATAGACACAAATCAGACCTCAGAAACCAGTCCAATTGGCATAACAGGAAAGCTCAGCACAGCTTCAAAAGGTGAAACAGACCAAATTGTCGTCATTCTACAGAGACTAAAATAAAAAATTTGAGTGCTTGCCTGCTTGCTTTAATATTTGTATTCCGCTTTTCCAACCACAAACATGGAGCTCAAAATGGTTCACAACATTGGTAAACACTGTAATACCAAATAAAGTGACATATAAATAAAGCAAACAACAACAATAAATTCATCAGACCAATGAATACAATTTAGTAAAATTATAGTAATTCAAAATATCAGAAAGAGCTGCTGAGCACCATCCCTGGGCTGGATGACATCCTCTCTCTAAGAAGGCGCTTCTTTGTTCAGTGCAGCAGGCAGCCCACTCCCAAGCTATAAGGTCTTTGATAGTTTTCAAACTGGACTTTTCCCACCTTGGCACCCTCCTGCTTGATCTGGGTGTAGATATGAAGTACGTTAACATATGATAAATGTTAAAAGATGTTGAAAAGCCTGAGAGTACAAAAATTGTCCACACCAGGCACCTGCCATTAAAAGTAGGCACCAGGCAAACCTATCTAGCTGAAAACCTAGATAGATAGATGATAGATGATAGATAGATAGATAGATAGATAGATAGATAGATAGATGATAGATAGATAGATAGATAGATAGATAGATAGATAGATAGATAGATGATAGATAGATGATAGATAGATAGATGATAGATGATAGATGATAGATAGATAGATAGATAGATAGATGATAGATAGATAGATAGATAGATAGATAGATAGATAGATGATAGATAGATAGATAGATAGATAGATAGATAGATAGATGATAGATAGATAAATAGATAGATGATAGATAGATAGATAGATGATAGATAGATAGATAGATGATAGATAGATAGATAGATAGATAGATAGATAGATAGATAGATAGATAGATAGATATAGATAGATAGATAGATAGATGATAGATAGATGATAGATAGATAGATAGATAGATAGATAGATAGATAGATAGATAGATAGATATAGATAGATAGATGATAGATAGAAGATAGATGATAGATAGATAGATAGATAGATAGATGATAGATAGATAGATAGATAGATAGATAGATAGATAGATAGATAGATAGATGATAGATAGATAGATGATAGAGATAGATAGATAGATAGATAGATAGATAGATAGATGATAGATAGATAGATAGATAGATAGATAGATAGATAGATAGATAGATAGATAGATATAGATAGATGATAGATAGATATCATTCAATCAGGGTTCTCCAGGGGTTGCATGAAATTTTACAACTTCCAGCTTCAAAGATGTCATTCTCCCTTCTTGCACTAGCCAGTCACCCCTACTCAGAGAGTGAGACTGTCCATGAGGAGCACATGACCTACTCTAGTTTCATGACACACCTTCAGTCACCCAGTGCTGTGTTTTCAAAATCAGTCCACAGACAGATAGGATATCTAGTCCCTCCAATAGCTTCCGTGAATCTCTGATTGGCTGGTATGTATGTGAATATTATTAAACCTAATCTAGCAGCAGGGGCTGTGTGCATGTAACCTCGGGGGGGGGGGAGTTATTAAAAAGTCTTTTAAAAAATCCTTTGTCCTAGGCTAGTTTACTTGGAAGTAGGTCCCACTGTTGTTCAAAGGGGATTGTTGCCTTGTAAGTGTGTTTACGAATGCAGCTTTACCTGCTGAATGCCGAAAATATAGCCTGATGCCCATTTGAATGCTTCCTGGATGCTGAAATAGTCTAATGTTGCTTTAATTGCAGAATTCTTAAATGAAAAGTGTGCCCTTCCCTTCCATCAGGCTCCTGGCTTTATCTATGTACTAAAACAAAACACTCAAAAAATCACTTCTTGTGTGCGGCCTTATTAGGTTAATAAATAATGGAAACTGAGACTAGTATTCATTCAGTACCCCCCAGATTTGGATTCATTCAGCTATTTATAGAGCAGATCTTTAAAGCAGCTCCAATACAGCCCATTTTAGAATTAATGAAAACTTGGCCAAAGTCAACTCCCCCTGTCCCAATGCTGTAGCTGTCAATATTTCTGGTAATTGACCTGGTAACAATTTTTAAGATTATGATTACTATTCTTAGGCAAGAAAGTCATCATCATTTCCGATGACATTTAACTTGCGGGGGGCGGGTAGGATCACACATAATATTCCAAAGGTTGGGTATTTGGCTCCTGCAAGTTTCCAAAATATCATAACCTAAAGGGTTTCTGGCTGGAGGGCAGTAGAGTTAACTTGAGGCATATGAAGGTGGTGGAAGTGAACAGGCAGCTTGCATGAAACTTCTTCTTGGGGAGAATTCGTGGATGGAATTTTTGAGACTTTAATTTTTTAAGTGGAAAATCTGAATATATCTCTTTTAATCCTTTCATTTTCAAAACATTACTATGAAGTTAACATAATATTCCAGTAAGAAATGTAAAATTAAAAAAGAAAAGAAAAGTGGGGGGAATCCTCTACAAAAACAGGGTTCACAGCCATTGCCACATAAAATCAATTTTCAAGAGATTGTACTATAAATGTCAGGGCTGGTTTAGAGGCAGGCCAGCACAGAAGACTCAGAGATAAGCAGTAAAGTTAACTGTTTATTCAATAAAAACAGCATACAAGCAGTGGAACCTCAGGGCAAGGCCTGCCCCAGTCACACAGTTGTCAAGACTGATGATCTATGCCTCTTACTTCTCCCTAAGTCTCCTCCCCAGCCAGATGTCTCCTAAGCAGCCTTGAACTATGTCAGGGGGACCACCTGTGCTCTTTGAAAAGGCAAGCTCTGTGGCTGCTTCTGCAACCTCTGACCCCTCCTTATCTGCTTCATGTCCTTTGTCTGAATTGCTTTCTGCATTGGGCTCTTCTCTCTCGCTCAAGCCTGTTGCTTCAACCATTCTTCCCCTGCTGCCCCTTTCATCCTCAGGGTCTCACTACCACTCCCCTGGCTCTGAGCTTTCCTCCTACTGGGCTTCCCTAGGGGGTTCTCCGGCTAGAGCCACCCACCATACCTTGCCACCCAGCCAGTCCCTGACAATAAATTAGATGTTGCAGCAAAAATCGACCTGATGCCGAGAAAATACAAAACAAATAAAACCAAATTTCACTGAGACTTGCCATCTCCTTGATTGGCCTGTCATATAAGTAATGAATGACCACAGAGTGGAGGCAAAAGCCATAAGTTTGGTTGCATCCTGGGATACCCTTAATTTTTAAGCAAATTTCTCAAAAATAGCTTTTTAAAACCAAATATTTATAGAAAAGCCTGAGTGCTGGACTAGCTGGGCCATTGGCAGGATCCAGCAGGCTCCTCCTATGTGGTATATATATATTAGTGGGGAAAAATACAAAATAAAATCTGAAATGGACTGTAGTTCGTGGAAGCTTATGCCATATTAAACTTGCTCCTGCTAGAGGTGCTACATGTCTCTGTCATTGACCACCATTTTGAGGAATAAAGGGATACAGATTTAAGAAATAATAAATACATACAAGTTTGCTACTACTTCTCTGGAAGATGTTTCATTGTGACAGTTACAGATAGGTAGTCGTGTTGGTCTGCCATAGTCAAAACAAAAAAAATTCCTTCCAGTAGCACCTTAAAGACCAACTAAGTTAGTTCTTGGTATGAGCTTTCGTGTGCATGCACACTTCTTCAGATACACTGAAACAGAAGTTTCCAGACCCTTCTATATAGTGAGAAGGTGGGGAGGGGTATTACTCAGAAGGGTGGTGGGAATGGGTGATGGTACTGAAGTTCTCACCCTGGGCCAGCAGGGGGATACTGTAGATAGTTTTCACTCAGGTCCACATATGCAAATATGGGATTGAAAGTGACGTTCAGTGATTGGATAGTTACAGAAAATGGTTACTGTTGCATTCTAGTGGATCTGGATGAACCCTTAATTTCAGTTCTGTTCTGGCCTGTGAATAAACAAGAGCTGTTGAAGAATCGCTGTGTTGTCTGATATGTTCACCCACAACTTAACAATTATGACTGATAGCTCCAGTTCTTGTTGAATATCTGCCGTCTAACAGCTGAATGTCCATATGATTGTTCTGTTTGTACAGATTAGTCTCAGCATAGAATGAGCCTCAAGGCCGCTTCATATTGAAATATTGGCCTCTCCTCAGCCATATCTCACTGCCTTTAGTTCTATTTATGGGACAAGTGGGATGAGAAATTGGGTGGATTTAAATAGTTCCCTTTATACTACACACTGCTATTTTTTAAGCACACACGTACACACTAGGACATTATTATGATCGCTTTATGTACATTTTGATGTATGAAAAACTCTCACACAATTTTGGCATGAAACAATTGCTTCCCACAACTTTATCTCATTACTAACACAGTTGATCGTATTCCACAGAATCCATTGAAGAGCCTACATTCCAACCTAGGGTTTTCTTTTCAAAAAAACAACAACAACCCTCACCATAAGTAACAATGTCCTAATAAAGCTAGAATTGTGCATTGCAGACCTTTCTCCACCTAACCTGGGAGGGCAGAGCCTGGACTGACTTCAGCTCCTCTGGAGCAGCAGAAAACTAGCTTGCTCCATCTTCCATGGGACAGCCTTTCAGATATTTTTTTAAAATAATAATAATAATATTTATTACTTTTCCAACAAATTAAACACTACAAAAAAAGAACAATACAATACAATACAAAAACACTACATAACACTAACACATTAAACTAACAAAACAAAACAAAAACAGTTTAAAACACATCTACCAATTTCAATATCTTATCTTTCATTCACTTATTTCAATGACCTCCTCGCACGTCCCTTTTTGTATTCCACTTCTGTTAATTGTTTCAGCAATTCCTTTCCATCTTCCTCTGTTTTCCATCCTATAATTATCTTAAGATATTCTAACATTATTTTTTCCTTTAATACTCTAATAATCTATTTATACTTAATTCCTTATAACATTTCTACTAAAGCCATATAACTTCATTCCAACATTTTTCTAACATTCATTAATTTTACAGTATTTCTGTAACTAGTCTTTAAACTTTTTCCAGTCTTCTTCCACCGACTCTTCTCCCTGGTCTCAAATTCTGCCAGTCATTTCTGCCAGTTCCATATAGTCCATCAACTTCATCAGCCATTCTTCCCGGGTGGGTAAATCTTGTGTCTTCCAATACTTCACAATGAGTATTCTTGCTGCTGTTTCAGATATTTGCAGACGACCTCAGGGACCCATTAGACAGGTTCATACGACCTCCCCCCGCCCACCTCCAATTTATAGCTAGCCCCAATATAGCTAGCCCCAATATCATCAACATGCAATGAGGCCACACACCCAACTGCCGGCACCTATAGCAGAAACACTGCCCATAAATGTACACGTAAGCGGGGAACCTGGCAAAATTGGGAGAAGTGTTTGCTGAGGGCATTAGTGGTGGGGGTGGAGCCTCAGTGCTTGGAAAGGGCGGAGGTTGTATGAATTCATACATTCATATTCAGATGCCAAGCAAAAGCATTTATTTTCCACCAGGACTTCAGCCTTTATATTGGGCTTTGATATTCATGGCCTCCTTCAGTGCCCTTTTATAAATAGATATGGGTTTTTAACTTTTGCTCTGTTTTATATTGGCTTTAATTTATATAATACGTATCTGTAAGTTGCTTTGAGTTGCTTTTCTTAAAAATGGGACTAATAAGTGCAATTTCTATTATTATTATTATTATTATTATTATTATTATTATTATGTGTAGCCCTATCCCAGGTTCTGTTTCTTGTCCCTACTACTGTGACCCTACTAGTTATAGTGACAACTGGTATAAATAGATAGTTATAGATATTGGCATATATCTGTGAGAAAAAGAACAAGAGCATAAATCCAGATTTTCCTGCTGCCACCCCCCTTCTTCCCTCTTTCCCCTTTACACACTCCCTCCGGTGTGTGTTATATAAAGAAGTAACTGTACACAGATTCATGTATTTTACTTAGAAACACTCAATTCTACACTCATTCTGAGGAAAATTCAGCCAAAGTTGAAGCAAATGGGGCAGAACGGTTTCCCAACTGGACCCCAGAGAGTCACAAGTAAGAAAAATGAAAGCTAAAAACCTTGCATGTAGTGAAGGCTCAAAAGTGCATTTTATTTTATTTTATTGAAAAAAATTCTTCTAGACTGGTAATTTTATCCCTTGAGTGGTGTTAAATGCATCAGGCTGAGAGTGCCCAAGCTTGTGCCACTGATTCAAATGGGGCAGTGCCATTAAAACAGCCTGGAAGCACAAAGATGAAATGTTAAGAGAGAGAGGACAACACAAAAGATTGCACATACGAAAGGGCAAGCATTTGGGAGCATCAAAAGGCCTAAAGAAAATGTATTTTGGAAAAGATGAGGGCATTACAGGAGATTGTAAACAGCCTTGGCTCGATATACGTGAAGGCGCACCTCCACCACCCATCCTTCAGCCCAAACACTGAAGTCCAGCTCCAAAGGCCTTCTGGTGGTTCCGTCACTGGAAGCAGTGAAGTTATAGGGAACCAGGCAGAGGGCCTTCTCAGCAGTGATGCCCGCCCTGTGGAATGTCCTCCCATCAGATGTCAATGAAATAAATCACTATCTGAGTTTTAGAACAAAAAAAATTCCTTCCAGTAGCACCTTAAAGACCAACTAAGTTAGTTCTTGGTATGAGCTTTCGTGTGCATGCACACTTCTTCAGATACACTGAAGAAGTGTGCATGCACACGAAAGCTCATACCAAGAACTAACTTAGTTGGTCTTTAAGGTGCTACTGGAAGGAATTTTTTTTGTTTTGACTATGGCAGACCAACACGGCTACCTATCTGTAACTGAGTTTTAGAAGACATCTGAAGGCAACCCTGTATAGGGAAGTTTTTACTGCATGCTGTTTTGCTGTGTTTTTATTACTGTTAACATGAGACATTCATATGGGGAAGGGATGGAGATAGTCTGGCCAAATGAATTTGCTGTGTGAGGTGGTGCAGCAAATAACATACACACACTCTCCCCATGTCAAGATTCATACTGGCCAAGGCTGGTTCCCTGTGGAGAGAGAGAGATTGTTGTGCTACCCCAGGAACTGTAGCTCTGTGAGGGGAATAGGGTTCTCCTAACAGCTCTTGGAAAAACTACAGCTCCCAGAATTCCTTGGGGGAAGCCATGACTGTTTAAAGTAGTATTACTTTAAGCTGCTGCTGCTGCTGCTGCTGCTGTTGTTGTTGTAGTAGTAGTAATACCTCACGCAAATCTGAAAATCGGCCTGCCTCTGAATGTCACAAAATTGCCCACACTTCACAAAGGGTGAGAGGTTCCACAAAAGGAGAAAGGTTGTTTATTTCATTTCTTACCTTTATATCCTACCTTTCTTCCATCAGGGAGCCCAAGGTGATGTGCATGGAGTTCCCAGGTGGTCACCCATCTAGGCACTGACCAGAGACCTGTTTAGCTTCACCGTCCCACCTTCCTTATGAACCATTGGCCTATTATAGATGCTGTTGGTTTTTGAGATGTGTGGTCCAGCCCTCTGTATCATGTAGAGATTTCTGCTGTGCTTGTTCTTCCTCCACACACATGCCATCTATAATATAATAATAATAATAATAATAATAATTTATTATTTGTACCCCGCCCATCTGGCCGGGTTTCCCCAGCCACTCTGGGCGGCTTCCAACAGAAATGAAAAATACACTAAAATGTCACATATTAAAAACTTCCCTGAACAGGGCTGCCTTCAGATGTCTTCTGAATGTCAGGTAGTTGTCCATCGCCTTGACATCCGGTGGGAGGGCATTCCACAGGGCGGGCGCCACCACCGAGAAGGCCCTCTGCCTGGTTCCCTGCAACTTGGCCTCTCGCAGGGAGGGAACCGCCAGAAGGCCCTCGGAGCTGGACCTCAGTGTCCGGGCAGAACGATGGGGGAGGAGACGCTCCTTCAGATATACTGGACCGAGGCCATTTAGGGCTTTAAAGGTCAGCACCAACACTTTGAATTGTGCTCGGAAACGTACTGGGAGCCAATGTAGGTCTTTCAAGACCGGTGTTATATGGTCTCGGCGGCCGCTCCCAGTCACCAGTCTAGCTGCCGCATTCTGGATTAGTTGTAGTTTCCGGGTCACCTTCAAGGGTAGCCCAACGTAGAGCGCATTGCAGTAGTCCAAGCGGGAGATAACCAGAGCATGTACCACTCTGGCAAGACAGTCCGCAGGCAGATAGGGTCTCAGCCTACGTACCAGATGGAGCTGGTAAACAGCTGCCCTGGATACAGATTTGACCTGTGCCTCCATGGACAGCTGTGAGTCCAAAATGACTCCCAGGCTGCGCACCTGGTCCTGCAGGGGCACAGTTACCCCATTCAGGACCAGGGAATCCTCCACACCTGCCCGCCTCCTGTCCCCCAAAAACAGTACTTCTGTCTTGTCAGGATTCAACCTCAATCTGTTAGCCGCCATCCATCCTCCAACCGCTTCCAGACACTCACACAGGACCTTTACCGCCTTCACTGGTTCTGATTTAAAAGAGAGGTAGAGCTGGGTATCATCTGCATACTGATGAACACCAAGCCCAAACCTCCTGATGATCCCTCCCAGCGGCTGCATGTAGATGTTGAGAAGCATGGGGGAGAGGACAGAACCCTGAGGCACCCCACAAGTGAGCGGCCAGGGGTCTGAACACTCATCCCCCACCACCACTTTCTGAACACGGCCCAGGAGGAAGGAGCGGAACCACTGTAGGACAGTGCCCCCAGCTCCCAGCCCCTCAAGACGGTCCAGAAGGATGTAATGGTCGATGGTATCAAACGCCGCTGAGAGATCCAGCAGAACTAGGAAACAGCTCTCACCTTTGTCCCTAGCCCGCCGGAGATCATCAACCAGTGCGACCAAGGCAGTTTCAGTCCCATGATGAGGCCTGAATCCCGACTGGAAGGGATCCAAATGGTCCGCTTCTTCCAGGCGTACCTGGAGTTGTTCAGCAACCACTCGCTCAATCACCTTGCCCAAGAATGGAAGGTTTGAGACTGGGCGATAATTGGCCATCGTGGCCGCATCTAAAGATGGTTTTTTAAGAAGCGGTTTGATAACCGCCTCTTTCAGCGGGTCTGGGAAGGCTCCCTCACGGAGGGAAGCATTCACCACCCCACGAAGCCCATCTCCCAGTCCTTCCCGGCTAGCTTTTATAAGCCAGGATAGGCAAGGATCCAGGAGACAGGTGGTTGGCTTCACTCGTCCAAGCAGCCTGTCCACATCCTCGGAGGTAACAGATTGAAATTGATCCCACACAACTTGACCAGACAGGACTCTAGCACTCTCCCGCCCCGGCCCTGCTCCCACGGTGGAGTCTACTTCTTCCCGAATCTGAGCGATTTTATCTGCAAAAAAATTTGCAAAATCATTGCAGGAGAACATGTGGCCCGTACTGGGCCCCGATGTTACAGGTGGTTCCGCTAAATTGTGAACCACCTGAAAGAGTCTCCTGCTGCTGTTTTCTGCAGATGCAATAGAGGCGGTGAAGAAAGTCTTCTTCGCCGTCGCTATCGCCACTTGGTAGGCTCGACGTTGAGCTCTAACCCGTGTCCGGTCAGATTCAGAATGAGTTATCCACCACCGGCGCTCTAGCCGTCTCAACGATTGTTTCATTGCCCTCAGATCTGTGGAAAACCACGGGGCTCTCCGGGCTTCATGCAATCGGAGAGGGCGCTTCGGAGCCAGACAGTCAATAGCCCTGGTTAACTCCACATTCCAGCGGGCCACCAGGGAATCGGCTGAAAGGCCATCAACATGGGATAAAGCATCCCCTACCACTCTCTGGAAACCATTTGGATCCATTAAGTGGCGGGGGCGGACCATCCGAATCGGTCCCACCTCCCTGCAGAGGGGATGGGTCGCAGAGAAGTCTAGTTGCACCAGGAAGTGGTCTGACCATGGCACTTCTTTCGTTTCACTTTTACTTAGTGTCAGATCACCAACATCCGTAGAGGTAAACACCAGGTCCAAGGCATGTCCGCGGCTATGGGTTGGGCCAGACTTATTCAGGGACAGCCCCATGGAGGCCATGCTTTCCACGAAGTCCCGAGCGGCCCCTTGTAAGGTCGTGTCGGCATGGATGTTAAAATCCCCTAGGACGACCAAGCTAGGTGTCTCCAGGAGAACATCCGCCACGACCTGAAGCAGCTCGGGCAGGGAATCCTTGGTGCAGCGGGGAGGTCGGTACACCAAAAGGAATCCTGTACTGCCCCTATTGCCCAACTTCCAGAACATGCCCTCAGAAAACTGGGTCTTCCCAATAGGAAGAATGCAGGGATTTGCTGCATTCTTCATTTTCGGACAGGGAGTTTGGGATTCGTATAATTTGGCAAATAATTGCCCTGAAACATAAAGCAGAGGTGGTGGGATGAAAATCCAGTATGGACTTTTGGGAAGTGAGCCACATTGAAGTCAATCAGGCTTACATCTGAATACATACATATATTTGCTATGTGAATCCCTTTCCACCAGTATGGAAAGCCCGAGGGGGGTGGTGTGGACAACATATTATCCTAGACAACAAAGAACAGTTTCATATACTGCCTTAAAAAAAAAAACCCTACACATGCGTAAAAGGAATATACGTTGCTCTGGAGAACCTTTTGATTATGTATTAAAATATTTCAGATTAATTTTTACCATTTCTTGGCTTCATTAAGCTAAAAGCATTCCAGACACTGTAAGTCCTGTATTCCTGGAAGTGCTGAAACAACATTTGGTTTTCAGCAGCACCTGGGGAGCAGGTGAATCCCAACCTAATTTGAGGAAATATATAACTGAATGTTACTTACTTTTTAAAAGTTTCTTTTTAAAACACTGGTGCTATTTCAGTTATATATACATTTAGCCGAGCCATCTTAATCCACATTCAAAGAATAGCTGCTGTATCATGTTTGTAGAGTGAAGAGCAAGATGTTACAGTCTTATAAATAAATAAATAAATGTCATTGCTTGGTCGTACAGTAAACAAGTGAAGAACATGCATGTGTGAACTGTAGTGCTAAAAGTTTGGATAGAGCTTGACCTCTGCTAGACGTGGTGGGTTCAAGGCGAGGCTGAGACATTTTGCTGCCTGAAATAAAGTAGAAAATAGTGTTCCTTCACCTCTGCAATTCCAAGTATCCAAAGCTAGCTAGTTTGGCACCTGAGGCAGAAAATCCCACTAGCTTTCACCCCACCCCTTGACAGCTTTGTTTTTGTTTCCCCTTACATTTATCCCCTACATTTCCCTTCCATCACAGAACCTAAGGCAAAGTATAGGCGTGGTCACCCATCCAGGCACTCACCATACCCAAATTCTCTTAGCTATGACAATTTTCTTAGCTATAACTCAGTTGGTTAGAGCATGGTGCTTATAACAAGGTTGCAGGTCTGATCCCCGTATGGGGCATCTGCATATTTTTGCATTTCAGGGGCTGGACTACATGATCCTCAGGTATCCTTCCAACTCTATGATTATAGGATAACCTGGGCCCAGGAGCCTCCTCAGTGAAGAGGGACATTTCTGCCCATCCCAGCAGCGGAGTCACTGATGATGACCACTAGGGAGAGGGACGAGGCAGTGGGGAGGTCAGTGCTGTATGGGCACATCGGCAATCTGGTACTTTCACCAGTGCACCCGCACAGCATCAACTTTACCTTGCACCTCTCACCTTGACAACTTCGCTGCCAGAATGTCAGGTGCACCAGCCCTCTTCACTGACCACTCCTGCCTGAGACAATAATAAATCATTAACAGTCTGCTGTCTGAGGCATCCACCTCACTCTGCCAAATGGAAGGGCCGGCCTTTTGCATTCCGCCCCTAGAAGCAACAGCCAACCAGGTGGAGCAGGGAAACATACTGCCATCACAACAGAAGCTTAAGTGTTACTACACATTACGAAGGGGAAGAACTCGACATGACAAAGCTGTTTTCAGTACACGTTTCTTCTTGTTCAGGGTATCCCAGGACTGCTGTCAGCTGATAACTTAAACAGACTATCAGGGATTTGGAGTACGCTCCGAAAACAACGAGGTAGCAGGCAAAATGGCAAAACCATTGGTTTAACTAAGCAAAGTTATTTTTAATATTAGGATTTGTGGTTAAGTGAAAAATAGTTCTATTGAAACTCCGAATGCAACTGTGGGCAGGGAGGGAGTTACGCTTAGATAGATAGAGATATGCAAAAAGTAATTTAAGTTGGGATGTTGTAACCTTAGGAGCAAACCAACAAGGTTTTCTGACTTTAGCCAATATGTATTTGTTCTACCCTGCACTTAAAATCTTTGTCCCTTATGGACATGCAATATTTTTTCCATATGTCCATGTGTTAGGAGTTTCACAGAAATGCTGAGCACATTATTTTTCAAGATAGCTCTGACAAAGTATAAAACAAGCCTTAAAATATTATGACATGGCCAATTTCCATGGCATTTAAAATCAATGACATGACACAATATATTTTATACGTGTGGAAATATACTTCATAAATATTGGGTAGTGTCAGAGTACTCTTTGTTTTATATGTTCCCAAATCCGTTTTAAATGTAGTATGTGGGGTATATCTTTTCTGAAAAGTAACTCAGAGTTGAAGGAAATGAAGGCATTGGGGTTTTTTCCCCATGTGGATTTTACTATTGAGGTTTATGGCTTTTTATTCCACTAACCTCTTCCAGTCCAACATTCAGTTTTCAATACTTAGACATTTTGGGCCACTGCTCACTTGGTCTAATTAACACATGTTCTGAATTATTAGAGCTGTACATACCCCACCCCTCCACCCCAATCCACGCTGGGCCTTGTACCCAAATTGATTGGTGGGGGGCGGGAAGAGAGAGAAAGCCATATTTAATTGGGGGTTAATTGTGGTCTGGAAGGGGTCAGGAGAAGAAGGATATCCTGTGGCTCCTTCTTTCCCTGCCAATGGCATATCTGAGCAGAGTTTGAAAACCCTAATTAAACATAGGGCTAGGGCAGAGTGGCTGGGGCAACCCAGTCAGGTGGGCCGGGTACAATGATGATGATGATGATGATGATGATGATGCAAGTAGGAGGGGGAGGAAAAGGAAGCACTACATTTCCTCCTGCCCCTGCAACCGCTCTGCAGAGAGCAGGATTGAACCTTCCACTCACCCACATATGAGCAGAGACCTCAGTCCTGTTGGGTGTCGTCTGGACACATCACCGCTTACTTATGGCTCCGGATTGTTAATGGAAAAGTTAAACAGTGCCATTTTCAGATCCTGGGGGGAGGGGCCTAACTGTTTACTTCCGTTCCTTTCATTATGAAAACTGCCCATTCATTCCTGCTTCTTATTCCACAACTTGTTTCTAGTCAATAAAAAGAACCTTTATTCCATTCCACGACTGCTATGTTTACTCAGGAGCATTTTGGGGTATTTTGTCAAGAGCTTTTTGGAAGCCCAGGCACAAAACATATCTTGGATTTGCTCTATCTACCCATTGGTTGACATGCTGAAATGAATTCCCACAGGTGAGGCAAGACTGCCCATAAAACAGCAATATATTTAGGTTCATCACATACCGGTAGTTAGGATCTCAGCTGTAGACGACACTCACTACAGAGCCCTTTGGATCCAGGCTGAAGCACATTTATTTGAATGTGGTACTTTACTGACCGCCTGTCCCAAAGTTTCCATTTGTTGCAATGATTG
The DNA here is from genome assembly GCF_964234715.1 of Podarcis melisellensis. NCBI lineage: Eukaryota > Metazoa > Chordata > Lepidosauria > Squamata > Lacertidae > Podarcis > Podarcis melisellensis. Next base: position 29,139,690 of record NC_138530.1, read on the forward strand.
GTTATAGGATCAAGGAGATCCCACATGGAAGGAATAAGGTCATGAGAGCCAAAAAAACATTCTTACCAGGTGAGCTTTACTACTAGGCAGAATGAGGTAGCCACCTCACGTGGTAGATACTGGTAGGGCTTTGAGTGGCAGAGAAGTAGAAGGGAACATAACTTTGTGTGACATGTGTCCTACCTTGTGCCCCTAAAGCTAGCCTGCTGCCCACCAGTCTAGTGGAAGACATTGCTCAGTTGCCAAATTGAGGTATGATTCAACTGGCACTCCAGTCAGGTTTTGCACATAGCATGAGGGTGGAGGGTGCCATCTTGTCCTTACCTAATACAGCAAAATGGCCTAGGTCAGTTTTATTCCTAGTTAACAATGTCTGAGCAATGGATTTTTTTGATGTTCCCCTTTCTATTTTGGACTTATGCTCAAGAGATTTTGAGTTTAAAAATATAACAATGCTGTATCCCATTAAACATCTTAAGCTTTGTAGTATCATGGAGCCAGTGGAGAACATAGGTTACCTTCCTAGCTGGTATTTTCCTTCGTTTATGAATGACATCTCTATTGAACTGTAATCCTGATACCTAGTCTCTGTTGGACTCTCATTTTTCAGCTCAGACTTTTCTTTACAGCCGCAGGAATTCATTCCGATACCTATACCAGACTAACTGATGCATGTGTCTTTAAACACAACAGTTAATGCCTGAGAATGTTAATGAGTCTTGAGCTTTGGTGCTCTCCCAGCTTGTGATATGTAGCACACTTAGAGGCCATGCCCCAAGTGGAAAAGACAGCCAGGCGAGTTGAATATAATTTGGAAAACATGTTCCTCGAGCAGTATGTTAAAAGCCGCACCAATGTATCTTCAGAACAGGGAAGTACTTTGATATGAAAAATGTTGCAACTACATTGGCATAGATAGAGCAAGGTACAAGCCAGCCCTTGTAATTTAAAACCATTTCCATTTGAGATGGGGGAGGAAATTCTGGACACAAAAGCCTGGGAATTCAGTAGGTGGGCACCAGCCGCATTTCACAGGATAGCACGCCAAGGGGGGAAATGGTTCTTGCCTGGAAAAGCAATAAATGCAGAGAACGAGATTCCCTGTGTTCTCTAGCTAAGGGACACTTACTTCCCTCTCAGTCAGCTCTAAACCAATAAAAAGCCCCAAACTGCTGTTGGTTCCAGTTAGTGAGACTGGAGCTGATAAATCATCTCAAGGCAGACCCTGTTGCGGAATGGATACAGCCTCCTTTCTCAGTCACACAAGCAACAAGGCCATTCCTGACTCCCTCGTGGAAGGCAATGGTCTCTAAGAAGGTAATTCCGATTCCCTTGCAGCTCAGAGACAGGAAATGTCCACTGCTTCAGCCAAAGACTTCACTTCTCTCCTCCTGTTGAAACTCAGTCCATTTCCTCTCTCAGCTCAAAGCACATCCTGTTTAGAATCTCTCTGTCCTTTCCCCTGATTTTTCGCTGTTACCTGCTGCTATGTTTATTCCCCCAAAGAAGTGTTGTTTTTAAAAATGCTTTCTTTTCCTCAGCATTTGCGTGTCGAGGTCCCCAATACACCCCAAAGGAAAACACAATTGACACTTAATTTTTGTTTAAATTTTTTGGCATAATTTTGGCCACAACTTTATTCAAATACAGCAATGTGAGTGGTTGCTTAGGCATTGGTAGCACTAACTGCCCCCGCACGGGGACAGCTCTGACATTTGCACCCCCCGCGAAGTCAGGAAGGGAGAGTCACCTGGGGAGAGAGACGGGACTGGGAACCATGCCTCACCTCTCCCCAGCATGCTCCCAGGGGCTTGTGTGGCCCTAGCCCCTTGCCAGGGGGTTTTGGACAAAAGCATGGGGGAGCCCCTGGGTTCCTTTAATGGTAAAACCCTTCAGCAGCAGCAGCAGCATTTTGGAGGGGCAGGCACAGCCGAATCCATACCCCTCCACCAGCAGCAGCATTTTGGGGGGCAGCCGCAACCGAATCCATACCCCTCCAGCAACCAGTTCCAGACCAATGCCTAACCGTAAACCTTACAAGTTGTGACGATTTGCTACGCGGTAGGCGAAAACCAAATGGCACACACTAATCAGCCAAATGGCAAAATTCCTACCTGGCCCCTGCCCCAAAGCAGACGACCCCATGACAGGCAATAGCAAGGTCAAGCAAACAGCCTAACATTAGGGAAGGGAGGGCGGGTGATCCGAAGCATGCAGCGAAAGAGGACGTCCATTGCTGCGTGCCTTGTATTTAACAAATAGGGCTGTCAATCACTAAATGGCAACATCTAAATTTCCCCAGTAACAGCCCGCCCCTGCTTACGAGTTGGCCAAACCATCTGCCCAGAAACAGAAAGGTGTCTTGGAATCTCCAACTGCAACACGTACTCTCCGTGATGGAGAACATGCTTTCTCAGTTCCTCATCCCGCCCCTCAGACAGGGTGGTGGCTTTTTTGCCTTCTAGTGTGGTGTAGTGGTTAAGAGTGGGAGACTCGTAATCTGGTGAACTGGGTTCGCGTCTCCGCTCCTCCACATGCAGCTGCTGGGTGACCTTGGGCCAGTCACACTTCTTTGAAGTCTCTCAGCCCCACTCACCTCACAGAGTGTTTGTTGTGGGGGAAGAAGGGAAAGGAGAATGTTAGCTGCTTTGAGACTCCTTCGGGTAGTGATAAAGCAGGATATCAAATCCAAACTCTTCTTCTATGGGAAAAACCAAAGCACCCTTGCTCAAACAAAAAGGACCTGGACAATGCTTGGTGGGCCAGACACCACAATTTCCCGCCATTTTGGCATGGCTGCCTTTTTTCGACGCTATTGACCCTGGTGAGGGAAACTCACAAGGGACCTGAGGAAGGATTTTTATTGTAATCAGAGGCAATTTACATCTTACAGATAACACGCTGTTTCCTCTGTTGCTGGTGAGTTTGCTCCCATGGGCATGGCAGTCATGATCCCCAGTGGCTCTCAGTAAAGATTAGGGACTCCTTTCTTCCTTTCCCTAAGCTGCCTCTCCCTCCTGTCACAGAGACCCCATTGCATCCCACTGCTCCTAATGCAAATTATGCCCAAAGAACAACAGAATTGCTTCAGGCTTTTTTCTCCTCTTATCCACCATCCCAGCAGTTGACTCATTTACCACAGGCTTTATGGCCCAATCTCTTTGCTCCTGAAGTGATTAAACCAGACATGTCCAAAGTCTGTTTCGGGGGCCTAATCCGGCCCACCAGTCAGTTTAAGCTGGCCCCTGTGGCAGTTTACTTCCTGGGGTAAAATCATTTTTTAAAAAGTTCAACAACTTCAATCCTAAAAAAAAAAACTTTGGTCAGCCTTTGGTCGGCCCTCATGCATGTTCACTTCATCAAATCTGGCCCTCTTTGAAAAATGTTTGGACACCCCTGGTAAAAGTAGCAATGCTTTCTTTTCTTTTTTTGTTTATTCTTTATTATTGTTTTTTTCAAAATATACATAACAAATAGAAATAATGACTGGAGAATATAGTGCTATGTAAACTTAGGGAAAGCAGTTCTATTAGATTGTCCAAATCTGCTCCCGTGACTTTTCTATTATTAACCGACTTGTTTGTGTGTACAATAAATTGATACCAATCTGCTGTAAACATCTCTGTATGCTTTTTCCTCTTCAGTGTCCAAAGTTTTTGAGCAAGTTTTTCCAATAAGGCCATTTCCCACAGTTTAGCATTCCACTCATCCAAGTTTGCTCCTCTTAAGTCCTTCCAAAAACGAGCCACTATTATTCTCGCGGCCACCAACATATGTCCTATCAAGGTTTTAAATAACAAGTCCTCGTTTTCTTCCATAAAAAGATTTAACAATGCCGCTCGTGGTGTTTAGCAATATTTTTGCCTGTAATTTTTCTCATTTTACTAAATATAGTAACCCACAATTTTGCCACCTTGACACAGAACCAATTTATTGCAGGGTAGGTGTTACTGATGCATGCCAGCTTTGAGCAAGTCATGTACCAACTGTGGGTGATTTTCAACATCTTTGGTGTGAACTGAAATGGACTTACGGGGGTTTTATCCCACTGTGCATTCCAATCTTCATCATCTATGGCATGGGTAGGGAAACTAAGGCCTGGGGGCCGGATCCTGCCCAATCACCTTCTCAATCTGGCCCGTGGATGGTCTGGGAATCAGCATGTTTTTACATGAGTAGAACGTGTCCTTTTATTTAAAATGCATCTCTGGGTTATTTGTGGGGCATAGGAATTTGTTCTTTTTTTTTCAAAATATAGTCCGTCCGCCCCCCCACACAATGTCTGAGGGACAGTGGACCGGCCCCCTGCTGAAAAAGTTTGCTGACCCCTGATCTATGGCTATATTGCAATATTTTCCCATGGTTGTTTCAGGAGAAGCTAATCATAGGATTGTAGGATTGTAGAGTTGGAAGGGATGATTGTGTGGAAGCCTGTGTATACATACTGTATGTATACATCTGTATGTGAGAATGCCAGGTGGATAGTGTGTGGGTGCATAGGGGCAGGGCTACTTAATGTGGCCCCTTTCCCGACTCACACATTGGTTTTAACTGATGAATATAATCCCTGACCAGGACTGGAATCTGTAGTGAATGTGGCAAACAAGTTCAGTGATGTTTATAGGATGCTTCCGCTGTTCTGCCGCTTGCATGCTGTGTTCCTCTTAGGCTGGCTGCATGTTCAAACCACAGGCAAAAGGCTGCCACAGCAATTGGTTAGGCATAATGGAAGAATGAGTAAATGTGGCTTAGGAGAAACTGCTTGTTTGGAAGGTATATATTCTTTTCTGATGTGTCATGGAGCAGAGTTCCATAACATATCAGATACTTCTCTCTTTCCTTCTTAGCATTTACATTTAGGCCCTAATCCAAGTACACTCACATGCAGGCCTGGCCCTACCATGCTGCTGTCATTGAACTCCCAGTTCCCATCTTTCCACTTTCTGCTACTCGTCTTTCTCTCCAACATTTGGGAGGTTGGAATTCTGGGTTCGTGTGAGGGAGGGAGGGAGGGAGGGAGGGAGGGAGGGAGGGAGGGCAGGAAGGAAGGAAGGAAGGAAGGAAGGAAGGAAGGAAGGAAGGAAGGAAGGAAGGAAGGAAGGAAGGAAGGAAGGAAGGCGTGATGGAATAAGCAAATGCGAGCATCATCTTGGTCTCACCTGCCTTTTTTGTCCCCACTCCCCTCATGGAGTTCCCTAAATAAAGTGACTGTGCCCCTTACTGTTACCTGTGTGTAGTGTGGTGTAGTGGTTAAGAGCGGTAGTCTCGTAATCTGGGGAACCAGGTTCGCGTCCCACATGCAGCTGCTGGGTGACCTTGGGCCAGTCACACTTCCCTGAAGTCTCTCAGCCCCACTCACCTCACAGAGTGTTTGTTGTGGGGGAGGAATGGAAAGGAGAATGTTAGCCACTTTGAGACTCCTTAGGGTAGTGATAAAGCGGAATATCAAATCCAAACTCCTCCTCCTGTAGGCACACACACCTTTTTCAGGGCAAGGAAAGGGTCACCCTCAAAGCCCAATTTGCCTAGTTGTGCTCTGTCCCTTGGGTTTGAGGCATTCAAGCAAAGCAAGGCTGGGGAAGCTGCAGCCCTTCAGGGCTCTGATTCCCATCACAAGGAGAACTTTCTGATAGTCAGAGCTGTTCAGTGGATTCCCCTTCTTTGGGGGGCTTTTAAGCAGAGGCTGGATGACTATCTATTATGGATGCTTTAGCTGAGATTCCTGCATTGTAGGGGATCAGACTAGATGAGTCTTGCAGTCCCCTCCAATGCTACAGTTCTATGATTTGCCCCAGCCAGCATGGCCAATGGTCAGGGATGTTGGGTCTTGCAGAGAGACCACCATCTAGAGGGCAACCGGGTCCCCTCTACATGTTCCTAAGAGATGACCCCCATTGAAAGGTGCTTGCTGTTGTTTTCTGTCAGAACTGCAAACGGCCCAAACATTCACAAGCAAGAAAGTTTTTCAACTAATATTCGCCGAGTGAAAAATAGCATGACTTTAGACTTTGGTGGGAAGAAGCTGCGAATCATTTCTGAATTTCTTAGAAATGTCTTCATTATTCAAAATAACTCACTCAGCCATTTGGACAGTTGCCAAACTCTTGAAGAATGCAGCTATACATTATCCACGATCGGTGGCATTTCATTGGCTGCAGAACATGGCTGCTACCTATCTGATTTACTAAATGGAATACTGAAAGTTTTGTATCAGGAGTATGATAAATGACTAGTAATGGAAATTGAACCAAGGGATCTGTAATGTTTTCATAACCACCTAGTAGCTTCTGGAATATTTCTGAAAGCAAGTAATACAAAAAGCACTAACGATACACTCTCCCTCACCTTTGCCCTAGTCATGTGAACGGTTATTATTCTGTATCACAGTGACAAATTGATTCTCGCAAGTAACGCAGCCAAGAAAGGACTAAAATGCCATGTTTCAATTTCAGCCTGGTTCTGAACTCTGAAATTAATAAAAGTGTGGTGCCTTTTGATATGGAGGTGTGTCATGTTCAGGGGAAAGCCAATTTACAAAATTCATTCTGTATCACAGGCAGTTCCCTCCACTCAACATATTTTACTTTTGGAAAGGGAGGGGGAAGTTTCCCAGAGTGGTAGGATGTTTGCTACATTCTTAAAGCTCTTCAGCACAGGGGACTGTTGCAAAGAGGGGGAAATACAGGGAGGTTTCCACAGTGATGCTTCATTGATGAAACTGAGGCAAGACATTCTTGACTTATGGAATCCCGTTGGTGATAAATGCTTCTTAACACCCTACCAGTCCTCCAGAGCACCAAGACCAACTGAAATTATTAAGGACAGTACATAATGCCAAGCAAAGACATTGTAGCAATCCCAGAAGCCAGTGGAGGGGAAAGTATCAGTTCTACTTAGCCATTGTGGTAACGAGAGGTGGAAGTGAGCTAAAACATAAGAACATCAGAGCCCTGCTAGATCAGGCCAAAGGCCCACTGTGGAGATCACACAGGGTCCCCGGATGTTTGATGGTCTATTGATCCCTGTGCCACCACTGTGCTCGCTTCCCCGCTGCCACCAACCCGTTACTCTCGGGTAAAACACTGAGTCCAGTCAGTTGTTAAAAGTGAACCAAAAAAACAAGTTTATTTTACAAACGTTAACAAGTTTATGGTTTCTCAGATAATATTCCTGTCAGTATCTTAACTTTAGTTTCTTTACCGGCCTATACCTTCCTAATACCTTCTGACTGATTATCTCAACTGTTTGACAGACTCCTCTTAACAAATTCTCTCACACACCAGACTAGCCCAACCCACAGACTTATCTTCTCTGTCTCTCCTAACCCTCTGTGCTTAAACCTTATACACAGTTAACTCCGCCCCTTGGGTTCCCATTGGTTACTCATTTTACAATAAGTTAACCCCTTCCTTATGAACCCAGTATGATGTCACACACCTAGGAGGGCAAACGCCGCACCCATCTATTCTAGTGACCTGTTTTTACAGTGGCCAATTAAATGACCATGGGATGCTCTCAGGTGGGAGTTGGGTCCTCTTTTAACTTAAGATTCCCTGGGGCTCTTGTTCACTGCTTCTAACATTTGAGGTAGAGCTGTTGTTTGTAGTAGCCATGGGTAACCTTTTCCTCCATTAATTTGTCTAATCCTCTTTTACAGCCATCCAAGTTGGTGGACATCACTGCCTCTGCAGGAAAGAATTTCATAGTCTGAAGAAGAACTTTTGTTTGTCTCTCTTGAATCTTCCAACATTCCGCTTCACCGAAAAGCCACAAATTCTGGTATTATGAGAGAGTGGGGAAAACTTCTCCTCCTCCTTCTGCTGCCTTCTTTCTGAAGAAGGAAAAGCAGTCAAAAGTACTTTCTGATCTAACGTGCAGTTTTAGAGATACAGTAAACACTGGACATTAATTTTCCTGCACGTTGCCAAAGTTATCGGTGAAATTTAAAGCACTAATTTGAAAACCAAAATCTTTTTTAATCAGCAATATTGTTCTACGTAATTCGTGGAACATTCCATCCCAAATATACTTTAAACACTGTACAGGATGTATGTTTGTGGGTCAGTTTTCAAGCCCTGCCAAAATATATCCCCTGAGATGGTGGAAACAGAGCACCAGAAACACCACACAGCTGTGTTTGTATTAAGGGAAGCAAAGACATCCAAATTCAACTACAGCGAAATTTGGATAGGCAGGATGCACAACTAGCCGAGCTGGAATTCAGTCATTCCTAGAGCTGAACTCTGTCACATGCAAAACATCCACTCTGATTCTGAAATGCTACTTTCTATGATTTCCTGTAAAGACATGGCTACCAACTTCATGGCACATTCATTATCTAAACACAAAAGGCCACAGACAGGAGCTTCATACTTGCTCTTATGGGGGATAAATTCAATTCCATTTGTATTTAAAGGAAAATCTACCAAATTTATACTTCCCCAAACAGCCATAACATTAAAATCATAGTGCTCTGAATTTTGCAATGCGGTTCTCCAGCTGCAGTTTTGAATGTGTACAAAAATACAAAAATGTACATAAAAATGCATATATTCATGAAAATAGGATACAAAAATGCTTTCTACTAGGAAAAATTGATTTGCAAAACTGTGCATTTTAGGCAAAAATGCATACAAAAATGTGTATATCAAGAGAGATGCATACTAAAATACTAAATTACTCTACTTGCATACATTGTTCTGAGAACTTTATTGTTTAATTATGTTACTTGAAGTGTAACGCTTGAAGTGTGAGTTTACTCCTAAGCGACAGGTTCCCCATTTCGAGGTGCAGAAGGGAGTGTCTGTGGTTATCCACTGGTGAACATAGGATGCTGCCTTGTACAAATTCAGGCCATTGGTTCACCTTGCTCAGTGGTGGCCACAATGACTTGACAGTGGCTCTCCAGGCATTCAGACAGGGCTCCCTCCCAGCCCCACCTGGAAAAATCCAGGATTGAACTTGAGACCTTTTGCATACAAAACATGTGGTCTACCAGCGATCCACAACTTTGCTCATTCCAAAGTGCTCTCCCTTTTCATGACTTACTTTGCAAGTCTCAAGCCCTAGCTGAGGCCTGGCCTTCAGAAATCTGGTTCCGGGGCCGAGGCCTGGGGTGTCCTGCTGGCTCAGATTAAGGCCTGGAAGACAGCCTAGTTTTGTTAATGCTCTCCTGGCCATCTCTCACGTCTTCCACTCAAGTTGTTTAAGTTTTTCAGCTGCATGCATTTAGCTTTCTGGCTGCTTTTGTTTTTGGCTACCAGGCTTTTCTCAATCCATGCATTTAAAACAAAACCCTTTCTTAAGCGTTTCCAGCCCTATCTTTCTCACATTGTGTGGCCGCTTCTCCTCGCTTCGTTGCCAGCCTCCCACAACCCGCTGTTTGTCTTACACCTCCCTCTGCTGCTTGAGACTATCAGGAATCATCCCCCCAAACCATCAACATAATAGGGGAACAAATATTCAACTTTTTTAAACATGCAGTTGTGGCATAGGGTACATGGAAAACAATCTCTTTCCATATGTGCGTAGCTCTGTTTTCTCCTAATGCAGCATATTTCTCAGCAGAAAGCTTAATAGGTGTTGGGTCAATTCCATCCCAGAATTTTTATTCTTTATTGTATGGAATCCAAGCAATCTCTCTCCCTGCCCCCAAATGCACACACTTTTTTGAGGAGGAGGAATCAAACATGGCAGGCATCATTCTTCTTCCACCACCCCAAGATGTGCAAGTCTTTAACATGAGCATGCAAAACTTTGCATACGTACCTCTGAAAACATATGTATGTTGCCCTCATGTGCATTATCCAAGTGAACATGCCAAGGAATCAAAATTGGCCATCATTCTCCCCCCACCTTCCCCATACACACACATTATATGAACGTGTGTTGTTAAATATGCATTTGCTGTTTGAGAATGTGGAATGGCATAGATACGGTTCCATAATTAAGGGTGTCACATAGCACTAGCAATGAGCAAGCTCTCCTGAGTTCAGTTAGGTTAAAAATGGCTAATTTGGGCACAGTTTGGTTTAGATCCGAATTGCTGTTGTTTAGTCGTTTAGTCGTGTCTGACTTTTCGTAACCCCATGGACCAGAGCACGCCAGGCACTCCTACCTTCCACTGCCTCCCACAGTCTGGTCAAACTCATGTTGGTAGCTTCGAGAACACTGTCCAACCATCTCTTACTCTGTTGTCCCCTTCTCCTTGTGCCCTCAATCTTTCCCAACATCAGGGTGTTTTCCAGGGAGTCTTCTCTTCTCATGAGGTGGCCAAAGTATTGGAGCCTCAGCTTCACAATTTGTCCTTCCGGTGAGCACTCAGGGCTGATTTCCTTAAGAATGGATAGGTTTGATCTTCTTGCAGTCCATGGGACTCTCAAGAGTCTCCTCCAGCACCATAATTCAAAAGCAACCATAATTCAAAAGATCTGAATTAGTTCATTTTTTTCCTTGGGCTCATCCTGAACTCCAGGACTGATCATGATAATAATGTTGTCATCGGGAAAGCAATGAGGTCTGAAGGCCTCTGTCCACACAGGGGAACACAGCTAAGCCTAGAGGGCTGTCCAGATTGAACTCCTCCTCCCAAATCTATCTTGCTCTTTCCCCCTTTCTTACCTGTCAGCAGTTACAGGTACAGATGAGAAAAACAACTTGATTAGCCCTTGGTGTGGCAACTTGGCGCTGAGGGACGTGGGTGGCGCTGTGGGTTAAACCACAGAGCCTAGGACTTGCCGGTCAGAAGGTCGGCAATTCGAATCCCCACAACGCAGTTAGCTCCCGTTGCTTGGTCCCTACTCCTACCAACCTAGCAGTTCGAAAGCACATCAAAGTGCAAGTAGATAAATAGGTAACGCCCCAGTGGGAAGGTAAACGGCGTTTCCGTACGCTGCTCTGGTTCACCAGAAGCGGCTTAGTCATGCTGGCCACATGATCCGGAAGCTATATGCTGGCTCCCTCGGCCAATAAAGCGAGATGAGCGCCGCAACCCCAGAGTCGGTCACGGGGTCCCTTTACCTTTACTAGCCCATGGAATTGTCACTTTCCAGGGAACCTGCTGAGTAAGCTTCTCAGAAGCATATTGGGTACCAAAATTCCAAGGAATTATACAGAGCTCTGCAGTCCTTATGAGGGATGCAGAAGTCCTGGAGAACTAAAGTCATGTCACAGTCTACCTGAGGAAATCACAGAAGTCAGCAGCCTTTCTGCCATGAGGTAAATTTTGAGTAGGAAAGAAGAGTAACATCTTTGGCAAATGAGTAGGCTGCTGCTGGCGCTAGGAATGAGCTAATTGCAAGCCGAGCCTGAATTTCATGATGGTTTGGGCTCAATTTGCAATTAGCCTGGATGTTTCAGGGAAGCTTTTACTCTGAATTTCCTCACCCCAAACCTCGTGTGCATATAAAATCATGGGACAATTGTGCCCTGACTTGCTGTGAACTGGATTATGCTTCTTGAAAACAGGTAAACAGCTGCTTGAGTCAATTTGCAGCTTCCAGGCTATACACCCAAAATTTGCAGCTTCCAGGCTATACACCCAAAAGGCTCCATTGCACTCTTCACATAATGGTCTCGCTCCTCACAAGCTCAGTAACACCCCAATAGGGCTTCAGGCAAGTATTTGACTACTAAACCTGTTTAGGGTTTAAGAGCCGTTCAACGTAGAAATGCCTACTGGAGAATTCAATTTCTTTACAAAGCCCACAGAAGTTGCATTTATTTATTTATTTTAAAAAAAAGCAGGCGAAGGACGTGCCTAGCTTCTGGACTGCTTAAAAGGTAGTGTGTTTATAGAAATGTCAGAGACATTTGTCGCTTGCGAATTAAGCATCGCTTCGAAGTACAATAAAGCTACTGTATATCAGACCACTTAGCTCGGTGGCTCCCCTGCAAGCTCCATTTCATAAACTCCAAGTGTCTCCCTACCCACCCAAGAAAACCCAACAAGCATTAAGAGATTGTTGAAAGAGAAGCTTAGGCTGTTTCTTCATTAACTGAGACAAAGCAGTGTTGATCAGAGCATCGACAAATCGTAGCATTTGCTTGACAAATCCCCAAGCATCATGAACTGTTTTCAAACACAAGTTAACAGGTTAACAAAACAAACCTGTAGTCCTATAGAGCATTCTAGCATAAGGCAGGAGTGGAAGATTTCCACCAGCTCCTGCCAACATGGCCAATGCTCAGGCATAGATTGCCTTTGTGTTTTCCGTAGAGTTGGAAGGGAGCGTGAGGGTCATCTAGTCCAGTGTTTCCCAAAGTTGGGTCTTCAGCTGTTTTTGAAATACAACTTCCATCATCCCTAGCTAGCAAGACCAGCGGTCAGGGATGATGGGAATTGTAGTCCAAAAACAGCTGGAGCCCCAAGGCTGGGAAACACTGATCTAGTCCAACTCTCTGCAATGCAGGAATCTTTCGCCCAGAGTTGGGGCTCAAACCCACAAGCCTGAGTTTAAGGTGGAATTGAGACACATAAGAAAAACACAGTGAAAATGCTTTTTAAAAAACCACTTTAAAAAACATATTGAATTTGCCATTTAACTCACCATTGCCACCTCGTGTCACATTTGTATAATGCACTAAAAACACATTTAAAACACATTTGCAGCTGTATAGCTGAGTCCCAAGAGTCTCGTGGATGCTAGGAGTTATATTCTAACCACAGTGGGAAGGTTGCAGATTCCTTACCCTTTACACGAGGTGTATACACATAGACTGCCATGTGTCTAGTGGCATGATTAGCTGTTTTTATTTCTAACCCAATGATGATGAAGATTCAGGGCAGGAGACAGCACAGCTGTCATTATTAGTACCAATACAGAAACAGGATTGGTGGATGGCCAACATTGTTCTAGGTGTCTCCTGTAACCTTTCTCAATTTAAAGCATGTTTATAATCCCATAACCTTTAAACCTATGAAAGACTTGGCATTATCTTTGTCATCTCTGTACAAAGCAAAAACCTTCACACTAACCCATTTGTAATACAAAAATGTAGTTTTTTCCAGAGTCAATCACGCTTGCCCTCAATATGCTGGCTTCAATCTAGATTGATTCTAGATCCTGCCATCCACAAGGGTGGGTGAGGTTGCTTGCTAAACATTTGAAAACCTTCCCCTTGGTTAGCTTGTCCACGCCTTTTCCTCCTTGTTTGTGCCCCCAGGTGAACAAAGAAGGGAGTGGGAATTGTGAGCTTGACATAGGCCCAGCCACAACACCATTGAGCATACACACACACACACAAACAAACACACACACACACACACACACACACTGCCAGGACCATAGATCTATATTGTGTGTGAACTGCATAGGAGAAAAAAGTTCTCAGCCTCCATTGATTCTAGAATAAAAGGTCATGTGTATGCAGCCTGTGTCTTCACTGGTCTATTTCAGGAGATCACTTCGAAAGCTCCCAGTGAGCTCGTCTACTTCACTGCCCTGTTTTTCATCCCTAAGAGCCAATTCTGCCAATCTTCCCCTTAACTCAAGATGTCTTCATTGCTTGTCAATATTCTGAGGCTTAGGCTATGGACCCACTATACCTTTAAAGCACATCCAAAGCACATTCTTTCCCTCAGAGAATTATGGGCAGTGTGGTTTGTTAAGGGTTGCTGGGAATTGTAACTCTGTGAGTATAGAATTCTTTGAGGGAAACAACATGTTTTGAATGTGCTTCCAAGGTATGGGGTGTTTGCAGCCCGACTCTTTCGCTTTAGCAGCTCAACCAAAAGCTCAAAGGAGACAGCTGGATGATGCGTGTGTGTATATATATATATGACTCAGCCATTGGTTATTAAGTTCTGAAGTTCATGGGGGGAAAGAAATGTCAATGTATGTTTGATGCAAGAGTATCTGATCAAGACCCATGTGACACTTCCAGTTGTTCAAATTTCTAGAATCAATGGTATATTTTGAAAGATGCAAACCATAATATTCCTGCCCATCCCATCAGGAACAGCTATAGTATCCAGATGTTGTCACAGGCAGACCCTCAAAAGTCTTCCCTATTTCTCTGTAGGGCTGAAGCTTCCTGCTGGGTCTGCCAGCCATCATCTGGTAAGGTCCAGAAATCTTTCAAGGCTAGCAACTCTTATTAAATATACCATTAGTTATAATAACTTATTATGAACAACCAACTGGCTTTTTAAAAAATATGTACAAAATCACAAAATACATCAAGCCTCGAGACATTTCTTCAATTATTTTGCACACTTTTGTCCATCTGGATTCTTTATTTGCTTGCAGGGAGGGGGAGAATCTGCCTCAGCTCTTTCAAAAGTTAAAAAGAAAAGCTTCCACTGGATCCCACTTAAAGCTGGGCCAAATGTTCAAACTGTCAAATGTTCTGCTCGCATTTGGGGTAAGAAGAGGAGGAGAAGTAGTGAAGCTGCCTCCACTCTTCCAGATCTTGGGGTTCACCAACAAACTCACCAGAGCTTCCTCTCAACTCTCATTGCCTAACAGTCGCCAGAGGTTTTTTTCCCCTCTTAAAAAAACACTACCCTCCTGTCCCCGAATGCTGAGGATAAAGGGTGGTATACAAATGCAATTATTAATAATAATTAAACATCATCATCCTGAGGAGAAGATGGTAGCCACAACAGAAAATGGAGGGCTGCAGTGGGGTCAACCACCTTCATTCTTCTTCCTTTTGTAATGGCTGCAATGATGTTTTCCTCAGAATGTTCCTTGGGATGGGGTCTTCCAGGACTATAAAATGGCAGCTCTCTGTCAATTGAAGCTATGAGGGAGTTGTAGTGAGCTGAGAAGAGAAGAGAAGAGAAGAGAAGAGAAGAGAAGAGAAGAGAAGAGAAGATGGAAGGGACCCATCTAATACAGGCATAGGAAAACTCCGGCCCTCCAGATGTTTGGGACTACAACTCCTATCATCCCTAGCTAACAGGACCGGTGGTCAGGGATGATGGGAATTGTAGTCCCAAACATCTGGAGGGCCGGAGTTTGCCTATGCCTGATCTAGTACAACCCCTTGCAGGAATATGCAGCTGGCCCTTAAAGGAACCAACCTGCAACCTTGGCATTATCAGCACCACACTCAGCTATCCAGCTGATGTTGCATGTACCCATCTCAAAAATTGTAGAAAAATGAAGTAACTGTGAGAAACCAGCAGAGTATCCTATGGGAAGGAGTTTAGGGTAGAGGAACTGCCCCTCCCTGGATTCTACAAGGTTTGGGATTGCAAGGTGAGAAGCTTTTCATGATTGTCTGTTGACCAACTCAAGAGCTATCATAGCTTTTATCCCATGGGGGGGGGGAGGGTGCAGTGTTAAGGAATCGGAATTCCTTCTGATCCTCTACAGCTAAGGTTTCCCCTGAACCTCCTAACACTCACAACATGTCCTTCTTCTTCAACCAACATCAACACCCAAGATGGGATGTTGTTCATTGTTCCATATCCTTTCATTTTAATCCCATTATTGTTACACAAGCTCTGTCTGTCAAGATTCCACATTTTGTTAAATTTGTATGATCTCGGCTGGGTATGAAAAGAATGTTACTGTTTGCAATTCTCCTGTTGCTATTTACAGCACTACTCCTGTGTTTTCTTGCCCAGCATCAAATGGCCACTTCCTGCAGGGGGGCATTTTCTTCTTGGCGATGTCACATGAATTACTCTGCGATGGTGGTAGCGATGGTGGTAGCTATTAGCTATCATTGTTATGCTTCTTATCCTGTAAGCTAGTCATGCTAAATGGCAGTAGCTTTAGAAATGCCGAAACAATTTTTTTTTAACAAACAAAAAAATTACAGACTGTTAGAAAGTCATTTTTATAAACGTCAGGGGCTGTGCCACCTTCGCATCACCTGAAATGCAGTGACTCAAATGCTAACTCTATATGAGTAACTTTTGTTACCATGCAAACCCAGATAGACTGGAGAAGTATACAACAAAGAAAGAAACATAAAAGGCTTTGTAAAGCTCACTTTATTTACTTTTCCTTGGAGAAAAAATAATTCACTTTGACCATTACTGTATGGCTAAAGTGGAAGCCAACACATAAGAAAGATGATAGAAAGCACATGAAAAAGAGGGAAAGGAGATCAATAAATTATATAATTAAAATAAACATTTTTATAACAAAATATATATTCTATTCAGATTTTTCAAATAAAATGCCATTCATTTGTAAGAATGCATTTCTTTAAAAAAGCAATTTTCTTTTTTAAAAAGTATGCAATTTAAACTTATTTCTTCATACAAAGAAGCAACATTGACAATAAATATCTTAGTAAGATTCACAGTTTAAATATTCAAACTAATACGAAACTTTTTTTTCATTACAAGCAACACCCACTGGGTGGGGGGAAGGGGTTAGATTGTAGTGATCATTTGTCTGTCGTTAAAATGTCCACAGAAAAGGTGTTTGTATTGTTTCCTCTTCTGTATGAGAATTAGATGATAAACATCATATTAATATACAGCAGAGATTTTCAGCCTTTTTGAGTCCATGGCTCCCTTCATCAACTACATTCTTTCTGCGGCACCCCTGTGGGGCTCCAGGGGCCCAGTTATGTCACCCCTTGCTGCAGAGCTGGCAGCCCCTTACCCCTTTTCAAACACCCTCCCTTGTGGAGTATTCCCTGAGCAACCTCTCCTCTCCCCTCTCCTTCAGAGTCTTCTGGGCAGCCACTGTTGCCGCCCCTGGTCTCTGAGCTACCCCTCCCACCCCAAAGAGAGGTGCCTCCTCACATTGCCCCACAGGGGCCTCGGAAGCACCCCCTGGCCAACCCCAGAGGCACCATTCACCTGGGGAGCTTGTATCCAGTGCTGCTGCAACAAACAGCTGTGAAAGACTTTGGGAGGCAGAGACACAAGAGAGCATCAGAGAGGGACGGAAGGAAAGAGGGACAGAGGCCAGTGTTGCCCGCAGCACCCCTGACCATCATTCAAGGCACCCCAGGGTGCCACGGCACACTGGTTGAAAACCACTGATATATGGTGAATTGATGCTGAGAGATAAGGCTAAAGAAAACGTCAGAATAGCAATGTATGAGATCATGTCTCTGAGGAGCTCAGAGAGTCATTCTTTGTTTTTATAAAGCTATTACCATTAAGCATGGATACCTTAAACCCTACCACACACACAACATCAGGTAACAGATATAAGTAGGGAGATATATCTCTGTTCCTGGTTCAAGTGACATTAAACGAGAGTGCTTCGTTCAGGTGTAATACTGATTCTCTGGTTCCAACTGACCAGTATCACAGCATCAGAGGCAGCATGTTTTGGGAGGAGAAGAGGAAGAGCAAGTGGATCTGACAGTCATTCCCAGCTAGCAAGCCAGAACCATTACATCTGAAAGGGGAGAAAGTAGCTGGGTATCTCCGGTTGCCTGTTTGGACTGTACTTCAGCCGCCCCTAGCATGGTGCTTTCCAGATGTTTTAGACTACTGCTTTGATCTGCTCCAGCCAGCATGGCCAATGGTCACTGATGATGGGAACTGCAGTTCCACAACATCTGGAGGGTGCCAGGTTGGGAAGTGTGCTCGACTTCATCCATTCCATAAGAAGGTCAACCTTCTTGGATTGGATAGCATGTCTAAAACTAATGAACACGGGAAGTTTCAGTAAAAATTAAAATACTCCAGGCATGATTCAGCCCAAGTTCTGATTCCAACTGGAAAGATAAAACATATGCTTAACTCTCCCACTGAAATCAAATGGGCTTAGAAGTGCTTAATGGTGCCTGGATTGTGCCTTATATTTTTACTCCCCAGAAAATTTATTTTAAAAATTACAGAACAGTGTTATAAAACACTCTCTCTCATTCTTTTTTTTTTTCTTTACCCTTGGCTAAGAGGTTCTGTCTTGCTGGAGTCTAGAGAAACAGCTATGTACACTTTATGGTAAGGTTTAAGTAAATATTAGTGAAATAGAGAGAGTGTGGTCTGCCTTTTATTGCCAATTACAGATTTACAATGTTAGCAGGCAAAGAGGATATTCTAGTCAAAGTAGCATTCCTCAGCATCGTTCAAAGTCTTTCTGCTCACTGAGAAGGCATTTGTTATAGAGGAGAGCCCATAAGATCCGGACATCCTGGGGGACGTGAAATGTATCCACAGTAGCGGATATCCGAAATTTGTGGAGGCAGAGAGGCATAAAGTATATAGGATATAGTTAATACTGGGAAGTCTGCCTAGTAGAGAAAAAGGTCTAGTTATGGGAGGTCCAGATAAGCGTGGTCTTAATATATATGATTATTTTATGGCAAAAGAAGCTCTGGCCAGCACATCGAGGTCCATTAGTAGCTTTCTTGCTGGCCAGCTTCCTTTTTAATGTACACAGTCCTCAAAGAATACCCCAAGATGGGGGGGGGAGCAACAGGAATCAAAAAGTTGCTCACCGGGTCAGCTAGGATGTCAACTGTGGCAGTGGATGTTGGTTGAACATATTCAAAGCAAGCTGCTGACTTTCCATTCCCCACATTCCAGGAAAACGGTCTGTTTTTTTGGCAGACGCTTCTTATAGAGGTTTCAGTTTATGGGAAAGAGGCTTGCCTCAAAAGAAGTTTATTTTTCTTATTTGACCAAAAGTTTGATGTTTTCTGCCATTAGATCTTTTCACTTTAAAAAGGGTATAAAGAGGCTCATTTCCACCCAGATAATTTTCAGACCTTTAGGCCTGACTTGAAGGGGGCTTCTAGTGGAAAATCTGTTTCATAAAGCAAGCTTTATAAAAATAGCCTTCCTTTAAAAAAAACCGAGTCACACTTACGGCGTGATGCTATTCTTGTTTGTGCAGAAGCAAGTCCCAGGCAGCTTACTAAAGCAGACATGGGGAACTTGTGGTCCTCAAGATGCTGTTGGAGGCTCTACCATTATCCCTCACCATTGGTCATGTTGGCTAGTGCTGAAGGGATACAGTCCACCAACATCTGGAGACTCATGGGTTACTCCACAGCAGTAGACTGATAAAATTTGGGGAAGTTACTCAGGAAGTGCACTAAGCAGTAACCAATTATTTAAAAATATATTATGATGCCAGAGTTTCTGTCAAAGCCCCTTGGTCATACTCTAATAAATTGCCAGTACATTTTTTCTCTGTCTGATTTGGCTACATGACTTGCATGTCCAAATTTTCTCAATAGTTATCAAACATTTCCTTAAGGTGCTTTAATCTAATTGTCCCATAAAAAGGTAAAGGACTCCTGACAGTTAAGTCCAGTCGCAGACAACTCTGGTGTTGCAATTTTCATCTCACTTTACAGGCTGAGGGAGCCAGCGTTTGTCCGCAGACAGTTTTTCTGGGTCATGTGGCCAGCATGACTAAGCCGCTTCTGGCGCAACGGCCAGAGCAGTGCACGGAAACGCCGTTTACCTTCCTGCTGGAGCGGTACCTATTTATCTACTTGCACTTTTGGCGTGCTTTCAAACTGCTAGGTTGGCAGGAGCTGGGACAGAGCAACAGGAGCTCACCCTGTCACGGAGATTCGAACAGCCGATGTGTTATGTTCTATCATTATCTAACAATGCCCTTGTCATTCTACACAGGACAAACAGGAAAATGTATACTTAAAAAAATAATGGGCACAAATCTGATATTAGAAATAGCACCATCCAAAAACAAATGGGGAGACATTTCAGCTACCCAGGATGCTTTGTACCAAATCTTAAGGTGGCCATACTAGAGCAAATGAACTACAAAGGGAGACTGCAACATGAAACCATAAGACTTCAAGAAGTTCCATACTATCACTTGTAGACTGAATTGGGACAATGGATTTTGTTACACTACATGCATTCACAATCAACAAATGTGTGTGGGGAGTTGTTTGTTAACAGCCATTGTTTATAATGTAATTATCACAATCTTTATTTTTATGTTTCATTTCCTTCTCACCTCACTGTTTACAGTCCCTTCCTCCCCCAACATATATAACTATGTCCATAACTCAGGATAACACTTCATGCATTTGATAGAATGGACTATAGTCCCTGAAAGTTAATGCCACAATAACTTTGCGAGTCTTTGACGCGCAATGAGACTCTCCGTTGTCTGTTTGATTTTTAATGAAGCTCTACATTTTAAGAGTTTGGGAGAAGGGAGTTCTTCGTCCAGTATGAAAGAGGAATGCATGTTTATGAAGTGATTTTATGAAGCAAGAGAAGCTCCCCAGGTGACATGCTGAGTGACAGCTTTCTGGACTTTCACATTGCCGGTCCATAAACTTCACATTTGGCGAAGAAGCGGAAACATCTGCTGGAATCATGAGATTCTTATGTGCTGAGTTAAGGGGAGTGACACCTACACTTAATCAGTGACACCACCATCCTGCAAAAGATGCAATCGCAGCAATGGTTCAGTTATGATTGTTTATTATTACTCATTTCATTTCTATACCGCTTTATATTTCTAAGGAAACAAATCTCAAAGCAGTTTACAACACATTAAAACAAACCAGAATAAAACAAGCCAGAATAAAACAGTACTGAAGGAAGTCAAATATAAACGATACATTCAAAGCAACAGGAAACTAAAGTGTTATCTATCAGATTTCAAAAGAAAACATTACAAAGCAGGTCAACTGCAGGTTCACATTGAGTACAGCAAAGTTAACCAAAAGAAATCGCAAAGGTCTGAAAAGCAAACATTAATAAAGGAAGTCAAACATAAAAT
The DNA here is from genome assembly GCF_964234715.1 of Podarcis melisellensis. Lineage (NCBI taxonomy): Eukaryota > Metazoa > Chordata > Lepidosauria > Squamata > Lacertidae > Podarcis > Podarcis melisellensis. Next base: position 29,160,332 of record NC_138530.1, read on the forward strand.
GCACATTTAAAACAGCATATTTAACAAAAGGATAAAATGTTATCATAAGCTTAGAACATATCTGCTGCCGTTGCTGCTGATCCTGCCAATGGTGGTTCATAGCAGGTGGTGGCAGTGGTGTGAAAAGGGCATGAAGGGACTGGAGACTTGCAGTGACATCCTGGTTTTAGAAAGGGATTGCTGGTGGGGGCAGGTGAATGCACAAAGGTGGAGCAGCAAGGAATAGGGAACATTTCAGGTGCCACTTCCTTCACCTTGGCACCCCATCTTGGCGCCTAGCATGCTGTGCTTTAACATATATCATTGGGGAAAACTGAACGAAGAGGGAGAAGAAAAGAGTGAAAAAAACAGAAAGGAGGACAACAGAAAGGAGATGAGACTGGAAAGAATCAAAGGAATTTTCTGTACAGAGATTGTTTTCGTAATCAGCTGGAAAAGGACAAATGATCCATCTTAAAAGAGAGAGCCAGCCTGGTTTAGTGAATAGAGTGTTGGACTTGGAACAATGAGATATGGGTTCAGATCACTGATAGATATTGGAAAGGTCTGCACAAGCTATGTCTACGTCTGCATATTGAACATACTGCAATTTAAAGTATGAGGTTCCCTACAGTTACTAGTTTAAAATAAATATTATTGATAGGTTCTGGACCCACATTCCTCAACATGTTAATATAATGCGTTCAAAAAACCCCAGAAAAATTCAATGTTAAAAACAAACAAACACCAGCTGGTTGAAGACCATAAATTGCGCATACCTACAATTTATCCCACCCATGCCCTGCCCCTTTCCTTGCTCTTTCAGGCCCAAATCCAAATGGAGATGTTGGAGTGTCTGGGAACAGCGAAGGTGCCCCATGTGTACTAAGCTGTAATCAAGCAGAATACAGTAGTACCTCAGGTTACAGACGCTTCAGGTTACAGACTCCGCTATCCCAGAAATAGTACCTCGGGTTAAGAACTTTGCTTCAGGATGAGAACAGAAATCGTGTGGCGGTGGTGCGGCGGCAGCAGCGGGAGGCCCCATTAGCTAAAGTGATACCTCAGGTGAAGAACAGTTTCAGCTTAAGAATGAACCTCCAGAATGAATTAAGTTCTTAACCCGAGGTACCACTGTGTGATGTTGAATAACATCTTTCCAGAACAGAAGACACATTTGTTAAGGAATTAGCCTTCACTTCCAGTTTCCTGGCTTTGTGGTGCTTGAACCTCTGTTCTTAAACTGGAAGGGTTTTGTGGGTTGTTTTTTTAAATGAATTAGCATGTGGGTGTGCCTATAATCTTCCTTAAACAAAATCAGTGCAACTTAATTTTGTCTACGCAACGTATAGCAACTCTATAAAACAAGGACTAGCAATTTTCCAAATGTCATCCGTGTAGACAAGAACTGCTTTGAAGTTACTTTAAAAAAAAATACTTAACTCTTTAAACCGAGACCACATTTGACTATAATAATAAACCTGTAAAAGCACAGCATATAATTGATTTTGCAAATATGCTCCTTCTATTAGGGAAAACATGTGCAAATCCAATTAGCTAATCAGGATATGGGCTTTTCGACAAGTCTGCATGCGGTTCTCATTCATTTGGGCGTTTCTTTCCATTCATCAACCTTATGGGCGGAATTCAACCAACTTTTATTCACAGTGGACTTGCTGAAATTAATTGACCTAACTTAGTCATGGCCATTAATTTCAATGAGTCTACTCTGAGTAGGCCTGGCATTGCATCCCACCGTTTGAGCCTACTCACAGGAAAGAAGCCAAGACAGAAACAAAATGGTTAATCACAAGTTAATAATAAGTAAAGAGTATTTCAAAGGCTATGTAACAGAGCTACTCATCACTATAAAAAGGTAAAGGGACCCCTGACCATTAGGTCCAGTCGTGGCCGACTCTGGGGTTGCGGCGCTCATCTCGTTTTATTGGCCGGGGGAGGCGGCGTACATGTGGCCAGCATGACTAAGCCGCTTCTGGCGAACCAGAGCGGCACAGGAAACACTGTTTACCTTCCCCCCGGAGCGGTACCTATTTATCTACTTGTACTTTGACGTGCTTTCGAACTGCTAGGTTGGCAGGAGCAGGGACCGAGCAACAGGAGCTCACCCCGTCACAGGAATTTGAACCGCCGACCTTCTTATCGGCAAGTCCTAGGCTCTGTGGTTTAACCCACGGCGCCACCCGCATCCCACACTATACCAACCTAAAAAAACACCCTAAAAGTGAATCCTATAGTGCATCCCTCTCTTTGCAAAACATCCTGCACTGAAACACAAAGCTTTTCAAATTCCATAGGAATTACTGTTGCTCTGTATAGAAACATAAAGACATCAAGAAACTAGATACATCAACAGCTTTCTGTCGTTTCTTCCCTTCCTTTCCCTGCCCAGGCCCAGGATTTTGGCTTCAATGAACCATGTTCAGGCAGCATAAAACACAGAAATACTTAGGAACTAAGACCAGATTCTTTTCTTTTATAAATATGAAATGTAAAATGAAAAGTTTCCACTCCTAAAAGTTATGCTTCCCATAACGAGCCTAGCTGTGACATAATAATTACCCTGGAGAAAACTATGGATCTGGAAATCCTGACCCTTGTGAGCACACACACACTCCCTGGGATCCATGCCATCCCCTAACCTAAATTGGAGGAACATTTTGTCCAATTATTAAAAAACAGAGGAGATATAAAGAAATTACAGCATCCAAACAGTGGTATTGAAAGAGTGTGGCCCGCCTGCATGTTACCAAAAGGAGGAAAGGCATTATCAAAGAAAGAAAGAAAGAAAGAAAGAAAGAAAGAAAGAAAGAAAGAAAGAAAGAAAGAAAGAAAGAAAGAAAGAAAGAAAGAAAGAAAACAGATTTGCATGAAATTTGCATGTGCTAATTGTATGCAGTGCAAATTTAGAAATCATTACTATACTTCTTGGTGGTATTGCAATGTATATTGTATAGTATCTGCCTGCTCAATCTGCTGTCCGGGTGCTAAATGTAGGTGGGCAACTTCAAGCCTCCTGATCTCCTTCTTATTGCTCTTTTTCCCACTGAAGTTTGTCTGGAAGACTTTTCAAGTAAGGGCTGTCCACAGCTAACCTATACTGCGGGGGGGGGGGACGGGGACACCTGAGCGCTATAGATTGTGTTCTTTGTCTAAGCAGCAGAAAGCTTGAATGAGTCGAGTCACAATTATGTACACATCTGGCTGTTAACCAGAAGGTTCACACACACACACACACACACACACACACACACACCCCGGGACCCTGCATTGAAAGGGATTGGATCAGATTATCCACAATTTGATGAGTCTATGAGTCTTTTCATCCTACTCTGCCCTATTCTGTGGGTTCCCTTATATACATATGGAAACGTGCAGGTGGGGAGCAACTGTGCAATTGTTGGAACGTTGCCTTTCCCAAATAGTATTCCTGAAGAAAGAGCTGCTGAGAAGCAGTGGGAATGTCAAAGAGAGACAGGAGGCAGCCAGGGGAAACGACCCCTCTTAGCATTACTGTAAATTATTCTCTAATATTCTCCCCTCCCTCAGAGCCCAAGATCAAGCAATAAGTTTATGGCTTGCTTTGCACATGAACCAATGGTGGCACATACCCAGCTGTGTCCGGCATACAGGTGCTTGACTTGTGTTGATAGCATTCCTCCCTCCCTGCTTTTTTTGGAGCTGGAGATGGTTGTGTTTTTCAATGAAAGCCTTATAGTCCACTGCAACGGAAACCTTCCCACCAAGATCAGCTGGATTCCCTCTCCAAGTTTCTCTTCCTGACTGATTTCCCAGCCGTACACTGAAGACATTCTTTAGTTCAGAATCCAAGAGCACAACTTGTTAATGTCAAGGGGACTTGCACGAGAGGCCTTTTCATAGGGTTGTACCTTAATTCTCTGAAGGAAGTCATCATCACCTGTTAGAATTTGATGAGAGGTTGTCCTTTCATCATATTCTCTAGGCCAGATTGGATCATACCTCTCTCTTCTTCATCTACCTGTTCCACCTCCAGCATCCCCTGCTATTCTTAAGCGGGAATAATGGTGGTGGTGGTGGTGATATCCCAAAATACTCTCTGTTCCTACCTCATTCACCAGGCTTTAGAAAATTCATCAGCACTGATATTGGAGGGGTGAGAATCCTTACAATACAAAACACAAATTGTATCCCTGCAATTTAAACCCCCTAGGGAGATTATAAATAGATCATGCAACTCCACCTAAAAATAGATATCCAGGCATAAACAGGTTGTGGAAGGAGTCTGAGAGGAGGAGTCTCGTTTTCTCTTATCTACTTCCCATGCTTCTGTCTGTGCAATTGGCAACTTGCAGAGTTATCATCTGGACAAGCTCTCATGAACATCTAAAGCAGAAAGATCCCAGCAGCACTGCAGGTGAAAAAGCCAAGGAGGGTGTCGACAAAACTGGAATATGCAGTTGCTTGCTACACCTGTTCAACAGATGTTGTGATGCTTGCCCCAGCATAAACTTAGCCTGTTTATTTTCCCTGTCATCCTCGCAATGCGTGGCTTTAGCGCTGTGACTTGGGTACCAACTGCATCTCTCAACTCCTGTTAACACTGCAATTGAAAGGTTGGCAGGATTTCCTGTGCCTACCCTTCAGCTTAGCATAAAGAGCAGCCTGAGTATCAGCTACAGCGTGGACTCTTCAATAACGTCCCAGAAGCGTGGAACCCTGGAGTTTCTTCTAAGCTTATCAGGGATGCCTCAAGGAAAGCATGAGTAATGATGGACAAACTCTCTCAAGTGGCTTTCCCTGCAATCTGCAGTTGCTAGGGTGTGACAGTGGTGAGGTGGCAACAGGCAACGATGGAAGGAGGGAGCTGCAGCCTAAGATAGGGAAAGAGGCAGAAGGAAAACACCTAGGCTGGATCTAGACAAATCAAAGAAATGTTTCAGTTAAACACATTATAAACTTTGTATGAGAAATTGGGTAAGCAAAAACGGAACTCCACAGTGCCATCTGGTGTCGCAGTGTTAGAATGCATAAACAATGCATATAAAGTGTTTTTTCTTTGCCAGTGTAGCTGAGTCCCTAGCTACTTCAAATGAATTCATATCTCCAGGGCCAGATGAGCTGTACTCAGTTTGGAGCCACCAGTTTGCATGCAGAAGGTTCCCGGTTCAATCCCAGACATCTCCATAAAAAGTTGGGAATGTCCACTGCCTGAAACCCTGTAGAGCTGCTTCCAGTCAGTGTAGACAATACTGAGCTAGATGGACCAATGGTCTGACTCCGTATAAGAAATCCAATGGATTTCTTGATTGGGCAGCAGAATTGACCTAGATGGCCCACAACAAGATTCCCTCAAACTCTATGATTCTAGGAAAGTAGGAATGGAAGGATCTGTCTATTTCAGTTCTCTTGGTTTCTCAGTTTCCCAATCCTAAATCTACAGTAGTTCTCAACATTGCTGCAACAATTCACGAGTTTTGGAGAAGCACCACAAAATGTGGAAAAGTGCAAATTTCTAAAGATACCTTTGTTTTGGTGTGCATATTGTTTCAGAAAGTGCAAATTTGATAGGTTTGCTTTAAATGTGAAGTGAATTGAATTTCTTCACCCTTCCAACACGAAGGCAGAATATTTGAAAAAGCACTGAGCAGAAGTGTTCAAGATTTTCTTTAATGTCATGATGCAAATCTAATTTCAAAGGCTGATGTCTGCTTTGTGCACCTTGCTGCCGACACAAATTACTTTCTTTCTTTCTTTAAAGTCAATTAATGCCCTCTGAAGTCAGGTTCTTTTTCATTACAAAACACTGAGACATTCCAGGTGCAGATTTTCTAAATGTGTTGACAAATGCCAATTTCCCCCCTCCCTTTGTTTTGTTTTGCTCAACATCTTATTGTAATGATGGTAACCTCCTAATAAAAATGAGTGGAATGTGCTTGATGTGGTGAGGAAGGGAGGGAATGCCTGGTTATGAATGCCAGAGTGAGCACTTTGATTTGGGAGGAGAAAATGACTAATAATATGAAGCAAGGCTGGAATATAATGTACCCACAGACACCAAGAGCATCCAAACAGACAAAAGAGCACTAAAAACAACATCTTCCAGAGCAATCCTCTGCATGCTTACCTGAAATTAAATCCAACTGTGTTTCAATGGGGTTTACTCCTAGTTAAGTGTGTTCTGCATTGAATTGCAACCTGGCACATGGTTATATATAATTTCATATTGTTTTGTTTTTTTAAATGATATTTTATTAAGTTTTAAGAATAACAACAAACAGAAAAAGGAAAAAAACACATACACAAAAATATAAAGTTATAAAATACAAAAAATACAAAAGTTTAACTTAGAAAAAAAGAAAAAAAGAAAAGAAAAGGCACATTAAAAAAACACAAAAATCCCTCTTTTTAATTCCTCATCTTTGATTCACTTATTTTCCTGACTTCCTCACATCTCCCTTTTTTGTATCCCTTTTGAAAATTAGTTCAGCAAATTCATATCCAATTAATTTATCTATTATCAATCCAATCTTATTTTTTACCTTGTTGCTAGAACCCCTTCAGTTCATTTCAATGCCATTAACATTCAAAAATTTTACAATGTTTCTGTAAATAAATTTTAAATTTCCTCCAATCTTCTTCCACCAACTCTTCTCCCTGGTCTCGGATTCATATTGAAGGAGCTAACATGTACTGAACTTGAAGAAGATGAAGATAGAGAAGGAGTGCAGTACAGGGGGGTTACAATAGGCTCCAAAGTAACTTGGGTCTGAGTAACTTTCACACCAGACATTTAAAGCACCATAATACCACTTTAAACATCCATGGCTTCCCCCCCCCCACCCCAAGAATACTGGGAACTCTAGTTGATTAAGGGTGTTGAAATTTGTCAGAGGGCCCCTGTACCCCAGACAGAGCTACAGTTCCCAGAATTCCCCGGGACAAGGGATTGATTGTTAAACTACTTGGAGAATTGTAGCGCTGTGAGGGGAACAGGGCCTCTTAACAGCTCTCAGCACTCTTAACAAACTACAGCTCCCAGTATTCTTTGTGGGGAACCCCTGGTATAGTTGTGGCAGCAAGATGAAAGAGATGGTCAGAGGGGGAACTCTCTGTTTTCTGGCAGAGAGAGGTTGGTAGGAGCAGCTGGGGAGAAAAGCGAGATATAAAATAAATAATTGTGGGTTATGCCACACTGGTTATGCCAATATCTGGAGGACCACCCTAGTGTATGAATCCCATTGTAGTGCTTTTAAAAAGCCTTGCAAATCTGTTTACCAGAATAATGGTGTGGCAAGAGAAACAGGTATAATCACTCTAGGAAACAATGCCCTTTATCCTACTGCCTTCAGCTCTCTTAAAACTATCACCTGTCTCCAATCTAACCTTTCTTAAACTCTTGAAATTCGCATGGTAGCTGAAGACTCCTTATATTAGGGGTAATTCGAGATAGCAATTTCTCCATATGTTTAGAATACAGTCTCCTCTGCCATCTCCCATCATGACAGTGAGATTCTTTTCTCTGTTAAAAAATATTTTCATCAGTGTAATCCTGGATTCCTATTTTATCTTATTTTACTTTTTCTCCCTACCTTAAGCAAGGAATGTTATGATAAATTTGAGACCTGGCTTTAGATGAATTCATTCCAAAGACACAAATAGTTTATTCAATTATGAGAGCTCTACTTGTTTGGATGAATCTCTAGGAATAGGAATGCTTGGATTTGGAGGGTATCCTATTTCTGAGAAGCTCAAATCCTTAGAGGGAAAGTGGAAATTTAACAAAATGCAAGCTCAGGATGATCAAAAGCAGAAACACCATCAAGTCAAGACTCTCCATATACTTTGAACGCATTTTCATTGAGGTAGACAGTGTAGTTGTGTAGTGGTTAGAGCAAGGGTAGGGAATGCTTTCTTTTCTTTTTGCTAAGGGTCACAGTAACCTGATATATAGCCGTTGGGGTCTGCATTGCCAGACCCACATGCAACCACACATCTTAAACACACATATACAATCACACACAGCTATTTCCCATAGAAACAGAAGGATATATTATATTATAAGTAACATCATTCAGGTTTACCTTCCATTTCTTCATAAATGTATTTTATTTTATTTTTACAAACTTTGCATTCTTATTTTGTCTTTTTCTGTTGTAAACCACCCTGAGATCTTCAGATGAAGGATGGTATAATAATAATAATAATAATAATAATAATAATAATAATAATAATAGTCTAGTTGGCTGATTTGAGAACAGGATGTTGAACTAGATGAGCCACTGGCCTGATCCAGTAGGCTGTTCATATTTGCTTATGTTCTTATAAAATCTGGGTGAAGGATACATCTGATCAACAGAGCCCATCCCTAGGTTAGAAGGTAGAGACTCAGGTTCAAATATCCATTCAGCCATGAAGCTCGCTGAGTGACTATCTCTATGCTCAACCTATCTCATAGGGTTGTTGTGAAGATATAATCATAAAACCAAGTTTACACAGCCTAAAGTTTCTTGAAGGAAAAATGAGGTATACGTGAATAATAATCTCTCCCTTGATAAAGGACTTCAAGAAGAGCAGCAAGCCTTCAGGCAAGCATCAACGATAATGTGACCCAACATCAGCCACTTAAGTGGCATTTGTGATCCCAGCAATTTGACACTCAAGTAAGAAACCACTTCATTCATCCTGGGGCAGTATTGGAAAGATATATCCTTATAATGGGATACAGGTGAGAAAGTGGGTTGAGATGAGAATGCATTATTTGTGCTAACAAAACAATCTGAAAGCTAGTTGAGAAAAGTGGAAGAGTTTAATTTATGCCTTATGCTCTGACATACAGGAGATAGATCAGATAGATGATAGATAGATTAGATAGATAGATAGATAGATAGATAGATAGATTAGATAGATGATAGATAGATAGATAGATAGATAGATAGATAGATAGATAGATAGATAGATAGATGATAGATAGATAGATAGATAGATAGATAGATAGATAGATAGATAGATATGATAGATGATAGATAGATAGATAGATTAGATAGATGATAGATAGATAGATAGATGATAGATAGATAGATAGATGATAGATAGATAGATAGATAGATAGATAGATAGATAGATAGATGATAGATAGATAGATAGATAGATAGATAGATAGATAGATAGATGATAGATAGATAGATAGATAGATAGATAGATAGATTAGATAGATAGATAGATAGATAGATAGATAGATAGATAGATAGATAGATAGATGATAGATGATGATAGATAGATAGATAGATAGATAGATGATAGATAGATAGATAGATAGATAGATAGATAGATAGATAGATAGATAGATATAGATAGATGATAGATAGATAGATAGATAGATAGATAGATAGATAGATAGATAGATAGATAGATAGATAGATAGATAGATAGATGGATGATAGATAGATAGATGATAGATAGATGATAGATAGATGATAGATAGATGATAGATAGATATAGATAAGAAAGAGAGAGAGAGAAATTACACACCTACCCAGCCTTTCTGCTCTCTTTCATTTACAGGACTGCCCAAAGACATGGATGAAATTATGGTGGGCCAAGAGTTAGAAGCCACCCCCCTTAATTGTTCTACACACTCTTTACTTGGGGAGGGGGGTTGTGTGCTTTTTTAAGCTCCTGTTTCCAAGATGGGCTATTCCAAAGCCTTCCTTAAGATTTAGCCTGAGGATTGGCTCAAGCAAAGTCAACCATTTAGAGAGGCAACCACAGAAGCCATGGATGGGCATCACTCTTGCTAATTTGAGCTCTTCCCCCCCCCCCCAGAAAACGAAAGGAAACTGTGATCCGAAGCTGACATTTCCTCAGAACATTGCTCGGCCTTCCAAACACCAAGGCCACAATTCACTGATAACGCAGCTTTGAAGTACCTGGATCAAGTCCAGGAAACGTTGGATATACTCTTCAGGGAAGATCTGCTTCAGATTACACCAGTTTATAGTATGCCACACATGCTAACTTTAGCTTTTCTTCTGCTTTTAATGCATTTTGTCTCCTGGCCAAGTGATCATCAGCTTTTTCCCTTTGGCTCAGTTTGGACAGTATTCCTTGTCCAAACACTACATTATTTTTCCCTCCATATGCTGCTACATTTGGGTGTCCTCTGCGTCTTACGACCAATATTAATATTTGTGCTCTGCTTGTACTGGAGCCAGAGCAGAAAGCACAGCAAGTATGTTGTGCAGAATTAATTGAGGAAAATGCAGTTTGTGGCACTTTGAACCCTTCCTTCCTTCTTCAACATTTGTGGGTAAATTCATCCTGAAAAATCTAAGAACCTGTGGATGCAGTCTATAATTCAATTATGTTGGGAGCCAACAACTCTTGAGTAAACCAGGTGTAGAATATAAGTTATATTTGATGATGTAAACAACCTGTGGCTTTAAGTTGCATTAAGGTGATCTCATGTCATCCAAGGCTCCATAAATCAAGAGGCTTCTACTCAGTACTCACGTTCAAGTGAATATGGGCAAAAAGTCCCCTACAGATGTTCTTTGCTGAATATGCAGAGGCTGGAGTGTCATCAGAGGAACATGGATAAAAGCTGGCAAGCATAGCCCTGTGTCTCCTACTTATGTGGAGACTTATGTGAACAGGACTATTCTGTATCACCAAGCCTGGGCTATAAAATCATCCCCTGTTCATGTTTTAATGAGTTCATGTTCTTTCTCCGCTGTCATAGAATCATGGAATTATAGAGTTGGAAGGGACACCAAGGTTCATCCACTCTAATATAGGAATCCTGCCCACAGCCATCCTTGGGTGGGCTTGAACCACCAACCTTCTGGTTAACAGCCAGACACACTGACCCATTGCACCACGGAGGAGGGAATGTGTCAGAAACAGTATATCTCTAAATATCAATTGCTAAGAATCAGAAATGCAAAGAATGCTGTTGTTCTCAGGTCCTGCATTCAGGGGTCTCACGGGCATCAGATTGGCCACTGTGAGAAGGCGATGCTCAACTAGATAGGCCATTGAGCTGATCCAGCAGGGCTCTTCCTATTTTTCTTATGTTCTTAATCTTCCCATCACCGTCATTCACTTGTCACTGTGATATTTTAGGCATACACAATTGCTGAAATGGTGGCGTGAGCCACAGGACATCTACCGATGTGGAGTGTGAGTTAAATGTTTTCTTTTCAATATTAAAAAGTTCCCTCCCAAATTAAATCAACATTGCTTGAGCCGCAGTGTTGGTTATATTATTTAGGAATGCAATCTTGCATGTAAGCCAGAAGCTTCTCATAGTGTCGGGGGGGGGGCACAGGTTGAATGGAGACATTGGAGCCATCCCCAGAAAACAGATGAAAAATATATGGACACATGTTAAGTTGCCAACTGCAACAGTGCAAATAGATCACGTTAAGTCACTGGAAGTGAAGCAGAAGGTTTCATGGAGCACAGAAGGCTAGTTTAGAATCTTTGTAGGGTGAAATGAACCCTCCTTCTAAAAAAAACCCAACCCCAGTGATTCAGCTCCATTTATAGTTAGCAGGGCTTTCTTTGCAAACCCCTTCATAACCCCAGAGCAATCTGGAAGCCTACTTTCAAAGAGGCTCATCACCTGACATCAAGGTAAATGACAAGTGGGCAGCCCAAATTTGTCCCAGAAGGGGTAATGAAGATAAAGATCTGACCCACCTGGGATAAATGTTTCCCCATCTCTTATCTACACTGACTGCCAGCAGTTCTCTGAGGTTTCAGGCCAGGATGGCATCTGCAAGATGTCCTTTCCTGCAGAGTGCTGTGATTCATTGAGGAAATAAGGGGTGAAACAATATTTTTTGTCTTCTGGTCCCAACCTCCATGGGTCCTACTAGTATGAGTGGAGGAGCTAGCATACTAAAAATTGAAAATATCCATGGCAGTTCTCATGCTTGCACAGGTTCCTGAGCCAGGGTGGGCTGGGAGCTTTAGTATTTAGTTTCACTTACGTCATGCAGCACTTTTGCATAGTTATAAGAACTCCCTTTCCTTAAGCAAGGACCCCTTCAGTATGAAGGGCCCCTTTGGATTCAAACCATTACTTTTGCAAAATTGCAATCTGTGTAAGTCAAAAGGCAAGCTATAGAATAAAATAAATTCCAGCCAACAGCATCACACATGCCCTCACCAATGGTGGCGTGTTGAGTTATATGTGTGAGGCTAAGCATGATGGACATAAAACCATGTCTGAAAGGTAGACTTTGATGTGTGGACCAGTCTTTGAGGCCTGTTCTTTCAGCAGCTCATGGTCCTTTGCTGTTTGGAGGGAAGTGAGCCTTTCACATGCAAAAAACTAACAAAAAAACCCTGCAGCTTAGAGGAAAGAGTGGGTATAAATGTCCATCTGACCAAAAAGAATATTTAAAAATCCTTTCTATTAAGGAAGTGGCTTGTGAAAATGGGCATATTAGACTGTATGCAAAAACAATGTAGGTAGTAAGATAAAAGCTTACAAAAATGCTGGTGAGAGGGCGCTTTTTTAATATAAAAAAAATGCAAGCTGTTGCAGAAAGAGGTGAACCGAACTTAAGCCTGAAAAAATGAGAAACCAAGAGAAACCGAAATGGATAGATTCATCCATCTCTACCTAAGAGGTTCCAATTCTGATCTTTTGGGATTCGCATTCTTCCTATCTGGGGGAAAATCCATAATACCGGTCAGCAATGCTGCCTTCTTGTTTTAAGCTTACCCTCAGAACATCTAAAAGCAGCTGATGTTTCACTTAACGTATCACGCTCATCTTCGGAGGAAATGAAAACCACATTGTCTCTTTAGCAACAATGGGAAACAAATGCTCTTAACAGTATAGTTATTGGATAAAATGCCTTCTCACCAACAACCAATATGAAAGAAAGTGGCTATAAAAACAAGTCCTTAGAATGACATATTTCTATTATGCTCTGCACAGTGCCTCTCTTCCCCTTCCATATTTAAGAACTTTTCCAGGGAAACAAGACTTACGTTTACTGCACAGGGCCATTTCAAAAAGGAAATGACTGCATAAAAGAAAGACATCAGCATTGTACCTGAAGTCATGGCACTTATCATTAATTAGATTTCTTACACCTCATTCCAAATCTCCTGATTATCTCTCCCAACAGTCTCAGTTAGTTGGGGAACAAGATGGAGCACCACAGGACAATTCCCAGGGCGCCAAACAATGTCCTCCTCTCCTATTTATTAGAAATGGCCTTGATGACACCCTAACAGTGCTACAATTATCAGAGTGGTATAACAGTTAATCCCTCTTCCCAGGGAACTCTGGGAATTGTAGCTCTGGGTGGGGAATAGGGGTCTCTTAACAGCTCTCCGCACCTTTGACAAATTGTTGTTGTTGTTAATTATTCATTATTATGAATGATTAAATAAATATACTGCATCCAAGGATTACAGGGTGGTTTACAGCTCCCAGAATTCTTTGGGGGGCAGCCATGCCTGTTTAGAGTGGTATCATACTGCTTTAAATGTATGGTGTGAATATGGCCTCTGTTTGAAACTGAATGGCTTTGTCTCCAAAGTTTAGTGATACTGTAGTTGGTTTTGCTACTATTTATTTTCTCTTTGCGCACGAATGTATCTGAGAGAAGACTGTGACTTTGAGGTCAGTGTTGGGAAGGACCACAGACAAAAGAGGGTGGGGCATTCCTTTTCTGCCACTCTCCTTCCTTCCTTCCTTCCTTCCTTCCTTCCTTCCCAATAGGACACTGGGGGATGCCTTGCCAGATATCTGAACTGGTTGCTTGCAGAAGGCTTTTAAACTCATGCTGAGGGCCACAGAAAATTAGGTTGAGAGTCATAGATTGCCCCTTCCTGAACTGAATCCCATGGGGTCCAATATTTTATGGAATGGACCATAGTGTGGATGACACCTCAAGTTCCTTGCAGCTGCTAACTCATCGCTTTCCACCAACTTGCACCAGCCCCTCAATGTCATTTCCCTCCCTGGAATTCCTTGTGGGAAGCAAACATTAGGTTGGTTGTGCAGAGGAGATTGCTCCATTGTGTGCTGTTTTTGCTGGAACCAGAAGGCTCTTTATCAAAAGGGGAGGCTGAACTTTCATTCAGACCTGAAGGAAGAGTCAGAGAGGTTTCTCTTCCACATACCCTCACCCCCACATATTTTTTGAGAAGAGCTGGGTCGTGTTTATGATGATCTATTTCAGACATTCTTTAGCTGCTGACACCTTAGGTTCACGGCTTGACAACTGATTGATTCGCTCTCCTTTGTGAAATAAGAATGACTGACCTTTTCCCTCCCAGATTCCCATCATAGGCTAAGTCCAGTATCCTATTTCTTGGCTCCATGCCATGGGAAAGAGGGGATGCAGAGACAGTTCGAAACCTGATGCATGCATTTGCAGGGTGGCAGAGAAGGAGGATCGGGTGGGAGGCCGGGGAGAGCTTTGCAAATCATTTCGTATTGTTCTGTGCGCTTCAGTCTAGGAGAGGCATTTTTATCTCAGAGGCAAATTCTCCTCTATCTCTGCCCTGTTGTTTTTTTTACATAGTGATGAGCCCTGCTTTAGACTGCTCCAAGCATGTCTGGTCGCTAGGATCTCATTCAAAAGCCTTAGCCACTGGGGTCAATTTCCAAGGGAAATCCATCACACTCGTGGCATAGATACTCCTTCGCACAAGTCATTAGTTAAGTTAAAGGATAAATTACAGCTCCTATTGTGGGTCTCCCTGACTCCTTAGAATGCACTATCTTGTCAGAGAGAAGCAGACGCCAATTGCTACTGTGAATCAGATTGGGGAAACAGCAGAACTGGAATAACAATGGTGTGGTTTTCTTCCAAGTACTATCCTAGCTGGAGACATTGGAATTGTGCAGAAGCAATGCTCAAGTGCAAGTCAATGCATACCTACTCAGAAGTAGACCTCATTGCATTAACTGGGACTACTTCTAAATAAGCACTAATCCTCGAATTGAGAGTAGCTCTTCTTCAGAAGAGTGAATGGAACAGTTTTGTATGTGCTCAATCATAGGTCCATATCTGGTTTTCATGGATTAAAAAAAATAATCATGACATATTCATACCCTCCAACATTCTCCTGATGAAAATTGGAACACAAGAGCACAACACCAAAATACACACATATTTTGGTGCCTCGCGTTCACCCAAGTCAGTTGACTAGCTGAAGAGCACAGAACCACTGCAAGCGCTGGCTCAGCCCTAGGACATTCTGGGATTGTTTCTGTAATTCTGGGAATGTCCTGTTAATAATAACAATAATTTTATTATTTGTACCCGGCCCATCTGACTGGGTTGCCCCAGCCACTCTGGGCAGCTTCCAACAAATATAAATTAAATATCAAACTAAAACATAGGCAGTTGGAGGGTATACATATTCCCATTTAAACCGTGCACACTTTCCCCTAAAGCATGCATTTTGCACTCCTTTTGCTAAACTGGGACCTTAGGGTGAAGGGCAGGTAATAATAATAATAATAATAATAATAATAATAATAATAATAGGGACATGGGTGGCGCTGTGGTCTAAACCACTGAGCCTAGGGCTTGCCGATCGGAAGGTTGGTGGTTCGAATCCCTGCGACAGGGTGTGCTCCCGTTGCTCGGTCCCTGCTCCTGGCAACCTAGCAGTTCAAAACCACTTCAAAGTGCAAGTAGATAAATAGGTAATGCTCCAACGGGAAGGTAAACGCCATTTCCGTACTCTGCTCTGGTTTTGCCAGAAGCAGCTTAGTCATGCTGGACATATGACCCGGAAAAACCGTCTGCGGACAAACGCTGGCTCCCTCGGCCAGTAAAGCGAGATGAGCGCCACAACCCCAAAGTCGTTTGTGACTGGACTTAACTTTCAGGGATCCTTTACCTTTACCTTTAATAATAATAAGTTTATTGGTATGCTTTTTTAATGTAGCTGTTCTATGAAACACACATTTTGTATTCAACTTTCAGTAACCATTGTGCACATTTCTTATCCAAAACTTTGGATGTTTTTGTACAAAGTTCAGAGAGGAAAAAAATGTGCTCTCTGCTGGGCATTGCTTGGTGCTCAACACAAGTGTTGGTGACTAAACAAGCTACTGAAATAGGGTTGGGGGCAGGTTCCTGTCTTTAAGACAGGCCTACAGTAGGCTTCTTCCTAGAGAAGAGAAGGAGGGCTGTACTTAAGGAGACAGAAGACTGCCATCCACTGTGACTGAATACAAGCAACAAAACCAGTTCTGTTTCTTTTTTTAAAAATACAGAGCAGGGACACACACACACACACACACACACACACACACAAAGCATATATGTCCAGTGGGAAGGAAAAGAGGTAAAAAAAATATGCCAGCTAATGATAAATGTATCACAGACCAAAATGCTTCCTCTGTGATTCCCGCCTGGTCTTTATCTCCATGAGCACACACATGCACACTAGGGAATAGGGGGTGGGAATGGATGTAATTGCATTCTAACGAGAAACTATCTAATATTGCACTTTTTGAACCAATACAAGAACGAAACACAATTATTCCTTCCAGTTTGTACTTTTCCAAACTTTGTGACACAATTCTCCAACCAATGTGTATCAAAATGCATATTTTAGGGAAAGTGTTTTGTATTTTTAAAAAACGGCACACATTGGTGAAAATAATCCGCAGAATGCAATATAGTGAGGGAAGCTGCTAGCAGAAATGTGTATATTCAGGGAAATTTGCACTAAAATGCTGGTTAATTTTCATAAGGCTTTTTCCCCCCTTAAAAAAAATCACAAATTGCCATGAAAAGTGAATTTAAGATTGGAAAAATGACAACTGAGATACATAAAAATGGACAGATTCATCTGTCCCTAGTGCACACACACACTGTGCTAGTTGACATATTCAGAAATACAATATGGACACCATTTCACATGACTCCACTTGGCTGTTCTTGCCATATAAATCGAATGATATTTCTGGGAGGGAGCGTCCCAAGTGTGTGTGTTAGTATGTGTTAGTATCTTTTCACTAGATGGTGTCACTTGCCATGTGGAAGAGTTTTGAAATGCAGCCTGCACATAGTGCTCTAACATGTCTATCACTTCTCTCACACTGCCACACTGAGGCTCCCACCCTATCTGCATAGAAAAGGGCAAGTGGAAGACAATAAATGGTTACTTTTGCTGCTGACCATATTGTAGTCCTGGATAGGCAATGTCTGCCATGCCACCTTTTGCTGCCTTTAAAAAAAGAAAATAAATAATCTGTCTTTTATAGAGCACTATTACAAAGCACTGTTGTAAACCTCGAATTGATACGGCGCCACTGGGGGGTGGAATTTACCTCAGGCAAGAATTCTATAGATTAACAAATTTATTTTGAACTGGTTTTCTGTTCGCAGTTGTCTTTTGGTTTTTTTGTATTGGCTCCACCTTCTGAACCTTGAGGATATTGGAGAATAATGACGCATACAAGATGAAAGAATATTCCAGAAGTTTGAGGTACAAAACCTGAGGGACAACATAGTCATCCATTTGAACAGAGTTTACTGTTTGAGGCAAAGGACAACCCACTTTTGACTTACAGAAGCCGACTGGATTGGCAGCTGAGTGTTATTTCAGTACTTAGCAAGAAAACAGGGTCCTCCAATTCACTTGAAGGCCGCAGGTTAATAATTGGGAGCACAAGACAGGCCACATGGCAGGCAGTGCTTTGCCCTCCATTGCTCTGTCCTCCAAGGGCACAGCAGGGGAATCAGAAGGAATAGTCAATGGCTTGCTAAGACGTATAAGGCTAAATCACATAAATGCTGGAGATGCAATGAGGTTGAGGGAACATTCTTTCACATGTGGTGGACCTGTAAAAGGGTAAAAGAGTATTGGGAAATAATCCATAATGCATTGAAAAAAATGTTTAAAAGTACTTTTGTTATATAAAAAAAGTCCTTTTCGTTGGGGACAATTCAGACGTAAATTCCCAAGTGCCAAAAAAAGGTTATTTATGTATGCCACTACTGCGACCTGTGTTTTGTTAGCCCCCCCAAAATGGAAAATGAGTGAGGTCCCAAGTAAAAAAGAACGGCAACTTAAGCTGACAGAATATGTGCAGCTTGCAGACCTAACATATAGAATAAGAGAACAAGAAGAACATACATTTAGAGAAGATTGGAAAACGTTTATTGAATACATGGGGGGTTGTGTACACTTGAAAACGTTGGCAGCATTAAGATAAATTCAACAGTGTAAATAAGTTTTGATGTATCTAATAATGGAATAATGAATGGTTTAGTTTTTGTAAAAATATGCAGAGATTCATTCTATGCAAAATGAACCATGGAAAGAGAAGAACGGAAGTCATTGATATTTTATGGATTTTTAAATGAGTATTTTAAATTGTAAAACAGAAAATGAAAAAAAAATTAAGGCAGTAGCTTCATTCCACTTCATTTAGGACTGGATCTGACTTTGAATACTCTATCCAGATTCTGTACTTCTGTGATCCCTAGAGTAAGAATGCACACCAGTCAACTCTCACACTTTGAGCACAACATCCTGGAATTACAGAACCCAACTAAAGATTGTGTCCCAGGATGTTCCATTTCGGCTCCCGGTGGGTGCGGCCCCCAAAGACATGCATTGGATCAAATCGTGGGTGGGAATTTTGAATACCAGTGACCAGCAGGAGAGGAGAATTTGTCTCCCATTGGTTGCCGGATGCGATACTCACAGCAACGCAGCATATGGTGGTGTTGGAGAGAGGATGGTGACCAGATAACAACAGCTGTTTGCTCTGGACAATGAGCTCCTGTGAGTTAACTCTCCTTTCCCACGTACAGTGATACCTCGGGTTACATGCACTTCAGGTTACATACGCTTCAGGTTACAGACTCCGCTAACCCAGAAATATTACCTCGGGTTAAGAACTTTGCTTCAGGATAAGAACAGAATTTGGGCTCCAGTGGCGCAGCAGCAGCAGGAGGCCCCATTAGCTAAAGTGGTGCTTCAGGTTAAGAACAGTTTCAGGTTAAGAATGGACCTCCGGAACGAATTAAGTACTTAACCCGAGGTACCACTGTACTGTGCTGACTGCCCAGAAAACTGGGTGCCTCCCTGTGGCAGGTATTATCATTTTTTAGAATAAATAAATAAACAACAACAACCGTGGCACTTTAAATGATGTGTTTAGCATTGAGTCCAATTGGGTCCTCAGGGCTACAGAGGTATTAGCAGCAAAGGACGCCCCGCAGCTGGCTGCCAAATGCCTCCTGGGACAAATATCCATCAGTTCAGTAGCTGAGCCAGCATCATGCGGTGAGATCAGCTGCAGATACTTTCTCATGCATTGCAAATAAATTTCCCTGTCATCTACAAATCACATACAGTTTATAAAATATGAGCAAAGGAACCTTAGGGCAGTGGTTTGTCTTCAAATGAATATGTATATCACAGGCAGGTTGGGCTTTTCCTCCCTGGAAATAGAGCCTTGAACATAACTGAAATGCATTAGAAGTTAACCTTTGGCACACTTACAACAATAGCCGAAAGAGGCCGGAGCAAAATACATCTAGGCAGGGGTCTTTCTGAGGCATTTGTGCCACCTAGTGCATGGAAACAGAACAGAGGACTGCTTGGAACACGTACCATTTTACCCCCTGCATTTAAGACCTTGGGCAGGGGGTGTCACATTTCTAGGAATATATATGCACTGCCATGTTTTTATTTTAGGATAGAAGGGTTATAAAGAAAAATCAAAAGGCTAGAATTAATCTGAAATGTTATCTTCTTGATTAAGGATATGAGATTAGAAGAGAAGAAGAACTTCTGGATCTTAACCTCCTAACATCCCGTAAAGCAAATCTTGAATATAACGCAATTCCTTTCCAGTTATCTCACGTTGATTTTATTTCCCATTTTAAAATAAAAATACACATGCCTTTTCCCACCTATGCCTCCACTCATTATAATTATTCTTCCGTGAGCATTCACTCTGGCTCCCAACATTTGAAATGCCATTTGTGATAGATGATAGATAGATATAGATAGACAGATTAGATAGATAGATGATAGATAGATAGATAGATAGATAGATAGATAGATAGATAGATAGATAGATGATAGATAGATAGATGATAGATAGATATAGATGATAGATAGATAGATAGATAGATAGATAGATAGATAGATAGATAGATGATATAGAATTTATATCCCTCCCTTCCAAAGGAGCCCTGGATAGCACCCTGCCCCCATTTGATGAAGTGGGCTTTAGCCTATAGGAGATTTTACCACAATAAATAAGTTAATTTTTAACTTATTCAGATGCCACAATATGTGTTGCCTTTGCTGCTATAAACTTGGCACAGCTATCCCTTTAGACATTGGGTTGAATCAAGGGTAAGCTTAAACTGAAAACAATGGGACTTCATTAAGCCATTGATTGCAGGGGGAATTAAGTCCAACTATCTTAGCTTGGATCCAGCCCCTTGTAATTACAGCTAGAGTTGCAACTACTGTTCTAGCATTCAGACTGCAGCATCGTAAGTGGCTTTATGCTGATTTGCATTGAATATTATTTTAGCTATGCAATGAATTCTATAGATAGATATAGGTATAGGTATAGGTATACTTGCCTTTTGGATTTCAGTGGTATATATAATATGTCAGGAATTACCCATGTGCTTCGTAGCATCCTGTAAGATAAAAAATATATGCTCAATTGTGGTTTCACAGAAGCTCTGCTAAACAACTAGAGTAACAGGTTTATTGCACATGAGCTTTTGGAGGCAATGGTCTTTTATCACTGATACAGATTGCTGCTAAAAAACACTAACAGCACCATAACAGACTAGGAGTTGCCACTGAGCTGATTTCCTTCTTGACACCTATTCACAAACCACATTTTGTCCTGTGAGGTATAAGCAAATACAAATTGCTATGAAATACTGCCATCTTGTGGATAATGAATATTCCAGAATTATATGGAAAGACAGCTTGTGGTGACTGCCTAAACCAGACTTATCTGCAAAGTGAACCCCTAGTTCCCTTGCCCTACTGTGACTCACTCTGTAACTTAGCCAAAACACATGCAACTGAAACCATTGCACATCGCTTCCTTGCTTGACTATCTGTCAGCACTCACCCTCCTGAGAGAAGGAATTCTTAAAAATAGAAAGGAGCTGCATAGTATAGGCCTAAATCCTTTTTGTATTTGGATTGCAGGAATGAAAGGAGCTGAAACAGCACTCACAAATTTTAGGAGTGACTCCAACATTCACGCCAAGCCTCCGGAGCTGATTTTCTCCATGACAATCATGGGACTGTCTCAGCCTGACACCTTCAATCACATTTTTGTATTGCAGCAGGCTGGGTTTTGTTCCATGGTTCAGGGTGCCAGACTTATGCCTTCTTGCAGGAGATAATACTTCTGGCTTGTTAAATATAACTGGTTTAATTGACACAGAAATGGAAAGCCCATGTGTATTAATGAAGGTTTAAAATTGCAAATGACTAAATGTGTGGGGGGGGGTTGTAGTAGATTTCTAAGTGGGCTCGGAGCACTTGCTGAGTTGATGATTAAGTAATTGTTGTTTTCTGCTAGTTAACATGCGAGTGTTGTAACCTTAAATCAGGTGACAAAGGTATAGGGTTGCAAATTCACCCTCTTGAATTAGTCTTATTACAAAAGCATGTGATAATGGCTCTCCAAGAAGCTGCATAGCCTTAAGAAGGCTAAGGCAGGCTGGAATGTGGGAGAGAGACACCTTTTTGATTTTTTGGAAGTTTTGGATATATATTTGATGTCTTATATTCTGCTTTTTAAAGAGTTCTACAAGTAAAAGTTTGAAAATATTTTTCTGGGTCTGGACTCTGGACAATGATTTCCAAAAGGAGTCTGTTCTTATGCATCCAATCACTTCAAATTCCACAATACTAATATCTGCAATACAGCTGCCTTGAAAGAGGTGCTTCCATCCTTCAGAGGCCCATCCTGGACCATGAGACTTTTAATGCCAACATTCCCTTCTTGGGCAAGGCCTTGAGAAGTTTGTGGACATAAAATGTCAGCTGATTATCTTGACGCATTTCAATCTAGCTTTGGGCTAGGGGCAGGAAACCTTTTTTTGGCCTGAGGGCCACATTTCCTTCCAGGGGCCACCTACTATTGGCAAGCAGGTCCAGGGCCAAAAGTGGGTGGAACAACAAATGTAAATTTTACCTTCACTTCTATCCTCCATCCGGGCAAGCAAGAGTCATGATCAGTGTTCAAGGACATGTTCCAGCCTGGCAGAAATGCTTGGGGGATGACATAGGTCCAGATGGGGGTGTGGCCTGAGGAGAATTCTAAGGGCCAGATAGAGATGACTAGACTTAGGGTTTGATTCTTTCCCTCAGAAAGGGCTAATCCAGGATGGTGCAACATATGGACCAAAGACTCAAGGCCTTTTTTGGAAGCCCTAAGAACATTTGATGCCCAGCCGCAGCCCTCTCACTGCTTCCCAAAGCCAAGTAAGCGAGGTGCTTGGCTTTGTGAAGAAGGCATGAAGTCTCTGATAAGGTACTAGAGTCCTCCTTCCTCATTTCCAAACACTTCCCCAGCTTTGGGAAGGAGGTGGGAGAGCTCTAGGACACTGCCAGAGCCCTTGTACCTCCTTCCCATAGCCCAGCACCTCACTTAGCTGGCTTTGGAAAGGCAATGCAAGGGCTGAAGGTGGTGCCATATTTTGGCCTCACTCCCACCACCCTGTGCATGCAACTGAGCAGTATGTGGCCCTCGGGTTCCATGTCAAAGTACTCTTGTGGCCCACTTGGCTCAGAATTGGGAAAAATGAGATCTTACCGACGAAGAAAGATTGGCTGACTAAATTGATGGAGTATGCTGAGATGAATAAGCTGACAGGGCAGATAAGAGATCAAACAAAACAAAAATTCACAAATGATTGGAATATATTTAAACAATAAATAAAAGACCATTATGGAGAATTAAAATTTTTGACTGGTTTAGAATAACTCTTGTAAGGAAATATTAAAATATAGTGGAATAATAAGTTACCAAAAATATAGATGTGTTATGAGGGGCATTCAACTAAGTAAAATAGAGGACCCGAGTAAGAAGGGGAGGGAAGTCAAGTGTAAATGGAGTACAAATGTATCAAACAAATAAGTATATATTTTGTTTTCTTTATTATGTCTTAGAATCACATGTTTAGTTACAGGAGAATTGAGAAGTTACAATGTGATTTCATGAATATTTGTCAAAAGAAACAAATAAAGATGGGGGGGGAGTTGGGCTGCCCTGGGCTGGACACCCACAAGCATCGTGTAATGGAAGGTTTGGGCTTCATTTGCAACACCCTGATTCCCTAAGCTCATGCCGAGAAAGGGAGACTCCACACTTGTGGGGGAAAGCTAAGCACCCTTACTATTAATAAGCATCCATTTTGAGCTCCATTATGATTCAGCATGAATGTAGTTGTCTTTTCTAGATTTGGGGTTAGGGTTAGGTCTGGTTTGCCACCCTACTCCGATAAAGCTAAAAATGAATATGTCAATCCACAACAGCATTTCCATTTTAATCAGGGCCCATTTTTTAAAGTCAGAACCATCCCTTCATATACATATTCATCCTTACAGTTTGGTTTTCTACAGAGTTGATGAGATCCCGTTCGAACACAACGCTGAATGGCAGCCGCTTAGCTAGCAGCAATGTCAAGCGATGAGGCTGCCCAGGCACATTAATTACTGTTGCTGTTGTTAATTATTTACCCAATGTCATAGGTGTGCATGGCAATACATCATTTCGACAGGCTCCTACCCCAAGGATTTTACATTCTAATCTGGATGGACACACTACAAGCAATTATGGGATGGGGGCAGGAGTGGAGAGCACTTGGTCGACTCCATGCGGTCACTGTGACCGTGGGATATGTTTGTTCCTTTGGACACCCAATGTTAATGCCTGACCCTCTTTTAGTAGACTTCTCTAATGGCCATAGCTGTCAACTTTTCCCTTTTCTTGTGAGGAATCCTATTCGGAATAAGTGAATTTCCCTTTAAAAAAGGGAACAGTTGACATCTATGCTAATGGCCTCTGTGTGCATTTCTTGAATCTATGGGTTTCTTTGTGAAAATTCAGGATGTAAAGATGTCAGAGATTTTGAGTTTCCATTTTACTAGAAACAATGATACAATATCTTTTTGAGGAGATACCCTCTCCTCCGAAAAAGCCAATTTAAACTCCCCCTCCCAAAAAAAATCTTAAGATTAGCCAGTACAGTGGTACCTTGGGTTAAGTACTTAATTCGTTCCAGAGGTCCGTTCGTAACCTGAAACTGTTCTTAACCTGAAGCACCACTTTAGCTAATGGGGCCTCCTGCTGCCGCCGCGCTGCCAGAGCACAATTTCTGTTCTCATCCTGAAGCAAAGTTCTTAACCTGAAGCACTATTTCTGGGTTAGCGGAGTCTGTAACCTGAAGTGTATGTAGCCTGAAGTGTATGTAACCCGAGGTACCACTGTACATAAAAACACCAGTCTGCCAAGCACTGCAACTGCATAAATTGGTTCAAGTTAATTGTACTCTAGCTGCCACCCTGGGATGTTTTTTTTGGCCCAGATTAAGGAAAGGCAAAGTTCAGCCAATTAGAAGCAAATGGAGGTAGCAGCTGACAGGAAACAGCAAAGGAGCTGACAATGATGCAGTTGGATGTCAGGGTCCTGGGTACCATGGCCAGCAGCATGAGCTGCAGCACCTGGGAGAGCTCCATGGGTAATGGCTTTGAGGGAGAGCAGATTTCAAAGGAGTTCCTGCCACTGGTGCCCTCCAGACATCTTGGACTACAACCCCCATCAGCCCCTGCCAGCATGGTGCACCACCTGGAGCTGATGGGAGTTGTAGTCCTAATAATATTCATCTTATTATTTATACCCCACCTATCTGGCTGGGTTTCCCCAGCCACTCTGGGCAGCTAAACACCTGAAGGGCATCGTGTTGGCAAACAGCTGGTTTAAGGGATTTAAAAGGGTGAAGGGCTGACTTGGAGGTATGTGTTTTGTGGCGCATATAAATGATCTCAAATCTGTTCATCAGCTTCACACGGTCAATGGATCTATGCAAGAGGGAGTTCAGACTCCTCGCTGTGTGAACTACCAGTCCTGCCTTCAGAGGCTGGCAAATCATACCTGTCCTTTTCCTTGGAAAGGTCCACATGAAGTCCCATGTTGGACGCTTCTCTAGGCAAGTGTGTAAACCTATAGCAAAGATTCCTCCAGATGGAATCACACATTGGAAGAGTTTTGACTCCTGGGTCACTTCCAGATGACCTGTTTCTTGAGCATTCATTCTGATTTGTTTGCACAAAAGCTGTTTGTGGGGAGGCTGGGCAGCATCAGCTGTTTATTTAGCATCCCTCCTGGTTTGTTATATGATGTTGCATCAAGCAAATATTATCTCACACTTTCCAGGGCATTGCCCCATAACTTTCCTTTTTGCAAATGGTCTGTTTTTGGGTGGGATTGCTAAAAAACAGCACCAAATCAACCTTAATTGTAGAAACTGAATTTGCCAGTATAGGATTGAATCCCACCTGAAGTTTATCTTCCTTTCTTTCTCAGTCCTTCCTTCCTTCCTTCCTTCCTTCCTTCCTTCCTTCCTTCCTTCCTTCCTTCCTTCCTGTCCCTTTAAATTGAAAGTTTGAACCAGGAGGCTGCCTCATTTAATCTTGTGAAGTTTCGTCTGCATCTGTGGTCCTGTTCAAGTTGTTATTAGCAGCTCTCTGTACTGATTCTAGTGTGGTTTTGGATCAGGCCCTTCATAAGCATTCCTAGAAAATAGGCACAGCTCTTGATTTTATTTTTTAAGTCTAGCTATTTGGCTGACATTTCCTGCCAAAAAAGAAAAAGAAAGAAAGTTTGAAAAATTTGTTCTGGGACAGGATTTACGGAAGCAGGCTAATATAAAAGAGCTGGTAAGTCTGCTTTGCTTACACATGCAGTATCTATGGGAACTGGTGGTTTGACCAGAGCAAATATGTTCTCCAGGAGAGACAGGGCTGATCCCAGATCAAGTATGTGGTCGTCTCACCCTTTCCCGATCGAGGTCCACCTTCCTGTTTTATGAGTGTCTGAAAAAGCTTCTCCAAGTCAAGGGAGAGGGGCCAGTCCAAGGCATTTTGTTGCCTGAAGCAGAGACCATGTCCCTCCCCACCAGCTATGGACAATACGTTAAGAAGTCTTGCTGAACCATTCAGACACGTGTTTTCAACCTGCCAATGGTTCTGCGTAAAGCAGGCTGCTTCACTCAGCTGTATGGCAGGGCTGGCCCTGGAGGTGGAGAGGAAGGACTAGCTGTCCGTTGTTATTCTTATTTTATTTTATTTTTGGTTAAACTGTATACCTACAGCTAAAGCTCAGCAGCAGAGTATCTGCCTTGCATTCAGAAGTTCCCAGGTTCAATTCCTGGCACCTCCAGGAAGGGCTGGGAGTGACTCCCTGTCTTTAACCTTGCAGAGCTGCTGTCAGTCTGTGTGGACAATACCGACCTAGGTGGACCACTGCCCAGACTCAATCTGAGGCAGCTCCCAATGTTCCTAATCTTTTAGAACATCAATGACCTTGTATCAAAATGTGTGTCACAAATATGGAGAGCCATGTTGGATGGTCACCAGAACGTCTGTTGAGAGAACTGAGAGAGAAAATGGGTTATCCAGAGGGGAAGTTAAGAAGAAAAGAGAAGGTTTCAAAAATAAAATGAGAGCAGCATATGTATTATTTATTATAAATTCAGAAGCAAAGTAGAGAGTTATGACCCAGCTTTTGGAATAGTGAACAGAGATGCAACCTTCCAATTGGCTGCCGGTGATGTCAGACCCGTCCTGAATGAGCTGCTTATGTTAAGCTATCTAAGCTATAACTTTTTTGTTGTTGGTTACATATTTCACAGCAGCATAGAGCCCTTCTGGGTAAAACATTTCCAGGGGGTTATTGAGCTCCCCAGGCTGGTAAGGTCAAGCCCCTCCTTCACAACATGCTAGAGGTATTTCAGAGAGTTCACACCAAAGCTACTCCTGCCTGTCAGGACCAATTGTGCAAACCGTTTACATGATTGCCTAAATTGCTTTCAGCTTCCATTCAGGGTACGTAAGAGAAATGTTGAAGGGATGCGGTGGCAGGGCATCATCAGTGGATTTATCCAAGGATTGAGCCGAGCAATTAAAGTAGCACACGTTTGTGTTTGTTGACTTTGTGTGGACTAGTTTGGTGACATTCATTGTCTGGGAAATGGTTTGTCGGTTTGTTTTCTATGCATTCAGACATCTCTCAAGAGATCATTGCCAAAGTCAGCATTCCCAAGGGGAGAGGGGGGACGGTTTTTGTAGTGTTGGTATGCCATCCGCCATTTTGAATGAAGATGGAGGAGGCAGTCCTTGTCAACATTTGGGCACCAGATAAAGGACCAAATAAACCACAATTAAACATTAGTGCACATGCGCACGCATAAAAATTGATTTGGGGATGGGTCAGGTTTTTCCCAGGCTAGGACGAAGCCCTTTGTTGGGGTGTATAATGATTTCTGGCAGGCGAGCAGCCTGATAAATCAGCAAAGACTCTACATCAGTTTTATACAAGTTTATTTAAAAGAAAATGGACCATAAAGAAGGCTGATCGCCGAAGAATTGATGCTTTTGAATTATGGTGCTGGAGGAGACTCTTGAGAGTCCCATGGACTGCAAGAAGATCAAACCTCTCCATACTGAAGGAAATCAACCCTGAGTGCTCACTGGAAGGCAAGATTGTGAAGCTGAGGCTCCAGTACTTTGGCCACCTCATGAGAAGAGAAGACTCCCTGGAGAAGACCCTGATGTTGGGAAAGATGGAGGGCACAAGGAGAAGGGGATGGCAGAGGACGAGATGGTTGGATAGTGTTTTCGAGGTTACCAGCATGAGTTTGACCAAACTGCGGGAGGCAGTGGAGGACAGAGGTGCCTGGCGTTCTCTGGTCCATGGGGTCACGAAGAGTCGGACACGACTAAACGACTAAACAACAACAACATTTAAAAGAAAAACACCTTCAGAGCATGGCAATCTGCCTGCTCCCATTAATCTAGTTGCTCAGTCTGACTCATCGTCTCTCCCCCAACAGGAATAACACCCAAATCCCGCCTTTCATCTCTTTCCCTTCCGTTGCTCTTGGAATCTCTCTAATCGCCTTGTTTAAGACTGCAGGGCTGAGCTACCTCTTCCTCAGAATAGCCTCCAACAGTGTCTTATCTGCTGGTTGCCTGGCAACGCCTTGGCCAACATCTAACTCTTCCTTCCTTGGGGAACTAACCACTTCTTCTCTGGAAAGAAGGGGCCCTGGGCTATTCACTCTAAAATCAGACAGACAGCTCTCACCTACATCAGCCTCTTCCTCACCCAGCTCAATTTCTGAGGCTGACTTTCCCGGTGTGCTCGGGGGGGGGAGCACGTTCCTGACAGGGTGTGTGTTCCCAGTAACAGTAGCCAGCATCGCCAATGGTCAAGGATAATGGGAGTTGTAGTCCTGTGTCAAACTGGGAAAAGAGAGAGGAGGGGAAGATATGATTGACAGTTGACTGCAATTAGTATACTAGAGGATGAGCGATGTAATGCTACTACAGATCGATCAGTGAGCCAGTGCGGTGTAGTGGTTAAGAGCGGTAGTCTCTAATCTGGGGAACCGGGTTCGCGTCTCCGCTCCTCCACATGCAGCTGCTGGGTGACCTTGGGCCAGTCACACTTCTGTGAAGTCTCTCAGCCCCACTCACCTCACAGAGTGTTTGTTGTGGGGGAGGAAGGGAAAGGAGAATGTTAGCCGCTTTGAGACTCCTTAAAGGGAGTGAAAGGCGGGATATCAAATCCAAACTCTTCTTCTTCTTCTTCTTCTTCTTATTTATTTCTGCCCTGATGCAGGTTCTTACAAGAGGTCCAAAACTCCATCTTCAATCATCAATATCATTCAAAAGGTGTCATGAGTTCCAAATTGCAGGCCTTTAAATCTTTTAGTCTAAAATAAGTCAATCCATTCTTCTGTATTTTGCATTCCTATAGCATCAGCCATTCAAGGGCGAACGTGAGACAACCATAGTGCGAATTTTTCCCTTTGAATTTTGTGCAGCCGTATATCTACTATTTCTTCCTGTGCGGCATGTTTATAAGAACCAGTAACCATGGTAGGACTGCAGGCATTTTTCACCTCCAGGCAATATTTTCCCTATTAAAACCATAGGCGTAAACTGACCCCTGTGTCAAATTTTGGAATGCCCCAGGTTTTACTCATTTCATGGAAAAGGCTCTAAATGCACAAAGTGACTGAAGAAGAGAGCTGCTTTGTGAAACTAAACGTATTCTGTTCCATGTTATAAAATGACTGTCATGCATTTTTGCAGCACTCCTCAGCCAGGGAATGTGGCAGTTTCAACAAACTCGCATTTGTGGTAGTGCTTTTTTAGATAGTTGCATATAGATGCACGTGCCTTTGAAGCTTCCTCGCAGAAATACAAAGAAGATGTTTTAACAACTGGCAACTGTTTGGAATGGAATGCAGATGTGAGAACATATGGCTGTAAGGTGTGCTTCATGGGGAAGTGATACCCAGGGCAAACATTTCAATATATATATTTTACCAAACCAACTCTCCCTGCACTTTGACGTAAGCTGACTGTTTGTGCTACGTTCTGACATTTATGTAGGGAAAGGGCTTCTTTGTCTTACTTTGGAGATGGATGGTGAGAGCCTCACAAAAACAGAACACACATTTTCACAGGAAGTTGAAATCAACTTCCATCTTATTTTCTTTCTTTTACACCAGTTGATGTGAGCTTCATTTGGGCCATTGCTGCTATTATACTGCATTGGTTCAGTTTATGCCAAACCCAGTATGCACTTAAAAAATAGTAATTTTTTCTAGGCAAACGGAAAATTATCGTAAGGTGAACCACACCCATTAAAATCAAAACTAGGTTTGCTGTTGGGGCTGTAAAATGCCCTTGTTCTCAGTAATATTGTTATGAGGAGGGGTTGTGGATAAAAGAGGCTTGGTGGGTCCAGAAATATTTCTTAAAGTCGGTCAAACTTGCAGGCCAGGTCTGTCTATATCTTCCTTTGCAAGAGAAATTACCTGGAAGATAGAGCAGAAAACATTTTTTCCTGAGGAAAATCTCTGAAGTATTTCTTTTTCTCACCCCCTTAGAAAAAGAAAACCACTTTGCATAATTTTCTCCACATATTCTCCAACTGCTGTGGAATGTTGCCACTTCTGAGGCACTGCAAAAAATGCAAAATGGTGCCTAGGCTGCCAACACAGTTGCTGCTGCTACCACTCGCAGTACCCGCAAAACGAAACGAAACCTGAGGAGGAGGGAACACATTTGTTCCTAGTGCGGACCCCGCCACACACATATACACACAAAAAAACTGTTGTAGAACTTCTCTCCACCCCGGAGAATCTGGTCCATTCCTCTGCCCATATGGTGAAGGCTTTTGAGAAGCTTTTCAGACACAGCTCTACTGAAAGGAAAAATATTTTCATCCCAACAGCCCATCATCTAATGATTATATACGTCTGTGTCTTTGTGAAAGGTGACAGGCTGTAGTTTTTGAGCTAGTCAAGGAGACACAGAGAGAGGGCTTCACAGATTTTTGGGCTCTTTGAGGCATAGGAGCATTTTGGAGGTACTGGGCTTCCTCTCTGAGATTGTATGTGGGGCAGTGGAATTTGCTGCTGCAGCATGTAAGCTGTTTGCCTCCACCTATGTTTGTAATTAAGCTCAAATATGGAAGACACGCCATAAGTCTTCAGTGACCTCCTTCCAAGTAAAACTAAGCCCAAGTAAGTGCTGCACCCTTAGAACTTCTCACTCCGCAGAGAAAACCTAACAATATATGTTACAATTTAAAACTATAAAAGATGGTGAGGCCTTTTTTTTTTTTTTGTCTATAGCAGTTGCTGACCACCTTTGCTCAAAGTACCCAGGGCACTACTTGACAGAATAGGTCATGCCATCTAAATATCGTTTGAATGAGAGCCACTGTGATGTAGTGGTTAAGAGCAGTGGACTCGTAATCTGGTGAACCGGGTTCGATTCCCCGCTCCTCCACATGCAGCTGCTGGATGACCTTGGGCCAGTCACACTTCTCTGAAGTCTCTCAGCCCCACTCACCTCACAGAGTATTTGTTGTGGGGGAGGAAGGGAAAGGAGAATGTTAGCTGCTTTGAGACTCCTTAGGGTAGTGATAAAGCGGGATATCAAATCCAAACTCTTCTTCTCTTCTTAAAATTTAAAAAATAAAATAAAAATAAATAAATATCGCTTGAATAAAATAAATCCAAATAAATAAAAAGAAGATTCGTTATTATTAATTTAAAAGAATTAAACTTCGGTTTTCCATCAATGGTCTCCAAGAAAGCTTACATACAAAATTCAGTTAGAACAATGCATCAGTACAGATAAAAGAAAGGATTTCTTCATATAGCACATAGTGAAACTTTGGAACTTGATTCCACAGGAGGCAATTATTGCTATCCCACACTTTTACAATTTTTTATCTTTTTATTTTTATTAGTTTTCAAATTATTTTAGAACCACAAAGACAAACAATTTAAAAATCCATAATATTAAGTACAAGGCATACAAAACCTAAACATATTAAATAATCAAGTGATATGTGATTCATGATACGTTTCACTAGACCTGATGGAGAGAGATGCCTTTAAATCTGAAACCAAACTCTATGAAATAAAATCCTACCTTACTGAGTAGAAATGACCAGAGCCTTCCTGTTGCATTGGGACCTGTAGCTTATGTGATATTTTTGTAATAACTAAAAATAACTAAATTCCAAAAATATTTATACCGTAAGGATAAAGGTGGATTTTTTCTCTCTTATATCTCCTGATAAATTTTATTCCAGAATAGAGAAACATGTGGGCATTCCCACCAACACATCTAGTGCCTTCTCCCACACCACTTTCCTTATCACGAAAATTCCAAGGAAATTGAAGGGAAACAGATCTGTGAATGGATCTGCTTTCCCCACCCCAAAAAAGAATAGCAACCATCTGGAATCACCCTAAAATTCAGAGAGAGAGAGAGAGAGAGAGAGAGAGAGAGAGAGAGAGAGAGAGAGAGAGAGAGAGACTGTGATAGTTGGCAAGAAGGCAACTATAAGGAAAACCTGGAAATGGAGCAGCTCCCCCTAGGAAAGAATTAAATGCCATGCATGCTGCAATTGCTTTCAAATTGCAGCTTTTCCCCTCTAGAGGGA
Organism: Podarcis melisellensis; assembly: GCF_964234715.1. Lineage (NCBI taxonomy): Eukaryota > Metazoa > Chordata > Lepidosauria > Squamata > Lacertidae > Podarcis > Podarcis melisellensis. The sequence continues at coordinate 29,192,571 of NC_138530.1, forward strand.
TCTGTTTCACCACATTTGAAGCCTTCCACAGCAAAAGGATTTGTTTGTGTTGTTTTGAGGCTCTCGTAATTCAATTCCTTATGTTCTGCAAATGGGATCTATCAGATCTTTGCATATCTTGTGTGTCCCAGCTGATGCTTGCTTGTTATTATTGCTTTTCCCCTTTTACTAGCAAACCGAAGCTTTACTGAATATACGCGAGTGAAAGTACGGTGAATGCAATCATGACAAGCCGCAGTGTCCATGGTGCTTCCATTCTATTGCCGAGTGCTTTCAGAATCGTGCCCTCTTTGGCAAGGCTGCACATGACTATCAGCAAGACCCAAGGGTGACTCCAGTAGGGGCATCTGGTCGCTGTACCACAAATTTCCCACACCTGCACCTGACTGATGTCATGTGAGTTGTTCCTCTGGCTAGGTTGCAGTCACATGACCTGCTCCAGCTAATCGGATTTGGTGCAAATGGTGCTGGCATGCCTTCCTTTTTGCATCTTATTGTTTGGCCAATTCTGTTTCAGATGTTAGCAGGTCCTGAGGGATTCTTTGTTTGCATGTGTGTCGGGGAACAGGTATGCCACTTTGATACAGAGTTGCCACAGGCCAGTCTGTTTACTTGCTTGCTCCATTTATATTCAGCTTTACTCCAAGGAGCTCAAGGCAGCACATTGTTGTGGTGTGACAGGGCGGCATGGCTGGCAGGACAAAGACGACCTGGAGGAGGGAACCTGCAGCTACTGGGGGTCCTCAGGACTCGGGTCAGAAGACTTCAGCACCCTGTGGAAAATGAAGAGCTGTCAGAAGGGCTGAGGGAAGAGGGGCCAGTGGGAGAGCAAGAAGACAGCATGGAATACCTGGAACCAGGGCTTTTTTTCCGGTTGCAACTCAGTTCTAGCACCCATCAGGTTGGTGCCATTGTCATGATGATGATGATAGTAATAATTTATTATTTATTATTTGTACCCTACCCATCTGGCTGGGTTTCCCCAGCCACTTTGGGTGGCTTCCGACTAAGACAAAAAATACACTAAAATGTCACACATTAAAAACTTCCCTGAACAGGGCTGCCTTCAGATGTTTTCTGAATGTCAGGTAGTTGTTTATCTCTTTGACATCTGGTGGGAGGGCGTTCCACAGGGCGGGCGCCACTACCGAGAAGGCCCTCTGTCTGGTTCCCCTCACTTCTCACAATGAGGGAACCGCCAGAAGGGCCTCGGCGCTGGACCTCAGCATCCGGGCAGAACGATGGGGGTGGAGACGCTCCTTCAGGTATACTGGACCGAGGCAGTTTAGGGCTTTGAAGGTCAGCACCAACACTTTGAATTGTGCTCAGAAACGTACTGGAAGCCAATTATAAGAGAACAAGGGAGATGTTCATGGGACCTCTTTTTCAAGAGGTCCCTGTGTTGCCTGCCTAGAACACTGGGAAGAAGAGATCAGCCCTCTAGCACAGAGGGGGTTCAGAGCCTGGAGGAAACCAGTTTCCCGTCCCTGCTGTCTCCAAGAGCCAGGCGGGGGATTAGGAGGGCAGAACAGCTGGGATGGTTGGTAGGAAGGAGCACCAGATGGAAAGTACATGACTCGCTGCCACCTGAAGACAGTTAAGAGTCAAGCCAGCAGTTGGAACTAATGAAGCCAAGACCCAAGTGGTGAGTCTCAGCCCATCAACTAAGGGCAGAAGTGGAGAGATAGCAAGCACTCGGAGTCACCACAACTTTCTAGGGTGCATGCATGCTCAACGCGAGAGACGCACAGAAAGGGGACATCCGAGACCAAGAGAGGAAATGACAATGGAGGGTCTGAACAGTGGAGGGAGCTGCTGTGTCACCAGATGGTGACGGATGGCAAAGGCAGAAAGCACTTCGGAAGAATCATTGTTGCTGACACCTAGGAACCATCAGCGGCAGGAAACTACATTATAGCTAGCCACTGCACAAGAGCCACTGGCCCTGGTATTGAAGCTGAGAACATATCTGGGACCCACAGACCTCAGCATGGAATGCCTGCCAGGACACATGCATGGTTCTCCCATTTCTCATCTTGGCCTTTCAACAAGGCTACAAGGTTGGCTAGACTGAGAGATGGTGGTCACTCCATGTGCTTTGTGGACGAGTGGAGAGCTGAACACTGGTATCCTGGGTTTCAGTCCAATACTCTGACCACTGCACCAAATTAACTGCATGCCATGGCTAATTTCATTCAGGCCAGTGACTGTGGTATGACACAGGAACAAACATCATTGGGCAAAATTCTTCACATGCTTCCCCTGAGAAAACAGCAGGAGACAACTGTATGTTAGTATCCCACCCACATGAAGGGGGCTGCAAATGCATTCTTTTATGGAATCAAATAAGTGCAAAACATGTGCTATATTCCATCTTGTGAAAGCTAAAAAAATAACACAGAAATTAACAGTTAGGAAAACACAAGGGAAATGAAATAAAAGGCCCTGTGATTGTGGCCTGAAAACAATTATTGGCCAGATATTGATAGTGGTGAGGATGCCTGGATCGACAATCTCTTCCAGATTGGCATTCCATGCAAATATTCTCATTAGTCTGTCCAAAGGGCAGGCAAGACCTCAACTATTCCAACATAAGTTCTGAAGAATCCAGGGTGCTTATTCCATGGGCAGCCGATGATAGAAAAACATCTTACCTGACTTTTGGTTGAGAGTTTATCAAGTATCACCTCTAATTACTTGGTCTTTGATTTTTTTTTCCCCGTATCTCAGCTCTGACGCACTTCTGACATCAAAATGTATGTAAATGCTTCTGTCACAGAAAACTCTGCTACCTTTGAGCTTATCCTAATTAATAGGTAATAATCATTAAAGCTGTGGCAGACTAAGAACTTTTTTTCCAAAACATGGAATCAAGGACGCTCCCACTGAACTAGTTTATTCAGCAGACAGAACAGAATTTGCTTTAGAATGTATAGGACTGTGAGATAAACTAAAAGGAATTTAAAGAACATTTGTTTTCTCATAACACTCTGTCCTATTCATTCCTCAAAGTGAAGGATTTATTAACTGTGCCCAGAGTTTTCTGTTAGGCCTTCTCGATACTGTCTACTTAAAGGACCATCCCCTTCCATATTATGATAATTCATACTGTAAAAATGGTGACTGGAATAACCTTAAGCCTGAGGGGGGGGGAGCCTTTCTGTGACCACAATCCTAATTACAAAAGCTGTCTCCACACTTGGGTGTTGATGCATTTGTGGGCCCCTTTTTCCATATTTGCTTTTGTGTGCCTTCATCCTCACACAACTGCTTTCCATTTTATACCTCCTAAATCTGTTTCGGTGTTTCCTGTTCATACCAGTGATGCATTCTGGGGTGTTTGTTTTCAGAACAGAGAATGAGCTGGTTTGGATGTCACAGTTAGTCAGAACATGGCTTACCATGAGTCCGCGCAAACGTGCTGGCTCCCAATGAATAAACTGCAGCTTGCAGTCCAGTAACATCTAGAGGGCCACAGCTTACCTGCGCCTGATCTAGAAGACCCAATTCATCCTCCCTTAAATGCACAGCTTGCTCGTGCCTCAACTAGGGCTGACATCACAAACCGGTACAGGTGATGAACAGCCAGCTGAATTGAAACATGGGAGCCTGCCATAACGGGTTGTGGATCATTGCCTTGCTACATATGTGTGCTCAGCCAAGGCTGAGGAAGAAGAACGGAAGCGAAAGAGGCTCCATTCAACAGGATCCACCAGCGCTGTGGTCTAAACCACTGAGCCTCTTGGGCTTGCCAATCAGAAGATAAGCAGTTTGAATCTGTGCGACGGGGTGAGCTCCCGTTGCTCTGTCCCAGCTCCTGCCAACCTAGCAGTGTGAAAGCATGTCAGTGCAAGTAGATAAATAGGTACCACTGCAGCGGGAGGGTAAATGGCATTTCCATGTGCTCTGGTTTCTGTCATGGTGTCCTGTTGCACCAGAAGCAGTTTAGTCATGCTGGCCACATGACCCAGAAAGCCGTCTGTGAACAAACTCCGGCGCTCTTGGCCTGAAAGCAAGATGAGCGCCACAACCCCACAGTCTCCTGTGACCGGACTTAACCGTCCAGGGGTCTTTTACCTCTAACCTTTACCAGAGGGTGGATTGTGCCTTGGGTGCTCTTGGATCATTTTTAACACTTTGTGTACTATTTAACCTTCCCAAAGCGCCAGTTAGGGCAGATCTAGGCCAAATGTTTGAAGCGTATAACTTCCCACAAAGAATCTTGGGGACTGCAGTTTGTTAAGGGTGCTGTAGCTCTGTGAGGGTGGAACAGCTCCCAGGATGCTTTGGGGCGGTAAGTTGTGTGTTTTATTATGTGCATTGGACGTTCCATTTTCCTGCTAGGTGTGTTCCTCCTTGCTTTTCCCGGTGACATCTTTCATCCTGCCTCAGGGTCATGAGGTTTGTTGATCGTTTCTTTGCTTGCTCTGCAGTCACATACCACCCTGCGATTACTGAGTTTTGTGCTGCAAAGGTGTTTTTTTCAAATGCATCTGGTGACTGGCCTGGTGGCTATAATAAAGTGGGAGGGTAGGGAAAACCTCCCTCTTATGTCCCCTTTCTCATAACCTTTAAACCTTTAAAGTTTCTAGCTGAGAAGCACCTCTCTCTCTCTCATCTCACTGCACACTGCTCTTCCCTTTTATCTCTGTGTCTTCTACCTAGACATATCAAGGGCAGATCAACATCATGGATTTAAAGCATAGCTAACACGCATTTAAAGCACATGACTTCCCCTGAAGAATTCTGGCAACCATAGTTTATTAAGGGTGAAGGGAATTGTAGCTCTGTGAGGAGGAAACTACAGCTTTTTTGTTAGGAATTGGACATGGAACACTATGAAGTAGGAATGGGTGGATCTGTCGATTTCAGTTTCTCTCAATATCTCATTTTTCCAGTCTTAAGCTCAGTTCTCTGAATTTCCACATCACTTTACAATTTTCCCCCCAAAACAAATGTTTTCATAAAAAATCATCATTTTTTTCTACAGATTTATCTGAGTATAGCCCTCTCCCCTAACACAATGCATTTTTGAATGTTATTTTTTACTAATATGTGTATTTTTATTTGCACTTTGCCCTAGCATATCCATTTTATTTTACACATTGCTTTTGACTAGCGAACTGCATTGCAAAATTTGGAGAGGTGCAAATTTCGGAGGATGCTTATATTTCAGTTTGCCTGTGGTTTCAGAAAGTGTGAATTGGGTAGGTTCGCCTTTAAATGAGTGTTGAATGGAATTCCTTCATCATTCCTAGTACGACAACAGTTTTTAAGATACTGAAATGCCCTTGTTCCACATGCTAGCTGTGGACTCAGGAATGTGCTTCCGTTTGTTGTTTAGCTTGAGATGCTTCCTGATAAGCAGGAGGTGCTTAATAGCAAACAAAACAAAATTCAGACATTAACATAGACTCCACTTTTTCAAATACTATGCTTTAATGCCTATATTCTAAATATCAAAAAATGTTAATGTTAAGATTAATGCATTGTCACAAAGTTGTGAGTATGTGAATGGGGATTTGTTTTTCCACGTGGTGAGGGATCTCCATGCAGTTCTCCATGCAAATTCACTCCAGAGGGACCCTCTGTCCCTTATCTGTCACAAAAATAAGTCACTTAGAAGCAGTCAAACTCTGGCAGCTGTTGCTTCACTGTCCTATCTTAGTGGGAAAAGGCTTTTTGGAGTCAGCCCTGCAGGTGACAGTGTTGATAATCAATTTAACTGAGTCATCATATCAGCTTCCCTCCACCTCCCTCCCCAAAATTAAAGGAACAATGTGCAAATTGCATATTAACCTGATTTATTTATTTTTTAAGAGCGGAAGGGGAATAACCTGGTGATTTGCTAAATTCAGGAGAACAGGACAAAATAATAATAATACACCACCATTGCAGTGCAGCTCAAACTGTGCAGCAATTCAAAGACGGGCAGTGAGTCAGATGGTGCAACAATTAAAAATTGGTTCCATTTAGGGTGGCCAGATGCAAAGAAAATACCATTTCCACCATCTATCTGAGACACAAATTCCACATGACGATCAGTTGTATGACAATCTCCTTAACACTCCCTGTGCATATTGTTTTTTGATGCTAAGCAACATCAGGGGCTTCATTCAAGGGCAGAATGAACTCTCTGTGTATGAGACAGACAGATTAAATTATTAAACCCTTGACCTTTCTGTTAGGAGAAGAACCATGATTCAGTGGCCGAGCACAAGGTCCCAGCATCTCCAGGTGAAGTGTGGGATATTCCCTTTCTAAAAACCTGGAAATCTGCCACCAGTCAGTGTAGACAACAATACTCTGCTAGATGGACCAGTGGCCTGACTCAGTAGAAGACCGCTTCCATTCTTCCTATGTTATTTTTTCAATCAAAATACCCTTCAACTGCTTTTCCATATGTGTGGAGGGAGGGATTTTTTACACGCAGAGAGAGAAGACAGGATTAAACAGTTTCCTTGCCTCTCTTCCCATTCTTTCTTTAACTTCTTTATTTTTCAGTTTTTTTAAAAAAATGCAGTGTCTGCAAGACTTTTGATGTTTAAAAAGCATGAAAAGGAATCACACAACTGCTCATCATGCATACTTTGAGCTTAGGCATTTGGGGTGAGTTTACACACTACTAGGAAACAAGAGGAGCAAACAGAGAAAGGCACTTGACATGGGTCTCGCTCTTCAACCTGCTGCAAATGTGTCTCAGGTTCGGGATTGCTGAACAAGATGGCGTCGTTAGTGGTAGCTCTGTTTTGTGCTCCGCGTTGATAATATAGATTTATCAGTATTTATCAGCACTTTTAAAGCTTTTTTTTTTCCTTTTTCTTTTTTTTAACCGAGCTTAGCAGTTTTAAACTATCACTCTTTTTTTATTAACTGCCAAAGGCCTACTTTTATCCAAAAGAGGCTCAGCAAGCCGCCCTATCTTCACGAAGCTGGTAATTAGCAGACGGGGAGGCCAGCTACTCCTTTGGAAGGACGCCGAGCTTTTTATCTATAAAAAAAAGGAAGGAATTGAAGCAGCTATAACCCCAAGAAACACAAGGCAAGTTCAACCCGATAATTATTCCAAGGGACTTTTGTTTTTTTTTGTTTTTCCTGCTTTGTTATACTGCCTAGCTACTTTACTGGTTACGTCGTGAGGCTGTTGAATGAGGGAGAAAGACCTAGTTGAATTTTAAACGAAACAAGGCATAGTATGAAAGCTCAAGACCAGTAATATTTTCTAACATTTTAAATGACTGATACCTCACAAGCCCCGATGTAAATTGCTGGAGAAACTAACAAGTTGGAGAGGTTGGAGAGGTTTAGGAGGCAACTTCCACAAATCGGCATTTCTGCTATTGTTTACTCCAGCTTAGAACAAAAGATAAGCCGCCGTTAAGCAAGCACCCCCTACCATATATCCATATATACCCATATACCCACTATGGTCCTCACCAGGAAAAAATACAAGGACCAAGGAATTTTGCCTAATTCACCACAGAGTTTACACACTACTAGGAAACAAGAGGAGCAAACAGAGAAAGGCACTTGACATGGGTCTCGCTCTTCAACCTGCTGCAAATGTGTCTCAGGTTCATTTTTTTAATTCTTTGTGTGGGGAAATGCTGGAGGAGGGGATGTGTTCTGGCTGAACAAGTAGCACAGTAACATAGGAAACTGTCTTCTACTGAGTCTGGAGACCAGCACAGCAGAGACGGATTTAGGGCAGCATGATTTGTTCCCCCAACTGGGCACTGAGCTGAGGGAGAGTGCCACAGGGTGTTGCAACTATGATGTAGTGCATGAGCAGAACAGAAGATGAGAGGTGGAGTGGGGTGCTGAATTTTGGCCTCACACAAGGCACCACTTACATTTGATAGGCTAAAGTCCACCCCTGGTCTTGCCTCTGCACGTTGGAGCCAGTTTTGTTAAAATGGTGGTGGCTGCTGGGTGCTCTGTTTGACACTGCAGCCTGCCTGCCTGCCAGCTAGGAAGCAGGTGGTGATGTGGAGGAACCAAGTGCAGCTTGACTAGGACCGTCCGCCCCCGCCCCCCAAAAAATCTGGGCCTGAAGTGTGAAACCCTTCGCCCACCTGCACCAACATGCCTTGGGGTTCCCCTGGCAAGGTGAGTAGGATAAAAGCCAGCTCCTTAAGTAAAGCAAACCGTGTCGCCTCACCATGGAAAAACCAACTAACACCACCCTTTTTTTTCCATTTGACAGGCTGGTAAACAGAGTAACCGGGATATTAAAATCATTTTTCTTCAGCAATGCAGTAGTGATTGGAATTAGTCAATGTTTTGTAACCGTCCATAAGGGGGGGGAGCCTAACTTGACACATGCCCTCATAATCACTTTGGCAAACAAACATGCGACAGTGATATTATATATTGTGGGATAATGAGTTCAAAGCTGTATAACCTAGAAATCTTTTACTACGTGAAGCGGTATTACGGGCATAACGTCGGTTGTTATCACTGCTGCCGTGATTTCAAAGCGATCAGGAGAGGTGAATCAACTGGCTAAAAGTTTCTATCCAAGAACTACTGTACTGGAACTCAAAAACCTTTGGCTCTCTTGGCCAGGGCAACAGAAGAAGCATAGTTGGCTGTGTATTAATTTGACATTTGTCACAGGCTCAGCCCCTGCCCAATTCCTCATGCACACTAATCCAAATGGAAGAGTAATGCTTTAATAATAATAATAATAATAATAATAATTTTTATTTATACCCCGCCCTTCCCAGCCAAGGCCAGGCTCAGGGTGGCTAACAAGCAATAATAAAAACAAGTTGAATGAATACAACTTAAAAATAAAATTAAAATACAACATTAAAATATTGAAACATTAAAATATTAAAATGTAGCCTCATCGCAGGAGAAGGAAGGAAAAAAGAAAGAGAGGGAGGGAATCAAATTGGCTCCAAGCCAAAGGCCAGGCGGAACAACTCTGTCTTACAGGCCCTGTGGAAAGAAATCAGATCCTGCAGGGCCCTGGTCTCATGAGGCAGAGCGTTCCACCAGGCCAGTGTTGAAAAGGCCCTGACTCTGGTTGAAGCTAATCTAACTTCCTTAGGGCCCAGGACATCTAGGGTGTTGCTATTCATGGACCTTGAGGCTCTCCGTGGGCATACTGGGAGAGGCGGTCCCGTAGGTCTTTAGATCTTTAGATCTAAGAGCATAAGAAAAATCCAGTTGCTTCAGGCCAGTGGTCCATCTAGTCCAGCATCCTGTTCTCGCAGTGGTCAGCCAGATGCCTATGGGATGCCTACATACAGGAACTGATCACCTCCTGCAGCTTCCAGCAAAAGTGTCAAGAGGCTTACTGACTCTGACAACTGCTAGTAGACTTTGATTGCCTTCTCCTCCAATCCTCTTTCAAAGCCATCCAAACTGGTGGCCATCACTGCATCATGTGGGGGAATATTTCATAGTTTAATTGTGGGGTGAAGCACTTTATTTAGTCGGTCCTGAATCTTCCCACATTCAGCTTCATTGCATGTCCCCCAAGTTCTAGAGTTATGAAAGAAGGGGCAGAGACTCTTCCCTATCCCCTTTCTCTACACCATACATGGTTTTATATACCTCTGTCCTGTTACCACCCTTTCTCTAACTCATGGTTTCCCAAACTTGGATCTCCAGCTGTTTTTGGACTACAACTCCCATTATCCCTAGCTAGCATCCTTGGCAACAGTCCCAGCAACAAGGCAGCCTATAAGAAATTGGTCTATGGACCATTGGTCTACCTTTCTGCCTATCCTTCATTTCTACAAATTGCAAACATCAGCCTTTTCTTAAGAATTTGCCTACAAGTGTTTTTCTTTTCTCTTTTTAAACACAGAGGGTTGGATCCAGCGCTCAGTGTGAACCCATTGAAATCAATGGCACTTGAGTTATCCCATGACTAAATTGGTTTCAATAGGTCTACTCTAAGCATGACCAAGTCTGGATCCTGCACAATACACAATCCAGGACAACTTGCTTTCTGCCACTCTCACCATCACCAGCAGTGAAATATATCACAGCCTCAGAATGCCCAGCAAACTGGTTCTGAAACCAAGAGAGTACATTATGTGGCACAACTAGATTTATGAACTGATCACAGGTGTTTGATAGTGTCAGAGACTGCCTCCAGGTCCCAGCTCACAGAAGACCAACGCTAGCCAGCGGAACTGTACAAAGTCTTTATTGAAGTTTAGTTCCCATTTTCAAACCCTAGCGTGCATCTCTACGTCTAGACCCTAGACCAGCGAAGCCTCATCTGAGTCTCCGCCCCCTGTACACCAGTTCAACACTCTAGCCTTACTCCACCTTCTGCGTTTCTCCTTCCGCCTCTGGGTCCTACTACCCCCCTGGGTGCCTTCCTTCCTGGACGCTTCGGATGCGGACCCCTCGGACTCCTCCCCCTCTCTTCGGCGGGCTTTGGGACCCGGCTCCCTCTCCGGGCTGCTTATGGCGCCACCCTCTTGTACATTTGAACTTGGCGTGCGCGCGCTGCCCCTGACCTTCCTTTTGACCGTTTCCTCGCTCTCTGATGCAGGCGTGGCTAACCCTGACTCCTGTCCTTCCGCTGACGGAGAGCTGCCTGCTCCCGATGCCTGGGGCTCCTCCCCCCTACTGCTCTCCGGTGGGGAAGCTGGTCCCGATTTCCAGCTGCTGCTCTCTGAGCCCTCTCTGGCCCCTCCCTCCTGGGGTGTTCCCCTTGGCAACCCCCTTGCTCTGATCACGGGAGCCCCTTTCTGTGAATCCTCTGATTCGCTGGAGAGACTTAGAGACCTCGGACGGCTATCATCGCTGACTTCTCCCTCGGATTCCTCTCCCTCGGTCTCTAATTCCTCCCTTCCCTGTCCCTCTGCTCCTGAACCCCTGACATCCATCCCCCCCTCGAAGCCCCCCCTTCCCCCCTCCCCTCCTTCCGGTGTGGGTACTGGGTGCTCCGTCGTAGCGGGGGTGCGTGCAGGATACAGTTCGTCCCCCATGTACTCGTCGACATCTCTCTCCTCTGCTTCCATCTCTCTGTCTCCGTGCTCGAACCCCACGTCTTCCCCCAACACGTCCATGTCCGTCTCGCCCCCCTCCCCCTCTTCGGGTGATCCCAGCCAAGGACCACTCAGCCACTTCCTGCGCCACTGCTCCTCTGGTCGATCGTCCCACCAATAAGAGCTGTCTGAGGCAGACCCCGGTGGCGAACCCACCCGGGAGCTCGGGACTGGGGCCTGTTCTTCGTCCGAGTCGAACCCCTGGAATGTGCTGGCCGAAAGAGTGGTTGTGAAGAGCCAGTCGTCGAAATACTCGGCTGGCATGGGCCTGTGTGGGAAGAGGGCATGAAACTCCTCTTTGAGCAGAGGCTCCTCCAAAGCATAGTCCGGAACCCAGCTGTTCGCAGTGGCCGGGGTACCCTCTCTGGCTAGGAGATATTCTACTCCTTCTTCCCCCCATCTCGAGTCTAAAATCTCTGTGACCTCGTTGATGTGCCCCCTCCTTGGCGACCCCCCCTGTCTGGGCCCTTCTCTGGGCGGGTCCGGTGCTGTGTCTGGCTCCTGAAATCTATGAGGTGCTTTGTAGGGCGTGAGCACTGATCTATGGAACACCGGATGCATCCTGGAACCCTCCGGAAGCGCTAACCGGAAGGCCACTGGATTGACCTGTGCCTGGACTTGGTAAGGTCCTAGCTGCTTATGTCCTAGCTTCTTCTTCGCTAACGATCTGGTCGGCACTGCTTGCGCTGCTAACCAGACCCAGTCTCCCACCTGTATGTCTTCCCCAACTCTTCTGTGTCTGTCTGCCTGCACTTTGTATGCGTGTTTTGCGAGTTCTAACTGCCTCCTGAGCTGTTCGTGGACTTCCTGCAACTCCGACGCTAAGGCTTCCGCTGCCTGTGGCTCCCCCTCCCCCACTCTCTCTAAACTCGGGAAGGTTCTGGGATGCCTCCCGTTGTTGGCAAAGAACGGCGTCACCCCCGTCGACACGTGCTTCGTATTGTTGTAAGCGAACTCAGCGAGTGGCAGGTAGTCCACCCATGTCGTGGGCTGCTGATTGGCGTAGCATCTCAGGTACTGCTGCATGATGGCGTTGACCCTCTCCGCTTGTCCGTTGGTCTGTGGGTGTCTCGCCGACGCCAAATTGACTTTGACGTTCAGAATGCCCATCAGCTTCTGCCAGAAGTTCGAGATGAACTGTCGCCCCCGGTCGGAGAGAATAGATCGTGGCAGACCGTGAACCTTGAACACGTGGTCAATGAACAGTTTGGCGGTCTGCTCTGCCGTGGCTACCTTCGCACACGGAATGAAGTGTGCCATTTTAGTAAACATGTCCACCACCACTAGCACTGCTGCCTTTCCCCTCGAACTGGGCAGATCCGTGACGAAGTCCAGGGCCACCCTCTCCCACGGTTCAGCCGGTGTTTGCAGCGGTTCCAGCAATCCCGCCGGCGGTTTGTGAACTGACTTGGCCCTTTGGCAGGTGTCACATCTCGCGACGTAATCCGCGACTTCCCCCCGCATCTTGGGCCACCAAAAGTCTCTGGCTACTAGTTCGACAGTCTTTTCTTTGCCAAAGTGCCCGGCTGTGGGAGCGTCGTGTAGCTGCTGCAGAACCCTTGCGCGGAGGTCGTCTCCCGGCACGTAGAGTGCTCCCTTGTGGAGGAGCAACCCATCGCGTATCTGGAACTCGTCGGCCCTCGCTGTGCCCCTGTGCACCTCCTCCATCCTGGCCTGTGCGAAGGGGTCTTCCCGCAGCGCTCGACGGACGGCCTCCAGGTCCACGGTTGCCGACGCGCATGCCCACGCTTCCGGTGCGAAAATGTGCTTGGCCGCCGGCGGTGCCGCCTCCTCCAGGTATTGCGGCTTTCTGGACAAAGCATCCGCCATCACGTTGTTGTCGCCCGGAATGTACTCTATCTTAAAGTCGAAGTCCGCGAAGAACTCCGCCCATCTAATGTGTCGCTGGTTGAGGAACCTAGCCGTGCGCCAGTACTCCAGATTCTTGTGGTCCGTGTGGACCTGCACTGTGTGTCTGGCTCCGATAAGGAAGTGCCGCCATGCCTTGAACGCTGCATGGATGGCTAGCAACTCCCTGTCCCAGATGGTATAATTCTGCTCCGACTTGCTGAGCTTCCTCGAGTAGAAGGCGCACGGCCTCCAGTCCCCCTGCTGGTCTTGTTGCAACAGGACAGCTCCCACGGCTCTGTCTGAGGCGTCTGTCTCCACCCTCATGGGTCTGCTGGGATTCACATGCAGCAGCTGCTCCTCTGACGCGAAGAGCCGCTTGAGTCTCTGAAAGGACTGCTCCGCTTGCTCCGTCCAGATGAATTTCTTCTTCTTGGAGCTGAGCGTGTCGGTGATGGCCGCTGTCTGCATGGCAAATCCCTTGATGAACTTGCGGTAAAAGTTGGCAAAGCCGACAAACCGCTGGACTTCCTTCCGATTGCGTGGGCTTTTCCAGTCCAAAACTGCGCTAACCTTGGCGCTGTCCATGGCGAGCCCCTTGTCTGACAGCTTGTAGCCCAGGAAATCCACCTCCGTCACGTCGAACTGGCACTTCTCCAGCTTGGCGTACAGCCTGTGCTCCTTCAGTCTCTGCAGAACTTCCCTGACATCCCTCTCGTGCGCCTCGCGCGATTCTGAAAAAATCAGGATGTCGTCCAGGAAGCATACGCACTTCTTGTAAAGGAGCCCCGCCAGCACATGATGCATAAAGGCTTGGAAAGTGTGAGAGCCATTTTGCAATCCGAAGGGCATAACTCTGTATTCGTAGGTGCCCAGTGGCGTGAACATGGCCGTCTTCCACTCGTCGCCCTCGCGCATGCGAATCAGGTTGTACGCCCCACGTAGATCCAACTTGGTGAAAACGCGTCCTTTCCGCACCGTCGCGAGCAGGTCGTCTATCTTGGGCATGGGGAAAGCTGAGGGCTTGGTTTTCGAGTTTAAGATCCTGAAATCCACCACCAGCCTCCGTTGGGGCGTGTCCCGCTTCTTCACAAAGAATACTGGACTGCCTCCCACCGCTTTCGACTCCCGGATGAACCCACGCTGCAAATTGTGATCTATGAACTCCCTGAGTTCCTGCAGTTCATCCTCAGACATGGAGTACAGTTTCCCCGTTGGCAGCGTCGCCCCCGGCAGGAGGTCAATCTTGCAATCATAGGGTCTGTGAGGAGGTAGCTTGTCCGCCTCCTTCTCGCAGAAAACCTCCAAAAACTCCGCATACTTGTGGGGTACTGCTTGCAGCGTGCCCAACTGTAACTGCGGGTCCTCCTCTTCCTCCTCTGGGCTGGGTATGATGCAGTGTTCTGCACAGTAGGAGGATCCAAACGTTAGTTGGCGCTGGTACCAAGCCAACGCTGGGCTGTGCCTGTGCAGCCAACTCATGCCTAATACTACAGGCGTGTCTGACAGTTGGGTGACATTGAAGCTGATGACCTCCCGGTGATTCCCAATTTGCATCACCATCGGCGGCGTCTGCTGCACCACCTGCCCCCCTAGCAGTTCCCTGCCATCCACCGTGACAACCTTCAGGGGCAGCGTGGCTGGCAGTAAAGCTATGTTGTGTCGTTGAATGAACTCCAGTCCTATAAAGTCTGCATTACTGCCAGAGTCAATTGTGATAGGCACTTCTAAGGTGAGTCCATTGGGCAGCTGGAGCGATGCGGTGAGCTGCACCACTGGTTTGGGCGGGAGGGGGTCTGTGGGCTGCAAAATCTCCGGGGACTTCTTCACTGACTTGTCTGGCTGGGCCCCAGTGCCTCCTATTCCAGCCAGACTTCGTCGTTTCCCTGCTGTGGTTCTCTCTGCTGAGTTGTTTCCAATACTGTCACTGAGGCTGCAGTTTGCTTGCGGAGCCTCTGGGGACACTCTTTCGCCAGATGCTCCTCACTCTCACATATATAGCACTTCCTGTTCCTTCTAGGCAGCTTCGGTTTTACTGCTCCCGGTGTTAAGGCTCTATTAGCTGAGAGAGCCCTAGCACCTCCAATCTCCATCTGCTCTTCGCCCCCTCCCTGTGGAGGCGTGGACTGCGCACGCGCTGTCTCTCTAGACAAGAGGGGGGGCACCCTCCCTGGTGTGCGTCCCCAACGTCCTTCTTCTTTGCTCCATGGCCGTTCTTCCTGCCTCACCCCAATCGACAGCGCTCTTTCCACCACTTGCTGAGTGGTTGTGGGTCTCTCTCCCCGTGCCATCTCATCTTTGATCTGTGGGCTCAATCCCTCCAAAAAAAGGTCTCTAACTGGCGGAGAATCCTTATCCCAATTCAGCGCGTTGACCAATGCAAAAAACCTGGAATGATACTGCCTGACGCTGGCTTTCCCTTGTCTTAGCCCAAATATGTCCTTTCTGGCAATATCAATGTCTATGTTTGATAAGAAACAGGAATCCATCGCCTTAATGAATGCATCTGCGCTTTGGAGCGCTGGATCCTTGTCCCTCCACAGATTTCGCAGCCATGCTTTCGCGTCCCCATGCAAATGGGACAGGATGAACCCCACTTTCTCTTGCTCATCTCTAAAGTCTCTCTCCAACAGCTGCAGCGCAAACAGCACGTCTGCTCGGAAATTGGGGTACTGCTGCAAATTCCCATCAAAATGAGATACAATGCTGGCTCCTCTTTTCCCCAACCCAATCCCCTCGGATCTGGGTCCCGGTAGCCCCTGCTTCGCAAGCCCCTCTAACCTGGCTTGAAGATCTCTGCAGGCAGCCGCCGCTTCTTCCTCTCTCTTCCTGGATGCGATTATTTCAGCGCTGAGTTGTGTCACCGCTTCTTGCAGGGAAGCTATTTTCTGTTCTGTAGTCATCTCGCCTGACTTTTGTGAGCTCGCAAGGCACCAGTCTTCTGCCCTCCCTGCCTCGCTCCCGTAGCGATGCTTGAGGCGAAGAAAACCGGTGAAAATTTGGGATGAGGCTTACTGTCAGAGACTGCCTCCAGGTCCCAGCTCACAGAAGACCAATGCTAGCCAGCGGAACTGTACAAAGTCTTTATTGAAGTTTAGTTCCCATTTTCAAACCCTAGCGTGCATCTCTACGTCTAGACCCTAGACCAGCGAAGCCTCATCTGAGTCTCCGCCCCCTGTACACCAGTTCAACACTCTAGCCTTACTCCACCTTCTGCGTTTCTCCTTCCGCCTCTGGGTCCTACTACCCCCCTGGGTGCCTTCCTTCCTGGACGCTTCGGATGCGGACCCCTCGGACTCCTCCCCCTCTCTTCGGCGGGCTTTGGGACCCGGCTCCCTCTCCGGGCTGCTTATGGCGCCACCCTCTTGTACATTTGAACTTGGCGCGCGCGCGCTGCCCCTGACCTTCCTTTTGACCGTTTCCTCGCTCTCTGATGCAGGCGTGGCTAACCCTGACTCCTGTCCTTCCGCTGACGGAGAGCTGCCTGCTCCCGATGCCTGGGGCTCCTCCCCCCTACTGCTCTCCGGTGGGGAAGCTGGTCCCGATTTCCAGCTGCTGCTCTCTGAGCCCTCTCTGGCCCCTCCCTCCTGGGGTGTTCCCCTTGGTAACCCCCTTGCTCTGATCACGGGAGCCCCTTTCTGTGAATCCTCTGATTCGCTGGAGAGACTTAGAGACCTCGGACGGCTATCATCGCTGACTTCTCCCTCGGATTCCTCTCCCTCGGTCTCTAATTCCTCCCTTCCCTGTCCCTCTGCTCCTGAACCCCTGACAGATAGGCATGTACCATAATTTAAAAAGTGGTGCTGCTATATGATTCTGTAATAAAAACAAAAAGAATGGGATAAAATTGTGAGAGGAATTGGGGGGGTGGATTTGATTCTGAGCTCATTTAAATAACTAATTCACATTTTCTGAAAGAATATATGAAGCAACACACAGCCATTCTTCATAATTTGCATTTCTCTGAATTTTGCAGTGGCAGTGCAGTTCTTTAGCCAATTAATGTGCCCAAAAAATTATATACTTGGGTAAAGTATGTGTTAAAATGCACATATTGGGGGGGGGTGCATGATATTAAGGAAATGGTTTTGCGAAAAGGGGAAGAATTGCATACAAATGGGCATAAGAATACATTCACACTAAAATAAATTTTCACAAGGACATTTTAAAAATGAAAATGTGTGAAAATGTGAGCTGAAAAAAGATTGGAAAATGAGAAACTGAGAGAAAATGAAATTGACTGATTTGTCCATCATGTGTGTGAGAGGAAGGGGGAGGGGAAAGAAAGAGAGGAGAGGGTGTGGGAAGAGATAGATTATGATTATATAACAGATGCAAAGCAGGTCCACCTGAAAGGTGAGTGGGGGAAAGGAGATGTCAGGAAAGTTTGCATAACTTGAGGAAAAGAGCAGGACTGGCCCTACCATTAGGCAGTAGGGCCTCTGGTGGCAGATGCTGGTGGGCAACACCAGTCTCACAACTGCCCTCCTGTCCTCCCTAAGCTAGCCTATTCTTCACCTCCTGAGTCAACTACCTGTTGCCTAATGGTGTGATGAAAGATGTTGTCCCCTTGCCATGTTTGAGATAGGAGTCCCAACTGTATGTAGACTGAGGGAGTGCAATCTGGTTCTTTGCCTCAGGCCACAAAAAGTCTTGAGTCGGCACTGGCAAAAATGGTGACAGTTGCATTGTGTGCAAATGAGTTGCAAAACTAGTTAAGGGACTGCAAGAAACTGCTTGCCACAATAACTGGAAGAAAGGGGTCCAAGAATGGTGGTTCCGTGTGCAATTCAATGCCCAAGAAGCCCTGTTTAGGCGTTATACTTGAACAGGTTACAGTAATGCAAGTAGAGATTGTGGGGCCCTGCATGCTAGCTCTGCCCCACCCCATGAGCCTGCTGGACCCACCTGCTCCTGCCCCAACCAGGCCATGCATAGAAAGTTCATCACAATCAGAATCCTGATAACTGTCAGGATGCTGTCAACAGCTCCCAGCTGGTTGCCCAGGAAAGTATTATTGGCATAACCTGTTGGTGTTTTGCAACTTTCTGACTAGTTGCAGGACCTTAGCCAGACCTAGCAGAGTAAACGCAGAATTCACGAAAACAACTGGCAACTTGGCTGCAGACAGGATGGACGAAGCAGAAACCAGGAACTTGTAGTTAGGTGTTTATTATATACAGTGGACTATTTACAGGAACAGAACAGAACACGGATCCTTGGCTAGCTCTCTCATACACGACTTACAACTCTCAACTCCTACACTCGTACTAACACACATTCCAATTAGTAGGCCATTAATCATTATTCCTGTGAGAGAGCTTGACCAATCATGGAGCTGTCTCCATGCCTCTGTATCACCAGGCAGATTACTCCTTCACATTGCCTTGGCTGTCTGCCAAACCCTAATTGACTTTGTGTGAGTAGCTGCACGTATTCAGATTCCCAACAAGTATAAAGACAAGGAAAAGTTTCTTACAGTTCTTTTTTATTTCAAACCTTACAGAGAGAGGCTATAGAACCCAGCCTCTTGGATAATGGCGTTGTCCCGAGTGAATCTCCACCCCACCCCCCATCTCTCCCACTTCCTCATTCATCATCATCATCACCTCCTCTACAAGTGCTAAGTGCCCTCTGTCTTCGAGCTCTTTGCTCTCCTACTTTTAAGACCCACCGGGTTCTGGGAGATGGAGGGTCTGGAATGCTTTCTAATAACAATGTGTCATGCTCTGGCTTTCCCATGATTTCCCAACTTTTCCCCTCATCTTCTTCTGGGCTGCTACCTTCCTCAAACCCCTGTTGTCATACCTCAGGATGAATACGCTTCAACTTATTTTCAGGTTGCACTCCGTGGCAACCTGAAAGTAACGGAGCCCGATACTTCTGGGTTTCGCCACTCACGCATGTGCACTCAAAATGACATCATGCGCGGAAGTGTCGAAACTCAACCAGCGCACGCGCAGATGTGAAGTCATGTATTACGGTTGCTTCAGGATGCAAACGGGGCTCTGGAACGGATCCCGTTCGCATCCAGAGGTACCACTGTACTGTCTTCCTCTTCCTTCTCCCTGGAAGGGTCAGAATGGGGAGGCAGTCACCACCATTCCTCCTCTGCCCAGTCCCTGACAATAACACAAGACTTCCTGGTGCTCCCAGGGCCTTATCAGCCGAAGGCACCTATGAAGCCTTCTTCGTATCTTCTCACTCAACACTGGGGTTGGCTGGTGTGCATGCCACCTGATTCTGACTATTGTGCTTTTGTGGTATTTGCAAAAGGAAGAGCCCACACTAAAGCTTCAGTCTTAGCTGGATGATAGAGACTGGCCCCAACTAGGAAAATAAAAGAGGGTTTGGACAAGCCTGCACAGTGCAGACTGGAAATGCAAGATAACGGAGGAGGCATTGGGCTATGAGATCAGAGCAGGAACTAGCAGTGTTACACCCTCCATCTGGAAGAGTAAGAAACTTTGAAAACAAGAATCTGGTATACAACTTTTGAAGAGCACATGGCTTGTGGTTTGGGAGTATGCTGGAGGTCCAGGACCTCTGTAAAAGGAACAGCTGTCTGTTGCATATTTTATCTCCCAAAGTCCATTCGAACTTTGTGGTTCTGTGATTCTATAAAACCAATTAGAACTAGTAATGCTCCAAACCCATTCCCACCCAGCTAAGCCCCCTCCCCATATCCTCCACACACCACATTCCCAATGCCATGGTTAAAAACCTGTTTGAGGGGAAATGCACCAAACAGCAGCATTTCTCAGGAGATCACAGGGTGTGTATGAACTGTGGCTGTACTCAGCTTCAAACACCAGGCAGTTGTTATCTCACCCTTCCAAACTTACAACAGCACTGAGACACCATTTGCCAAATCGTCCAAAATATGCATGCCTCTTATAATGTTGATACATGTGAAAATTGTGGCATATTCCCTTAAAATACTACGTAAGGGCAGAATCCCTTTGGCACAGACACCAAATTTTACCTGACATTGTATTTGTACTTCCATATATGCACCCAAGCACAAAATATCTAGTGAGAACAAGGCCTTGAAAGATTTTATTTTTCGTAGACACAAGGTGTTTACTTAAAAAAACACTTTATTTACAGCATCCAACTTTTTCTTCTTCAACATATAAAATTCACAAGGCATGTGGAGAAAGTTTGCACCAGTGGTTTGTTCACAAAAGCATATAAACAAGCCAAGGTTTTTAATTAGATGCAGAATTAGATGTTTCAGGTAAAACATTATTATTCCAAACAGAATTGTATTCCAGAGAGTTCACTTATTATACAGGCAGGAGGTAACTTCACAAGAAGTTATAACATAAACCTTCATACAGTGAAGAGAGCACATTCAAAAATGATACAGAACCACTTTTTTTGGCAGTTCATATGATTTTTTAAATGTCAGCAACCGCCCCCAAACAAAGTGCTTGGATTGAGGCCATATTTGGCAGAAACTATAGATTTTTTTAGAATACTTTGGTTAAGATTCATGCAGCTTTCAATCCATGCATCTCAACATTAAGAATCAAGGACTCAGTCACCTCATCATAATCGTAAGATATCATGGCCATACCGAAGCCCGCAAAGAGAACTACCGTAAATCTTACTGAAATGTGCTACCTGATGTGTGTGTGCAAATTTCAGGATGTGGCAAAATTTACTGTTTAGAGGGCTTGATTGTGAATTTTTATCATATCAGGAAGCTGGCCAGTCCACTTAGAATCCCGCCCCCCCCCCGGGGGGGACAATATTCTATTATAATTTATAGTACACATTTGTAAGGGTATAGCAATGACCCTGTGGCTTTCTTCATTGCGGGATGGCTTCCATCACATCAGAATGAAATCCTTACATAGGCAGGAATGTGCTTAAAGCAAAAAATAAGAGGTCATGGATCAAAACATTCTATAAATGATGGACAATCCACCCACTTCTTTCAAAGCTGAAGAAAATTTTGAGATGATGAGTAGGAAGTGGAACACAGGAAGCTGCCTTATTCCAAATAGACTATTGGTCTATCCACCTCAGTATTGACTGGTAATGCTCTCTAAGGTTAGAGACAAGAACCTTTCCCAAGTCCTACTTGGAGATGCCAGGAACTGAATCCGAGGACAGGCCCAGGGCTGACCAGTATATCGTATTTTGAAAAATAAGACTTGGATAATGGTTTTGCAAAACAAAAACCCATGGGTGAAAACAACAACAGGTCAAGTCTAGGAGCCGCTCTAGGAGCAAAGCAGCACATGCAATTACATGTTTATAGAAACTATAGGAAGGAACAAATTAGAGTTTTTTGGCAAGGGGGGAATCTCGACTCTTCCTGATCCGCAAAAGTTAGAGCAGTATAAAAGTCAAAACCCTTGCTTCTCCTGAGAGTTGCCTTGGATGGATTGTATCAAGCTGCCACAGACATTCTTTGGCAAACATGTATCCTGACGATTTCTATATTCCCTGATGTTAACTCACTGACATGGATATTTGAAGCTGGTGAAACCTCTCACTTGCACACAGACACATTTGCAAGAGGTGCCCATTTCTTAAAGGGGAAAAAATGAGTAGGAACATGAGCTATATTTCCAAGTAAGATATATGACATGTTTATTTGCGGCGGACATTTTGGAAATAGGAACGACACGGACCATCACCCCTCAAACAAAATATGTTTGTTATTTTGGAAATATGCAGAGTACAGTTAAGAAGTTAAGCTATTTAAGATATGATTGGGGGAATATAAATATATAACCTGTATACAAAAAATCAATATTACAGATGGGCACATACTAAAACACAACAGTCTCAACTCATGCTACAAAAATCCATACATTCATTCACTGAAATGGCAGGAAAATATACAGACAGGAGAGAGAATCATTTGTTTCAACGGTGCTTTCAACTGATAATAAAGAGCAGCAATACTTTGGTGAATCATAACCATATTTCATTGCCAGCGTTTAGGTAAACCTGCCTAACAACCCCTTAGGCCAGCCTTTCCCCCCACTTGGTGCCCTCCACCCCACTTTTCCAGAAATCCCACTTCTAATTTTAAGTAAACTTCTAATTTTAAGAGGCAATTGGAAACAAGACTAATGAAACTACCACCTACTTTCATTCCTTCATAATGGTGCTTTGGGGCAGCCCAATCATAGGGAACTAAGAGACCTATAACAAGCACCACATTTCGCTAAAGACAGAGGTAAAAAACCAGTGTGCTCAGCCATAAGGTATTTACCCCTGGAGGAAAAGGAATTAAGTGTCAAAATGGCACTGGACATATTTGGCAAATGCCAGAAACACTCCTTGAAAACAAGGGATGGCTAAAAGGCACGTCTGCTTTCCTGGGATGTCCCTCTTTTCAGAACTGCAGGGCTGAAGGTACCAGTGGCTGCATGGAAAGAAGGGCCTTCTACCTGCACAGCTAGACCTTTAGATACAAGCCAGGAACACCTGCTCCAGATGCCCTCTTATGCTACACATTGGACACCCAGCTGTCAAACGCCACTCCCCAGGCCTGTGGCAAGTGCTTGCCAGCAGCTTTTTAGCCAAGGGGGCATTGCCACGGATAACTTTGCCCTAGATGAACAGCAGTCGCCAAGCGTGAGCCCAAGCTGCCTAGAATTGTGTGCTGTTTATATAGGGCTTGTCATCGCCTGCTTCTTTGTAACTGTCCTTTGAGCAGCTGTGCTTTTTGACAGGCTCCTCGGCCCACGTGGGTTCATTGGGAATCTCCACCACGTCTTTCCTGTGGAAGACTTTGTGCAGCGAGGGAGACAGGCTGCTCTTCTTCTCGTTGTAGCCGTTGACCTCAGCCAGGGCCGCTTCCTGCTGGCTGCAGCACAGCTGCGGGTCGCAAGCTCTGGAGATGCACGGAGTGCTGCACAGGACTTCGGGGTTCTTCTGGTCGGTGTACTCTGGCTGGATGGTGACTGAGTGGACCCCCGCTTCGTGGAACAACTCCCTCATCTTCTGCGAAGCGTCTTGGTAATCGGAACTGGTGTGGCATTTGACATGGAGGGTGGCAATGTTCTTCCCACTGACCATCTCCCAGACGTGCACCTCGTGAATGCTGGTAATGCCTGGCACTTCGAGAAGCTTGTTTGCTGTTTGGTGGGGAGGGAGGACAATAAAAACAAGCAGAAAATAAACTCAATGAGATTTCATGAAGGGTCTACTGGCAGCAGTGATTTGATCAGAAACACTGTTCAGCAGCACACTGCAAAAGCAGAGAGAACCTTCCAGGACAAATACATTTTACGGGAGGGTTCATGGCCAGATCCAAAACATTCCTGGAAGAAGCAGGACAACTGGACCATGCTAAACTATGCCTAGAGTCTTCCTGGGCTGCAGGGGCATCAGCACAGCACCACACACGATAGGAAAACAGTGAAGTGGAGCACAAGTTCTGGAAACATTAGCTGATTGAATCAAATGTGAGGTACTAAAAACAGACCCTGCTAAATGGCAAGTATCTGTATGGATTAGGTACCAGCATAATTTTAGGGAACCCAGCGCTGGGTATTTATGCCTTGCATGAGGTTTAAAACATACAAATGGCAACATCAGGTTCCCACCCCCACCCCCCAAGCTGGAAAGCTATCCCCATGGGACGGCATAACTCGGGGGGGGGATATGTCTTGGAGACTTGGAAACTTTCTGCACAAGTTTAAATTCAAAAGCAAAAAAAGCCCCCAAACCTTCACATGGTCTGAGTGTGTGCATAAGACAAAAGATTTATTTTTATACTGCCCAACTAACAATGCCTTCTGGGCACTTAACCGTTATCCTTCTACCTTCTTACATCTATAGATGTATGCAGTGATTTCAGGGAACAGCAGCTCAACGCCTGCTGTTTTGCATGAGTACTGTGTTCTCGAAATGCATGCTTTCACTAATCCACCAAGATTTGAGTCATGTTGCTAAGACACCACCATGTGAGTCAGTTTCTCAAAGCTCCTGAGAATGTAGAGCATAATCCAGAAATGTAATTCCAGGAATAACACTGGCTTTTTAAGTGCTTCGGCAGTAAAGTGCAACTTACTCAGCAACTGCATATTAACACTCTTGGGAACCATCTGCAGTAAGATTGTTGCCGTCTCCTTGATAAGCGGGAAGGCTGACGAGAGTATGATGATCACCATAATTATGGTCAGGCTTGGATCAATGTAGCACTCCCAGTTGCATGGGGTGTTCTCATCCAGAGGAAGTGCATAGAATATGGAAGCAGCCACTACAACGATAACTGAGCCAAGAGCATCCCCCATCACATGCAAAAGAACACCTGAAATAAAGGACAGGAGAAACATTTGCTTTGATGATCAGATTTTGGGTGGTTCAAAGGCAGTAGATGTCAACCAGAGCTCGGTCAAAACTTGCTTTTGAACCTAACTTTTAATAAATAGGACAATATTAAAATCAAGGTTCCGCTTTCACATGTGACCTAGACCCATAATTCCTAATGTTGTCACAGAATGACTACATTCACGTGAGCACTGGTATTAGATTCAAAGCATTAACTTTAAGAATGGAAGAGCAAACTATAGAGGACATTACAAGTAAAATTTTACTTAGATGGGTCCTCAGCGATGCAAGTGAAAAAGTGTGAAGACTGCAATGAGTCCATTTTGCCACATGTACACATAGTGAGAAACCACCATCTATTGTGGCTTCCCACTGACCCAGAATTGGCCTCCACAGTCACTTATGGACACACTGTTAAGACCATATTCATGGCAAAGACAATTTTACTTGGCTATGGGTGATCGCCAAAGAAGAAGACATGCAGTAAAGCACATGGGCACATGATCTTCACACACTTATGTTCTCCTATGCCTGTGTAAGTAAAAAATAAAATGCGGAGTGTCCCTAAGCTCTTCGACCACAAGCCGAAAGCTGGATCATTTGATATTGTTAATGTGTCAGATACATGGACTTCATCATGTGTAAAGCATTCTAAACTTGGCCTTCCAGGAGTCAACTTGGCTGCATCTGAGCAGCTATAGTCTATCTGTATTCTTTTTATTTGGTCTGTAATTTAATAACTTGTTGGATTAAATATGATTTATTGACATCTTGTACAGTGGAGGAAGAACCCTCTCCAGACCCGGCCAGTACAGACTGTGCACGCGTGGCAGCCCATACGGTCGCCGTGCAAGAGGCAGCCTGTATGGCCGCCGCACGTGAGAGCTGCAGCCCATACGGATGCCCGTACAGACCGCACATGAGAGTGGCAGCACCCATACGGACTGCAGGCACCCTCGGCCGCTCTACAGCTGGGGGGAGGCAGGGGCCATCTTGTCACCCCTCCCAGAGTGGCACCTGGAGTGGACCGCCCCCTCCGTCCCTCCTTCCTACGCCACTGATCTTGTGCTATAAATGTATTTAGAAACGGTGGGAATAAACCGGAACAGGTCGCCAATAAAGAGGGTCCCCCAAAACTGGATAAGTTGTCTATCTTGTATTACCTCTGATATTCAAAGCTTCGGATTTTTTCTCTTTTTTCTGTATCACTTCATCTTCAGGCTTATTCTGGGTATTTATGGTGTCACCTGCATTCAAAGAAGAAACGCTGTGTTGTGTATAAGTTCTACAAACAGAAAAAACACCAATCTTTTCAAAACCAACTTAAATCTTAAACGGTACCAGACGCTTTAGCAATGACCCTCCCACGCCTGCATGCAGACAACACACGTGCAATCATAACTGGTAGCTGATGCATAATTTCATGGAAATGCGGAAAGTAAACAAACTCCAATGCATATAAATCGCGGTTATTTATTTGTGCTTAAAAGCTCTGCAAACTCCCACACAATGTTTATATTTATTTCATGAGCAAAAGGGCAAAGTGCAAAAACAAAATACCCCACCCCCCCAAAAAAAAAATATTTGAAGAAAAAGAAACTAACACAGAGAGAAAATATTGCCAGGGAAGGATACCAAAAATGAAAGGAGGGCAAATAAACATGCGAGAAGGGAACAGGAAGGAATAGAAAAGAAGGGGGGAAGGTGTAAACAAAAGAGAGAGAGAGAGAAGTGTGGAGAGAAAAATAACAAACCAGAAAGGTGATGATGGCATGGGAAATCTGCCTCATATAATCTACCTAAAAGTCAGTATAACATTATTTAACTATACCCACTTTTAACTGGCATTCTACAGTAAAATCTGCACATATTTTTTTGTACTTGGCCTGTATTCCTATCACCTAGAGAGTAGATAGAGACTAGATGGAGGTGGAGGAAAAAGAGGTTGGAAAGAGAAAAGTAAGAATAGGGAAAGCTGAGGATTTGAGAACTTTAGGGAAGATTTAAAACGAAAGAGAGCTAGTGTGGTGGTTGGAATGATGGGCTTTGAAATGCCCCCTCAGCCAAAAAGCTCACTGGATGATCTTGGTTCCCTGTCTCTTAGCCTAACCTACCCCACAGGGTTGCTGTGAGGACAAAATGGAGACGAGGAGAAGTGCATACCACTCCCCAGAGAAAAGGTGAGCTATAAATGTAATATAAATAAAGCAAAAAAGTACTAATACAAGAGTGGGGGATGTGATGGGGTGGCAGTGAAAAACAAGAGGGAAGAAAGCATATAGAGCTGGATAAATATATTTATTCATCATGATATAAATAGAAGAATTATAATTATAAGTGTGGGGAAATGTACAAGTTAAGGAAAGGAGGTGGGTGGGAAACGAATTATACTGATGCAAAGAAAACTGATGGAAAAAATCTGCCCCCAAAGAAGAGAATATGGGGAAAATAAGAACAAAGCGAGAAAGAAAGAAAGAAAGAAAGAAAGAAAGAAAGAAAGAAAGAAAGAAAGAAAGAAAGAAAGAAAGAAAGAAAGAAAGAAAGAAAGAAAGAAAGAGGTGAAGAGAGGAAAGGAGGCGAGGGATCAGTGAAGGAGGAAACCGAGAGGCACCTGCTCCGTCCACGCTGCAAGACTCCAGGTCAAGGTCGAGGGCCGCTGGCAGGGCGCCCTCGGGGGCCGCGGCGGCGCCGGGCTCGGGGTCTCCGTCGAGGCTGGGCTCTGGCGCGGCCTTGGCCGACGGGCCGCGTCGGAGGCAGGCGGGCCAGCAGGAGGCCCAGTCCTGGAAGACGAGGAGCCCCACGAGGTTGACGGCGAGGCCGAGCGCGCCCACGATGAGGATGAGCTCGGCGTCGCGGATGGCCTGGGGGCTGGCCAGGCGCTGCAGGGCCTCCACGAGGATGGTGAAGGAGAGCGCGGCCAGGAAGACGGCGTTGCAGAGGGCGCCCACCACCTCGGCGCGGCCGTAGCCGAAGGAGGCGTCGGGGCTGCGGCGGCGGCGGCGGCGGGAGATGCGCCCGGTGGAGAGGCCCACGCAGAGCGCGATCAGGTCGGAGAGCATGTTGAAGGAGTCGGACACCAGCGCGATGGAGTTGCCCACGTAGCCCGACACCATCTCGGCCACGAAGAAGCCCGCCGTCAGCACCAGCATGAAGATCAGGCGGCACGTCTGGCCCGTGTAGCGCCCCATGGCGAAGCGGGAAGCGGCGCGCTTGGAGAGGAGGGCGCCCCTACCCTTGAAGCCCTCGAGGGGCTTCCTGGGCTCCAGCCCCCGAGCGAGCCTCCGGGATGGCTTGCTGCTTCGCCGTCGCCCCCTCCGTCGGGCTGGCTGAGCCTTTGGACCGGCGGGCAGATAGGCGAAGGCGCGGCGCTGCTGGCCCTCTCCGCCGCCTGGCAACAAGTGCTTTGCGCGCCCTGCCGCGGCTGGTGACTCTGCACTTTGCTTTTATAGAGGCGCGGCAGGGGCGGCACCGACGCCCTTCTGCACCGACAGCGCCCGGCGAGATTTGCCGCCGTCCGCAATTTCTTATCCATCAACGCTAAAGGATAAAGGGGGAAAAGCGCCGGTTGCCAACTCGCCGCCCCGCCCACGTGCTTGCCGTGCACCCGGCCAAGGTACAAGAGCCATCTCAGCATCTCTGCCTCCTTTACCTTTAAACAGGGAAGATGTTGGACAGGTGTAGGTTTCACCTGCCGCTCCTGGGGATCATTTAGGACGCTGCCACTCACACATTAGGGTGTATCGGTTTTCCCCGCTCACGACCATGTTTTGCAGCTATGGGTGTGAACTCGTCTTTATCATAAAGAGCTGGCGATCCTATAATCTCCCTGTTATTTGCAAATGCTCATCATATCTTAAATTATTGACCAATATTTATGGTGTCCCCTGCCCCGTTTGAGCCCAGAGCCAAAATGGCCACAAAATAATCTTGGAAAGAGCAATGGAGGATAAGAAATTTAAGTGCAGGTTCGCCCAGCCCAAAAGCTTGTTTTTCAGCATAATTGTGTTGTCTTATGTATATTCTCATTAAAACCCATATAAGCATCTCCAGAAAACATTTAAGCCCCAGGATTTTTTATGTTCTGCTTCCTTCAAGCTCAAGGATTCTTTTAAAAAGCAGATACAGTACTTACAATATTACCAATTATGCCCTTTTCAGTTTCACTGTCTCTTATACAAGCTGGAATCAAATCTGAAGACTAGTCTGTATTTTAGATAAGATTATCTTATCATTCGTGGGCTGCCATTTAATTTCATCCTGATTTTAATTTTAAGCTGTATTTTAATTCATTGTTTGATTGTGTTTTTAATGTATCATATACTTGGTGTTAGCTGCCCTGAGCCCAGTCCTGGCCAAGGAGGACAGGGTATAAATAAAATTTATTATCATCATCAACAACAACAACATCATTATTATTACATGAATCCAATGCTACTACAATCAGTGCACATTTAAAGACCTGGCTTCCCCCCAAAGAATCCTGGGAACTGTAGCACTGGGAATTGTAGCTCTGTGAAGGAGAAGCTACAGTTTTCAGGATTCTTTGGGAGAAACTAATATACTTTAAATGCATGGTGCAAATCTGCAAATGGATCTTCATCAATAATTCCAAATTAATTTAAGCGGATGACGTGTTTTGAAATGTTATCAGCTAAAATTAATTTGGAATTATTGGAATTAATGTTGCCATTGAATAACCTCTTTTGAAATTCAGTGAATCACCCATATTAAACATTGCAGGATGGGAGGGAAAGTTACCCAGCGTCAAGGAATATTATGGTTCAATGGGCATAGATTAGACAACATGAAAAAAATCTGGAAGTAATTGAAATCACAAGCAACAGTATAGCTCTTTTCACCAAAAGCTTACAAATCAACAACAACAAAAAGACACAACATTTTCTGTATTGTCCAAGTCATACACCTTAAGCACTTATTTGCCTGTTACAAAATTCATCCATTATATGATATTCTCATCCTCAAAAACCAATGAGACAGCATCTGTTCCCCACCACCATGCACAAAAGAAGTATCATTTTCTCCTGAGAGAAGAAAAATGGCTCTGCTGCTTGTTGGTGAAGAAGATATGCTATATCTTCACTATATCCTGCATGTGTCATAGAATTATAGAGTTGCAAGGGACCATGAGGGTCATCTAGTCCAACCGCCTGGAATGCAGGAATCTCAACCAAAGCACCCATGGCCGATGGCCACCTCTGCTTAAATTCCTCCCTTGAAGAAGAACCCACCACGTTCCAAGAGAGTCTGTTCCACTGTGGAACAGCTCTTACCGTCAGAAGGTGGGATTCTTTCTTTTCTGTTCCCCAACTGAACTGATGCCCGCCAATGCTGCCAGATTGGATAGTGGCAATAGTGTTTTACTGCCAAGTTGGAAGCGGATGCTGTAAATGACACTGCCTTATCAAATTGCAGCAGACAAGAATATGATTGCGGTTATGTTTAATATCCCAAATTGGCTTGCCAAGTTCTGTCGAGGAAAGAATAATATTTTATCTGAATAGCATTTGCAGTTCCCATTTATTCAAATAACAGTTGAAATATCAAGCAGATCTAAGTGAAATTGAGACACTAACATTAAGGTGAAAAAAAAACTCATTCTGTGAGTAGCATAGTTTTAGCATCATTTATCCTCTTTACTGTTGCTTAAACCTCCAGTCACATTATTAATTATGTGTGCAAGGATTAAACTGGGGCAACACGACTACTAGCCAGGATGGCTATATCTTACCTCTGTGCATCCCAATTGCTTAGGATCATATTGCACCCAGGTCCTGCTTGTGGGTTGCTGTGAGAACAAACTGCTAAATAGTACTTTGGTTTGATCCAGCAGGACACTTCCTGTTTTCTTATGTTCTGCAGACCAGTTTGTGGCAGACCATAGCTGTCTTTCTGTTCTCATGCTTAGCCATTCAGTGGGTTCGTAACTACTGAATTTTCTAGATCTCAACCCTCTTAATGATGTCAGGCCATAACTGCCTGCACCTGATTGCTTATGGGGAAGCCGATTACAAACCTAGCACAGGGACTTCTCCATCCTCAATGAACCAGTTAAGTTTCAGACTCCTTGTGGAGAAAGCC
Organism: Podarcis melisellensis; assembly: GCF_964234715.1. NCBI lineage: Eukaryota > Metazoa > Chordata > Lepidosauria > Squamata > Lacertidae > Podarcis > Podarcis melisellensis. The sequence goes on from NC_138530.1 coordinate 29,222,843, forward strand.
ACTGATGAAAATAAAGGTAGCACGAGACAGTGGCTGGAATTTGGTTGTGACATAAAGATTGTGTCGCCTTGGATGAGTCTCTGTCTAATATAACTATCCTGCCTCCCAGGATTGTATTTAGGATTTATGGACATATTGGTCTATTTTGGTTTCTCCGTGTTTTTCCTGTCTTATGTTCAGATTGACTATGTCCACATCAGTTTGTGAAGTTTCTAAAGATCCTGACAAAAATTCATATACATTTTCATAGGAACTTAAGAAGCTGCTATATAATGAATCCAGACCATTGGTCCAGCTAGCTCAGCATAATCTACACTGAATAGTGCTGGCTCACAAGGATTTCAGATAGATTTCAGTCCTACGTGGAGACTCTGGGGATTGGACCAGGGAAACTTCTACATTCAAAACAGATACTTCATCACTGAGCTATAGCTTTTCATGTATGCTTCTCCTAATATAGACATTTTTGCATGCAGTTTTATCTAACGTACATATTTTTTTTCCAGCTGTTTCTCCTCACAGAATGCCCTTTTTACATTATTTTCTTACACACACATTTTTGTGTGCACTTTTACCTAATGCACACTTTTTGGTGTGCATATTCTCAGTCGGAGAATTGCATTGCAAAACTCAGAGAAGTGCAAATTTCAAAGGATAACTGCAAAATTAGGTAGAATAAGAACAGAGAGGTCACATGCACACCCTACATTTAAGGCACTATTACAGCACTTTAACAGTCATGGAGAATCCTGGGAACTATAGTTTGTTTGGGGTGCTGAAAATTGTAGGTCTTTGAGGTCAGCACACGTAACAAACCAGAGTTCCCAGGATATTTGGAAGGAGCCATTGTGGAATGAGAGTTTTAAATGCATGGTGTGGATGTGATCCAATCCAAAGTAATAATAATAAAAGTTATAATAGTGCAGAGAGGGGAAGCATCTTCACTCAACACTGAAAGGATAATACTGTGAACACCAGGCAAACTTCCTTGTTGACGGAATTTGACAAGCAGTGCCACTAGTATACTAAGGAGATCTCCATTCTAGTCCTACCTGCCTTACCTCAGGTAGGGCATCTGGATGATATCCTCAAAAGATTGCCTCACTTTATAAGCAGGTTGATATGAGAGTAGGTGTTCCTGCAGGTATCTGGATTCCATCCCTGAAGGACTTTGAAGATAAGCACCAGCACTTCTAATTGTGCTCCCTGTACGATCTCAGGGAACAATAACTTTGCATATTCAAGAAGGAGCTATAGCCAATCCTGCGAAACGTACCTGTATGAGATATGCATTTGAACACCTGTTTGCCAGATTCCCACTTGGCATTTTGAGGGGCACATTTTAAAAAAAATCCACCTAAAAGAATGTGTGATTTGGCTCCAAGTCTGTTCAAAAGGAGTAACTCTGTAAGATGGCATGTTGTTTCTAGGTTACCTCCGAAGGATTCTTAATAATTGTGGCCAAAGTGCAAAGCTAGCTAATAGTCATTTATACAACAACCAGATTATTAATTGCTAGAAAGCAATAATTGGCTTGTCCATTGACGTCAACGGGCTGCACAGTTATCACTAAGGGCAGAGTGTGATGAGATGTGGATTGCATAGCTTGGAATGTGTCCTCTACATTCGGTTTCCATTGCTCCTGCACTGTGGGGAGGTACTATAGGTCCATGAATACGCTCCAGAAACCACTCAAGCTGAAAGGGCAGGGAATTTACTGGATCTGCCACCACATCTCCCAATTCTACAAGTTTATTTGGCCAGAATAGTGACTCCAGATGTTCATGTTTAGACAAACATTTATCTCTGACACCTAAATGTTAGCCTAGTCCAGGGATAGCCATCCCAGGTGTTGTTGGTCTCCAACTCCCATCAGGTGCAGCCAGCATGACCAATGGTCAGCGGGGATAAGAGCTGTTGGCCAACAGGATCTGGAGAACATCAAGTCGGTCACCCATGTCCTGGTAGAGCATGACATGACAACTGACTTTTCAAATGCTCTGCTTTAGCATTAGGGCATTGGTGACTCACACAATTTCCATCAAAAGAGAGAAAGAGAATTAGGAGGCCCAGTCACTGTGCTCCTTTAGACACCTGCTGAAAACTTTTCTGTTTCAGCAAGCCTATCCAGACACAGAATTTGCTCTTAAATTTGCTTTATCTCATTTTTAATTGTATTTGTTATTACCGAAATGTTTGCCTTTGGGAGGAAGGGTGGGGCATACATTTAATACATTTAATAAATAATATCAAACTTGGTTGACCAAGAAAATAACAGTGGAGTGATTATGTGTTCTCCCCAAGATCCTAATGAGAAAAAAGAGTCGACACACAACTTTCAAACTTTTATTTTATTTTAATTGTGTAACACATTTGCAACTTGCCCAGCCGTCAGAAGAGGTGGCTCATAACAATAATTAAAATCAGAAATCATATACCTTTGACATAATATATTGGTACAAACTAGTTATATCCAATGAAATGTGTATAGCTTTTTAAAGCAAGAACAAATGTGACCCCCCATTGGCAGTGCAGTGCAATGTTGCCTATTATAGTGCAGCTTCTTAATTCTGGACCCAGAACTTACTTACGTAATGTGCCATAAAGCTCCTGATGATTTAAGCAGATGCTGATTTATTTATTTTTAAAGTCGCTTAGGGGATTCAGATTTCCATTTCTACTGTTTGGCCTTTTCCCAGACTTCTAGTATTCTCTTGACAGAATTCAGTCAGCAGTGTAGATTACTTAATTTCAAGGAACAGTGAGATGACACTTCTCTTTCTCATAACGCAAATAGGCAGTAGCAGCAACAACAAATCAGCAATGTAGCCCTGATCGCACAGTCACTCTCACACACATTCTTAGTGCCAATGCATACATATAGAATAGTATATGTTGTACCTACTTCTGTACATATGGAATAAGGCATTTTCAAGACTCACCTAAATCAGGAAAGGGTGTTATCACTGGACCTTCTCTAATTGAGTAGCCTAAGAAAAATATTAATGGAAAGCATACTGATTTAATATTCTGGGAAAGGCTCAGACTAACCAAACAGCAATAGAATTCGTCTAGTTTTAAATTACCAGTCATTCCACCTCTGAAGAGTATAGACTCAGCTGAATAGCCATGATTTCATCAAAGCTAATGGAAAATATCCATAGCCTCAAAGTTTTATTTCCAATAGAAGTAGTTAGGGTTGCTTCCAAATCTAACTGAGTTGTGTTTTGATAAGGGGAAATGCCACACTGGTAAGTTCTCAGTAACTTGCCAAAAGCTTGTGGCTTGTGATGCATTGTAATAATTTTTTGTTATTTAAAAAAAGGCCAACACATGATTGCTTTTGATCATGCCACATATTGAACTATTTAAAAGTTTAGTGTCTGCATCAAGGAGCAAACCCCCCCCCCAAAAAAACCACCCCTTAATAACGTGTCAACCTATGTCTAGAAGTATTAGTTATGGACAAAGTAGTGATTTTTAAAAATTCCTTACCTGTTTCCGTGTCTTGGTCAACAGAGTCACGGCAGTAACAACAGTCCAGAAAGACGACATAATTGACCGCGTTGAAGAACAGCCCTACAAGTCCAGCGATTAGGACAAACAGTGCATTTTCAGTCTTCTGTGGGTTGAGGAACCTCTTCAGGGCTTCGATCAGGATGCTGAACATGAGGGCCGTGGCAAAGACAGAGTTGCCAAATGCACCCACCACATCGGCCCGTGGGAAGCCAAAGGTGCCGTTCTTGTGCCACCGAATGCGGCTGACTCTTACGCCCAGCAAGCCGACAATCATAGAGATCAGGTGAGACAGGACAGCAAAAGCGTCCGACGTGAGAGAGAGGGAGTTACCTATGTAGCCCACCACCATTTCGCCCACAAAAAGCATAAAAGTCACAATGCACATGAAGAAAAGCCGGCTGCTCCGTCCTGTGTAGCGACCCATGGCTGAGAAGCGTTCTCTGTGCTTGCTAGAAGGGTCTTTGCAGGATTAGCAAGCAACGATTGGCAGGTCTCCCCTTTTTATTGTCTGCTGCTGCTTGTGTTTAGAAGCTAATTTTTATAAGATGCACTAAAGCAATAAAACCAGTTTAAAGGGCAATTAAGCCAGGGGGTTATCGCGTGGAGGCCGCCACTCAATAAGTGCGTAAAGGAAACTAAGATATCAAATGAAACAAGCTGTTTGTTTGTCTCATTGCCCGGGGTTCTAACGTTTGAGGCTGCAGCAACAATTCTTCACAGCTGGGGCGCCCGCCTTATTGTTCACAGAGGTTCATTGGGTGCTGGAGGGGAGGAGTGAGGCCTTGAGCAGGACCTTGGCCTAGGCCAGAGGTAGAAAACATGATGCCAGGTATTGATGGGTTCAAACTCCCATCTGCCCCAGGCAACATGATGGGAGATGTAGTTCACAGTATCTTGAAGGCATCTCCTCTGGCCTAGGTCAACTTTTCCCAAACTTCTGGGAGCTGCAACACCCTTTTTCTGAATCAAAATTACAAGTACAATTTAATTAATGGGTAGGCAAACTAAGGCCCGGGGGCCAGATCTGGCCCAATCACCTTCTAAATCCGGCCTGCAGACAGTCCAGGAATCAGCATGTTTTTACATGATTAGAATGTGTCCTTTTATTTAAAATGCATCTCTGGGTTATTTGTGGGGCCTGCCTGGTGTTTTAACATGAGTAGAATGTGTGCTTTTATTTAAAATGCATCTCTGGGTTATTTGTGGGGCATAGGAATTCATTCTTTTTTTCTCTCTCTTCAAAATATAGTCCAGCTCCCCACAAGGTCTGAGGGAAAGTGGACCGGCCCCCTGCTGAAAAAGTTTGCTGACCCCTGATTTAATTTTTATACACCCTTTATATTGGGAGGATGAAGCAGTCAAAATTGGTCTTACATAAGTAAGATCCAGCATTGGATTAGGATGAGGAGACGCAAGTTCAGATTCCCACTAAGTTATGGGCCAGTTATTTTCTCTCTCTCTGCCTAATCAACACCATGGGGTTGTTGTAGGATAAAATGGGGCAAGGCTATGCATCCCCCTCCCCCATTGGAAGATTCAGGATAAAGAAAGTACCTCTTCACACAGTGCATAGTAAAACTATGGAGCTCTCTCCCACAGGACCTACCCAGATGGCTTTAAAAGAGGATTGGACAGATTCATGGAGGAGAAGTCTCTTGGCGGCTACTGGGCATGGTGGTTGTGCTCTGCCTCCACAGCTGGAGACAGCAATGTTTCTGAGTACTAGCTGCTGGAAACCACTGGAGGGGAGAGGGCTCTGGTGCTCAAATCCTGCTTCTGGGTTCCCCACAGGTAACTGGTTGGCCCCTGTGGGAACAGGATATTGAACTAGATGGGATCCAGCAGGGTCTCCTTACGTTCTTTGAAGGACAGTGGACACCACAGACGTGTGGACAGAATGCAAGTATTAGTGGAACTAGAAAAATAAGCCTGGGCAAAGAATGGAGGAATGGTTTTCTGAATTAGAGTCCTTGGCCATGCAACCAGTTGCTTAGTGTGTGCGTGTGTGTGTGTGTGTGTGTGTGTGTGCTTGTGGTTTGACAGGGTTTTCTTCTTTGCAAGTCCACATTCAAATATGCTTAAGACCAGTTGGTCATTTAAGGGCACTGTCACGGACGTAGCCTGTCATTCTGCAAACTCTCCTGCAAACAAGCCTAAAGTTGTAAAAACCAGACAGTCTTTTCATCGATTGCCCGGAATTCCATATTCCTGATGCTTTTTATAAACCAAGTGACTGCCTAAATGGGTCCAAAGTTAGAAACATAATAATTTCACTAAGCCTTCTGGTAATTTACGGTAATCATTAAGTTGAAACCATTACCTTTTTTACTATAGAAAAGAATGTTTGTAATACCAATCCGTATATCTTAAACTGCATGCCCCTTCATTCCCAGAAGTACGTTTCTTGGCCCAGTTGACAGAAGAACTTGGTGATCTGCACGATCAGATCATGGGTGACAGCTATTCACACAATCAGCTTCTCACTGGAACAATATAAAACCCCAAGGAACTGCTGATTGCTGGTACAGTTGCTAATTGTCGTGGAAATTGGTAGCTTCTTATGGAACTAATCACCTAGGAAATGACAATAGATCCCAATAATCCAGAGCTAATTGGGATTTGCAAGGAATGTCCCCTGCCCACTTTCATAATTGTATTTATTTCCATTGTTAAAATAGGTGGTGACCTTGCAATTATCACTGCCTTACACGTTACTTTATGATGCTGAAATTATTTCCCAGATCCTTATTCAACCAAGAGTTGTGTGAATAAGACTTTATTTGATGCTACACCACAAAATAAGAACGATAATACCCCATAGCATACATCTTTATCACTGGAAGACTCTCCCCTCAAGGTGCAACATCATTCTCTGGGGCAAAAATGCATTAATGTACAGTAATAAGTAAGGGAATGGGAGCTGTGCACTCTAAAATAAAGCACTGGACCATCCCAAACGACACCACCAGGTGAACATCCCCTACGACGTGCCCTAGAGTTGAGTCCAGCCTGTTACTTTCCTGTAGCAACTACAGCAGCGTCACAGTTTCACATGTTAAATAGAAGGTCTAGCTTGTTCATTTTCAGTTTCGTCATGATGATGATGATAGCCCATCTCCTCTTCAAACAGATGTTCACCATCCTCCATCCTGGTTATCAGTTTGGGAGTATGTACCTTTCAGTGCAAGGGACGCGGGTGGCGCTGTGGGTAAAACCTCAGTGCCTAGGACTTGCCGATTGCATGGTCGGCGGTTCGAATCCCTGCGACGGGGTGAGCTCCCATCTTTCAGTCCCTGCTCCTGCCCACCTAGCAGTTTGAAAGCACCCCTAAGTGCAAGTAGATAAATAGGTACCGCTTTATAGCGGGAAGGTAAACGGCGTTTCCGTGTGCTGCGCTGGTGCTGGCTCGCCAGAGCAGCTTCGTCACACTGGCCACGTGACCCGGAAGTGTCGCCGGACAGTGCTGGCCCCCGGCCTCTTAAGTGAGATGGGCGCACAACCCTAGAGTCGGACACGACTGGCTCGTACGGGCAGGGGTACCTTTTTACCTTTCAGTGCAAGTTAGCCCATTTTTCCATGCACACATATTTTAATGGCTCCCACTTCTTTGTGCAACACACGTTTTATTGCGCTTCGCAGATATTGCTCCTGAGTTCACAGGTGCAGCTGCAGGCAGACCAGTCCCCATCCTACCCCACCACGACCACCCCTTTTCTGGTCATGGGTTTTCCCCCTCCTGCCCCTGCAGCTGGGGCATGTGTGGCTTAATAGGCTAGTATAGTGTAAACATAACTTTTATATCTACTGGGAAACAAAACAAAAATTGTATGACTCACTTAATTGCAATATTCACCTCATTGTGGTGATCTGGAACCAAACCCACAACTTCTCTGAGGTATGTCTGTACTTTGAGCAGACTTTAACCATGTTGGATGAACAGCATTTCTTTCACAATTAATTTCCAGGCAATATCAAGTGCCAAGGATAGCACAGAAAGAAAATTGTTATCAATACTAGCTATATATAATACACGTTACTCAATAAAGCTTGCTTTCTCAAGTGGCTGGCTAAACCATGGGTAGCCAATGGATCTCAAACCCTCAATGAAGGAAAGCTCTGATCCTAAACCTCTGCTGCCTTGTGGGTTATCTTTGGGAGAAGAAAAGGCTAAGGATTGAACCCTATACACATCTGGAGGGGAGTCCCTAAGGAGCACACCTCCTTCCAGCAACTCCTGCAGCCAAGCTGGTGCCAAATGTATTGCTCCGCTTTCCTTTGGATCACCTCAACAAGGCCAAGAGGTGGATCTTGTTGTATGGGCAGCTCAGGACCTCCATACGCACTGCCCAGGTTTGCGCCCCAGCAAGGTCATTTTTGTGCTAACGCAGCAGTTTGACTTCACCCCTGGAGACACACTCCATTGCCTCCCCAGACTGGGGCACACAGACTCCTGAAGGCGTACTCCATTATCTCCCAAGTTAGATGGATGTGAACAACAACCACCCATGAGGCAGTCAGGTGGCAATGAGTTTACTCATTAATTTATTCTCCCTTACTCTCCAGAGCTGATTTAAGGCATGCACAGGGGGCTGTAAGAAGAAGTCCCACCCCGTAAACAGACGTCCACTTGTGCAACATGGAATATCACCTGTGGTATCCATGATCCAACCCAAAGTTACATATTGTAATGTCTCATAAAGTCACTTGTCTATAAATTACAGGAGCGCTTTTTCCAATTATGTTTTGGTTTCAAGGCCAGGGCAAAGGAACTTCTGAGGGTGCAAACTACAGAGAGGGCCGGTCTCCTGAGAGGGTCTGTAGGGTATGAAATGCTCTTTCAAATATTTGGAGTCATTTAGGGCTTTAAACACTAACACCAGCTCATTGAATTAATGTTCCTACTGAAACCTTAAAAAAAAAATCAAAGTAATTGTGATCAAGAGACACAAACTCAAGCAAATGACATAGTGTGGGCATTATTTAAATCGAGTTGTTCTGAATCTGCTATTCATTTCTTTGAAGCTGCAGTGACTCAGAAGCCAAGCCAGCCTTGTTCAATGTTTCCCCTACTACATCTGTTCATGCCAATCATTTTTCAAATTGATATTAAGAGAATTTCATTTATAAAAAGGTAGTGAGGGGAAAAAGAAAAAAATGATTAAAAAAACCTGTTATATTACCATATATTAATATACAGATGCTTATTCTTATTATCCTAATGTACACATAACTGTCAGTAATCTAATATATTCTGTGTAAACTAATTCCAAATATCACTGTATTTACCCAAAGAAAGTAGGCCTCTAAGCTATCGGTTCATATGTTGCCAATGTTGTCATGCTGTTGGGCCATTAATTAAAGGGGATTGATTCCCCTATTCCTGCCAATCATAGGAATGATCAGCAATTATCACAGTATAGTTGCATTCTTGTAAATCTTGTGAAAAATGACTTGGTAAAGGCACAAGGTAGGGAACTGTCCTATCTGCAGGTGCTGGAAATATGACTGGTTTTAATGGTCATTGTGACACAGATCTTTAAACTAAACAAGGTGGCATCCATTGAAGTTGCTTCCAATGAAGATTATGTACACTAATGCGGTGCTCTCCAGATGCTGGATTACAAATCCCATCATCCCTGACCACTGGTCATATAGGCAGGAGCTCATGGGAGTTGTAGTCTGGAGGGCACTATCCTGTACACTTTTAAGTTTTTCTAACAATTGGTTTTCTAATCACAATTTTAAAACTTTAAACTTAGCACTCTTTAGGCAGACAGTATCTTCCACTCATGGAATGAAGTGTTGCAGCTCATTCAAGAATGTTGAACACTACAGTATTAATGTGAATTCATCCAACCTTTGCATACGGCATTATTTACCACACAAACCATTTTATCCCACAAGCAAAAAAGAAGCCAAGTGGTAGCTGACAATATGTATTTATTATTAGAGATGTTGTATACAGAAAAGTCTGTGCATCACTGCTAGTCTGAGTGGAGGGGCTCTTTGACTCTGTATGGCTTTATTTGCAGCTGTTTTAAAAAGTAACAAAAACGTGATAGGATCTGGGAAGATTTCAGTCTTTATTTCAAAAAGTTGAGGGCTTGAAAGATAAAGAAAATGGTGTTTCAAACTAGCAGTTTAGTAACTACGGCCAAAGAGGGTGTAGAACTTGGCAAGGTTCTTGCCACAGACACATTTTGCTCCGTTCTCCAGCTTACACAGCGGCTTGAAGGGGATGCAGAGACTTTTTGCTCCCATGGATGGAGCGCCAGGCTCAAGGTCTTGATCTCTGAAATGGAAAGCAAATTTCCTTTAATGCCCAAAACTGAGCTAAATGGCAATGCCCCACAATTGTGCACTAACCAAAGGTATCACATACGACCTAATGTGAGCCTGATTTGCAGAAATCAAAACATTCTTGAACCAAAGGAATGCTGCGCAAAGAGTAAAGTTAAGGTAGTGATATAGATTTGCAAGAGAGCTTTACAAAGACAAAAGGTTGAGCACAGACAAAAATGAGGGACAGGCTAGTGTCCCATAATTAGTAGGGATGTCGCAGGGCTTCCGGTGAACCATGAACCAAAGGGTGTCTTGGCACCTTAATATAGATCATGGTCTTCCACTGTAAACTGTTCCTCCAACAGGTCTAGAAAAAAAGTGCTTTCCCTTTTAGAAAAATTACACTTCTTGGTTAGCTGATTCTTTAGCATGGGCCCCATAACATCTACTACAAGGACCAATTCCTATTTTTGTCAGAGCAAGTGTGCATCTCAATTGGTACTTATGTATTTGTACAGTTATGTCTATACACAAACATTTATTTACCTGGCAGTTGTCTTTTTGATCCAGTCCTCACAATCTATTTCACCACAGAAAGGAATCTGCACTATCTGAAGTCAGAAAGGAAAACACACATTGTTGAGGTTATATAATTAATCTTAATTAATGTCTTATATATTGAATAAAACCTGTCTGTTCCAATTTGCAAGGGAAAATAGCTGAAATAAGCCTAACAGAAACTGGTATAATGTTTATCTGTTTTAGCTGCCTTGAGAGAAGTCAGTCTGATGATAGGATTGAAAAGCCTTATGATCTTTATATTTCACTACAAATAAAATTTCACTCCCCTGCCCCTCTGGCCTAAGATTTGTGTGTACATTCAACACAGTGGCCCCAGCAGAGAGCTTCTTGAAGGTGACTGGACTTTTGAAAACATCTTCAAATTAAGATAGAAAGTCGCCCCTTAGTGGTGCAACTCAGTAAAACACCACTTAAAGCCAGACGATATAAGGAAGGACAATGTCATTAGAACTTATTCTGCAAAAGATTCATAGAAAAAACAGTCCCTAACGTATTTCCTTAAAGTGAAAATTTGAATGCCATGTTTTCTCTCCAAAATCATTGATTAATTGAATATTTTAGCTTTCATGTATTTTGCCAGAATTTCAGAAACACTCTCCTAGATCCAGAAGCAAACATATTTTGCAATAATGCACACAGAAGTGCTCATCACAAAGGGAGAGAGGTGCGTGTGCAGGGAGCTCATACGCCCAAGAGATTATTGGACTGGCATGTTAAACTGAATGACATGCCCTGGTCGGCAGAACCAGAGGAATAACCATTATGAGTTCTTGAACTTCAAGTGACGTGTTCGCTTTTCAATAAAGATGTCTTCTGTATTGTTTGTTTTCCAAGCCATAAAGGCTTTACAGGCATTTGCTACATTTGAAATTTAACATAAACTAAGCTCAGCTTCAGGAGATAGCACATACAGCACGTAGGAAAGTTAATAATTTCTCATAATTCAGCATTGTTGAAATTGTTTGAATTTTAGAAAAGAAAGAAATTGATTCAAACTTGAAGCACACATTAAGGGAGCCTGCTATTCTTCTAGGAAACATGAATATGAAATGTGTATAGTTTGCAGGATATTGTTCCTCTCAAGAGTGCTACAATTCAAACAGCAGCACCACCAGAACACATAAAGGCCTTCAACTTGGACTCAATGGCACTGGACTCAATGACACTCCTGACCCATGGAAGGGGGAAAAAAACAGGATGGAAAATGCTAGGTCCTAAAACCTAATTTAGTTTATGACAAACAGCAGCAGGATGCGTAAGTTGTATCTGTTTAAATAAATTCCACAACGTAAGCCAGCTGCTTGTTTTGAAGGAGGCATGTTGGAAAATGACTTATCTTTAATAAATGTTATTAAAAATAGGTCAAAGCTATTTGAGAATAATTCACACAAATCAAACTCTAACGTAAAACCAGTAGCCAGAGCACAAAACACTCCAGCGGCAATCTAAAATACTTTGCTGCAATTAAAGGTGCTTCATTGCACCTTCGTATCAATTCCAATAACCTCTTGTCATCCAGCTTCTCTGCATGTACTTGTTGACCTCTATTTAAATCAGATAGAAAGAGTTCTTTGACGCAAGCAATGCGTTCTTTGAACTGACAAGACTAGTTATATTGTCTGCTAATTATTTTACGGTTACTTGTAATGAATTGATTACAGTATCTGATCTAGAATTCAACTTGATACTATTTCTTAGAGATGGCATGGCTCTTTTCTGCTGAAAAAGCAGCACAGCTGAATAAGTGTCACAGGGAAGGCAGCCTTCCACCTTTACTAATGTTTTTAAAGACGTGGAGAGGCATCTTTTTCACATACTGCAATGGACATACATAGATGTCCCATAGCCTTGATGGAGGATGGATGGGTTATGAGAGCTGACCACAAAGGAAAAGATTCTGCAGTGACAGCTGCAATTAAATGAGCCAAGAGGTTAAAGTTTTTAAAGAACTACAGGCTCCACTACAGGTCTTAAAACTGCAAGCATTATTCCCAAGGAATGTGATATTGATTTAACATTTGGCGTTTTTTGAGGTTGCAATTATTCTGAGACTCCTAAGAAACTCTCGTGTTTTAGGTCAGTACAAACTGCTAATTCTGCAATCCCTGAATAAATTTGTGTTGCTCAATTGCGCCTTCACTTGCAAAAACAAAACTTGCAGCCTATTCTTATGAATGCTTCCTTGAAAGACAGCCACACCGTGCTCATGAAGGCTGCAAATATACATTGGATTCCAGTCTTGATCATGCTGCAGATTTCTTACCTTTCCCGAATCAAGTGCAGTCTGAAACTCTTCCATTGTATTGGCCACCACCATATGATTCTTTAGGTCATTAGAAGCTCTGAGAAAGAGTAGATATTCAGTCAACATAAGCTTTTACTTATTGTAAAAAGAAACTCTTTAACCACAGAGCCAGATCTTAAGAATGCATCTGAATTGCATCCCACTAATTACATTCCAGTTTTTGTCCACAGAGCAGTCCAAACAATGGTTAGGAACATGCTTAGCTGCTGTCAAAGGTGGGATATAAAAATGCAATAGCCCAAAGTACAATGCAACTCATTCTGTGTGCCCAAGGTGACTTTGGGCTTCTGTGCTTCAAACCTTCAATGCACACCACACCTCTTTTGAAAATGAAGGGAATTTGTGACTGTGTTATATTCACAAGGCACACTGAAGTCCTTATGCAGACCTAAAATAGCTCTTGGGATACAAATTTAAGTCCTGTGATATCTTAGTGCAGGACAAGCATCTGGGACTAGAATCCACTTCCAAGAGAAGCTTGATTCCATTAATATAGAGTATGCCTTCTCTGGGTGTCAGGCCATAAAAACTGGTGGAAGAGCAAACTGAAAGTACAAGGGCTAGTATTCAGTTTAGATGGCATGAGTTTTTTGTGAGAAAAGTCAGCATTAGCCAATAGAAAGGACTGTAACTTCTATACTGATGACCTTTTTTGCCTAGCTGGTCAGGCAAAGCAATCTAAGAGAATTGGGGGGGGGGTGAATTGAAGATAGACAAATAATCAGTTCTAGAGTCACAGAAGGGAGGAGCTGCATTTAATCCCCTCCCCCTTTCTAGTCTTTTTTTTTTAGTCTCTTCATTGCGCCCATTTGGGGGTTTCACTCGACCATTCCCCACCCCCCACCAGTGCAAGCTATTGGGAAACATTGAGATCATTGGTGAGGGTGATTCAGACAGCTCAGTTTGCCATGCATTCAGTGCAATCCAGGCAGGGTGGGTAAGTGAATGTTAAATCTAGTTGTGCTCTGATCCTCAGTTCATTTCCTCATTTCTTTGGAAACCCATGAAACGACAGACAGATGAATGAAACACATAGCATAAGAAGCAAATATGTCAGAAGACAGCCTCGCCCAAACTCAACCTGTCAAAAAGGTTCGTCTGGATTTTGTCCAGAACACGTCTCAGCTGGTCCACTGCTTCATTTTCAGCAAAAGTCAGCTTCTCTCCTGTGTCTCGTCTAACAGCTACAAACTGATGATTTTTCATATCTCGTGGACCCACTTCAAGCCTGATTGGAACACCCTAAAAAGAAAAAGAAAAAGCGGAGGCCATGAACAGAGCGTTTTATACACTTCTTTACATCTGTCTACCTTGCTTAAGTGGAACACAAAACTATTTCAGGGAAGGGGCTACCCCGGGTTATAGTCAAGAAACTTACACCTGGCAAAAATGCAAATTATTCCACACTCCAGAATAATATAAAACAAATGTGTCACTTTAAACCAAATCTTTAAACTATGGTTTAAAGGTGAAGGCACCCACTGCAGGTATCACAGGTGCTTTATTCCTCTTCTGCTCCTGTTGCACTGCTAACAGCCAAGCCACGTTGCAGCTTAGCTTTACATCCAGGTTCATGTTCTTTGTTTCCCCCAAACTACAAGTAGAAAGCCAAGTACAAACCTTCCAGACAGATCATGCTTTGCTTCAAGGAAAACAAACTCTGACTCTGGGCTTGGATGCAAAGCTAAGCCAAACCAAGTTTCAGTTCCCAGCAGCACAGTTTAGTGCGATTATGGTTTAAAGTGGCATGCAAACCAGACCAGTATTGATAGCATGTCTCCAATAAGATGACATCCTGAAAGTTTAGTTTACACTGCAAAAACTCTAGCTATTACTCTTTCCCAGCCTAGAAGTAAGACAGTGTGAGTGAGTCAATACTAAGAGGTTGGATACTTTATTACACAGGCACTCTTGAAGTAGATGAACTCATCAGAACTGGAAAATAAAGAACAGATGACATGTACTTAGGGGAAAGTTCATAAGAAGGAGGGTCTATTGTCGGTAATTGGTAACTCCCATTTTCCTTCTGCATATACTACTGAATGATGCATTCAAGGAAAGGCTGACAATGAGGAATGCATCAAAGGAGAACAGAACTGAACAACATTTACCTTAAGCTCCCAGTGATTGAATTTCCATCCAGGTGAATAGTTCTCTCTCAAGTCAACACGCGCACGGATATTGGCACTGAATAGCTGCTTACGGTATTCAGTACACTTTGCCATCAGGGCCTCCTTGTCTTCTTCCGAAAGCGAATTGGTGATTCCACAGGGAATAATCACAACCTGAGTGGTGATGCAATGATTGAGTTAGGAGCATTAACAAAAATGCTGTTTGCAAGAATTACAATATGTAGGCCCTAAACTTGTAGATTGCTCTTAAAACCATCAGTTTTGAAGCAAAAGGACTATTGAAGCAGTGCTGCAATAAAATCAACTGCATTAAAATTTTATAAATATACACTGAAACAGTGACCAAGCACTCACTGAGCAGAATTATTTATACATGTATTTATTGTATTGATTTATTTTATTGTTTCCCAGAACTAGGACTCAAGGCACTCACAAAAATTAAAATAAATGCAGATAAAACACACACAGCTTAAAACATATAAAAGGTTGCTGTTTAAAAAGTAATTAAACTGGAAAAAAGAAACTGTGCCAACAGAAAAGGAATAGCAAGAGAAACTGTTAAGAGTATATTGAACTGTCTAGATTAACAGAGGCAATTCGAGATCACATTAAACAGGAGTTTCAAAAAGCATGGGGAAAATGCAGAGAATACTTCACAAAACAGTGCCCTAAAATACATACCTGGACTTGTTTTGATTAATGTCTGCAGGAGACTTTGTGGATATTTAAGTTATAATTAGAAAAATCTTAATAATTATTCATAAAGGACACAGTTTATAAGAATAAGGAGGCCGGATACAGGATAAAGGAAGTCTTTTATTTGGTTGTTTGCATTGTTGTATGTTATGTTCACTGTATGTTATGCTCATGTTTAATGTGTATGGGGGGGTTGTGTTATGTTGTAAATAAAATTCCAATAAAAAATTAAAATTAATAAATAAATAAAAAGCCATTAAACTACCCATGGAATTAAAGCACATCTATTAAAACGCAGATGGGGAAAACAGTACAGCATACCATTAGGATACCTTTCCTTAAAAGCAGTTAGTTCCCAAAGAAAGTTCTCAGATGCTGCTAGAAGGACAAGGAGAGAGCAAACACAGCCTCCAGAAAGAGAGTTCCAAAGTCTGGGAGCAGCCACTGAGAAGGTCCTCTCCAAAATGCCCACCAAATGTCCCTGTGAGGGAGGCTGGACTCAGAGAAGTGCCTCCCCTGAAGATTTCAGAACCCAGGCAGCTTCATATGGCTCAGTCCTTCAGAATTAAGGGCCAGTAAATGTGTGTTGGAGCAAAAAGGTGTTGTCGATTGAGGGTGAAAACACCTAAGTAAAGGTGTCTGCCAGATCTCTCAGGAGGCTGTTTCATAATGCAGTAAGAATGCCCTCTTTCTGCTTGCCACCCAGTGGACAGAAGCAGGCTGCCGCAAGATTTCCCCATCCTCTCTCTATTTCCCTCCACATCTTAAAGATACAGTCAGAGGACATCAGCAGCTGCACAAGCATTAAGATTATTTGCCAGTCAACTCAGTGACTTGGAGCCAGACTAAGTTAGTTGTGCTTATTTCTTACGCAAATCTATGGGGCAATTTAGTCGTGACTTACACTTAAGTTTCCATTAAACTAATTTAATGGAATCTAAGTGTAACTATCTTAGTCTGGATTCAACACCCCATCACCACCACCATTCTAGAAAATAGGAGGGAAAAGAGAGATGAATTGGCACTAGTATCAATGTATCAATGTGATTTTGCTCACCTGAACAGAAGCAACCCTGGGAGGTAGTACTAGACCCATGTTATCTCCATGAATCATGGTCATTACGCCAATGGTCCGCGTTGTGATACCCCAAGAGTTCTGATAAGCAAATTGCTTCTCTCCTGGTATCCTGGGATCTTCAAAGACAATCTCAAACATCTTTGAAAAATTCTGTCCCAAGTGATGAGAAGTTGCTCCCTAAAAAAAGGCAACAATAAACAAAATTCAGAAAACGTCTTCCTACATATTAATGAAGTATATAAAATGTTTTTATCAGAACATACCTGGATGCCTCGCCCACTGGCGGATATAAATGCCTCAATGGTAGTTGTATAATCTCCGCCTGCAAACTTCTCCTTTTCTGTCTTTCTTCCTTTCACGACAGGAATTGCCAGAAGCTCTTCATACACACGAGCATAGAGATCAAGGATCTGTAATACCTGAGACAAGTAATAAAAAACAGTTTGTAGAAGTTTAGACTAAGCTATATGCCAAAAGTATTACTTAACCATTTGGTAGAATCATAGGAAAGCCAAGGATAAATATGAATGGCCTTCTCAAATCCTAATAATTTATGGCGGCTATCAAATAAAAATTTAGCATTTACAGTTTAAAGCTCTAGCAATAACCACCGAATCCTATCCGACAACAGATAGTGGCTCTCGGACATGAAATTATCTGTCCTTTGTAACTATGATAGTTCACTAGTTGTGTTATTTCATGTCCGAAATAACAACAAGCCAATGAGATTCAAATTAATTCTTGTATATCACACCATGGGAAAACAACGTCCAACACAATTTAACACTGCATCTACTTTTCATATAATCTCTCTGTGTTATTAGCGTTTTCGAACATACTGAAGAAAAGAAGCTTCACTGTTTTCCCTCAATTATGCTGAAATACGAAGTGGATTCCCTCCACCCACAGATACAACAATTCCAAATTTTCCTTGAATGGTGGATGGTGAAGAATGAAGTTTGTTTAACTTAATCTGTGCCCTGTACCTCTTCTGCTGCCTCTTCGTAAGTTGCAAACGCTGTGTGTCCCTCCTGCCACAGGAATTCACGAGTACGCAAGAAAGGCTGTGGATGTTTGAACTCCCAGCGCTGCAATACAAAACAAACAAACAAAAAACAGAGTGTCATGAAAAGTTAAAGTTGTTGTCGTCATTAATGAACTTGTTTTAAATGTATAATTTAGCATTGCTCAAAGTTCTATTTTTCAATGATGCATTATACTATACGAATTCAAAGGGATAGTCAGTTGTAATTAACGAAATGCAAAGGCTAAGGCTCCATCAGTACAAGAAACTTTCAACCCCTCTGCTACCCCTAAATTTGTTCTGGAGTTTCCCAAACCCTCCAGATTAGATTTGGGGACGACATGGAGTTTGTGCCAGGGTGGGGTCCCAATGAACCTAGAGAGAGTTCTTGTGCTGGCTTCTGCTAGTGCTACCTAGATTTTACATATTGTTAAGAAACCTACTATTCACACAAAAGGAACTAGAGATCATTTTAACTGCCATTTGTTTTCAATATAAAAATGCTATATTCTCATATGCTGAGAGCGTCTTTAACCTGAAGCATATGTAACCCGAGGTACCACTGTATATCGCAACGGCTGTCACAGTTCAGGCCTGTAGAGATTCCCAAAATGTGCGCACTACATACCACATTTTTTTCATTCAACATGGTGTTTGTTAGGATGTGGAAAGCAGCAATGAAGAAATATTCAGAGCATAAGATAAGAATCAAATCCTTCAACACAAGAAGTGCCAGGTGAAAAAATATGGCAATTTCTCCCCACAAAGACTATACATTCTAACAACCCACAACTTAATTTAAAAAGCGGGTTTTGGTGATTGCTGATTGATTGATTGATTGATTAAGAATGAGCATATTGGGTAAAGCACAGCAAATATCCGGAATATCTTTCACTTACCACAACATTGCACCACTGATTAAGTTTGATGGGGAGATCCCTGTGTGATTGAACCCACTTTGCATAGGCAGGATACATTACTGCAAAAAAAAGGAGAATATTTTCAGAAAGCACGTAGCTACTATGCTAACTATTGGTGCATAATAATACCTGTGTGAACTAAGGGGACCTCCAGTGATGTCAGCCTATTTGCGCTTCCACTGGTGCAATGTGACTTGTCCTTCCTACCCTCCCCCTAGAACCCCCCCGTTTGCAAATTGGGGAGAAAGGAGAGGAAAGGGAAATCCCATCCTATCTGCTGGCATGTTGCTGGATATTACCCTAAGTGTTAGGCTAATCCTTTATATTTAAAATTTAAATACATGAGAACATGTTGTTGATCTTGTTTCTTCCTTATTTTATTTATTGCATTTTATTCATTGCATTTATGTCCCAGCTTTCCTTGAAGGAGCTCAAGGTGACGTGCACAGAAATCTTCACTACAACCCTGTGAGGTAGGTTAGGCTAAGAGTGAGTGACATGGCCCAAGGTCGCTCAGTGAGCTTCACAGCTACAACTCTAACCACTACACCACACTTCTTGATAACAAAATACTTGATTTCTCCCCTACTCTACCTGCTTTCATTCATGAGTAGATGAACTTCAGTTATTACAAAAGCCAACATCACTAATTGATAGGAAAGAGGGACTATTTAGCTGTAGTATTTTATTTTAAATCTGTAAGACTGTACCTGTTTCACTAGTAGGACGTACAGCTATTGGTTCAGCCAGCTCTGTTTTGCCAGATCTTGTAACCCAGGCAACCTGAAATCAATGAATGTAAAAGTTTAGAAAATACTACTTTTTATAAATATATTTCATGTCATTCTTAATAATACGGTGGGTACGATTTTGTTTTTAAAAAATTATTGTGACACATGTGAATTCTGTTTATCAATTGAAGCTCATAATTGTAAACTTAAATTCCATACATTATTATTAATAATGTAATATAAGATTACCTCCGGGGCAAAATCAGCAATGTGTGTCTTCTCCTTTTCCAACGCAGCCTGGGATACGAACATTGGAAAGTAGCAGTTTTCCACACCAAGTTTCTTGATTTCACCATCAAAAAACTCTTTGATGCTTTCCCAGATGGAAAAAGCCCAGGGACGGAGAATGTAACAGCCACTCACATCGTAGTATTCAATCATCTCTGATTTTGTGATCACCTTTTAAAGGAAATATCAATGTTTCAGTGCCATGAAAATCGAGTTGTCGGCAGCAAGTTTTAAAAGTATCAAATAGAAATAAAATTGAACGCATGACTTTCAATGGAAGTGAGCACTGAACATTCACGTACGAAAGGTGTTTATCTTTTATTAGAACCATAAATATCCAAATGCACCTATGTAGAGACCGGCTTGCATGTAACACTAAGGCAAGACATTGCTTAGAGCGAGTAAGCAAACATATGGATCTCAACCACTGCACCCTTTTCCTGTGGCTGCTGCACAGGCTGGGGCTGAGCCATGGTTTGGTTTAGCATTAAATCTGATGCCAAGCAACCACTTTAGACAAGCCAGGAGCTGCAACCAAGGTTCGTTCTTGATTGCAGTTTAGCTGCAAAAACTGTTCTTAAGAGTACATTATTTTGAAGAAAGAGCACTCCCAGGTAAAACTCAAGATATACTTGCCTGAGAATACCAGTCAGATAGATTCTCTTCCTTCTTAGCCTCTAGCCCCAACCTGTCGTATATTAGAAAGATAGAAGCATAATCTTAGCCTCAAAAACAACCGCCATAATTAATAAAGCAACAGCCCACTTTAAATATTTTGTTTTATTTCAAAAAACTGTTAAAACTATGCAGACATGAATTAAAATGTTTAAACATTTCAATGAATTTAAACAGGCAAATTTATTATATAACGGCAAGAGTCTTCAAGCTGACAAGCTCCCTCAAATAACAATACAATTAGTGGGGAAAGAGCATATTAAATGTGAAGGGGGAAAACCCCAGCGAGTGTTCTGGTAGCTCCAGTCATTGTGAGGAGGACTGGAGCACCACTATGCCACCCTCTGAGCTGTGTCGCTGCTGCTCAGTGGGACCCGGATGGGGCACAGGAGCACTGAGCTGATGGTGCCAATCTAGTGCTACCTTGTCCTCACTTGATCCCAGCAAGCAGCCAGGAGGACAGGGCAGGAGTGGTGCCCTACCTCATGCCCCGCAACTGGGTAGTTCTCTTTTTGCTCTCATGGTGTCAGGAAAAATACATACTTATGAAAAGAAAAATCCCTTCCCCCTTTCACATTTGCTATTTCTTTCACCTGAAACATCTCCATGCTTTTGCCAGGCCAGCTTCCTATATACGATTCCTATAAGCCACAATTTTACTCAAAGACTCTCTCCCATGGACTACCACAACCCCCAAGATACTTCTGCTACCAACTTAATTACGTCCATATTAGCTCCTTTTCCTTGGCTTTTGTTGTAGGCAGTCTGGACAAGGACTGTCTATTTTGTGTATTCTACCCAAAACCTAGCAAACAAGTTGATAGTGACGTTGCAATAGTTAGAAGGGATCCAAGCCCAACAAAAGAACAGATTTATAACGTTTTAACGTAAAAACAACCCAGCAGGGTTGGGGTGTTGTTGTTTTTTGCCTTCATTATCTCCCTTATAGCACAATACCAATTTTAACACTACATTATTTCCTTTACCCTGCATAGCCCAGACTATATTTTAAGTAGAAATTTCACCTGGTTTGTTTCTTAGGTCCCTGACCATCTCCTGGTCCATTTGAGGATAAGTTGCTGCCACCACTTTGGTCTTTCTGTGATTCTTTCTTTTGGCCCTCATTCTGCTTCTGCTGCTTATTTTGCTTCTCGGATTTGTTCTCTTTCTCTTTCTTCCTCTTGTCTTTGTCTTCTGCTCCAGTTGCAGAGACTGGTTTATAGTCTATTCCCGCCAGTGTCTTGTACTGCGCCTTCAATTGAAGCAGCTCTTGCACTGCAGCATCAATCTTATCCTTGGGGAGGACACCATTTCCATGGAAACACAGGTAACCAAAAAGAAATGAAATAATAGTTAGCTGCATAGAATAGGCAAGGTACAATAATTATACGTACTGGGGAAACTACAGAAAGCAGGCTGAAAGGGAGAACTTCAATGAAACTTCTGCAAGACGTGATTAGCAGTCATATCCGAACCAGCAAAGTAAGATTGGAAAGCAAGTTTTCAATCCTGGTTTGCAAAGCTTGAACCAACTATGCTTTTCTTCTTTTGGTGTCACAGCAAAGTGCAGTTTGAGGAAAAACCACAGTCAATTACTAACCAAGGAGATTTCATGAGAGAGGTAAAAGCACCATTGTTTGGTGTTAGAACTAAAACTACCCAAATGCTTTGAGACATCTGGCAAGAGGCTATAATCAACATAAAAGCAACCCCCGAAGAGTCCTGAAAGTGGAATCCTCACATTCTGTAGCCAAAATATGTGTACTATTCCTTGTTAGGACATGTAACTCAGTAGTATGGAATATAATTCACAGAAAGTTCACACTCGGTGCAAAACATCATCAGGAAACAGGATCACTGGTAGAGGTTTGCGCAGCATTTTTGAGAGCTGCTGACAGCTTGAGCAGACAATACCAGTCTACTGGACCACTGGTCTGATTTCATATTAGGCAACCAGAAAGGGAGGGGACAGCCAGACAGCCAGGCATAATGGTTAGTGCTGAACTCTGGGAGACCAGGGTCCAAATCCCTGCTTAGCCATGAAGCTCTCTGAGTGAACCTGGGCCAATGCTGTGGACATTTACTATGCAAACAGTAATATAATGATGAAGTAAGACTGAAACTAAAACCTAAGAAAGGCCTATGTAGTCTATCATTCTGTTCTCACAGTGGCCAATCAGACAGGCCTGCGAAGCAGGCTCCTTCCTCAATTAGGAATCCAGCAACTGATATTAAGAGGCATAAGGTCTTCAGCATTGTGCAAAACAGAACAATGACATCAACATACACAGTTAGCCTCATATTGCAACAATCATTTGTATGAATGTATGTCTAGGATATTTGTGGATTGCATTGAAAGATCACCAGGGGTCTGAAAATAGAAAAATAGAGGACAAATGTTGTCAGGAGCTGAAGTAAAGATGAACACGTCAATGAAAGGCAGGAGAAAAAAAGCTGGAGTGGCTCCTTCCCTCAAACTCCTTTTTCTGCCTTTGGCCAGAAGGTGGCGATAAATGCTCATGATACGCTACCGAGTGAAAGGAGAATAGGCTGAATTAAGAGAGGATGCTTTTACATTTTACAAATGCTGCGAAATTCCAAATTTCTCCAGATGCATACCTGCAGAATACTTGACACTGAAAAGGGACCATCTTGCAACTGCAGGTCAGGATATTAGCATAAATTTTAAGTTAAAGGAAACGTGATGAGTATCCCAGGATCCACTCAAACACGTTAAACTGTTAATAAACAGTATTACCTTTTCCGCCTTCTCCGCTTTCAATTTCCGGACCTCTTCTCCTTGGAGAGCAACCTTGTTAAAGAGAGCTTTTGCTTCTGCAGAGTCAGGGCCACTGGTTTCTGTGCTTGCCGGCTGGTTTAAGGCATGTGCCTGAGGTGCTGGTAACTGTCCTGGCTTATAATCCTGACCAGTCTTTTCTTTATATTCCGCTTTTAGGGAAAGGAGGAGTTTTACAGCTTCATCCACTTTATCCTATGGGAAGTATTATTGGCAGAGCATTCATGTCACAATTCCAAGAGTTATGCATGTATATACCTCTAGTTTCCTGCCTGCATATCCAAGGGTATGTTAACAACACTACATAGATTTGCAATAGATTTTATATTGGCAGAGTCCTTTCTGCTCCTTTGCTCCCTCAAAATGGCCTTGTTTCCCCCACAATGGGATCCAGATATATGGAGAAAAGTATTAGCAGTTACTGAGAGTTGCATCCAATGCTGGCCAACAAAATTTTCACCTTCCTCTCCTACTCCCATTTGCCCCCAAAATCTGCTGCGGAGGATCTTCCAACCCTCTGGAACTGATTTTGAGGGTGTGCAGGGGCTGTACTGTTGCACAAGCAGAAGTGTGTTGCGGGAGTGAAACAACAGCACAATATACAACCTTGACTTCCTGGTCCCTTGAAAAAAACTTCTGCCAAAATCAGAATGATGCACAGCTGATGAACAGAGAAAAAACACAGATTTGAAACCACATGCATAATAAAACCACTATTCTACCTTGGACACCTTTTCGGCTTTGAGTCTCCGTACCAGCTCGCCTTGTTCAACTACTTTATTGTACAGAACCTTTCTGTCTACTGGGCTAGAAGATGTCAAACCATTGCAGGACAGAGGAGCAGGATCAGAAGCACAAGAGGACAGGGAGGAGGAAGAAGAGGAGGAGCAGGAAGAGGAAAGAGGAACTGCAGGTGGATGTCCAGGTTTATAATCTTGGCCTGTCTTTTGCTTATATTCTGCTTTTAGAGCAAGAAGCACTTTCACAGCAGCATCTATCTGATCCTGAAGCAGAGAGATAATACAAGAAACGTATCGGTTAAGAATGGAAAAGTTTAATGCAAAATTTTCCAATATGAAACTGAAGACTAAGTGGGCTAGTGCAAATGATAAAATAATCAATCTACAAATAAATTTAACTGTTAGCTTTGATATCAAAGTTTTGTTCTGCTTGGACAAAATAATCATCTGTCTTGCATGCAATAAGTGAAAATGGAGAGAAACCAAATATTGCGTAATACTTTGCAAAAGTAAAAATAAAAATACTGAAAAAAATAGAATACAATTTTTTAAATTTTGTGAATTGCTCAAGGACCTAATCATGCATCTTAAAAACATAACGTTCAGCACTCTTTCTGCTGTCATGGCCATTATACCTTTGCTGCTTTCTCTGACTTAAGTCTACGAACCACTTCGCCTTGTTCTGCCACTTTGCTGTAAAGAGCTTTGCAGACTACTGGACAGAGGGGCATGGAAGAAGGAAGAGCAGAAGGAGCTGAACTAGGAAGCAAACTCTTTGCTGGGTTTCCAGGTTTGTATTCCTGGCCTGTCTTTTGCTTATATTCCGCTTTCAGAGCTAAAAGCACTTTCACAGCAGCATCTATTTGATCCTACAACAGGAAGCGAAAGAACAGTTAAAAAGAGAGGAAAAGACAGAAAAGCATGTAGCAAAGTAGATACGATAGTTAAGATACACACAATCAAGTTGACAAAAAGAAAAAATCAGTAAGAGGCTTATTAGAACCCATAAATCGTCATATGCTCTTCACTTAATGAAGCTATTTGAATGCAACCAACAACTAAGGTTTTGCTTTGCATAGAGTGCTCCTTAACTGAAGTTTTATTTGTATTCTATGGGATGGATTCAGGTATGTAATAAGATGGGGTTCGTCAACCTGGGAAGGTAGCCCAGCTAGGAGAAGGGAGACTCTGATGGTAAACCTCTGCTGCTTTGCAGGGTATATCTGGGAGAAGAAAAGGCTAAGGAGTAAATCCTACACAAATCCAGAATAGAGTCCCTAAGACAGATGGATGGCACCTTGTATGCCTCCTTTCAGCAACTCCTGCAGCCAATCTGGTGCCAAATGTATTGCTGTGCTTTCCTTTGGATCACATTAGTGCAGCAGAGAGGGAAGTCGCAAGGTGAATACACCAGAGCAGGAGAAGGGGGATCGTTCTTTTCTGGCAAGCTGCAATGCTTGTGCAGACGGAATGTTCGCCATAGTGCAACACTGATCTCCACCCCGTCCAGAAAATTGGTGCAATATCCACTTTCACATAGTTCAGCAAAGATACCAGAGGGCCATTATTTTGGGGACATTAATGGGGGGGGGCAGAATTAATCACCACCACTTTTAATTAATATTTTATCTTTTGACACTTCTACCATAGATGGTTTTTAAAAAAAATCCCTTTTCTCTCCTGCCAGACCTATGTTTATCATCCCCAACTTCTCCTGTTCTCTTAAGGTTAGTGGTAGTCCTGCCCAAGGAGTTATTCTTTGTCTATCTACTTTTATAAATAACAGAAAAGACAGATCTATCATCCACCTGATAAAAGGTTGCAACAATCACTTCTCAATTCCTTCTTATCCAGGCTTATTCTTCAAACACTAACCTTGGGCACTTTTTCTGCTTTTAGCTTTCGAACCACTTCCCCTTGCTCAGCTACTTTATCATAAAGAGACTTGCTGTCTAGATGGGTGGCACTGGCAGCCTCACACTTGGAAGGCTGGGCCTGAACTGCAGCGACCGGAGGATTCCCAGGCTTGTAGTCTTGACCCGTCTTCTCCTTGTATTCTGCTTTCAAGGCTAGCAGCTGTTTCACGGCAACATCAACTTCTTCCTTTGCTGCTTTCTTTGATTTCAATTCACGAACTGCATCCCCCTGGGCAGACACCTTGCTGTAAAGAGCCAAGTGGTCTTCGACTGAAGCAGGGGCTGCAGCATGAGAAGCGTCAGCCACAAGTGGAGCAGATCGTCCTTTCGGCGCAGTACCAGCCTTGGAAAAAAGAACAAATACATGTCTTTACAATGAATCAAACTGGATGAAAGAGAATTAAAACACTACTGGTGAAAAACTTGCCGTTTCAAGTAGAACCACAGCAAAGTTGGTCAGGGCACTTCAATATGCAAAGACCTACTACAAATGTCTCTTTTATCCTCCACCCACCCAGAACAGGATAGCATCCAATGTTTGCAAAGGAGGAGAAGAACTGAAAATAAACTAAAATAAATCAACTTTGGTTAGCACAGGTGTTTCCCAAGTCTGATTACTAGTTCTGTGCTGTTTAAAACCTGGAACACTTTTATAGCAGTGTAGTTTGCCAAACACCTGACCATCTTCACTGCCCTCATCTGAACCCATCCCAATTTGTCTATATCCTTCTTCAAAGGCAGGGGTCAGCACTGGACACAGTACTCCAGATGAGGTGAGACCAGTACAGAATAAAGTGGAAGTGTTACTTCTTATGACTTGGCAACCATGGTTCTATTAAAGCAGCATAAAACTGAATCAGTCTTTTTGCAGTCAGGTAAGATTGCTGACTCATGTTCAGTTTCTGATGATGATGACTTATATGACAAGACTATAAACCTGGAGTTCTTTTTATATGTGCTGCTGTCAAGCCAGGTCTCCTCCATTCTACACCTGTTCTACAGTTATGCCAGGCATCCCAAACATCCTTCTGACGAACAATCAAAATACACTAGGTTTCCTTACCTCTTTCTTTGCCGTTTCTGCTTTGGTTTTCTCCTTAGATCCAGATGTTGGCATTTCTTTTGTATGCCCATCAGGGATATAAATCAAAATGCATGGGGCTTCTTTACAGCTGTATGGGCTACAAAGATTACATCAATTGGTTTTTTCGTGATTATCTCCCATTGATTGGCATAATATAGAAAATGTGAATATGACACTCCTAAAATACAAGCATCTAAATTCCAATGTGAGAAAGGGTTAAGCGTGAGCTCAATTTCCCTGCTACGTTAATGGGATATGTAACTTAGTCCTATGCATACTTATCAGGCAAATCTCCCATGGTTCAGTGGGACTTACTCCAGGTAAAGGTGTGCTACAGTGCATTGCTTAGATCTATGTAGTTCTTTTCACACTGGTTGTAATTTTATACATATCAAAAGAACATGTATTTGTATAGAAATAAATGCACATATGAAAATTATAAAAATAGTAATACCCCCAGCTGGACAAACTTGTAATTTATTTCAGCATCAATATCTGCTTACTGTTTGTGGTCTTGCTGCTCTCCTAATGGTATCAGTCTAGCAAAATAGTAACTAATCTGAGGCGTCCCCAAAGCTTTTGAACCTCTGATAAAACAGGTTTCTTATTTACAGCAATTTTTCAGTTATCTGCCATTTCACAAAGGGCCAAGTGCCATGGGAAGCCAGTATAAGAAGAGAAAATATGTGTCCATTGCCAAGGAAACCAGAATGGTGCTCCTGTGCCCCAACCCAATTATGCTTAGTTGAGCAGCGGGGGCACAATGTGGATGAGATGTGAATCCTATTGAAACAAATGCAGTGCAGATAGCCAACCTCTGCATTCCAATTCACAGCTGTCGCTCCGCACTGCCCTATTTTCAGTGGGATGCACCCCCAGATGCTTATCCAAAGCATGCATCTCCATCCAGCCAGGCATAGCGATGAGTGCCGAGTGCTGGATCAGGCTGAAGAGTGGTGACTTTCAGCACAATATGATATGCCAGAGAGTAATGGCCTAGTTGCCTGAGGATAGCAGCATGCATTTCCTCATTTTTTCCATGAAGCGCCGACATATCAAGGGTTTGATGGCTGTCAACTGGTATGTGTCTTGGTGAAATGTGCAGAAGAATAGAAGGCAAACACACACAAAAACCAACTATTTGTGGTGAAATGTCAAGCCTCATGAAAATTCAGTGCAGCAATAGAATTATGCTAAAATGGAGTTAGAAGTATAATAATAACGAATAGATAAAACCTTTACATTTTGTTATCTGCATGGTTCAACAAATGGGGGGGTATATATAGCCTGATATTACAGAGAACAGGCTGCCTGCTGTTCAGTTTGTTCAAGAGGACACACAAGAGCTACACACACTCTCTTTTCTAATCATTCTGTTCCAAAGGCACTCCTCTATTTACTTTTGTGAAATGCATTCCACAAGCCTCTAATTTTTTATCTACGTGGACTCCTGGCAAAACAGGAGCGTTTGGAATATGAGTATAAATATGGGAATTTGGGCTGTGAAACTCTGCAATGGCCATAACACACTTATCTAATTCTACGGGAGAGCATACCAAATGGATAAACGAAACGAATGAGTTTCCAGTTGCTCACCTAATAGGCTCATATGGCTGATCACAAATATAAAAGCCTCTTCTCTGAATCTGTATTATATCTCCTTTTTTCAGATCTTTAAGGCAAGGATCACCTAACAT
This sequence comes from Podarcis melisellensis, assembly GCF_964234715.1. Classification (NCBI taxonomy): domain Eukaryota; kingdom Metazoa; phylum Chordata; class Lepidosauria; order Squamata; family Lacertidae; genus Podarcis; species Podarcis melisellensis. The sequence continues at coordinate 29,251,309 of NC_138530.1, forward strand.
CAATTCTTCTTGCTGTAAACAGGTTAAAAATCAAGTCAGCATTACGTCCCATGAACAACATAGTACATGTGCTAAGAATTAAGTGTTGTGGCATTGCAAGGGTGAGGCCACCCCAGGAGGGGAGTGGAGTGGGGAGACCATATTTGAGCTCCTTGAAGTATGCGAGAAATTTTAAAAATGTAATAATAATATAAATAGGTGACATGTTGCAAGCTACCTTGCTATTTCTGTTGACATACTGCTTGAAATCTTCCTCTTTGCCCAAGACAGGTTTGGTAATCAAGTGTTCATAGTTGACACAGACAGTAGGGATGGGAGGAGCACGAGGAGTTTCTGCCAACCAGGTGATCTTAGCAGTTTTTTTGTAGTCCTTATTCTCCAAATTTAGTTTAGCATCAATGGATGTGATTTTCCCAGCGGCGTTCCTACACAGAAGCAGAACACACTGTAATTAAATAGTGCAAATAAATGACTGGTATAGTATCTAGGTTACATCAGTGGCATGCAGTTAACTTGATTTTCATAGAGAATTTTAAATAAATAAAATAAAATAATTTATTATTTGTACCCCGCCCACCTGGCTGGGCTTCCCCAGCCACTCTGGGTGGCTTCCAACAAAGATTAAAAATACATAAAAATGTCACACATTAAAAACTTCCCTGAACAGGGCTGCCTTCAGATGTCTTCTAAACAAAAAATTTTTGTCTCTTTGACATCTGATGGGAGGGCATTCCACAGGGCGGGCGCCACTACCGAAAAGGCCCTCTGCCTGGTTCCCTGTAGCTTTGCTTCTCGCAGTGAGGGAACCGCCAGAAGCCCTCGGCGCTGGACCTCTACCATCACATTCAACAGTCAAGCTACACTCAGCTGGATCTATTGTGAGATGTCACTTCAACTTATGCAATTTCTGCTTGCTGCCCCGCAGTTGCAGCTCCCTTGCAGCATGTCCTAACAATCCCTTGAACCCCCAAGAACAGCTTCTGGAGGTGCAGAAGGCTGCAATTGGGTGGGGGATACAGATAATGGAACTGTGCTTGCAGTGTTAACAGTCCCATCCATTACATACTTTTCTTCAATGTTTAAAAAGCCAGACCTCTTGTTCCCAATAAAATTCTCAACGATGGAATTCAACATCCCAGCTTGTTCCAAGATCCAGAAACTTACTTGTGTATTTTGGTGACGATTATGTTGCCCCAGTTAATAAATGTAACCATCTCTCCTTCTGTCAACGTCTCTGCATCTGCGCCTTCAATCAGCACTTTGGGACTGTACCATACAGGCTTCAAGCCAACCTCAGCATTCTGCATGTTAACGAGAAAGAAAAGAACTTACCCAGATGCTTGGTTAAGGCTGCAATCCTAACACGTGCCCAACAATAAGCTCCACTTACTCATAGAACTTACTTCTGAGTAGACATGGTTAGGGTTGCACTGCAGGTTTTTGCTTTAGATTATAACACACCAATCCATCCTAGAATACACAAATGCTGAACTTTGCAGGAGAGTTTGCTATTAATGTGAATTCTTCTTTGGATTGAAATGAGATGGTTTAAACTATGAGCTGGTCCATCCTACTTGCCTGGGGAGGGAGAACTGCTATGCTCAAGCCAGAAAGGCAAAAGATGTGAAGGGGATAAAGGTAAAGGGACCCCTGACCGTTAGGTCCAGTCGCGGACGACTCTGGGGTTGCAGCGCTTATCTCGCTTTACTGACCGAGGGAGCCGGCGTACAGCTTCCAGGTCATGTGGCCAGCATGACTAAGCTGCTTCTGGCGAACCAGAGCAGAGCACGGAAACGTGAAGGGGGTGCCCCTTCCTATTTCCCGCCTCTGCTGATAGGTCCCCCAGCTTCAGGGCTGGCATAGTTCTCTCCCTGGTTTGGGGATGTGCCAGGGTGTATTAGACAGTTAAACTCCAGGGGCTCCCTCAACCTGCCTCAGCACATACATCCCAACTCTAAAATAAAAACTGTTTTCTCTCAAGATCTTTCCCAGAGTGCTAAAGAGCATATTATGTCACCTTGCACTCCCATTTTACTCTTTCATCAGCTCTGCCATCCATGAGCTAACTAATCTTACTTTTCCTTTGTTACATTTTGGGAGTGTGGAAGAATGGTTTCAAGCAAACTTGGGAATACTACACAAGTTCTCTGTTTTAACTATCTGCATTACAGTGTCTCTTAAAACAAAACAACTAACTAGCAAACCTTTGGATGCTTGGCGACTTCTTTCATCTCTTCTTGAGCTTCAGGAACGTTTACTGTGACTACTTCATTCTTCAGCAAAGCAGTGTAGCGAGGTGCCACAGGATCTATAACCTACATACCAGGAATAACCAAAAATAATCACATCTATTCAGTACGCCCAGAACAGATTTTTTTTTTAAAAAAATCAGAATTATGTGAACTAAAAAGTGTATGCATCATTTAGGAATATTAACTGGTATTCTTTGTGTTACTGCATCTTTGGTCAATAAGAAAAGAGTAACTCAAAATCCACAAGAGTTATACACTCTCCTGGCCATCCACACAAAAAACGGATACCTCTGGTTTAGAACTCATCTAAAACTTTACATATATAGTAGAGGGCAATAAACGTTATAGTTCTGGCCATAAAGCAAGCAAAAATCCTAGTAATCTCATACCTGTGCAGATTACAGGTAACTCTGAATGTTGGCTTAAGTCTTACAGGATAAGCCAATGTATGCATGCTAGAAAGCAAACCCTACTTGAGTTTCAATGCAGCTTATTTCTAAGTAAACGTTTGTAAGAGTGAAGCCTTAGTGTGCAATTATGCTGAACTCACGGGATCAGTTTTAAAAAGAACAATAGATTTCACCCTTAGTTATTATCAACACAGGACACAATTCCATAATTTCACTTTTTTCCTGTGAATTTCTTCCGTGAAGTATGTTTTCCGTAATCACCGTTATTCAACAAAAGCCAGGAGCAGCCACATGGCCGGGCAGGGGGCATGGAGTCGCTCTCCCAAGAGCAGTATCACTACTGCTTACTAGGATGGTGCAGGAGAAAGTGGGTGGAATGACTGTGGTAAGGTAGGGACAGTGTGGGTGTGCCGACAGAGTCAATCTGGTACACCCACCGGTGCTCCTGAGCAACCCTGGCCTCATTGTCACACTTCCGCATCAAGCTGCGGCAACACCTGTTGGGAAGGTGGCTCCATGCTCCCACACCCCACCGACTGCCCCTAACAACAGTGTTAGATCACTATAATAAGGCAACATCACAGCAATGAACTCAAGAATAGCTTCTCCTCTCTTGCATTACTGACAAAATAGTCTTCTACTCTATTCACAACTCAAACAGAACAGCTTCCAGGTATTTTTGCTTCTGCTTTTACTGCACTCGCTTCTTTATCGGTTTAGGCTTTTCAGTCTCTCTTACAAGTCCTTGCTACTTTGTACTAGCTGGAAGTATTAAGGCTAGTAAAGGAATGGAGAAATGATGTACACACATACAAAGCTAGCTCATCTGGGAGAGAAATCTGAGGGCAGTATTTATGTATTTATTTTTAGGTTACATGTGAAAACAGCGACTTCTAAGGAAATACCCTATATTCTGCTTTCCCAAATTCTAGTGTCATGAGTACAATAGTGTTGCAGGAGAAAATTAACTAAAACAGGTTTCATACCTGAAGTGAAACAACATACACACTACTACTGATATGGATGCTAACTAGTTGAAGTACTTGAGACACACATTACTCATATTTCCACCTATCAATAAGAAACACAAGGAAATTGTTGACACCCTGGATCTGGGCACCCCAGGAATCTAAATTCAATAATCTGACTTTGGATTAGATTAGATCCAGGTATCAGCAACACTTGTGTTACTTTTTAATAGGTGTGAAGAGGTATAATTTTCTTATCGGTATTCACAAAAAAAGCAAAACTTTAACTGCCCCACAACTAACCAGCGCAGTTTGTTGACTGCACTAACAAACAGAGGTTATTTGGATATACTTGAATTAATCTAACTGTTAAGAGTTTGCTTTTCTCTAGTGCTACTGACTCATTATTTTTGCTTTCTCAGTAGCTCAATACTTGGTCCTACAAACCAATTCAATGCCTTCGCTTTCACTCTTGCCCCAGGGTGAATGCATAAGGCAGCATACAGTGCCAAGAAGTGAACAACAACATAAATTTAAGGCCAATGGTGTTTATAAATTTGTTTGGCGCACTAGTGTCCATCTATGCAGCAACAAAAAGAACCAATTGATAATCCCTCATATAAAATAAAGAGGACAAATGACAAGGGCTTTAGGGGAATACAAGACACATGCCAAGCAAGCAAATACTTAGTTCTGGGGCAAGCCTCCTTGGAAACAAGCAAAAATCCAGACTCAAGTTAAAAGAATAAGAACAGCCACAGAGTTGTGCAGACAGACACAAACAGTTCGCCTTATTATAGTGTCCAAGCATCTGCTGCCAAAGAAGCAACTAACCATGTCAAGATGCAGTATTCCTTATTTGATGCTAAATTAAGACACATCAGAAGAGCTTTACTTGCTGCCTGAGAGAGAAAATGTTAAGGCCTTCAGTACACTGCAGAAAGGCAGCATGTCCAGCATTGTAAATTAAAAGTGACACTCTCTTCTCCATTGAGAAATTCAGACTCAGATTATTATTTCCCCTTTAGAACAGGAATAATGCATTTTAAGATGGAAATACACAGCTCTTGTTATGTAAGCAAACGTGGTTGTGCTATGAGAAGTTGCACAGTGATGGCTTATGCTATGTATGCTTACAATACTGTAAGCTATATGCTAAGGCAGAAAAAGTGTTAGGTAATACCTTCTTACAGATAGCTCGCAGCTTGAAAGCAGAAAAATGAAATGCAGAATTTTCATCAGAGTTTACATTAGCAAAATATCATTATCTCCCACACAATTCAAGAACAACAATTCAGTATCAGACTGGCAGAAGTCAGCAAGATTAGTGTTAGCCCTGGTTAGCAAGAGGGGACATTCCATTTTCCTGAAGATGAGGAGCAAGGTGGTGCAACATACTGCATTAGCTAGTCTTTGAAGAGCATTCCAAAGAACGCTGGGTTCACAACCAGCAACAAGAGAGCAGGTGTCAATCAGAAATGTCATCAGATCAAAATGGAGGAGCATGTACCTTTTTGTTAAATGACCAAATTTTATCCCACTCCATGTTTACAACTGATCGAGAGGAGCCCTGTAAAATATAATGGGAAGAGGGGGACAGGAGAGAGAAAGGCCATAAATCTTGATGGTGTTATTTGTTGTTGCATTTTGAATTACATCTTATTTACTTTAACCATTCCTCTTCCACAACCTTACTTCTTTACAAAAATAAACATCCTTCCTCAGGACTAGAAATAAGTGTCTTGCTGGGGGTGAGGGTGGGAGGAATCCATCAATAAGTAATCATTCTTTGTTGCAAAATAGAGACGATCTTCTTAAACACACTATGCTTTCTTAAAAGTTTCAGGTATAAGTCTGAGGGTAAATTAAAGATGTCCAGTTAGATATTGAACATGCTATAGTTATTTGATGTATTGTTATTTTCCAAATGTTAATATGATGTATCAACTTCTTTAAATCATAATCCTATGGTCCCTGGTAGAGTATCTCAGAGAATGAGTGGTCTATGTTTCACAGTAAGGTTGGTAGTACTATGGGAAATATAGCCCAAAAACATGTAAAAGGCTACCCATGGATTGGACAACTGAACAATCAAAGTCACAAGAGGAAGACTTTCCTGATGTTCTTGAAAGAAGGACTCATCTATAAAATGACTAGATCTACAAAATTAAAAAAAATCCTTCCAGTAGCACCTTAGAGGCATGCACACTTCTTCAGATGCACACGAAAGCTCATACCAAACTTAGTTGGTCTCTAAGGTGCTACTGGAAGGAATTTCTTTTATTTTGTTTCAATTACGGCAGACCAACACGGCTACCTACCTGTAACTAGATCTACAAAGATACTCCAGCTGAAGGGAGAGTGGACATGCAACCACCTACCTGTGCAGCAATAAACTGTTTCAGTCCTTCAACTGTCATGCCTCTTCTTAGGACACCACGCACAGTTGGGAATCTTGGGTCATCCCTAATAGAAAGGAATTTCTGCTTAATTTAACAATGCAAAACTGTGACAATATCAAGAAGCCTATGTTGAATAAACTTGGAAGAGAGGATTCTTAAAATTCTCTTTTTATTTTGGCTCTCCCAACAGCCTGCACATCTTTCTTTTATCCTGCAAAAGCTGTGATACTGACTTTGATGAATTCATAGCAACCTGCTTAATTCTTGGGTATTTTCCCAAGAACAGCAGGCATCCCATAAGCAATCTAAGGACCAGAAGAGTGTTTGCTGGAAATGGTTTTGCTGAAAATGATACAATGTATATCTAAAACACTATATCAGAAAGTAACAGTAATTTTTCAACAAACATGCATGCATTGTACCATTGATTTCTAATTACATAATTACCCAAGGGATGTTATTAACATTCATACCAAACTTTCTGAGACTATAACTCTCTTATTTTTGGAGATTTCTACTCATTTTGCTTAATTTATATGTAGTAAAAAGTTGTCAACAATGACACTTGAGAAGAACGAGCATCTTTCCAATTATATTTTTTGGGTATACAAATGACGTGAAGAAAAACTCAATCTGGTTAACCTGGTTAATGTAGTAGTAATAATTGTGCAGGTGACCATGGAAAAGTAAATTAATCCACCATTCCTTTTGCATGGTTTTTGTTACTATTAGGTAGATTTCTGCCACATTCTGTTCCCCATGTTTGAAAACTCAGTTGAAAAGGAAAGATTACATTAAAAGAAGAGTGCAGGGAGACCCACACACTTTCCCTACTTTGAACCTACATATTCAAACATTGCTCATCACAAAACTGAGCACAAAACTCCACCCCCATCGTTCTGCCCGGACACTGAGGTCCAGTGCTGAGGGCCTTCTGGCGGTTCCCTTGCTGCAAGAAGCCAAGTTACAGGGAACCAGGCAGAGGGCCTTCTCTGTAGTGGCACCCGCCCTGTGGAACACCCTCCCATCAGATGTCAAAGAGAAAAACAACTACCAGACTTTTAGAAGACATCTGAAGGCAGCCCTCTTTAGGGAAGCTTTTAATGTTTGACGGACTATTGTATTTTAATATTTTGTTGGAAGTCGCCCAGAGTGGCTGGGGAAACCCAGCCAGATGGGCGGGGTATGAATAATAAATTATTTTATTTATTTATTTATTTATTTATTATTGTCAATAATTCTGAACAATTATTATCTGGGTTTGAAAGTCTAACACTGACAGTTTAGAAAAGTTGTTTGATAAAAAGACTGAGCAAGGGTATTTAAAATATATTGACTAACACAATATCTAGCAAGTTGTAAACCTGTTAATGTCTTCATTCTTTGGAATAATTTTGTAAATTAAAAAAATAAAGCCACATCAACTTATTTTTAGTGTAAGATACTGCTTATGAAAAATTATCTATACACTGATTACATTGCAAAACAAATGTGCACATGTAATTCCTACCACATTTAACTCCTTTAACATACCAGCCATCCACTAGCCCTTCGTTGACAAACCAAGTGAGCTTCCTTTTAGACAATACAGTGTTGTTGAGGTTTAAGCGGCTGTACTCCCAGATATATGGTTTTCTTATTTCCAAGGCTTCAATAATCCAGTAGAACTGTTCATCTCTGTCATGATATTCTGTTGTTCTTAATGCATGAGTGACACCTTCAATACTGTCAACTATGGGACAGGCAAAATCATACGTGGGATAAATACTGAAACGTAAGAAAAAATGCAAGTAAGCTTCATGTGCACATTGAAAGTGTTGAGCACTGCACACACTATTAATAAATTTAAAAAGCAATCTCTAAAGCAACGGAAAGATTTAGCCTGTTGTGATGACTAATGTTAATGAAAGAGGAAAAAAGAACTTTCTACTATCTTCAAACCAAGCTCAAACAATATACTGTACAGTTGTACCTTTGTTCTCAAACAAAGTGCTTGTGCTGTAATGTTCAGGTTTTGCTTCTGTTAAATATATAACAGAAGCAAAACTTTAATGTTACAGCACAAACACAGTGAGTGAGCTAGTTCCAGGAACTAGTGAGTGAGGTAGTTGCACAGTAATTATAGGAAATGAGCTAGTTCCAGGAACTGCTTTTCCAGAAAGAAAAAGTGAAAGAGAAAATAGGAAGGTTTTTCTTTTGAGCTCACTGATAGTAGAGGATTGAGCCCAGCTGTAACTGTTCATAAAGCAAGCTTCTTTGGAGCAAAAAATTAATAGGGTGAAACTCCGTTATTACCCCAAATCCCTTTTTACTGAGATAGTAAGAATGTGGGGGGAGCAGGGGGCCACCTGCAAGGAAGAATACTTAACATCTTCCATGGCTTCCAATCCCAGCAACCCCCCCCCCCTCTCTCTCTCTCTCTCTCACACACACACACACACACTGTGTGCTTTTTCCCAATTCACTTCCCATTTCAGATTTGGGAGGGAGTAGAAAGAGATTAAAAGGAGGAAGGAAGGGTTAAGAAATCCCTCTCTAATTCTCCCCAGTCCACAGTAGTATTAGGATGGGATCCCCTCAAAATGTTATCTCTGCCCAGTGTTTTAATCAGACAAAGCTATGCTGGCAAGGCCAGAAGCTGCTGTGAAAAGAAGAGGTTTTCCATAACACTGTTGGGATTTCATCAGGCAAAGCAAAACTCAACTTAATTTGATAAAGGGCCAAAGATAAAGACACCAATTCAGTGGCCCCATTCACACTTAATGAGAAACCATCGCTAAATTTTAAGTATGGTTTAGCAAGAATGTACAGTGTGCTGGGCAACACTGCAAAACTTCACGAGTCAATCCTCCCCTGATCTTTCCCTCAGCATGCCGAGGAGGAAACAAACCAGAAGTTGGCTGGGCATGACATGTGAAACAGCTCTTGTGGTTTGTTCATAGAGAAACAAACCATGAGTGCTGGTTTGCAGGTAATGACAAACCAGCATCTGGTTTGCTTCCCTCCCAGTGCACTGAAAGAAGGACTGGGAGAGTCTCTCATTCTGCAACTGAGAGCACAGTAGCCTGAAGCCCACTACTTATCTCACTGTAAATGGCCCTATCACTAAGCGAATTGCAATTTCCATTTCCTAACACATACTTGTACTTATTTCCTGTTCGTGGATGTGGCTGGTTTTTGCAACGATAAAGAGTTGGGTCCCTCATGCATCCATTGTTACTACTCATGTCGATTTTTGCTCGTAGACAGCAGGTCTGCCCATATTCCGTTCCTTTTTTCATTTCCTCCCACATTTTGAAGTTCTTCTCAACAGCTATAAAATGACAAAGATTTAGTTCAGATTTAATAACCCAGCTCTGGTACTATGAAATATTATTTACCAAAAGTGAAACATCTCCAACAAGAACGGAGCTAAAACTGACAGCAACTCTAGCCTGGCAGGTATTTTGGCAATGACTTTAACTAAAGGGTTTAACGTTTTTTCATCTGAAATTCCATTGATTTATTTAGCTACTATCGTCTCTTCTGACTGGCAGCATCTCTCCAGGATCTCAGACAGAGGTCTTTCCCAGATCTACAACATGATGATCTTTTAACTAGATATGCAAAAAATTAGTGAGATCATCATCTGAGGCCCATTTTTGTGTGCCTCCTCCATGAGAGGTCCAGAGGGTGGAAATACAATAATGGGCCTTTTCTGCAGTGGCTCCCCATTTGTGGATGCTCTCCCGAGGGAGACTCACCTGGTGCCTTCATTACATATCTTTACACACTAGACAAAAATATTCCTCTTCAAACAGGCCTTGGGCTGATTAGCATTCTATGTCCTTCTAAATGTGTTGGTGGGAAGGGGGTTATTGATTTGTTTTTGTTATTGTTATGTATTTTGGGTTCTCATTTTGTATTTTTATGTGGTATTCAAATTTAATAAATGATGATGATGATAACAACAACAATAACAATAGTAACAACAACTAAGCAACTAATTAACAAAGCAAATACGAGATGGAAGCCAGAAAAAGCATCTTACAGTTATTTCTGTGCTTGGACTCTGTTCTTTGCTCTCGTTCCATTTTCATTTGTTCTGCTGGCGTATCATCTACATAAGCCTTCCCCTCATGAATGAGCTTCTCAGCATATTTCATTATGGTTTCAAAATGATCCGAAGTGTATGTGAATTGGTCTGGTTTGATGTGCAGCATTGCAACATCTTCCAAGATAACCTGAAGATATAAATGTTGAAAGAATTAACTTGATATACAAAAATCCTAGTATGAAGTCCTCTCACTGACAGATCTTGCCTTTTTCACATGATCCGTATTTTCACCTGTTCCAGTAGGTCTTTGGGGGTTGCGGTTGCTTAAAGACCTCTACAAAAGAACTTTGAAATCTTACTGTCAATTTAGTTTCTTCTAAATGCTTAATTTATCCAGAGAAAACAATTTTTGCATTTCTGTATTGTGCATGAGGATATCCTAGATCTCACCGGCAATTTCAACCTCTTGGTACCTTCTGATACCATTAGCCACTGTTTCCTTCTGAATAGGTCATCTTAGGTGGGAATCAGAACCATCAAAGTGAAGAACAAGATACTCAGTGCAATTATAGCAAGCCCACTTGGCTTCTTAGCACTATTAACGCATATGCATTGGGGTGAGAGCATCAATGAGAGGTTCATTTGCTATCAATGTGGTCTTTTAAAAAACACTTTTTAGAAGCCCAGCTTCACAATGAATCATGCTCTGTACTGTTTATTTCATAGTTTGCATTGTAAATCAAATAAATCCATAAGAGAGAGACCTTCTCTAGCTCTGTTCATATTTTATTCCAGTGCAATGAGCTTTTCTTCTCTGTTGTTTCATCAGACATCACCCAAGGTAACTTCTGAAAGCCTAGAAGCACATTGGTGGGGCCAAACAGCCAACTGTCTGATGAAAAGCAAGGACAACATTTGGGTGGAAAGGACTTAGGCTCAGCCCCAGGCTATTCCTAAAGCACCTGTGTGAATGATATCCTTTGGGTTATGTGAGGTGTCCCCACCCACTCCATAGTTAACAAACGGAACTGTATAGAAATCAAAACAATCGGAGACCTAGAATGAGATATCGTTGTGAAAAGATACCTTTTCAAAATCTTCTTTTTCTTTTTCTGGATTTGTATCATCAAACCTCATGATCAGTTTACCCTTGAAGTTGACCTGGTAGTGCTGATTCAACAGAGCAGCTTTTGCATGTCCAATATGCAAATATCTAGGCAGAAAAGAATGTCAAGAAGAAAAGAATGTTGGATACAAAGGGAAAGTAAAGTAAAAAAATAGAGCAAGCCAAAGGAAGAGGCAAAATATTAGTATTTCCCTTCTTTAACTGTCACTGTGAAGTATGTTTTGCTTAACATAAAAAAACTTAAAACTTTTTCTTTCAGTCATAACTTCATAGCTTCTTGAGAAGAGAATCCAATTGTTTTTGGACTCAGTCCAAGTTAATGTTTGAAGTCAGTGGCTTAGGAATTGCACATGCACACATCACCATTCATTTGTTTAAGGTACACTTTATATCACTTTCAAGACAAATGCCTACCACAATACTCAATAACTGACCATTCTATAGCCTGATCATCATCAAAAAAGCTCAAAAAAAGTGCAAGAGGCTCCAGAAGGAAGCGAGCAGGAAAAGGGAAGCCCTCTCTCCTAAGTGAAGCTCCACTCACAGTTCTTTGGATACAGGCCTATGTAAGCTAAAAAAATTCACTGATAAAACACAAATATTGTGAATCTTTACATTTTCTAATTAAAAGAAATCTGAGCTAACAGCAATCTTGCAGAACACTGAGGTTTCCCAGGACAGAATGAGATGGAAATCAAACTCTCAAAATATATTCTATTTTCCTTCATGTTTGGCACATACGTTTTTCAATTACATGAGAAGGGCATCTAAAGATAAGCAGTTTCATACAAAAGAACACGCTTTAAAAAGTAATTTAAAGGTAACATGGTTTTTAAATTCTCCTTTCCTTATGAAAATTACAAGTGAACATCCATTTTCTATCTTTCACACTGCAAAAAGAGTGTGGGTTTAAAAGTCCTTACACACACCAACCTACAAATGTCAACTTACCCGCTTGCCTCAGGAGGAAATCTAACAATGACTTTTCCCATCTCTGCTCCAGGGAGTTCAACGAATTTCCCAACATCTTGCTTCTTTTCTGCTGCCTTAAAATTAAAACAATGAATGAAATTACTAAATCACAAACTGAGCACAGAAACACACAGACTCTTATTATGAAAACTAAGTTAGCAGTAACAACTGAGCGAGTAAATAATTATCTGAGATGGGCTCTATGAACAGCAGCACAAGTTCAATGGGCTGGCAGAAAAAAGGCGGCTGGCAGAAGAGGATTTTTCTGCCACCTCATTCCCCTGGAAGTTCTACCCCCCCCCCACCTTTGTGCCCCCAGCATCTAGAATGGGGACCTTCCAGTATTATCTTTCTGTTACTGAACAGACAGCAGTGGTCAGTGGGGAGAAGTGGTGGTGCTTATCTGACCTCCTGTTACAACACTGAGCTTACCTGGAAGGAGAGGGGTGAGGCAGCAGAAAGGCTGGTGCAGTGCAAATGCAGCAAAGGAGTCAATCCAGAGCTCCTGCTGGTGAGTTTGCACCATGCTGACCTCCCTACCCATCCCAGCAAGCACAGTGAAGTCAGTGACAGGAGGTCAGATAAGTGTCCCTGCCCTTTCCCTGTCCTGATTGCTACTGTGAGCAAATCCCTAAGCTGAAACATGACAAGGTTGTTAGAATGGCACAACTATATCAGTTAAAGATTGCATCTTAACAGTTCAATTCTAAACTGAATATGCTTGTTTCTTTAACATGCTTTTTATTGTACTTTGAGTACTACATCCAATAACCTCGGGTTAAGAACTTAATTCGTGCTTGAGGTCCGTTCTTAACCTGAAACTGTTCTTAACCTGAGGTATCACTTTAACTAATGGGCCTTCCCGCTGCCACCATGCCGCCGGAGCACGATTTCTGTTCTCATCCTGAAGCAAAGTTCTTAACCCAAGGTACTATTTCTGGGTTAGCGGAGTTTGTAACCTGAAGAGTCTGTAACCCGAGGTACCACTGTATAGGCTACATTGCACAGAAAGACAAAAACTGCTGCTGGCTGTCCTGGTCTACTAGAAAAAAATCTAAAAGCAACAGTGGCGTGATACCTTTTATAAGAACCAACTGAAAAGTCACAAAGTAATGAGCAAGCTTTTAATTTCCTCCCATTCTTCTTTTGAAAACTATGCTAACAACACTGCTGATTCAGATCTTTTGCGTCTCAGATGTGCAGCAGCCCATTGTGACCTTTTCTGCTCAGCACTTTGCAGATAAAATCATTTACATCCACCCTTAGATGACAGAACTCTGGTAGAATATGAGCCAGAAATGCCTAATCAGCAAAAAGCTTACCATTTTAGTCTTTGGAATAGCAGCTCCCACAGTCCACCTGGAACCTACTGACTGGAAAACATGCTGTGTTTCAAGAAAGTTGTACCAGCGTTTTACATGAACTGGAGCTTTACCATGAAGTAACAGCTCTTGCCCTGCACTGTTGCCTATTGGGGGAAAAGCTATGTTTTATTAAACATTAGGAAGCAGACAGTTTGGCAAGATTTCTTACTGACATGATTCACACGAAACATCAGCACAGATCAATATTAGAAACTCAGCTATGAGAACACACCACTAGAAAAAAAAACAAATTCTACGCTTTAATTTTAGGGAGGGCACAGAATAGATGCATTCACTGAGCTGTTCAGGTGTACAAGTCTCCTCAAACATAGGCAATTTTGGGGAAAAGTTATATGCACATTACAAAATAATTCACTGGTGAAAATGGTAAAAACACAATTGGAAAAGCTGTTTAAACAATAATGTAACAGATCTGTAGATTTCATGGGTTGTAGCCTTCAATGAATAGTTAGTTTCATTCATATAACAAAAATGAGGTATGCAACCTATTATGCTGCAGAATTTAATTCATGCAAAACATTATGTTATTTAATCTGACATTTATATCTAACTATTCAATCCTAAAAGTGCTCCCAGAGCAACTATTAATTAAAACAATCTATTTAAAACAGCCATTACATTAAAACAATAAAATTACAGAACATCTCCCACAGCAAAAAGAAGAAAAACGGCTGGTCTCACTAAATTTACTAGTATGCAAAAATAAGAAAATAATTCTTTGGATTTTAATTTCAAAAGATAGTAACACTTCGGTGAATGTAATACATAAATGAGTAGTTATCAAGGTCCTGCAATTGTAACACACTTTCTATATTATTTACCTTTTAGTGTTGCCCAGACACTGAAATCTGCAAGACTCAAAGAGTTCCCAACCAAATAAGTTCTCAGAGAAAGGCAGTTATTGAGCTCTTGAACTGCTGAAGCTAAACTGGTGGAAGAAGACAACTTTGTAGTGCTGAACTCCATCCAATGGTCAACCTTTGGAAAAGAAGGGAGTTGTTTTTGCTCAAATATTATGTAACAAGTTACTGGGTGCTATTAACCTAAGTTTTACTCAATATAGATCTACTGAAACCCAACTATTGGTCTCAGCCACTCAGTCTGCTGGAGCCTATCTTCGCATGCAGGGGAGGTCCCTAATGCACTGAAGGTTTGAGACCCATTGGCTATTCTCATCTGGTTTAGCCAGCCAGTTGAAGCCACTCCTGGGGTGTGGCTGCTGTCACATCCTGACAACTTCTAGGAGCCACAGGGGAGAACTGAGTGCAGGATAGGGTCCAAGGGTGGAGAAACTACCCCAGAAGAAGCACGGCGAGTCCCCTGCAGAGGTACTATGCTTCCCACACTAAAACCAACACAAAGAGCTTTTCTTAGTAGATAATTAATGTGGGTGGCGCTGTGGTCTAAACCACAGAGCCTAGGGCTTGCCGATCAGAAGGTCGGCAGTTCTAATCCCCGCGACGGGGTGAGCTCCCATTGCTCGGTCCCTGCTCCTGCCCACCTAGCAGTTCGAAAGCACGTCAGAGTGCAAGTAGATAAGTAGGAACCGCTGCGGGAAGGTAAACAGCATTTCCGTGTGCTGCTCTGGTTTCGCCAGAAGCCACTTAGTCATCCTGGCCACATGACCCAAAAAAACTGTCTGCAGACAAACGTCGGCTCCCTCGGCCAGTAAAGCGAAATGAGCGCCGCAACCCCAGAGTCATTCACAACGGGACTTAACTGTCAGAGGTCCTTTGCCTTAATTAACAGCCAGTGAAATTCTTTCAACGGTGGAGTAACATGTTGGCGATATCCTGTTCCAGGGAGGAGTCAAGACTCCACATTTTGCACCATTTTCAAGGGCAGCCGCACATAGCATGAATTGCAGTTCGCTAATTTAAGTGGGACTACTTTGAACTAAAACTTAGTTGATTACCACCCATTGCCATTAGGGAATATTAAAAGAAATACAGAGCCTACACATCAATTAATAACACTCTGCAACATTTAAGGTAATAATCAAATAGCAGGGGGAATAATTAAATAGGCAATCTCAAATATAAGCAATTGAATCATACCTCAGTGTGTTCCAGCAAATTAGATCCATATAATCCAGCAGATGTGGCAATTCTAGCCAGATAGCGAGCTATGGAATTCACATCTGTAAATGTAACTTGACTATTTAAGGGGGGGAGAGAGAAACAAAAATACATGAGCTTCTCCAGACTGAAATACAATTGCATTAGAATGGATCATAAAAGCAGCATAGTAAGTTATTTTTAAATGAACTAGTGGGCATTCTACCAAATAATAAAAAAATCAGTTAAGTGCCTGCCCCTTTTTAGACCTTTACAATATGCTGCGCTACTCTAAATCTCGTTACTTGAGGAGAAAAACCATCGGAAGTTTGATGATGGTCAATTAACTATCAAGCAAGAAAAGTGGCAACATGAAAATGTATTTTTTTAAAAAAAATTATATATCAGGAGAGATATAGATATAGATATGCTCAGGGCAATCTTCCTTTTTATTATTCTGAACTTTTTCTACTTGGAATGAAGAGAGGCAGATGCTGCTCATCTCTGGTCCATGCTTCTTGATGGGGAAGGTCCCCTGTATCTACCTTATTCACAACTAGCTCATAGAAATGAGTGAACCAGTCTCAGCCCCTTTACTTTGAATATGAAGAAGGGACAAAGAGAGGTGAAACAGCCAGTATGTTTATCAAACTAAACTGAGGTAACCATTTACAGTGAAATATGGTTTGGGGGAGGAGGGGAGAAGACGGGAAGTGAAATACAAATTGCGCAACTGATTTAAATCAATTAGTTTACAGTAAGAATACTACTATTTTAGTTGTTGGGTGCTAAAACAGATAAAAATGGATTCTAAGCCTAATAAAGATAGCAAAAACAAAATAATGACAAACAGGAGAATTCCTAAATTAATTTTATTAAGAATACCACTCCAAACTCAGTTCAACAAAGAACTGAAGAAGGGTTTTTTACATAAAAAGTAGCAATAAAAATGAGCAGTATGTGAATATATACAAACACATATAATAGCTTTATAATACAGAAGATAGAGGTCAAACAGGAGCAAAGAAGTGAGATAGCTAAATATTCATCCCACAAGCAACCATTAAATCATATTACTCTTTCTTCTGCCCTCCACTCAACAGCATAAATACATAAATTGACTTTTAAAAGCACTAATGGCAAAGATACAAGGCACTTACTCAGATACCCGTAGAATGTTCTCTTGGCCTTCTTCAACTGAAATTTTAACATGATCCTTCACATGTTCTGCAGTAAGCAAGGCTCCTAAAATACAGTATTTGTTGATTAAAAGAGGGAATATTTCATAATCATATTTTTTGAAGGGATTGAGATTAAACTCAATACTTCCCTCATCACTTGAAGACCGATACACTCAGGAAAGAAATCAGTTTACTCCTGCTGGTGATATTTCCGAGAAGGGGGAAAGCCTTGACTAGTTTACAGTAATGACCTCAGTAGGGAATGGCTGTAAATTCACTTACCAGCACTATCTCAAAATTCAAAGTGCTGCACCACAACACTATACTAAATGCATGATCCAAAGAAATCTTTATCTTTAAGCCCTGCAGATTTCAATGGGAGCAGGTTAAACCTAAACTTAAAGCAGCTATTCTGTTTGAACTAACAGTTCTAAACTTCCAAGGACTGCTAAGGTCACATCTGTCTAAAAATTTTGGATACTTGGATTTTAAGCACTCCCCTGGTAGCTATAGGTGACAAGAACTGCTTGCAGGTGAGTAGGCTGGTGCAAGAGGGATGAAGTTTCCTATTGCTCCTCCCAACCAAGCAACCAGAGGGAAAGCCCCTCCTTCACAATCAGCTAGAAATCCAGAGGGTTGCTGCAGGAGGCAATGCACTCTGTCACTCCTCTACTAGCCCACAGCAAGATAGTAAAACAAGTATTTCAGGCTACTAACTGTTTGTGGCTTATTTACAAGATTTGTCTTAATTTTAAAAAACATAAAAATCCAATGCATGTCTATTTGGCAATAAGTCCTGGTTACAGTCTTAGTGAATCTAAACAAAAGATCCTCAAGTTCACTTAAGTTACATTTATCATTTGGTTACTGTGCAGCTTTGACACTTCTATAAGTACCACTAGCTTCAATATACCAAATAAGTGTGCATTAGATTAAAGTTCAAATTCTAAATAGTCTTAGGCAAAATTATTTGGTGTTAAGTCCTGTAAAATTAGAAGGAATGCCTGAACAAACTTGCATAGGACCACACTGTTAAAATACTCGGTGTTTTTCTACATTAGACTCAAAGACTTGCAGCCTAACTCAGTCCAACTCAGCATTCATGCATTCATATTATTTCAGGTCAAGGTTTTGGTTTTGGTTTTTTAAAAAAGAGGGACAAAGAGAGAGGAACACACAAGCATTCTTTCTGGGTGAACATCTTCCTGCACTTGCTTCAGTGGAGCTTACTTCTCAGTAAGCATTCTTAGGATTAAGTTGCACAACAAAATATGAATGTTTTAACTTTACTTATATTAAGTAGAACAATATTTATGGTACAATATTTAATATGCTGAATTTGCAGTATTATTAAGGAGCGTTATTGCAGGCAAGTGCACATTATTTAAGACTACACGAGTTATTTCAGGAGGCAGGATGAGAAGCTATAATTACAATTCAGAAATCCCATGACTGAGCATAAAATCCTCCTGAGCTACGCCCCACTATGTCTAAAAGCAGCGCCAATTCACTAACGAAATGGCATTTATAGAATTTCATATATAGAGAGAGAGATGCTCAGAATTTACTTTTTCTCTCTCTCTTGCACTACGTGGACCAACTCCCTGAGTTTGGTGCTGCTTGATGGCATCTACACATCGTATAAACTGTAAAGATCTACAGTGAAGGAGTGAGGTGCCTTTTCTGATGCTAAGTCCGGTGCCACTCAAAGTGGCCATGCATTATTCTCGATGACCCCGATTGTTATTGAACAGGGTGGCTGTGAAGGGCGTGAAGGAATCACTAATACGGAGTCCCAGGCATGCCAGGTTCCGATGCTTGTGGCCTATATATACTCTAGATTAGAAGATCCTCCAGCTGTCCAGCTTGGCGCCACGTGTCAGCCCCTTTTAGTCGAGCTCAGCCCACCCCCTTTCTCCCCTTGCCTGGTTATGCATACATTGAAGGGAAGGGAGGCTCCCATTTAAAATAATGCAGCTGGCAACTACACATTCACTTTTGGCAGGTGGATTATGGGTATGTTCAGTCTCCACATGAGTGGTTGTTACTCCAGATTGGGTATTTGGCTCTCGAGCTCCCAGTTTCACATCTGCCTGCCCTTGCCGGCCTCTTCCCACCATCTCAAGCCCTTTCTCGCCCACCCCCCTCTGCCCTCCGTCCCCTTTCGCCCGCCTCGGCCCAGAGAAGGGGGGGAAATGCGGCGAGGCGCGTCTCGCTCTGCCCTTGGCTTTGGAAACGTCCCCGCTGCCAGGCGGGCGAGCGGGAGGATGAATGGACAGGCGAGGCGCCGCCTGACGCAACATGGCAGCCACACGCCCCGCTCCACCAGCCCTACCGGAGGGGCTGCCCGCTGGCCGCCTGCCGCGTCCAAATCCCGTGTAGGAAAAGAGGGGCAGCCCTTACCGAGAGGGACGTCCGAGGGGTTCACCGTCAAGCTCAGCGCCATTCCGGCGGCGGCGGCAGCAGGCAGAAAGGACCGGGCAGGAGCGCGGCGACTGGCAGCGAGGCTGAAGACGCGGCCCTCCCCTTTCCCGGCTCTGCTCCCGCCTCTCGAGTAGAGGCAGCAGCTCCGCCTCTTGCTTCGGCTCCCGGCTGGTCACAAGGCCTGACGCCTGCGCGTCTTCCTCCCCGGAGGAGGCCGAGAGGCTCTTCCCCGCCCACAAGCCCGTAACTCCCGAAGCGCGTTTCTCCTAAACCGTAAATCCCTTCTCGCCTTGTCAGCCGCGGCTCCTCCCCTCAGAAAAGAACGAGGGGCGGCCGCAGGCGCTTCACGCGATTGCTCTTCATACGTTACGTGGCAGGCGCGGGTTTGGAAGCGCGTGTGGCTGCTCGTCACGCAGCCGCGTACAGTATCCTTGTCGAGGACACACGTGGCGGGTTTGGGGGCTGTCAAGTAGCTCCGAGGCAGCTGGGATATTGGCAGCTTCTTCAGAAGCTGGTGCCTGAAAGGGCAAAATCTACGACCTTCATTTCAAACCTTGGTCTTCTGTAAAGAAGATGGGGCGTGGGCAATGCTGCGTCATTGTCACTGATGGGCTATGACTATTGTTATTTTATTTTAGGTTGCAATTCTAACCAATAGTAAGGGTTCATAGCAAGATACTCCTCACTTTCCCATTATCCTTCTAGGCTAGTCCTAGGTGGACATGCCTCATCATCACTCTCTTAGATTATTGAACATTTCCCTAATGAACAAGAACCTGTCATAATACTGCTAAATAAAATACAATTAGAACACTAAAAATACTAGGATTTAAGCGGCTTCTTCCTCTATGCCTACTTAATTGGGTCTTACCTTGCTTATGGACCTTCCATATGATTTAAGCAATGACACAAACTAGAAAGTGGGAAATCTGGGATAATTTGTACAAAAGGTGTGATTTCCAACTTTTGAGGTGTTGCAGTGAGAATTCTGCCTGGAGCTGCAACACAAGCTAAACACATCAGTTGTGATCCAGACTCCTTTGTACAGAGGGGCTAATTATTTTACACGAGAAGGGAAATTTTGGTGGATTAAACTCCCTCTCTTCCTGTGCTGCAGTCTTGATCCAAATTGTTTCCCAATCTCCCCTAGGCTGCTTCTAATGAAATAAAAATACTTCCTGGTTTGTTAAACCTATATTCCACGATATGCAAACCAGAAAACGATGAGTAAGGGCTTCCTACAAAATAAGAAGACAAACCAGTTTCCAGATTCAGACATAATGAAAAACTGATTTCCCAAATCAGAGTCAAGCTGTGTGTGCAATGAGGAATGGGCAGAGAAGAAGAGGGGGGGCATCATTTCCCATTTCTGAGTCCAGTGTTAATTCCAAACAGACCATAAGACACGTTTAAGAAATGGTAAATATTTAATTTTCACAGTCATTTTAATCCACTCAAGACACATTGTGCTTTCAGTGTATAAAAGCTGAAATACATTTGTCTATCTATAGCCTCTTCATACGTGAATTGAACAAAGGGGGCATCATATTGCTGGTCAAGCATTGTATGGATGTTTGAACTCAAGAAGCCTAGCATAAACAGTAGGCAAGCGGTGTAGCCCTGCTCCCCAGCCATCACATGAGACCCCCCCTTGAGTGATTCACTTGTGAACAGGGTTTATAAACAGAGGTGATTTATTTTGCACCATTAAATATAATGGTACTTACAGTTTTTTGCTCTCAAGTTATCAAGGAAATGTGATTGTGTAAAGATTTGATTTTTCAACAGGAATGTGTATAGAATAACAACAATAAACACAGTAATGGGGCAATATAACATTTTAGAACTATGCTAAGTGAAGTAACCTACTGTTCCAAATGAAAACCAAATTTAATGCCTGTTGTAACCTATGGGTGGCAGGGAGAGGAAATTACTAAACACTGTGGCAGAATGAAACTTTGATCCAGTTCCATAAGCCATTACCAATTCCAGCTAAGAATAATAATAGCTGAAGCTCCTTCCCAATCAAGTGGGATGCACCATGCTTTGAATTTTAAGGCACAAGAGCTTGTTTAACCGTCTCAGGAACTCGACTGGCATAATAGTCATGGTTTTTCAAAGCAGCAAGGACACCTCCTGAATTCATATGCTTGACGTCTTTGTTATAACAAAAGAAATTGCCATGAATATCAGTGAGCTTGCCTGAAAGAAAAAGAAGAGGTTAGCTTTTAAACACAGCAGCTCTATTTCTACAAAGGAAGGGGATTGTAGAAACATAGTAAGTTGCCTTATACCAGTTCTGACCATTAGTCAATTTAACTCAGTATTGTCTACTCTGACTGGAAGCAGCTCTCCATGGTTTTAGACAGAAGTCTCTCCCAGCCATACCTGGAAGTGCCAGGGATTTAACTTTGGATGTTCTGCATACAAAGCAGATCTTCTACCACTGAAGTATGGCTCTTCCAAGGTTATTTGGGAAAGGAACCGAACTCTCCTTTTCCATACCTTGGTTATCTAAATTTATTTCCCTCCATTACATAATCCCATTTTAGCATAATGGATAATTCATTTATTTAATTGATTTATAATCAACTCTTTAAGAGAGTACCGTATTTTTCGCTCTATAACACGCACCTGACCATAACATGCACATAGTTTTTAGAGGAGGAAAGCAAGAAAAAAAATCTGAATGAAACAGTGGATGTATCATTTTTGTGCTTCATGCTGTGGCCACAGACATGTGATTTGACGGTGAGTTTGGGGTAGCTCAATGCAAAAATCCTGAGAATCCATGTGGATCTGTGCTTTGTAACCACGTTTTTGCACCATTGCAGCCCCAGGCAGCAGTGGGTGCGTGATTTTTTTGGTGCAGGCTGTAGCCATGGACATGCTATGTGATCTGATGGTGAATTTGGGGTGACCCAATGCAAAGATCCTGAGAATCCCTGTGGATCCATGCTTTGTAACCACGTTTTTGCACCATTGCAGCCCCAGGCAACAGTGGGTGCGTGATTTTTGGGGGGCAGGCGGTAGCCATGGACATGCTATGTGCTCTAATGGTGAATTTGGGCTGACCCAATGCAAAGATCCTGAGGATCCATGTGGATCTGTGCTTTGTAACCACGTTTTTGCACCATTGCAGCCCCAGGCAACAGTGGGTGCGTGATTTTTTTGGTGCAGGCTGTAGCCATGGACATGCTATGTGATCTGATGTTGAATTTGGGGTGACCCAATGCAAAGATCCTGAGGATCCATGTGGATCCGTGCTTTGTAACCACATTTTAAGTGGGGAGGGAAGGAAAAACATAGAAGGGACAAGGAGCACTGAGAGGGGTGTGCGGAGAAGCAGCTGGCTAAGAATGCAGGAGAGGGGTTTTACCGGAGGGAGGAAAGGAAGGCAAAAGTTCCCCAAGCCAGCCAGCGCTCGCTCTCGCTCTCTCTCTCTCTCTCTCTCTCTCTCTCCCCCCCCCCCCCAATCTGCATGTTGCCTGCGAGTCTCTAGACGCAGCATCAGCAGCACAGGAGCACGGAGAGGAGTTAGAAGGAAGGACGCTCTGCTTTCCCCTCGTAACGAAAGAGAAGTGGGTGGGCAGTAAGACCCTGAGGCAGAATGCAGGAAAGCAACAGCTTTCTCTCTCGCTGCCTGAAATCAGTTTAGCAGACGGAGAATGAAGATAAACTGGTAAAATAAGGGGGCTGGGTTAAAGCTAAAGGGAAAACCTCAAAGATCCCTCAAGAACAAGGCAGGGGTTCAGGGCTCCCAAAGCCGAGCTGCAGCCTTAGAAGGGAAAAATGGGGCTTTCGGAGGTGGTTTTTACTGCCCCGCTGCTTCCAATTTTTTAAAAGGCAAATTGCAGGAGAAGATGCAGCAGTCCGTGACTCTCTCACTCCCTCCAAGCACCCACGCTAGCGAACAAACACACAGGCAACCACACACTCACAAAGCACACACACTAGCAAACACGCAGTCGGGCTGCAGAGTGGCCAAACCTCCTAGCAAGCACTTCCCTGGCTTCTGCTGACCGCAACAAAGACGACCCTCGAAGAAAATGTGTGATGCACTCGGGCCAGTTGGCTCCAGGAACCACACATTCGCTCCATAACACGCATAGACATTTCCCCTTACTTTTTAGGAGAAAAAATCTGCGTGTTATAGAGAGAAAAATACGGTAGCTCACAAGCATACACTCCAAATATTATAGATACTGAAAAACATTGAAATACTGTATTCATATGCATGATTATGCCAGTAACAAAAGCCAGAAAAAACCTAACCACAAAATATAACTGGCCTATAACTCAGCAATATAGTTGCTATGTCAAGGAAACTCAGTAGCCACAGAGAAGAATTTAGCACATAGGTCTTCCTGTACGTGCAACTGGTTTCATCAAGTGTTTCAACTAACGATTGAAAGAACTGGAATGACTGCAATAGTGAGTTCAAGTGGTTTTGTATCCTTGCTTGCTTATTTATTTGCACTTGAGAAGATATGCCAACAAATGTGAGTATAAATGAAATCGTAATTTTAATACTACCTCATATAAAAATTGCATGGTAAAACAACACAAAATAGAAAGGCAGTTTTAGGTTATTATTTCATATATATGTGGACACACATACTGTGTTATCATACATAGACAACATTATGTATGATAATGTTGTCTATGCATCTGAAAACCTTTTTGTTTCATTTATTCCAGTGTATCCATTGACTCACCTCCTACTGCGTGCAAAATAGCTTCTGGTGCACATGTGTCCCACTTCTTGCAACCAGGGCTGGCAAATACATAAGCAGATGCCTTGCCTTCCACAAGTTGAATGATCTGTCATGAACAAAGTTACAGTCACCATGTAGGCAATTGCATTTACAGGCAAACTCTCCCTGTATGAGTTTGGATGATCAAATTTCAACTTAATAAGGCAAGATGGACCAAGGCTTTGGCCCATTAACACAGTCCCTTCACTCCTCCCTTGGTGTGAACCAACCAACAAAGAAGTCTTCCATTAAATGTAGCTTCTTATGTCATTCAAAGTGAGTATCTATTACTACTAACACTTTTGAAATAAGGCAACACGTTAAACCAAACTATGAAATCATTTCAAAATTACGGCTTCTTCTGAAGCTGTTAAACATCATTCCTGGTTAGCAGAGAACAGTTACTATAGTTAAGGGAAGATGTTCTGCATGTGGAAAAATGCTTCATCACAACACCCTGAACATCTTTACAATGAGTAGGGCGGCACAGTTTTCAGCTGGTGGTGATTAACTATGTACACTATGCATCTGTAGTAACCAGCTTCTGTGGAGGCAGAGTTCTATACATTTTTGATTCAGTGAAGCTATCCCACTATTTCAATGGTTATTTTTACATAGTGAACAATTTATCTGAAATTCAGGAGAAATGACCTTCCTCCACAGGGAATTGTTGACAGGTCGGTTGAAGTTGCTTCATTTGCCCAAGAAAGCCCAAACTTCATTGCTTGAAAACAACAACAAACCTATGACTTAGTCATAAGGTGTTTTCGGTTTTTTAATGTGCAAACCCCCTAAAAGCACTAGAAGGAGGCAGATCATTTTGAAGGCCACTTCTTAAATTATCTCCGTCCTATCAAAGATTAGTATTTCTCAAAGTTCCATCAGAAGCTAAAACAATTCACATTTCTTTCTAACACTTGCATATCCCGCCTTATAATGCGAGAAGAGGTTTAGTTTAGCAGTGAAAGGGAAACAACAGCAGCACCCTACTGACAGTGCTGGCATTGTGCTTGCCAGGAGAGAGATGAAGTCAAGTGGCAACAAAGTCAGGTGAGCTCTAGGTTGGTGGCACACCTGCAAGCCTGCCAGTATACACACCTAATTTTTTCCCCCCTTCCAGTAGCACCTTAAAGACCAACTAAGTTAGTTCTTGGTATGAGCTTTCGTGTGCATGCACACTTCTTCAGATGCACACTTCTTCAGATCTGAAGAAGTGTGCATGCACACGAAAGCTCATACCAAGAACTAACTTAGTTGGTCTTTAAGGTGCTACTGGAAGGGAATTTTTTTTTTTGTTTTGACTATGGCAGACCAACACGGCTACCTATCTGTAACCAGTATACACACCTGCAAGCCAGCCAGTGTATACACACCTGCAAGCCTGCCAGTGGCAACTGGAGATCCCTCAACCTCACTGCAACCTCCTTACCCTGCCCATCCCTTGTCACGGGAAGCAGCAGCACTGCCAGCAGCATGAAGAAATTGCTACCACTACAGCTGACGGCTTAATCCATGTACTCATTCTCATGGAAAGGATGTTCTGCAGTACAGCTCACAAAGAGCAATTGTAATTTTTGGTCCTAATCTTTTTTTAAAAAACATTATCTTTCTAAACATTGAAACAAAATTATCTCCACACCTTATTTCCTGCACCGCCAACTCTCACCACATGATCAGGGTTCATGGCACTAATGCAATCATTGACCAGCTTGCTGCTGTGTGACCGTGTGGTGGTGATAATATGTTTCCCAGCTGGAGCCTCCTTCAGCTGAAATCCAAAGGCACCCAAACCTAGGACTCCCCAGATTGTCCTCCCCAGGACTGCATCTGCACCTGCCTGCAAAAAAGGTACAAAAAGTTCAGACACTGCAATGATGCCTTTTGTCATAAACTATGGTTTTAAAAAGGAAGTAAGGCAGATGATCGCTGGAAGTACTGCACTTATGCTGTGGAAAGAAAACAAAACTTATTTAATAGCATTACTCTTCTTTTGCCTCTTTTTTCCATTAACATGCAAGTTCCATCCCTGGTAGGGATTGTATTTTTATGATTAGCGAAGAAATAGTGTCAGGACTCTGTGATTCTTTTCCCAAGTTACAGCAGTATGAGGTCTACTTTTGCCCTATAATAACATATAACGTCTCAGAACACTTCATTAGATAATATTACTTCCTCCAAAACTCCCCAAAGGGGAAATAGAATTCCACTAATGGTACTGTTTCTCTTTCTGATATACAATCTTTATTTGCCTTCCCAAACATTTTATCTTTGACTCCAGTTATTATACCATCAAGCTCACTTACTCAATTACCTTTATAATTGAATGATTTTTCCTCCATGTAAATGGGACAAAGCTCCAGGTTTTACCCAGACTGTTAAGAACAGCAGCTCTATCCCCATCATCCACAGGAGGTCATCTCTGCGCAGCATCCAGAAATATTTCCAACTTTCAAACCTAATCTCAGCAGACCACAGCATATGGTGCGTTACTTTATAACAGAACAACTCAAGAATTCCTGATGTTATATATGAAAAGTTTCCCCTGACTCTACAACAGGATTGCAGATAAGCCCTGATTGTGGGCATAGCATTTGCCTAAGTGGGATTTAGTAAGAAAGAGTTTATCCTTTCCTTAGAAATAATTCTTCGCCTGATTTTGTGCACTTTCTTTTATCTATACATACACCACTGCTATGTACACACCATTATCCAGCAGCAGCTAGGGGAATCAGGCAATTTGTTTGATACTTTTCAGCAAATCAAGGCATCTCCTACCTCGTAGTTATAATAGGGTTGGTTAATGACTCCTGCTATTGCTTTTCCTCCATAAGCAATTCCGATAAGAACTGTCACATGATCAAGAAGTCCTGAAAGAGGGAATAAAGAGTTGTAGCTTGAAAAGTCTTCTAACTTTTGTCATCTGTGTCATCTCAGATCATATCAAGTTTTTTTCTCAGCATAGGGTTAGACCAGCCATAACCAGGGTGGTGGTCCCCAGTTGTTGAGGGGGAAAACTCCCATCACCCAAGTTATAGGGGGCCCTTGGGAGTGGGAGTCAAGCAAAACCCTGAAGGCACAATTTGGGCTACCCCCCCCCCAAGTTAGATTTACAGTTTCAGAATATTTAGAACATGAAAAGATAATAGAAACTTGCTGCATGTATATTTGTTATATTACATTTATATCCCACCTTTCATCCATGATGAAATTCAAGATGGTGAACGTATTGTTCTCAGGAACTCTCTCTCCTATCCAGACACTGCTGCACCTGCTTATCTTGAGCAAGTTTCCTGCACCTTGTCTCTTTATTTCTTATATACTGGTTTTTTATTGTACTGCACTCAAAGGCCGCCAACTCTAAACAAGCAAGAGGTGTTGGCTATCACTCATTAAAATAATGATTCACTAAAATCAATATTCATTTTAAAAAGGAAGAGCTAAGACAGGCTCAGTCTCACAACATAGCTTGGAAGAATTAGGGATTCCCTGAATGTGGCTAGCAATTGACAGTACAATCCTATACATGTCTACTCAGAAGTAAGTCACATTGAGTTCAGTGGGACTAACTTAGTCAATTAACAAAGAATGAATAAATCACCCAGCTGATTTGTTTTCACAGTCCAATTTCTATTATCAAACCCAATCATCTACAGCTTTTTCAGGTAATGGTGACCTCTACCTGTCCAGTTATTGCTGGTAAATGTCACACATTAACTCAATATGACTTTGGCATTGTGCTTATTAAAACAAAAGCGCATACTCAGTGCAAATCCTTTTTTTTTAAAGAAAAAGCAAACCTTCTGTGTATTCTTTGGTTCCATCCAGAGGGTCGACCCATACAACAAGCTTTGAAAGGAAACAAAACAAAGGAGAGTTTCAAGCAGAGATACAGACTTGATATCAAAAGCATTGCTAGCAAGAAGAAAAGAAATTGTGAAGTGCATGTTCACTTGGAGCAACTACAAACTGCCTCATCACTGCTGAATAAGAAATCTTTTTATGGTTAAGGATTAATGTTAGTTTTAGTTTATCCAAATGTATGTCTTTCTTCACACAGTCAGAAATCCCAAACCAATTTACAAAACCAATGGCATATTAAATATATTGTACAATAAAAGATATTTTACAACAGTACAAATACACTAGAATGGCTCACCCAGAAAGGTCATCTAACAATATAAAACAAACCATCCCACCTGTGTAAGAACACACAAAAAACAGCCACCAAAAGCCAGACTCCTAGTGCTATCCAAATGCCTGTAAGAATAAAAATGCAATCGCCTGGCCCAGGAAGGATAACAAAATTGACACCAGACAAACTTCCCTTGGGAAGAGTGTTCCATAACTGGGGTGACATCTAATTCAATAATTAGATGAACCTTTAGTTATTAGTACCTCTTCTTCTTTAATGTTAGTATATTGCTGTGGACAGGCTTTCTTCAATATCTCCTCGCATTGGCCATTCTCAAGTAACTCTTCATCTACATCTTCAGAGGGAAGATCCTGATGTAAAAAGAAGAGAGAGATGCACAGTTAAGGTTAATAATACTGAGACGGGTACATAAGTATTTGCCGGTTCACCATGCATAAACCTACGTAATATTGGGTAACATGAGAAAGAAATAGTGGTGGTGTGCGTGTGGATAAACACAACTCTCTCTTTGGGGTTTAAAAAAGTTATAAGCTATGAAGAGGCAGCACTAAGAAAAAAAACTGAGGACATTTTATTTGCTTTTTACTAATTGTCTCAATCAATTGCTGCTTTTATCAATTGCTGTTGGTGTATTGCTGCTGCTGCTCGTTTTTGAGTGGATTGTGGTTTTACTTCTATTGCTGTTCTATTGCATTTTTATACATTTTTGTACACCACAGTTGTGCCCTACAAAGTATCAAACCAGACAAGCCTGAACAGCACATGCTGGATTTTAGTGTCCTCACCTCTTCACCGATGATCGTGAGCTTAGGAAACTTCCGTGCCAAAGAGGAACAAATGCTCATCTGCACCAGCCGGTCAGCCTTGGTCTGCAGGTCATTAGCTCCTGACTGTTCAGATAGAATAGAATAGATAGAATAGGTTGACAGTCAAGCTATGATGTGGCCCAAACTAACTTCCTTCCTTTCCCCAGTGAAAATATACTAACAGCCATGCAAATGCATTTCCCAGCTTGTTAACTATGACAAGAGGCCATGGTAATCTTGTGAGCCTGTGGGGTTTTATGGCCCAGCAAATCTTTACATGTTCCAACATTGGGAAGGTGCCTTTTTTCGTGGAATGCTTTAGACTTAGATAAGTTTGCATGTTTGCATATCTAACTTGCAGTCATCTAGTGAATGTTTCAAAGCACTATAAAATATATGTATAAATATATGTACCAAATAAGGTACTCATTTTTATATTCCTGAAACAGATGTTCCCTTTAACCACCAATTCATACCGAACATGTTTTCTTTCTTTCTTTTTTTTCATACCGAACATGTTTTCTAGGACTTGCCAATCAGAAGATCAGCGGTTCGAATCCCCACGACAGGGTGAGCTCCCATTGCTCGGTCCCAGCTCCTGCCAACCTAGCAGCACATCAAAGTGCAAGTAGATAAATAGGGAAGGTAAATGGCGTTTCCGTGTGCTGCTCTGGTTTGCCAGAAGCGGCTTAGTCATGCTGGCCACATGACCCAGAAGCTATACGCTGGCTCCCTCAGCCAGTCAAGCGAGATGAGCGCCGCAACCCCAGAGTCGGCCACAACTGGACCTAATGGTCAGGGGTCCCTTTACCTTTACTATTTTTATTTTTAAAATGTAAAAATTGGATTTTATGTAAAGATGTTTTTGTTAAGGTGCAATAAAAGGTAGATCAGAGTTAGACTCCTGGCCTTGAAACAAGATGCATAAACTTAAGCATTCATAAGCACCACCATAGTGCGGTGGTTGGAGTGTTGGACTAGGCTGGGGAGCCCCAGCTTCCAATCCCCACTCAGCCATTAAGTTCACTGCATCACTGTGTGAGCCACTAACCATCTTTCTACTTAACTGACCTCACAGAGTTGTTGTGAAGATAAAGTGGGGAAAGAACTAGCTATGCCACCTTGAGCTCCTTGAAGGAAAGACAGGATATACATGATGATAAATAAAACACCAGTCACAATGTCCAGCACATAAAGAAGACTTCTACAGAGGGCCATCCAGCTCAATATTATCAAGATTGACTGGCAGTGGGTCTCCATGGCTTCATACAAGGATGTCTCCCAGCCCTACCAGAAGATAGTGGGGTCAAACCTGGGACCTTCTGCATGAACAACATAATGCTCTACTAGTGAGCTATGGATGTTCTGCAGAGAGAAAACATGTGTGCAAAAAAAAAAATCACAAACACCATAGTGAAGAATCTCTTTGAATCACTTTGATGGAATTGGCAAGAAAGGGTCAATACTTGGGTTTTATCAGCTCTTGGATTCTAGATTATTGCCTATGGAATCCTGCAAAGTCAAGCATTTTTCAAAGCCTGCAATTTTAAAATGTCCCAGAAGCCTAGGAAAGCAGGCATCTGCAGAGTCTCTATACCAGGCATAGGCAAACTCGGCCCTACAGATGTTTTTTGATACTACAATTCCCATCATCCCTGACCACTGGTCCTGTTAGCTAGGGATGATGGGAGTTGTAGTCCCAAAATAATCTGGAGGGACAAGTTTGCCTATGCCTGCTCTATACTGTACTAGAATCTATAGGGATAGCCAGCAAAATGATTCAGAAAAAGAAAGTTGGCAAGTGGATTCACAGTAACGTGGGCCATGATTTCTGATTACAGTTCAGGCGACTAATGCATTTCCCAGCACCCCATCAATTGAAGTTGGCATGGCCTATCTGAAAATAGCAATTCAGAATAGGCTCCCACTGAACACTGAGATGCTTGTTTCTGAGTTAAACACGCATAGAATTCTGCTACATGTTATACTGGGGTTGATCATTAATGCAATGCACACTTACCTAGGAGTAAGTCCCACTGGACTAAATTGGAACTTATTTCTGAGGAGGCATGCATAGGAGTGTGCTGACAGTTACCTTCTCAACTACGCCCAGATCTCCTCCAGCCATGACTTTTCTCACAATTGTTCCTGCCTTATTAGCGACAGAATATGCCGAGGCCACAAGACGCATCAATACAGTTGGACTGGAAGACATGCTTACTGCATAGAAGAAGGGATAAAAATCTTGTGAGTGCCACCGTCATCTCCCCAAACAAACACGTTACAAGCTTAGCACAAAAATATTCAGTGGGGAAAATGAATATTGCATTAGCAGTGGGGAACATATGCTGTATTTTTCTTTCAGAGATATTGTGAGGCACGACTCGCCCACCTAGAAATATTCTTTGCTCCTTCTGTGCCCCCTCAGAATTCTTTTCTGTTTCTACCACTGTTGCCTTGATGTTGAATAAAGAAGAATGAATGGGTGAGAAGATGAAATTCACATTTATTGCTCTGCTCACTTTTGCCTCCGGCCCTGCCCACCACTACCATGTGGCTCCTGAAAGGTTGCTGAGAAGCAAATGCAGCACTGAGGCTGAAAGTTTCACCATCCCTAAAATAAATAATCAGGTAAATAAATGATTTAGTAACGCCTTCATAGCACTGTGAAGCAGAGTCATGGTTGTGAAAAGGAAAGGCTAAATGTAAACTCCACAGAACATTTTATTGTGATTAGAAAAGGCAAGAATGTGCAAGCTTTAAACTAGTTTTATTATTACATAAAGATAAGTCTCCACGGACTCCCTTTGTTTGCTTTCCTCGCTTATTCTCAGAGGTATTCATTACCTTTGATCCAGTTATGCAACTAACTGCTTTTCTACCTTTGGAAATTCCTTACCCAACTCAGGTTACAATCTAACTCTTTTACATTTATTGCTAAACCTACTCAAAAATATAGATATATATTGTCTTCTCTCCTCTTTTAAAAGAAAACCCCCCACACCCACCCACAAATGACAGTGTGTCCTTCAACATTTGCATCGGAAGGTAAAAAGCTGCAGAGTTTAGCTAAAAGGGGCCTTTCTGGAAGTGATAGGCCACAATCCCATGATCCTTCAAGACAGAGGTGAGGAACCTTTTTCAGACTGAGAGCCACAAATCCTTCTGGACAACCTTCCAATGGCCACATGCCAGTAGCGGGCAGGGCCAGGGGCAAACCTTGAGTGGAACAACACCTGTAAATTTTACCTTTGTAGTTTACACATGCACACCTCTGCCCTCCATGCAGGAAATCAAGATGGATTATTCAATGACATACTCCAGCCAAGACAAGCACTCAAGGAGGGTGGAGAAGCAGGGCTGGTGAGAGGTGTGACTTGAAAAAATAAAGTGTGGCTGGGCAGAGGCTTAAGGTACAGAAGGGTCACATCCCCACATAATCCTAACCCCACCTGCCTGGGCCTGAGGTTAAAAGTGCTTGTGCATACCCAACAGATCTTTCACCCACTGCAAGTGCAAAACACACAGTCTGAAACTCTACCTGTTTACTTTAAACACAGTCCTATTATGTTCAATGAGGTTTACTCCCAGATAAGGGTGCACAGGGCTGCAATCTTCTGCTGGGGCGGTGAGAGGCAAACCTGAAATGATATTAAGCATGACAAAAGCCCTATTGTGGATATATCACAAAGTGCTTGGCAGATATATAACTTATGTGACTGATAGTATTATTCTGACCACTACACAAAGCTACACTTTTATCCTACATTAATTGATCTAGAATTCACATGTAGGATTTGCTTGACAGTGAAAATAGTAGAAATTTCACATTGATTTCTGTGGTTTCTTATGAACAAATAATAATGTTTTTAAAACATGCAATTCCGGGCCAGCCTAGGCAACATATACTAATGTTATATATTTGATGCTAGCCGCCCTGAGCCCGGTTTCGGCCGGGGTGTGCGAGATACAAATAAAAGTTTATTATTATTATTATTACTAGAGAGCGGCAAGGATCAACAGCAATTCCACGTCAGCTCATTACATTAATTGAATGTTAGGGAAAGCCCTGCCCATTCTAAAAGCCCAGCGAATTGCGCCTCGTTTTCCCCTGGAAATTCAATGTGCTTCTCTCTCTTTCGCAATCGTGGAAATGCCTAGCGGGTGCAAATATCCCTCCCGTTGGTTCTCCGCCGCCCCATACGATCCCTGCAGCTGCTAAATAAATACTGGCACAAACATGACTATCTGTGATACGCATTAAAGAAGATGAGGGAAATATGAAAAGTGCATGCCTACCTGCCTTTGCAACAGCAGCTCTCCAAGCACACCTGCAACACAACCTCCCAGCCCGAATGCTAAACCCTCCCGTGACTTCCTCCCTCTAAGCCGCCCGTTCTTTCTCCGCCTCGCCTACCAGCATCAGCTGGGTCCTAAAGCCCATTCTATCCATTTCTCGCACACGTTTCTTTGCGGGGCGGATAGGAAAATACTCTAGAATTCACGTAGGATTCGCATGACGGTGAAAAACAGGCATTGAAATAGTAGAAATTTCACGGTGATTTCTGTGGTTTCTGATGAACAAATAATAATGTTTTTAAGACATGCCATTTCTGGCCAGCCTAGGCAACTGTCTCAATCTACCGTACCTAACGGTAGGGCCAGCCCTGTATTGCTACCATGTCCTTAAGGAGGAAGAGCAACACATAAATAATATTAAATAAACTTACCATCCTAACTACAGAATAGTAGTGCGTAGATAAACAATCAAACTTACTTAGCTAGTTTATAACCCAATCCTATATACTGGTGTACATTCCATTGAGTTCGATGGGGCTTACTCTCAAATAAATAAGAATAGGGTTGTAATCTGGGGTGTGTGAGAGGAAGCTTCTGGGTTATCTATTTACTCACTGTAGCAAATTGAGGTCAGATTGCAGAAACTCCTTAAACGGGCAGCGTCGACTATGTATGTGGTTTCTATTTAAAGGCAAACCTCTGAACTGTTCGACATTTTAGAGAGTATATTATATTGCTTCTGCATAATAACGCTTTAGTAAAAAGCAGCTTTCTTAAAGTCAATGCGGAGCGTCCAGACTTAAAGATCTATGGATGTTTTACCCATCAAAACTCAGTTCAGTACAAGTAATAAGTGAATGGTGGATGGCAAACAGAGAATTCCACTGAGGCTTGCAAATAAATGTGCATAGGATCGGGGTTTTACGTTGAGAAGCATGTGCGATTCCTTTTAATTGTGGATTGGTTTCTATTTTATAACTTTCCCTTTAAATGGGTAGCCCCTTTGAATTTCTTATGACAAATAGCCTTGATATAAGGTTTGTTTTCCCCCTCCTAAAAGCAAAAATAAACACGGGCGGCAATATATCAGTCCTTGGACTACAATAGTGTGTGTATCCTTGAACTGTCTGTGTGCAATCCTTGAAGTACAATAGTGTGTGTGTGTGTGTGTGTGTGTGTGTGTGTCTTTTCTTTGCTTACGACCTTCCCAGGGTGACTTTGAAACTTTGAAACTTAAGCACGCTCTCCCCTTCCAGTGTCTGAAACGTGCCACGAGCCGGTCTGTGCGATTTCCAGTCAAGAACTTTCTGCGTGCCTCACAAAAGCTCCGAAAGTCAGGCTTAATTTGCCTTTTTCAGCTGTTATTACACACCCGCAAGCAGCAAGCGGGAGGACCGACCTCTAGAGGGCGCTGGGCAATTCAAACCCCATCCGGCCCGGCAGCACGCGAAAGAACGCGAAAAGGAAACAAGAACCCGTTTGAGATGTCCCTTTCCGGGCCCCGTTATACCCTCGCTGCTCGCCGTAGCAGGCCCGGAAGTGCCCATAGGGCAAAGTTAGGAAGATGTGGGCACTGCGGGCGCCGCCGCTGCTCCAGTCCTCTCAGCGTGCCTGGGGCTGGGCATGCAGGGCGGTGTCTGCGGGGCCCGGGAGGGCCCAGAAAGCGAGCCCGAACTCGAAATACCGCGAGACAGTCTTGCTGCCCCGAAGCGATTTCCCCGTCCACTTGCCCGGCCGGCTGCAGCCCGAAACGGAGTTGGAGATTCAGCAGGTAGAAGAAGGAAACGGGGGAGACTGGGCTGAGACAGAGGGGCGCTTTTTAAAGAAATTACGCCCTCCCGCCCCCTAGTTGCAAACCAAATTGCGTAGTAGTGCAATCGACGCTCACGTTTTTGTTAGCACATGTCATGTCACCACGGGCCCTGGGGAAACCTGAGCATCCTCGGGGTCCTGGTGAAAGGGAAATCTGGCACTTTCCTTCAATGCCGAATTTACGTATAAGTTAAACAAGCTCCAAAAAAATCAAAGGAAAAAAAATGGATGTACATTTCCAAAATATAACATAAAAAACAAAATAAAATAAAAACCTAATACAGCAACAGTGTGTTGTGTAGGCTCCTATGATGTAAGTAATGGGCATATATTCAACACAAAAAACAGCGACAATTTGTTGTTGACAAAGGACAGCTGGACATATAAAGGGCCCCGTTACCTTCAGTAGCTTAGGGCCTCATCAAACCTAAATCCAGCCCTGCTTTCCCCCCACTTTGAAGCTGCCAATGAAGTTTTCATAGCAAGTAGTAACTCAGTGTTTCCCAACCGGTGTTCCGCGGCACACTAGTGTGCCGCGAGACGTTGCCTGGTGTGCCGTGGGAGGGAGGCGGGCGAGACGGGCGGCGGGAGCGCAAGGCTTGCGGGCGGCAGCCGGGAGCACGGGGCGGCCTTCGGAGGCCGCCCCGTGCTCCGCGCTGGTGTTGGCCAGCCTTGCGCACCCGGGGGATCTCCCCCGAGGAGCGCAAGGCTTGCGGGCGGCAGCTGGCAGCACGGGGCGCCCTTCGGAGGACGCCCCGTGCTCCGCGCTGGTGTCGGCAAGCCTTGCGCACCCGGGGGATCTCCCCCCGAGAGCGCAAGGCTTGCGGGCAGAAGCAGGCAGCATGGGGCGCCCTTTGGAGGACGCCCCGTGCTCCGCGCTGGTGTTGGCCAGCCTTGCGCACCCGGGGGATCTCCCCCCGAGAGCGCAAGGCTTGCAGCTGGCAGCGCGGAGCACGGGGTGCCCTTTGGAGGACGCCCCGTGCTCCACGCTGGTTTTGGCCAGCCTTGCGCACCCGGGGGATCTCCCCCGAGAGCGCAAGGCTTGCGGGCGGCAGCTGGCAGCGCGGAGCACGGGGTGCCCTTCGGAGGACACCCCGTGCTCCGCGCTGGTGTCGGCAAGCCTTGCGCACCCGGGGGATCTCCCCCCCCAGAGCGCAAGGCTTGCGGGCAGAAGCCGGGAGCACGTGGCACCCTTTGGAGGACGCCCCGTGCTCCGCGCTGGTGTTGGCCAGCCTTGCGCACCCGGGGGATCTCCCCCCAGGAGCGCAAGGCTTGCGGGCGGCAGCTGGGAGCACGGAGCGCCCTTTGGAGGACGCCCCGTGCTCCGCGCTGGTGTTGGCCAGCCTTGCGCACCCGGGGGATCTCCCCCCAGGAGCGCAAGGCTTGCGGGCGGCAGCTGGCAGCGCAGAGCACGGGGCGCCCTTCGGAGGACGCCCCGTGCTCCGCGCTCGTGTTGGCAAGCCTTGCGCACCGGGGGCGCGTGGGGCGCCCTGAAACAGAGGGTTCCCCATGCTGCGGACTGTAGCCTGCCGCCCGACGCGCGGGGCGCCCTGAAGCAGAGCGCCCCTTGCGCCAGGCAGACATGGGCCAGCCCCACCAGCTCGGGGGGGGGACAGCGGGGAGGCGCAGCACCGCCATCCCACTGTTCCCTGACCTGGTTTTGGGGGGGGGGAATAAAGGAAAAAAAATTCCTTTATTTCCCCCCCCCCCAAAAAAAGTAGGTGCGTCCTATTTCATAATAAAGTAATTATAAAATACTTTCTTTGTGTTTATTTGATGCCTATTAAAGAGAGTTACTTTATATATAGTCAATATAGGCACACAGTTAATTTTTTAAACATTTTCTAATGGTGGTGTTCCTCGAGATTTTTTTCATGAAACAAGTGTGCCTTTGCCCAAAAAAGGTTGGGAAACACTGTAGTAACTTGAGGTTCAAAAATATAGTAGCTTCAGGAAGCTGGTTTGTTCAGGGAGAGAGATAAACGTTTCCTACCCATGCACCAAAGTGCGGAGACTCTGCTGTTATATGAATAACAGAAATGTGCATGTTAATTGTTTTCAAATGATTTCTCTGCTAGTTTGATTTTATTGGGACGTACCAGAAGGTCAGGTCCAACTAATACCAAGAATCTGCTTTTCAATCCTCTACAGCCACAGCAGGAGCTGTAAGTCCAACTATTAGACTTCACCCCCTAAGGGGCACTCTGTTGTCTCCCAAGAAAGATGGATGCCAACTCACCAGCTTTTCCAGTCGGCATCCCAGAAATTTATACACATAATGCAAATGATTGCACCGCATTACATATAATGCAGTTTGAACACTTATCCCAATATGCCAACTTCATATGTAGTTGACAGATTAAACTAGTTTAATTGCAACCCCCTTGTTCCAGGGAAACCTGTAAAGAAAGCTAAGTTTGCCAAAAGTGGCTGGCGATCTCTAACAGAATTCAAAACACCCTTACCAAATTACAGTTCCTTGGGGGAGTTGTGATTGTTAAGCTCCACAGAGTTTGCATTGTAATGCAGTAAAATACAATATAAGAAGCAAAAGCAATTAATCACAATTAAAAATCGACCACAAATCCACAGATACACCATAGACCAGGCATGGCCAAATTTGGCCCTCCAGCCGTTTTGGGACTACAATTCCCATCATCCCTGACCACTGGTCCTGTTAGGGATGATGGGAGCTGTAGTCCCAAAACAGCTGGAGGGCCAAGTTTGGCCATGCCTGCCATAGACCATTGGAAGGAAGCTTACAGACCCTGCTGTAAAATAACACACATTTTGTGTTTCTAATGTAATACTATTTCTAATGTATGTAATACTATTTCTAATTATGTGGTTTTATAGAAATGTGGCTTCTCAGAACTGTATTCATGGCAAAGACAAAGGAAAACAAAGCAAGAATTTTGTCTTCATGATGGACCACCGTATGCCAATGGAGATCCCCATGTTGGTCATGCATTGAATAAAGTGAGTGTTATCTTCCTAAATAAATCTGCTTTGCCTCTATAAATACTTAACGTTCAGTTCATGAGCAGGTCAATAAAAGTTTTGTATCTTTCAGTATTGATCTTATGTGTACTTAAATGTATGCAACGATAATAGAAATTACCTTTCCATTGAGGCTCCAAGAATGAGTGTGATATTAAATGGAAAAGAGTGGTTGATGTGATCTTCCGTGGCATATTAATGTTGAATTGTGTCAATTTGAAGTCAGTCAATGTTTGCCAGTGTATCTAGTCTCTGAGTTCATAGGCTTGTTAAACATTGGAGCAGGTAGAATCTAAAT
The DNA here is from genome assembly GCF_964234715.1 of Podarcis melisellensis. Taxonomy (NCBI): domain Eukaryota; kingdom Metazoa; phylum Chordata; class Lepidosauria; order Squamata; family Lacertidae; genus Podarcis; species Podarcis melisellensis. Next base: position 29,289,647 of record NC_138530.1, read on the forward strand.
ACATGCTGAAGGAACCCTGAGAATTTGTAGAGTGAGATAGAAATATGTGTGCTTTTCTTTTTCTTTGGTTTCCCTTTAGATTTTGAAAGACATCACAAATCGGTTTCACGTGATGAGAGGCTATAAGGTACACTATGTGCCTGGATGGGATTGCCATGGATTACCTATAGAGTTGAGAGCATTGTCAGAACTTGAGGAAACTGAACATCTTTCTCCAATGGAAATCAGACAGAAAGGTATATTGCCTCTTGCAAGCTTTCTGAGAGAGGTTTGTGATGTGGGTGAGCAATTTCTGTCATTGTTGGTCTATGATAGATATGCTGTGTATGTTCTATGTTATGTATACTTGTTTGTGAGGATTGCAGAATCGGTGTGATCTCATATGTTTGAGAGATACCTTCTTAGATTATAGGTGCATGATTTAAAGCAGGATTGGGGAACCTGTAGCCCTGTTGATGCTTTCGGTCTCCAACTCTCATTTAGCCCCAGCAAGCATGGCCAGTTGTCAGAGATGATGGGAGTTGTTTGAAGGCAAGTTGTTCACTAGATAGAACTGTTTTCTGGTTCTAGGCCTTTGTGGAGGAATTTTGAGAGCTGAAAAGGTAGTCTGTGAGATTCAAATTCACAATGGGGTTTTTTCCTCCACATTTCAGCTAAAGAATTTGCAGAAAAGGTAATTGAAAAACAGAAAGAGGCCTTTATCCGCTGGGGCATAATGGCAGATTGGGAGAACTGCTACCATACGTTTGATAGAAAGTACGAAGCAAAACAACTGGGCATTTTTCACCAAATGTTTGATAAGGTGAGTTAACATTTATTTGGTAAGTAAGACTTACACTACCAAGGTTGCCATTCACTTTTGATTACTTAAACCATGTTCTTTTCCTTCTAGGGTTATATTTATCAGGACTATAAGCCAGTGTTTTGGTCTCCTTCAACAAAGTAAGTGGTAACTGTACTCATTCTTGAAATATAGTCGGTGAGGGAGTGGAAGGCCTTTATCCTCATTTAATTCACTTTCTTTTCATGCAGTACAGCCTTGGCTGAAGCTGAACTTGAATACAACCAGCAGCATGTTAGTCGTTCTGTTTATGTCAGATTTCCCTTATTGAAACCACCACCCAAGCTAGCTTCTGTGTTAGGTATGTTGTGTATGTTCTATGTTATGTATACTCTTAATACAATTTTTGTTAGTGTTCTTTTAATGTACTTGAAATAATGCTTATTAAATAGACTTTTCCTTGTAGACGGATTACCTGCTGTGAATTTGATAATCTGGACTACACAACCTTGGACTATTCCATCAAATGAAGCTGTCTGTTATATGCCAAATTCAGAGTATGTACTCATTTGCTATTAATTTCTCTGGCACATGCTTAAAATCTGTTGGTGCTAACAGTAGGGATTAGGGTTGTTGTTGTTCTTATCACAGAGGTAGGATGATCATATGCACATGTACTCAGAAGTTAGTTCAATAGAACTTATTTCAGGTACATATGTATGATTTTCTACTTTAATAGGAGTAATTTTGCAGCATTAATTTTGACTGATAACTGTACTGGTATATCACAGACTCCTTTGGATCGAAAAAAGGTGTTTTGTATGCATTTTATTGCCAATATGTATGTCTCTTCTAGTATTCTAGCCATTTAATGTAGTGATGCAGTAAGACCACTTATTGCCTACCTTTATTCTGTTGAACATTTTTGCTCACTGCTTTACAATTTTTAAAAAAAGAGGTGCTTGTTGTAAAGCTTAGAAACATACAGCGTTGCAGCTTGCTGAAGGGCTTTTGATCTATCAGGGATTATTTTGATGTCCCCTCCTGTCTCGTGCCCCCTGAACCACATCCCACAATGTTCTGAAGAGTCAGTCTCCAAATCCTCCTGGAGCAGATTTTCAGGGAACACAGAAGAGAAGGGAATTGGCAAAACACTGTATTCCTGTTTTCCATTTGCTTAAGCTTAAGCTTTAGCTACATCAGATCTCTTCTATGAACAAAGGGCCACCTTGGAGGTTATCATAGTTGTGAATGCATCAGATGTGACATAGGTTCATGGTTTCCAATAGTCTCTTCCACCACTCCATTCACAAAACAAGCATTTTGAGCCTAAAAGCAGTTTGTAGTTTCGCACAAAGAGCTGCTAAAGAGGAAAAGCCTCAGATTTGTGTTCTTGCATGTTGTGTTAGCTATGTCTAATGGCCACAACAAAGCAAAAACAGCCTGAAGGAGGATTTAAATAAAAAGATTTGGAAAATCCTAGCTAAAACTATTAGAGACTAGGAGTTGTGTAGTCATGGAAGGATGCAGCATAAATCAAAAAGAGATAAAATTGGAGGATGCCTTGTGTTATTGTATCCAATTGTTTTCTGATTCAAAGATAGGCAACCTTTATAAGGAAACTAATGTAATTTAATTCAGTGCAGATTTCTAGAAACATTGAACTGATTTTTCTCTTCCTGATCACAATGAGTCCTGTGAAAATGCCTTGTTGTGGCATTAACATTTCCATGACAGAAATTTCACCGTTGGGAAATACAGATTGTCACAAAATGGGGAGGATCTGCTCTGCTAATTTTGGGGAGAGCTCTGTGATACTTGCATGTATTTTTTACGATTTGAATGGTGCTAAATTAAAAGATGTCATAAAATTATAGGTATTCCATTGTGAAGTGTACAGACACGGGGGAACATTTCATTGTAGCGGCAGAAAGAGTACAATCTATAGCAGCTGCTTTGGATATGCAGTTTGACGTGATTTCAACATGTAAAGGTAACCCCCTTTTAAATATTTGAATAAAGAAATGGATATATTTCTAATACTGAATAGTAGAGAATTGGTTGCTGACTTACTTTTGTGTAAATTAGAATAATTTACCTGTAGCTTACCTGTAGTTGAGTTAGAATAATTTGTAGAATAATAGCTAATCTGAAACAATAAACCTATTTATTAAATTCTTGTAGTTACTCTTGAGGTAGCCCTTGGTGCCTCCTTCAACAGGCTGTTCACATGTTGCTTTTTAGGAGGTGAATCTGGTAATCCAGTTGCTCACTGGCAGGCAAAAGGAATGACTGAACTAGGCTATATAATTCAACAGTTCCCCATAGAAAGAATGGGGAGACTTTAAATTGAGTGGTCAGGGAGATGGGGTGTTAAACACTCTACATGTGGACTAACTTGTTTAGCCTCCTGCCCTGGGAGTTCTCCCCTTCCCTGCCTCTCACGCAACCACCCATCACCTTCATCTGTATGCAGACCCCTCATTAACCCTGAGTACAGGATAACAAAAAACACAAGGGCACTCAATAGCACTGCCTCATCGTGAAACAATATGTTCCCTTCGCTCCAGGGTTCTAAGATGTTTGGAGAGCCTTCACAAATACAGGAAACTTCAGGAAGTGGCTCATGCGTTGAGAACAATGGGAATGACTGGAGTGGGTGGGGCAGGGACTGGAGGTAGCACACTCTCCTACATGAGAGTAGAGGATAATGTTTCTTTTTAAGATGGTGCTTGTTATTGGCAGTTTCTTTAAGTACCTGAATTATCAGTACATATTTCTTTGGAAAAGATGCTGCCTGATTTCTTTGGCCATCTTTTTCGTCAACAAAACACTGCAGACCTCTTCTCTCTCTCCATCCCCCAACCCCCTATAGATATATACATGTGTGCAGTTTTTCTACTGCTCAGTTGTTGTTTTTACTTCTGCTGTGTTCTCCTTCAGGTACAGATTTGGAAAGTGGTGTGTGCTCACACCCCACCATTCCTGAAAAGCAGTCTCCCCTTTTGCCTGCAAACCATGTGACCATGTCAAAAGGAACAGGATTAGTTCATACAGCCCCAGCTCATGGTATGGAAGATTACAGTGTAGCTTCACATCACCAGCTACCCATGGTACTGTGGTTTTGCTTGCTTTGTCTTTAACATGTGGGTTTTCCCCCCCTTCTTGCACCAAAAATATTATTTATCAAACATAATAAGTGTTATAAAATCACTTGATAGCATTCTGTAGCCACTCTGGTGCCACCAAGGTACACAAGACTACCAGCTGTCACACTGGGGGGGGCAGGGAAAGGGACTTGTAGTCTAAAACATTGTGGAGAGGGCCCCTGTGTTTGGAAGGCTGACTTAGGTGATACGTCCATTCTCAAACAGTGCAAATCTTTGCTGGTGCAACAGGGTTTCCCATCCTCTTCTCCCCCTGCCTCCCCCCCCCACCTGCCCAAATCTGTTCCAGAGAACTGGGGAGCCCACCAAAATAATTTGGGTGGGGGAAGCTGCTGGGGTGAATAGAGGGAAGGGAAGAGCCACTGTATGCAAGAAAGTTTATTTGTTTAAGTATACTGTCAGAGGTGGAACAGAATGTGTTTGTGTATTGGATAAAAGCAATAGTTGTATTCATCCAGGTATAGGTTGCATGTAGTTGTGCAATAAAGAAACAGAATGCTCTTGATTCGGTCCTGAAAACCATCCAGTTGCCATAAACATAGTGATGGATTTACAAGATGTATATAAATCCTCTATTTTATTAATATTCCTTTTTATATCATCCAGATTGCCTAGCATCCAGAGTGTGCAAATAAAAGCATTATAAAAACCATACCCTAGAACAGAAAACATTTTAAACATTGGGGACAAACAATTGGTTACTAAAACACAAAATATCATATACAGTAGTACCTCGGGTTAAGTACTTAAGTCGTTCCAGAGGTCCATTCCTAACCTGAAACTGTTCTTAACCTGAAGCACCACTTTAGCTAATGGGGCCTTCTGATGCTGCCACGCACCAGAGCACACTTTCTGTTCTCATCCTGAAGCAAAGTACTTAACCCAAGGTACTATTTCTGCATCAGCAGAGTCTGTAACCTGAAGCGTATGTAACCCGAGGTACCACTGTACAGCCTTACTGTCTCAGTTCTTCCAAAATACCTGAATGACTAAATGCATCCTCTAAAGGTGCTAGAAGGACAATACTGAAGGAGCCAGCCATATTTCCAACAGGGGGAGAGTTCCATTGTTGTGGTGCCACTGCAGAGAAGTCCCTGCCATGTGTCATCACACAAGAGGCAATACCTGTTGGTGATACCACTAGGAAGTCCTCCCCTGCCCATCTCAGAGCCTGAGTAGGCACATACTGGGAAGGGTGTTCCAAGTGCCTGGCTCATCTAGTGCACTTGTGTTCCTTAGAGAGTGCCTTGTGGAAGTCTCCTTTTGCCATCTCAAGTTGACTGTAGGCAGCTCCTTTGATAGCACCCTCTTCATGTTTAAAAACAGCCCTTTAGCTGCACAGCTCTTTCCAGCCCTATAGTTCCTTCACTTTGATTATTCTGCAAAATCCAGAACTGAGAGTATCTTCCAGATAGATTCCATCCCCTTAGAATTCGTGAAGTTGTGTAATACTCTAACATATATAATTGTATGTGTATAAAATATAAATTACATGAGAGATGGGGGGGCATAAGCTTGCATTTGAAATATTAATCTTAGTTTTTAAAATGTTTTATGTATGAGCACTAAGAGATTTTATTCCTCTTAGAATGGACAGGTAGTTGCCGTTTTGAGCAAAAAGAGTTAATGAGCCTCACTAAAATCTTGGAAGTCTGCTTTTCTCTCATGGCTAAATGTATTTTCTTCTGGTGGGAAAGTTTAGCATCTTATACCTCACTCTGGATAAGAGTGATAACACCTTCCTCCTTCTAGTAGTGATCTCATGCTCCTATAATTAGACAAAACTTTCTCAACTTTTTTGACATAACCTCAAAAGTTCCCACCTCCCCCTTAGGACTGCCTGGTGGATGAAGATGGACGTTTCACGGAGGCTGCAGGGTCTGAGCTTCAAAAGAAAGCTGTCCTCGAAGAAGGAAATGAAGCTGGTATGTATATTTTGTATTGTATTCGGAAATAAAGTGGAGTTTATCAAATATAATGAATGCCGTGTTGTGCCAAGAGAAGTGCATTAGCATTTGGAATTTGCACATAATTTTCAGCCAAGTAATAATTTTGTTCACTTTCCTCAGTCATTCGGATGCTTCAAGGAACAAAGAGCTTATTAAAAGAAGAGAAATGCATACACAGCTACCCCTATGACTGGAGGACTAAGAAACCAGTGATCATTCGTGCCAGCAAGCAGTGGTTCATTAATACGGCAAATCTCAAGGCTGCTGCCCAGGTAAGGTGTATGGATGCTCACTTGTATGTGGGAGGGGGGCATACTTTGCATAGCTGATATTTTAATTACCAAAGGTATCAGTCTTACTGCATGCCTCTAGGCGGCTTTCTGATGAGTGATGTGTAGCAAGAAAGACCATTGGCTTTGCTAGCTGGAGCTGATGGGAGTTGGGCACCCCAGTCTCGCCATCCATGGTCTAAATAGTGCCTCCGTCTTCCTTTAAGTCTCAACTTTGCCAAATGCTTTCTGGCTATTTTACAGGACGCACTAAAGAAAGTAAAATTTGTGCCAGCCTCGGGGGTGAACAGAATGCTAGAGATGCTGGACAAAAGAACATACTGGTGTATATCGAGGCAGCGGCGTTGGGGTGTTCCTATTCCAGTTTTTTACCATAAGGAAACAGGAGAATCATTAATAAACAGGTGAGTACTTTACAGTCTTCTGTTTTATTTCAAAAACGTCAGAAATATTTTTTTTTGTGTAGAACAATCATTGGCGTTATGATACACGCCGTATTCTGGCGTTTGCTGTTTCGGTTCCTGTGGTGGATGATTTGTCGAAACAGGACATTTTGCACGGAAATCCAATCCTGCGATATATTAGCATGTTTGTTCCCAAATTAAAATCTCTCAGGAAGTTTGATGGTTGCTTGGCGTAAACGAGCACTGCAGCTCTTGGCTTTGATGTCGGGATCTGCATGGGATGGGATAAGAGTACAGAGCAGCCCTCTAGACTAAATGGGGCAATGTCTTCCGTAAGGGTTTGCGTGCAGATTGCAGCACATCCCTATGAAAGCGGCCACAGAATGGGACGCATCTATGCAAGCTGAGATTCCAGTGTCCCTTCCATTCTATGGGACCTACAATTCTATGATTCTACGTCAAACCATCACAGTGTGCTAAATAGGCAGACCACAGGCATTTACCTGCTGGGAGCAAAACGCATGTACAGAGGATGAAGCCTGTCTTATTTGCAGTGCACATTGCACTGCAAGATCAAGGAGCATAGGCTCTGCTGTCTAGCATCAAGGAATGAAGGGGTGGTGCTGGGAACCCTGCTCATCTGAGAGCCAAGTGCAGCCCTGGGTTTCCCCCTCCATGAATGATGAATGAGCCTGCATTCACTTATTTGGGAAACAGTAAGAGGGTGTGCCTCTGGATGGGTCTCAATCTGGCAGCCCCAGACCCTAAGAAACAAGCCCGCTGCCTGAGTCTTGACTCACTCCATTTGGTGGTTATTTTTGGATTTGTGCTGGCCCTTGGGAAGTGGCATCTACAACAGGAGAACCTGTTGTGGTGGTTTGCTTTGGCTGGCCATGCAGCAGCAGCAGCAGCTGGTGTTTCTTTGTGGTTGCTGAAGGTGAGGAAAAGGCATGAGGTCCATAAGTTCACCAGACTGCTGCTGTCGGGTAAGAGCAAAACAGTGTTGAGTCTGTCTGCAGAAAAACCAGACATGTTCATGGCAGCGCTTGCCCCATGGCAGAGGCCTGGTGAGGCCGCCCAGCTGTAGTTCTTACAGCAGGGGCAGATGCAGCCTGGGGTTGCAGTGGCTACAGAGTAAAGTCTGTCTCAATAGCCCAGTATCTTGGGTATCGGGAGTCCTCTTGGGAGCTAGAGGAAATACATCACTGAGCACAGGTATTGTTGCCTATCTGCCGTACTGCACTCCATTCTGGCTTTCACAGGAGAAAAGACTGCTTCATCAAACAATAATCCCTCTGTGTCACAGAGAAACTGTCTTTTATGTCAGTTGTGATTTGCAAAAGCCCATCTTCTTTCCCCTAGATGTTTGTTTGTGGCCAGGTGAAGTACCATGTCATCCTCTTGTCCTTTATGTCTGCCTTTATTATTTCTCCTCTCTGATTCCTGATTTGCAAGGCCTGGTTGCTGTTTTTCATTAATAAAGGAGAACTCTTCTTGTGCAACCCAATCCTGTCCTGTCCTGCTTAGTTTCCCCAGAAGCAATCTGGGCAGGGAGGCTAGTTTGCACCAGGGGGAAGAGGTTTTTCCCACCTCGTCATGATTAAGAGATCTGATTGGGTGGAAAGGAAAAAGGACACAACTAATGGTTAATTCCTGGAAGTAATAACGCTGGGCCTAAATCTGCCTGACCTCAGATTTCACAGTGTTTGCAAAATATTGTGGCTCAGCTACAGAACTAGTACCCCTGCTCTTTGGTGCTTAGGTATCAAAGCAGCTCATTCTTGAACTGTAAAAATGGCTTTGTCTTGCCAATTTGCTGTTGTAAACTGTCTGTGTTCCTGTTTTAACCACACCTTACTCTTTGTCCTCTGCGCTACTCCCTCTGCAAACATTCTGCTGCAGATAGAGATGGATAAGTGTGTTTCTCAGAGCAGGGGTCGGTAAGAAGGTTGACCAAAGTATTCTGGTAGGCTAATTTCCGGTGAACGGCTTAGTATCTGCTGGTTGCTGGGGTTCTTGCCAAGAATGCTGGATTATGCAGACCTTGGCCTAAGCAACAAGGTGCCTTCATTCTTACGCAAGAGTTTGTGCTTGTGATCATGTAAATCAAAATGATGTGCATGCTCTCTTACTCTGTAAGCTTTTAAAGCACATTGGTGATTCTAGTAACAAAACAAGAAATTGACCATGCAAGACTGAAGTCTCTGCTTTAGAAGTTCTGAAATTGATGTTCATGAGATCCTGATAGTCTCTTGTCACAAAGGATTTGTGGATGGGCCATGTTTGGCTTCAACTCTGGAACTAGGAATAGGATTTCTGGAGTGGGCTATGGGATTGCGTATACTCGTGTGCTGCTTCTACTTGGATTTGACACTGTGTGTGTTTACTCTGGTTAAGGCGAATCCAGCAGTGTTCCTGAAGTGACTGAACCTGCTAACTTAGCACTGTTCACTTGTAGCGCCAGATAGAGGGAGATGAGAGCTCAGTGCCCAACTACATACCCTTCATATGTGTACAACATTTCAGATTCAGTAGGTAATATCTTTGGTTAATAAATGGCAGTAGGACGGATAAGAACAAGAGAAGGTGTTCCAAGCTCTAGACATGAACGCAGAAACCCGCATGTTCTAAATAATCCTACACATTATTTGCTTCCTCTTTATGGCACACTACTTGCAATCATGTACTTTGCCCTCCTGTACTGCAGGAAGTTACTGTTTATGAATTCGGTTCATTTAATAAAAAAGCACCCTTGATCATAAAATCTCTTCTTTTGTATGATCAGGGATGAAAGTAAATTAAACACTCTTAGCACTCTTGGCCATACATGGGACGACATTTTGAAAATAGTTGAATAAAGCATTTTATTGGAAGCAAAGATTCTCCTTATTGTAGTTTTAAAGTGGACATCTAGGCAGTTGTCTAACAAACAGCAGCAAAAGCGTACTCTTTTGAAACATGCAATTGATATATATGCCCCTAATATTGCTGAGTAGTTATACTGAACAATTGGGGCAAATTGGTCAACTCCAACAGTTTTTTTAAAGCCCAGATTATACATTATCATTTGTAGGTGTAAACTAAGGACAGTTTACGGAGCAATCATGTGAAGCAAATCTTCCCTTTGGTTAAATACAGTAGTTAGTAATACATGACTGCAAACTAAGCTCCTGTGCAGATGAGGACTGCATAGTTAGATAAAAGTATGTTTATTTTATACTTTTATGTGTTCGTTTACTTGACATACAGATCTTGTGCATTCCTTGCGGAGTAGTGAAAGTATTCAGAATATTGGCCTACAGAAATGACAGGCAGACTTAGAAAGCACTGTCTGTCAAATCATAGGTCATTACCCTGAACCTCAATTTTGAACGGAAACTTTGTCAGAACATTTCCTGCTGAACACACGGTACTTTTATGTGTGTAGCTAGACATCATGCCAACATTATCATACAGAAATAAAATTTGGGAAAGAAACACGCTGTTTTCAGTAGAGCTGATGCACAGTAAATAACAGGTAGTTAGTTGTTCTGTTGTGCAGTTGTTCTTCAGGGAATATCCGTGAAGGTCAGTAGCCTTCAAAAGTAACAGCACCTCCACTGGAAATATGGCTAGTCCACATGGAGTTGCTGTTACACTTGACAGCCCTGCTTGGAGCATTTCTTTTCTGTCCATCGTTGGGTCTGTAAATGTTCTTATTGCATCTCGTTTAAAATAGGTGTCTGTGAAACGTTCCCCTGAACCTCAAGATAAGCAGAACAAACGTTTTGTGTAGCCCATAGAACATTTACTAGAGTGATTTTTTAAAATCTCCATTTCTGACATACCTGCTACATGTGAAAAATCAAGAGTTTGCCATCTCTTGCCCCACCCAGTCCCCCATTTATATCCAATGCCATGTGGGGAATCTGGTACATCCCTGGTGCCCCACGGGTATAGTACAGAACCGGATTATGCTGCAGCAGGTACCACGATCCATCAAAGAATCTTTAAAGAAGAAGAAGAAGAAAAGTTTAAAAATGGTATTTGAATGCAGAAAAAATCCTTTCTGGAGAAGCATTTCTCTGCTTTGAGAAATGTTGAGATTAGAGGCACATGGATTTATGTTAAAAGAAATGCTTTCAATTTCCCACAACAGATAAATGAAAGTTATTGATCAAGATAGCTTTGAAATTGAATTACTAGGTAAGGACTTGTGTGTAAAGCTAGGCAAAACTGTTTCTTAAACTAAGAAACAGATTAACAGCCTTCTCTCTATGAAGTGGAAGGACTGAAGCTAAATGTTTTCCCACTTACAGAAGAAACAGTGGCCCCTGGAACTTAATTCAATTTAAAACTTACAAAATCCTGAGCTATGCAGTGTGAGAACACTGAGCAGAAATGGAAAGAGTTAATTACAAATTTGTGAAAGCATTTGCAGCTTGTTGTACACTAGATACTTTATTCAAATAAGGGGAAAGTTTCCTCATTGACAATCCAGATTAGCTGGAATGACTTAGATTTAAAATAAATGAATTACCTTGCTAAATCAGCTGCTTTCCAAGTACTCAAGTTTAATTACTAGAATATCTGTCCATGTGAGAGCTAAATGTCCCATCACCTAAATTTCACTAGTAGCTGGATGTGGTTATCATTTAATTAAGAAAATTACTAAATCACCTGGTTAAGCTAATCCTTCCACATCATAGCTCTTAAATCTTAATTTCTGATCCAAAATCTGCATTAATTTTATAAGGTCCTACTTAAGTAGCTTAAAAGGTAAGTGCAAGAGAGCTTACCTGGCACTCCTCGCTGATGTACAAAAAGGTTGGAGCAGCAACCACCAGTGCCTGTTTCTTTCCTCGCCCCAAAAACGTCTCAGTGCTGCTTAATTTCCCACTAAATAAGCATTTGGTGTAATCAATATCAGACTTCAAAATGATTGGTTGGCGTCATGGTAGCGTGAATTGCCCTGTGGATTTTCATGCTAGAAACCTAGAGAGTGACACGTAATGCAACTTCTGCCCAATACGGCGTATAAATCCAGGGCAAAGTTTTACAGCCAAGCTTCTTTTGCTTACATTGTGAATTATGGTTCTCAAACTGAAACTTGCCCTTCGTAGAGTGATAAGTAGATATTTGAGGAAGGTGTTTAATGTACACTGCAGAGAGAACTTTTGCCTTGGTTTTTTTTCAAGGTATGTTCTGTACAGATGAGAACAGGAAACATACGCTTGTTTGGGGGGGGGGGGGAACAACCCACAAGAGTGGAGATGTATTCCAGGATTCGGAAAGGTTTTATGGCTATCAAATACAGTGGTACCTCGGGTTAAGTACTTAATTCGTTCCGGAGGTCCGTTCTTAACCTGAAACTGTTCTTAACCTGAAGCACCACTTTAGCTAATGGGGCCTCCTGCTGCTGCTGTGCCGCCGGAGCACGATTTCTGTTCTCATCCTGAAGCAAAGTTCTTAACCCGAGGTACTATCGCTGGGTTAGCAGAGTCTGTAACCTGAAGCGTATTTAACCCTGAAAAGCATATTTAATTCTGAAAAACTATAGCTAGTAGTTCTTTTTTTTAAAAAAATTGTGAGAACAGTAAGTTGCTGATCATTCTGGTTAATTAGAAATCTGTAGGATCATATTTTGTTTTTAACTTCTTAAGAAAATGAGTTTCCTGATGTTTTTGTGCCATAATTTTAGGTTCTGTTTTAGATTAGCAGGTAACACTCATTGACTATATAGAGTATAAATTCTTCCATGAATGTTACTGCTTTTAACGCTAGGTTCTAGTCTGTTTTACAGCAAACTCTGAAAATTTGTTTGCAAAACTGCTTAAGGGCTTGAAGGAAATAGAGAGAGAGCCTGAGATTCTGAAGAATGGTTCTGTTTTCACAAATGACACCTGCCCACCTACACATGTTTATCATTTGTCATGTCTATATCATTGATATCATTTATTTATCCCTTGTGAAGGTTTGGTGCCTTGTTGCCTGGAGGCAATTCTAATTTCCCCCAGACAAGTGGCTATTTTCAAGCCTGTTACATGCAATTATTAATTATATCTAACCATAGCATCTTCACTATCAACTGCTTGTCAGGTTGCAGAGTGAAGTACCTCATATAACCAGCTAATTTTATGAGTGCCTGTCGTTTTGTAGCCAAAATGGTACCAGCCACATTTAAGAGGGTGGTCATCTGCAAGCTGGGGGGAATGCAGTGGACTATCTTGAAAGTAGGTATAGCTGGAACCCTGATAGAAATGCTGCACACTGCATCATTTTGTTGCAGGTCTCACTTGCAGTAATCTAATCTCATCAAAGTGTGTTCAATTGCTATTGGCCTTTGGGTTTCTCAGGGAATGTAACATGGCTTTGTTATCACTTTTTATATGCTTTGCTAAAGTCCAGTATGTGTTGAATCAAGATATTATCTTATAAAAAGTTAGATAGGTTCACGATCATTGAAGGCAAAATATGACAGCAGAAATGGCTACTCTCCATAGTAAGAAGCCTGAGGCTTCAAACAAGTGGATCATTCTAAATTCGTTGTAGTTAAACTATGGAACTTGCTCCCACTGGAGGCAGTGATGGTCGCCAATTTGGATGGCTTTAAAAGAGAATTAGACAGATTCATGGAGAGGAGAAGGCCATTCACAGCTGCTAGCCACATGCCATAATGTCCATGTTACAGGTGGGCAGAGTGCTCTTGTGCTTCCCTCAGGCCACTGTGAGAACAGGATGATGGGCTAGATTAACCACTGGCATGATCCAGCAGACTCTTATATCACAGTGTTCTGAAATAAAGCTTGTCTCTTTAAAAGTTTTACTTTTTTATACAGCTCATGTCTCAGAACTGGAAGTTCCAATGCAATGGTCACCAACCTTTTGGGGCCCAGGGACACATTTGGACTTCTGAGGGAATGTTGTAGGCACCAGTCACAAAATGGCCATCACAAGGGGGCATTGCTTGACACAAAATGGCTGTCAAGTGGGTATGGCTCGACACAAAATTGGGACTACTGGTATTTCTACATAATAATAAAGCAGCAACTGTTTGGTTGACCTGGGAAACCAGGTTTCAAATTCCCTACTCAGTTATGAAGTTCACTGGGTGATTTTGGGCCAGTCACTTTCTCTCAGCCTAAGGTACCTCACACTATGGTTGCGAGGATATAATGGAAAGGGGCGAAACTATGCTTGCCAGCTTGAGTTCCCCAGAGGATATTATTGTAATAAAAATAAAAAAACCTCATCCTTCAGGGCAAGAAAAAGTAATGAGACAAGCTTAAAGGCTAGTGGGGAAGAAACCTCCTTTCCACTCTGCCCGCCACTCAAAATTAAAATTCAAGAAACAACAAGAAGGGCTGCCCCATCATTCTTATCCCCTCCCCTCTGAGGCAAAATGCCCTCTGGAACAAGAAAACAGGGGAGAGAGCCCCTCATCACCTCTCCTTTTCCAAAATAAACATGCTTTATGATACTGTACTAGAAAAAGTGGGAAGGCAAACCATGAGGCGAGCAGGAATGCATACCTGCTGCTTACCTGTCCCCCAAAGGAGGGAGGAAGTGGCTGTCCAACCAATTTGAGTGAAAGCAAGTGGGAAATCCCAGCTTTGGGGGCTGCTCTGCAGTATAAAGCAATATGAAGCCTAGAGAGTACCTGCACAGTTTGCTACATAACTTTTTGTCTAGGAAGGCTGGAGACTTAATGTTTCTTTTTAAGGGAATGCTCAGAGTTGGGAGCTCCTTCCTGGGGCCTTCACAGGCGCCAGATTGGCAACCTCTGTTCTGCTGGTTCTCAGTTTGCTTCAATGTCTTGTGCTATTTTGAAGAATATATTAGCAGTAGTCTCCTGATCCGTTGTCTCTGCTTTGCTTTCCCCTCCCCCCCTACAGAAAAAGCATTGAGAATGTTATTAAGATAGTGGAGCAGCATGGCAGTGATGCCTGGTGGACCCTTCCTATTGAGCAGCTTCTTCCCAGTGAAGCTTTGGCACAGGTAAGTCATTGTCAGTGGAAGTTCTCTTTGAAGGCCTGGTCCGTGCAGGTAATGGCTGAAGCCAAGGAGCAGGAACCAGGAGGCTGGTGGTCTGGCAGGCCAGGGGTTAACTCTGATCCCATATACCGTGGTAGACTGGGATAAAGGGAGCAAGCAGCAAAGGCCGAGCACTTCCCAGTAATGTCCCATGTTCCAAAGAATATCCTGGAGCTGGGTCAAGACAGTAACTAGAACTGTTAATAGGTTGTATGAATACACCCACAATATATATATACACAAAAAGAAAACTATATCTTAAACCTTAAAATGCCAACAGATTTTATCATAGCATAATGTTTTATTGGACTAGCTTCTGCTGCCCCACATGCATGAAGAGTTTTCTCTTCAGTTGACGCTGATGTGTCGCCTCTTTCAATGAGGATATAATAAAAGGTTATACTGTGGCTGGTCCTTTGTGAATTTGTGCAATATAGAATTCAAGGGGGTAGAAATGGAAAAAAAACCCTGATCTGTCTGAGAGTTGTGGAATCCTTAATTTGTTCTTTATTTCTGGAACAGGCTGGCAATGTCCAGGATTACGTACAAGGTCAGGATGTCCTAGACATCTGGTTTGATAGTGGAACATCTTGGGCTCATGTTTTGGAAGGTAAGGGGTGGTTTTAAATTCAGTTACTATCAAGAATTGTGCAGTTGGGCAATAGACATTCACGGGGAGATGGGGAAACTGTGCCCCCCCCCAGACATTGGTGGGTTATAGCTCCCACCATCTCTGACATTTTGACAATGTTGGCAAAATATACACACGTTTTTGCTGGCTTTTGACACCTGAGACGTGTATTTTTAGGACTTGCCTTATTTTTGTGGCTGTAAATTGTTGTTTTAAACTGTTTTCAATGATGTGGTTTCATTGTTGTAACCTGCCCTGGGAGCTTAGAGTGAAGGGCAGGTAATAAAAGACGGTGTTGATTATGATGAACTTGCAGGACAATGTCTGAAAGTCTGCAGGTTCCCCAACCCTAGTTTAAGCAGTTGCAAAGTGTAGGTCTGCTTTTTTTTCATGTAACACAATGTTGAAAACCTGTTGAAGGTTTAAGTGTGTATGGATGTCATTGCATTTCATTTCCCAAGTGTAAGAGCTAGGTTTTGTGCGCTGCGGTATGTTAATCTTGCTTCAGGCAACAAAGCTGGCTTGTTTTCTTATTCTGTTTTTTAGGAACATGTAAGTCATTTTCAAATAGTGGCTTTTCAGGGTGCTTGTGGATGTGTCAGTAGCCAGTCCTCTGAATATTTGCAGAAGTGACATATATACAACAGAAGGGGGGGCAGGGAAGACCTATGTCTTCACCTTTATATGCTCCCCAGTATAATGGCAGAAAGGTGCAGCATGGGATGCTGCTTTGAGTCGGAATCTGGTACAGGGCATCACTGCTTTTGAACTTTACACCCGGAGTACACAAATGTCTGATAGCTATCTTGTTGAACTGTAAAACATGTTGGCCCAGGGTTGTGGTGGTGGTGTTTTTAATTTCCCAGCAACCTAGGGAAGCAATAGAACCATCAGCAAACAGTGCGTTTATTGAAGGGCTCTTTGCCCCTTGTCTTGAAACCATTCAGTTAGATAATAGTGAATTTTGTACAGCTCCCTTACATTTGCAGAATCTTGACAGTATTCTCCAAGAAACTGAAAGAGATGGACGAAGATGGTTTTATAACCAGGGTCAACACATTACATTGTGCATTAGCAGTGCATTCTCCCTTTCTTGTGCATATTTTGGGCAGGTGAATTCTGATGGCCAGAAGCCAAGTTTATAGCTGCTTGGAAGCTCTGCTCAATGATACCTACAACCTCTTGAGATAAGGTGTCTATCTCCAACATTCAATGTCAACTGTGCAGTGGTCTGCTGGGCTGTGTTGGAATTGAAGACAATGAACCAGCTGGCTGGGACACCAGCTCAAATTGCCATTAAGCATTCAGGATCTTGTTTATGACTTGACGACTTAATATTATAATTACAGCTACTGAATACATTTTTATTTAAGAAGGCTTTCCCTGAAGTATGACCCAGACACTTAAGAAATACTTTATTAATTGTACAAATTTAAGACACCGTTTTATTGTTTTTATAGTCGGTATCTTTTATCTTACTGTACACTGCCCCAGTAGCTTCTGGTTCTGAAACAGTTTATAAATCAGTAAATTACTAGTATTTTAAGTCAAGCAGTTTATCCTTAAAATAAGGAATCTTTGGAACTAAACTACTTGTAACTTTTCAAAAGCTGCAGAGAAAGCCATAACAAACAATACAACACCTTGAGTTAAAACCATTCCTTTTCACCCAGTGCATGCCTACAAAACTGCAAGGAGGAAGTTGTCCTGGTTCATTTAAAAATGGACATAGCAGGAACTGGAGAGGATAAGCTTGCTGTATTCCTCTCACTGCAATACATTGTTTAGTTGTGGACACACCTTAATGTCATGGTTGAAACGTACTCTAGTATTTGGGAGAACATAGCCCTAGATATCCCTGCAGCACGACTCTTAACTACTTGCAGAGCATTCATTGAAACACACACATGCAATACTGCATTTCAGTGGCGTAGCGTGGGTTGTCAGCACCCCAGGCAAGGCAAGTAATTTGCGCCCCCTAACCCGCACCGCACGCCTAGCACCCCCCCACACAGTGGGCGGCGACCCGACGGCTCGGATCGGATTCGCACAGCCAGCACTGCAGTGTGAGAGAGTGAGTGAGCCAGGTAGGGGCAGAGAGCTGCGAGTGCGAGCGCCCCCCCCCAGATGTTGCGCCCGGTGCGGCCGGCCCCCCCTGCACCCCCCACGCTACGCCACTGCTGCATTTCAGTTCTGGTTCGAGTGTTCTGTATCTAGAAACACTGAATGCTGTTAGGTTGTGTTCCTCTTGCAGAAGGATCTGCTTGCTTAAGCCAAGTTTAAAGATGCCAGAGAGATGGAGCATCAGATAAAAACAGCACTGAAATCCATCTGTTGTCTTTGTGCTAGCTCTCACCACACTAATGTTTAACTAAATGAATGGGATTGTTTTATAACAAGACTATCTGGTTAGAGCTTTTGTGCTGACAGTGGTAGTTTAAGGGAAAGGTCTGGGTAATTGTACTTAATCTATGGGTTAAAGTCTCCTATAATCAAAGATACAGAATACTATATTCCAGCAAAAAAAAGGATTATTAAGAACCTATGTTCCCTAACTGTAAAGAATAACCCTAATTAAAGCCTTCTATTCCTTTTTTTTATGTTGTAAACTGTAAGGGGGGAAGAGGCAGATATCTACATAGAGATATGTGAACAGTTAAGAATGAATTATTGTTTGTTTGCACAAACTTGGGCCAATGCCCTAATTTTATTTCAGTCTCAAGTCAGAAGTGTGTTTGAAAACATATATTTTTCTTCTTTATTTTCCTTTGAACTATTTACAGGCCACTTTTTTCTGAATACAACTCATTCAAGGCAGCTAACATTTAAAAAGTCCAACATAACATCCATAATACAAAACACGGTTTAATTTTGGGCAGAGCAGTTATAAAACAGTATGTCAGCGCGTGCCTTAATAACAAGAACACACACATATTGATAGACAGTTGACGCTGAATATGTTTGAATGGAAGGTTTCTCTTAGGAGCACACATAACAAGATTACGTTTGCCCCTACTGCTAAGGTGTTGTCTGCTTTTCACATTTTGTGAATATGTTTCCCCCTTTCTTTCCTTCCTTCCTTCCTTCCTTCCTTCCTTCCTTCCTTCCTTCCTTCCTTCCTTCCTTCCTTCCTTCCTTCCGCTTTTTTCTCCATAAGGGACTTTACAGTGCTTTGTAGAGGCCCACGGAATATAGTTCTTTGGCAACAAAAATCCCCCACAACACACATACTTGCATGATACACTTTTACAGTGCAGTGCTATGCATTTGGACTTGATATTCCGCCTTTCACTCCCCTTAAGGAGTCTCAAAGCGACTAACAATCTCCTTTCCCTTCCTCCCCCACAACAAACTCTCTGTGAGGTGAGTGGGGCTGAGAGACTTCAGAGAAGTGTGACTAGCCCAAGGTCACCCAGCAACTGCATGTGGAGGAGCGGGGAAGCGAACCCGGTTCACCAGATTACAAGTCCACCACTCTTAACCACTACACCATGCTGGCATTTGTTTTGCAGGCATCCCACTTCTTTCAGTGGGGGAGTAATCCAAGTGACTTTTTACAGGAATGCAGCCTGTAAAGTCTTTCCCCTCCATTTTTTAAATTGAAAGCTTGAGGTTTTCATCTTAACCATCTCCAAATAAAATCTCTGCAGGACGTTTTCTGTTCCAGAGCAGTGCCTTGTTTGCAGTGGGTGTGCAATCAGAGCAATAACATCCTGCCATTAAACCTTACACATGTTGGGAGCCTTGTGTGCATTGCATTTCACTGGATTATGTTCTGTGTGTGTGTGTGTGTGTGTGTGTGTGTGTGTGTCTTTATTAAATTTGTATCCTTCCCTTCCTCCCAAAGGAGCCCAGGGCAGGTTACCCTGTTGTGACTTTAAAAAAATGAAATGAAAAATAAAATCAGAACATAACATCTAAAAACAATAAAACGTCTAAAACAAATATAAGAACATATGCAACCAAATCATGTGTCTGGATGGGCCTCAGACAGACCTTTGGGTCATCATCTTGGGGACCCTTAGCCAATCATACCAGGGAGGAGAACTGGCCAATTAGGAGAGTGTGAGGATGTTAAAGAAATAGCTAGTAAGGCAGGACCTAACTAACCTGTTTAATTTCCTTAGGTGGCTGAAAAGGATTTAGGAAGGGGCTAGAGGTGCTTTTATGTGAAGAGGAAAAGTGGATAGCCATTCTAGAAGGAGATAGTTTTGATAGAAACTCTTCTGTTGCGGAGAATTATAAGTAAAGTTCTTGTTCAAATGTGAAACAGTGTTTCTGACAGAAAATAAGTACAGTGGTACCTCGGGTTAAGTACTTAATTCGTCCGGAGGTCCGTTTTTAACCTGAAACTGTTCTTAATCTGAGGTGCCACTTTAGCTAATGGGGCCTCCTGCTACCGCCGCACCACCGGAGCATGATTTCTGTTCCTATCCTGAAGCAAAGTTCTTAACCTGAGGTACTATTTCTGGGTTAGCGGAGTCTGTAACCTGAAGCGTATGTAACCCGAGGTACCACTGTATTGTGTCTTTTAATATTGAAACTGCCAAGCTTTATCCTTCTTTCAGGCTTAGTCAAGAAAAATAGAATTTTTGTTTTCATCATGCCTCAGCTTTAATTGATACCTACTTCAGGGAATGAGTTGTCACAGGAACTCCCGATATCAAGAGTTCCTGTTTCAGGTTTATATGATGTACTACCACATAGTGGTACCACTGAATTCTTTGTTGTTTGAGGAGGGGAGTGACCAAGGTCAAATCACTCCAGACTTTGCTCCCATCTTCACTGAAGGAGTGTGTCACAAGGCCCGCTGAAAGAAGAAAAGCTTTTGGCAGGTGCCTGCCTAATGTCAATAGGCAGGGAGTTCCAAAGTACAGTTGCTGCCACACTTAAGGCATGACTTTAGTGTATAGGTGTGTTACATAGTAAATCACTTCTCTGTGACCTTTGTCACGTTGTGCTTGTTACAGCAGAATTTAAATATCAAAATTCCTTAAACAAACAGCAGAAGGCTATAAAAATGGTGTGACAAAGGAATCTGTGAAAGGAGTAACTGAATACTGCTGTGGAGGGGAAAAAATGAAATGTTCAAAGTTCCCATTGCAAGGCAAATTAGATTTTTTTCAAAAATATGCTCCCTCGATTTCATAGGTTTAATATGGGACAGAGGACTTATGCTAGGGGAGGAAATGCAAGTGAATGAGGTGTCTTCTTACATAAGACTTCAGGGATGTGAGAAGATGCCCTGGCCAAAATTCTACCTTTCCCACTCCTATTCAGGTCACAGCAGGTGTGTGTCTCTTATTGAATCAAACAACTGGATTCAAGCTTTTATTTGGGAGTAAGAAGCTTAAGAGTACCTGCACTCTGAAGTCTTTTAAGTGTCTTTAAAAATGGTTAGATTTAGTATTTTATTTATGAGGCATGTTCAGATTGTGTGATGGTGTTGTGTGTGTGTTTTTAAAGGGCTTTGTGTAAACTTTGCTGTAAAGCTGTCTTACGGGTTACATTAGTATAACACCGTATTAAAGCAAAAGTTCGACAGCAGCTAAATTCCTGCTTTAAAATGCCACTTTTTTCTTGACTTTCTTCAGATGCAGGTGAAAGGGCTGACCTATACTTGGAAGGGAAAGACCAGCTGGGAGGCTGGTTTCAGTCTTCTCTCTTGACCAGCGTAGCAACACGAAAAAAGGCACCGTTTAAGTAAGTTGATGCTTCTGGAACCAGATACCATGGGAAGCAGTAAACACAGTACATCGTAACTATCTGTTGAACCTCTGGGTGGAAATGACAGCGTCAGGGTCTTTCTTCTAGGGCTGTTATGGTTCATGGATTCACTCTTGGCGAAAAAGGAGAAAAGATGTCTAAATCGATTGGCAACGTTGTCGATCCGGATGTAGTCATCAATGGCGGCAACGTGAGTAATTGCATCGTTACATTCCCAAATCACAAAAACCAGTCTATTAGTTTCTCAGAGTAGCAATGGTAGGCACCCAATAGTTCAGCTAGGTCCGATTATTTACTGCCTGAAATAATTTGCTTTGCGTTAAATCCATCCCCAGCTCAGCAGCGAGAGAAGAATTACTAAGAAGGTGGCGAGTAAGACATGTAAGACATAGGGTATCACAGCAGCAGAGTACCCATTGTGTGGAAGGATAAAGTAGCAATTGATGGGCAAGTCCACTGCTTGAGACTTTGGAGAGCCACTGGGCTAGAGGAATCAATAGGCAGCTTTCTATGTTCTGGAGTTGAAAGGTTTAGTTGAGAGCATAGCATGCAGGCTGAGTGGGTAGGTTAACCAGGATCAGGCTGGAAGGGAGGTGAAGGCAGATGCATTGGTGAAAGAGCTCATGGGCATAATAAACACTGACTTATCATTATGAGAACAAGCCCTAGGTGCTCCCATCTCCCCTCCTCTGGTGTGACTGCAAAGAGGAAGTTGGAAGCTGTCACTTCCACTTCAGATTAACCACAGTTTAAGAGTTATGTTCAAAGTGATAAAATTGCACTTAGGTTAACTGCGGTTGCTTGAAACGTGAATTACAAAGCTGGTTTTCCCACCAACTATAGTTAGAATTAACTAGTATAGGATTTGGATGCAGCATTAAACTGATTTAATGGAAATCTGAAGTGAAAGCCTCCAACCTCATATTTCGCTAGAGGAGGGGAGGTGTGGAGGAGGACGAGTCCTAGGTTTGTGCATGTCACAATAAACCATGGTTCAATTGCCAGGTCTATATGTCCCTCAAATGTTGGCTTCTAAGCTCATCTTCCACATGAATTACTTGTGCCATATTAACGTAAAGTGGTCTCAAGGACATGGTTTTGTTATGTTTCAACTGCGTCAGCAAGATACTTTCGAATACCCAAGCATCCCTCTTGCCTTTTATATAGAATTTTGGTGCACTGGATGCATCCAGCAGTCTCTTAGGATTAGGTATTTTCAAGATCGTGCATGTTGCTTTTATTCTAGAATTTCCTGTTCAGCAAGTTCTGTAGAACAGTACTCGGAAGTTGTTCTGTGCCTAGTCCGGTTATACTGAAACTCCATTAAAACCTCAGTCTGCTTCTGATGGCTTTAGAGGGAAGGGGAAATATGGCACGAATGTAACACTTCGCTCCAATTGTTGAAAAGAGCAGATTTTTATTGCTGCTGATGGAAAAGCTTCCTAAAGTGTCTTTCTGTAGCTGAGCTTCCTTGTGTATCCTGAAACAGTCGTTGAAACACAGCCCTTGGCAGCCTCGCTTACATATATCAATCATCATAAAAACAGACCAGTTTTATTGCTGCTTTACCTTGCTTATCAGTGCCTGTTCTGTGGGGGTGGGAATGGTTTTCATGCCTGGTGGCTTTAAGCTCAACTTGTGCTTGACTTAACATTTTGATCAACTGTTTAGCTTGTGTATTGGTGTTCACTGCCCAGCTCCTAGCTGCTCTGGCTAGATTTGATAGACCTTGAATTTCTACTTTGCCAGAGCTCTTGGATCTGGGAATGTGGAGCAATCTCCAGTGAATTAATAAGGGTTCAGCTACTTGATGCCATACCGTGTGCTAATGGAGACCAGGACAATAAACATCTTTAAATGGGAATCAGTTGCTAGACCCTCTACCCAAGCAACCCTCTTGTCTTATATGGGAACATTTTGGGTGTGGTTCTTTGACCTTTATCAAACAGGTGTGTTCTAATGTATGCTTCACATGTTGGCTGAGTTGTTCTGTGCCACCATATCAATTGAAATTTAGAAGTTCTGATATCAGGATCTGAAGATAATCCTGGTTATTTTATTTGTTCTGATTTTAATGTGTATGAAGGAAATATTTAGCGTGCAGGTTGGTTTGTGGATGTATTTTCCTGAAGTTTGGTGCATGCTACAATTGTTACTCCAGTACTCTTCCTCCTAACCATGCTTAGTTTTTCTTTTTCCCTACTTATTATAGTGCAGTTCAGACAGCAGATGACAGTAATGAGTTAGAGCAAAATAGAAAAAGGAGGGTAGGTGAGTAGTTGGGGGGGGGGGAGAGAGAAAGAGAGACGAGAGTTGTATAGGTTGTTTCACTACATACTTGTAACTTGTAACTGAGTTGCTTAATTATTCTGCTAGGGCTGCCCCAATCCCTGTTCAGTAAGGGGGATTCATCTTTTGGAGCAGACCTTCCAAAGTAAACAAGCACAATTCTAAACAGGAGGAGAGAAATTGGCTGCAGCTTTTGCTAAACCAGGCTTAAAAAATTTAATGGCTGGGGCTAGGGGAATTGTTAGCATGCTTGAGGCTGGCAGTGAAGGGGCATAGAGTTCTATCTGTCCACAGCATTCTACTACATTTCTGTGCCAGGGGAAGAAATGGGGAACAAACCATCTCCTGCCTTACACTGAGCCAGACCAGTGGTCCACCTAGGTCAATGGCAACTCTCCAGGTTTTCAGACCAGGAGTCCTTCTCAATGATTGAACCTGGAGCCTACTGCCCCTAAACTATGGTACTTCCCCTTTCTCTCTAGGCAAGAACATCAGCAGTAGTTGATGTGTAGTAGTTTTTACAGCAGCAAGGAACTTCCCTGCACTCCCTGGCCCATGTCTGTGATTTGAAAGCTTTTCAAGTAAAAAGTAATGCTGATCCTTTGATGCAGCTTGTCCTGCCACAATCCTTGATGGCTCCAAGTTGACAGCAAGTGTGGTTTGACTTTTCTCTCCCTTCCCTCCCCCCCCCCAAGCTTTGCACTAGGTAGCATGGCACAGGTGTGTGTGTATTGTGCTCTGCAGAGCGATAAGGAACAGCAGCTATGCGGCTAATCTTCATTTGAGAATCTCTGGTCCAGTTGAATTGTGGGGCAGCTGCATGTCAAGATTTCATTGCTGTGTTGCCAGAAATCTGTAAGCAGTTGGTGCATTATGTGCTCCAGGAAAATGTGTGTTGTCAACGTAAGATACTAGGTAGACTTCCAACATAATGCTAAGGGTTTGTTCTGTTTCTGCTTGCCTGATAGAAGTCCTCCTCCCCACCCCACCCCGGTTCTGGGGGTTCACCTGACCTGAGCAGATTTGGGAGAGGAGAAAAGAGGAAAGTCCTGTTGCCCTATCAGGAGTCGTTGGACTGGCTTACAGTAGCAGAATGGAGCTGTTGGCTCTCACCCACTGTGTAAATTCAGCACGTTTGCAGAGCTAGTCTCTCTCTTTTAATCTCTCCCCCTACCCACCCAATCTTTACACTCACAGGACCACAGTACAGACCCTCCATATGGTGCCGATATTCTACGCTGGTGGGTGGCAGAGTCGAATGTCTTTGCGGAAGTTCTTATTGGGCCAGCTGTGCTTAACTCTGCACAAGATGACATCAACAAGGTAGGAAGCCAAGAGAATAATAACAACAGTAAGAATAAAAACCTCTAGAGTGTCTCCTCTTTAGTAGGAGCCATTTCAGATTTAAAACTGTCAGTTTGCTTTGTAGAATGCATAACCAGGAAATAATGTTTGAGATCTTCTCTTTAGTTTCTGTTTCAGCTAACACTTGCTGCAGCCCAGCCTTATAGATAACTTGACAGGAAAGGGTAACAAAATCACTTGCAGCATGATTGCATTCAGCTGTTGGTTTGCTTCCTATTCTTATGGTGGAACTAGATGTGTTTGTCATGGAATTCTCCTCAGTACTGATCCAGAGCATAACTCCAATGTATAGTTAGCAGAGTACAAACTTAAAACATGTTGCAGGATTCCCAAAAAATAGACCAGAGGCAATTGTATTTCATCCAGCAGAGCTACTGAAGACAAATGAGCATAATGGTCACAAATCCAATATATTCAGGATTGGCACTGTCCATAAGAAATCCAGTTGCAGCAGACTTGACTTAAACTTACAATAACTCATAATAAGACTAAACTTTAATGCTAAGCATACTATGTGCAGAACACACTAAAAGGAAAAGAGATAGAAAGAGAAAGTGAAACCCAGGCTCCTTCTGGCCTCTTATTATAGTCAGCATGACCTTGACAGAAGAGATAACAGAACCAGTTTAAGCCAGCTGTACCCAGCTTCTCTGAAGGAATAACCCAAACATCATAAACCTTCGGCTCGTTTCTTTCACACAGAGAAACTTCCAGAACCCTCTTGAATTAATTAGAATATGAAAGATCTCTACACATCAGATCAATACTTTCTGCTCTAAGGGATGCAAACTGACAGTGTTGCAGCCAACTCAAGGCTGTTGTCTGCACCCCGTGTCTCCTACTCTTCCCACTTGACAGGCCATTCGGCTGGAATTTTGGGAAACTGATGTTGCATCATGTGACGCGTGTGCCGAGGCAGTATAGTCCAGCTACCTTGTGTGCCATAACTTTTCTTTCCAGCCCTAGGGCCTTGGCACTGATAACAATTTGGCAGTCCTCTGATCTGGTATTCCTCCATTGTATATTGCAAGCAACATAGAGCTTTGGAAAGGAGAGGAAGGGAAGAGCTGAAAGCATTTCGAGATCATGTGACTTCTTGACATGATTTCAAACACCTTTAGGATCAGGGTTCAAACTCCTTTAGGATCTTTGGGGCGATTTCCAGGCAACTATAAACAGTCTCCTTTCTTTCCACCCCAAATTGTGAAACAAAGATTGTATTGGAAAAGTGACCAGATAGGAGTCTCCAGCATTCTCAAGAAATTAGAAAAGCCTCTGAAATGTTAATGGCACTATTGGTAGCAAAAACTGTTTTAAATTATTACCGCTGTACCATTCTGGATTTTGTGGAGTTATCCTGATTAATGCATGTTGCTGACTGGTTTGTTGATAGCTTCGGAACACGCTCCGTTTCTTGCTCGGCAACCTGGCCGGCTTCACCCCAGAGACAGACACAGTCCCCACATCAGAGATGTATGTAATAGACCAGTATATGCTCCACCTGCTGCAGGGCTATGCAAACAAGGTAAGCAGGGAAGGGGGGGGGGACTAGGAGTTATAAGTGCTTACAGCAGAAGGATGTGAGCCTTTGAGCAGTCAGCTGTGTGAATCACTTAGAAGAGAGGTTGGATTGAATCATATTTAAGCTAAGGTCCTAGTAGTGTTTTGTCATGAATGCCAATCTGGAGCATAAGAGAGATCCTACTTATGATTACAACAGGCTTGCAGATGTTTTTAATGACTGACATTTTACTATGTTTTTATATTTCGCTGGAATCCGCCCAGAGTGGCTGGGGAAACCTAGCCAGATGGGCGGAGTGTAAATAATAAAATTATTATTATTATTATTAAATAGCATTTTGTACTCAAAGCATAGAGAATTTTAAATATGAATTGGGGGGACCCCTAGTGTTCATAATTCAGCCAAGGCATTATTTGTTTTTTATTTTGCACATTTGTTAACCGCTTCACAAATCCAAGCAGTGTACAATGGGACAAATTTAAGATAAAATGCAAATTCAAAAAACCATTAAAACCATTCCTACAAACTCTGAATAAACAATAAAGCTACCTCTACAGATGCATAACCAGGGTTTCATAAATGACTCCCAGAAAACCTTTAGCAAAAACCTATTCAGTGGGCACCTACACGTCAGGATTCTAAGTGCCTGCCTAATTTCAGCAGGTAACTGATTCCAGAGGGCTGGAGCCGCAATGCTAAAAACCTATGTACATATAAGCAAATCAGGACTTTTGGGGCATTTCCCCCCCCCTCCAATAGTACTCTTATCTTTAAATCCTGGAGGCATCTGATTGGCCACTTTGAGGAACAAAATGCTGGAGCAGATGGGCCATTGGCCTGATCCAACAGGCTCTCTTATGTAAATACAGTGGTACCTCGGGTTAAGAACTTAATTCGTTCTGGAGGTCCATTCTTAACCTGAAACTGTTCTTAACCTGAGGCACCACTTTAGCTAATGGGGCCTCCCGCTGCCGCCATGCCGCTGCTGCGCAATTTCTGTTCTCATCCTGAAGCAAAGTTCTTAACCCAAGGTACTATTTCTGGGTTAGCAGTGTCTGTAACCTGCAGCATCTGTAACCCAAGGTACCACTGTACTGGGCATGGAGGTGTGAATGGAGAAAGGCTCTTTCTCTTACTGTGGTTTCTGAATCTTCAGTACTTGCTTCTTAATTTAGCTGTCTGTTTTGTTTTTTATTTTTTCAGGTTACAACAGCATATAAGGAATATGACTATGGCAAAGTCATACGATTACTGCAAGCCTTCCATACTAGAGAGCTATCTAGTTTTTACTTTAGCATAATCAAGGACAGGTATGTTTAATAGTGTACCCTAACTAATGTGAATCTCCCTATTCACTACACCTTGGTTCCCACCCAAGAAAGCTTGTCTTTAGGAAACCTCAATGCACACGGAGAGATGCACAAGCAATACATGAACCAGGCCTTTGTTGTTACTAGCTTGCAAAAGCCTCCATCATATGTGCGAGTGGAATCTTAAACCTGAAATTTATTTAATTTTTAATTTTGTATGTGCTTCACCCCCCCTAAATAAAACAGTGTGGGGGAAATCTAGCCATCAGTACCAAAACCACTGGGTTCAATGCTATTTGTGTGTTGACACACACACACACACACACACGTATTAATTTGCCAAATGCAAAAGTATATTAGTTGTTTGAAATACAGAAGGGCAAATACTTGGACATTCCCAGTTTAAAATGGCATCATTCCAGCTTTTAAGTTCTACCAATATCTAAAAGTTCGATCCCCCCCCCCCCATTTCAGACTTTATTGTGAAGAAGAAAAAGATCCCAAGCGCCGCTCATGCCAAACAGCCTTAGCTGCAATTTTCGACACGGTGGTTCGTTCTTTTGCACCAATCCTTCCTCATTTGGCTGAAGAGGTATACCAGTACCTTCCGTATCAGAAAGGTAAGGCAGCTGGAGCTATCAGGCGCTTCTTCACGCAGGGCTCTTGTATGTTACAGCCTTAGCAGTGTGTTTGAGAATCCCTGGGAATTCCTTTATCTAAACATCTGAAGAACTGTCTGTGCATTGGCTGGCACGGTGGAACTGCCTGCAGGCCCCCAAGAGAGTTAAACTAATCATTTTAGAAAAAGATGGGAGTCTTTAAAATCTTGTAATATTGATGATCTGGAGCTAAAATATTAAGAGTGCACCAATAAGTGAAATTTTAACTGACAGCCTTAGCTTCACAACAGGAGTGTTCCAGAGTTGACTATATGAATAGCTGCTTTGGGTATTAACCTTTTTCTTTCTTTCAAAGAGTCAGATAGCGTGTTTCGTTCTGGCTGGATGAACACAAGTCCCGTATGGAAGAAACCCGGCCTTGAAGAAGCAGTGGAGGGAGCATGTGCAATGAGAGATGCTTTCCTGGGTTCGATCCCTGGCAAAAATGCTTTGGAATATCAGGTGGTACTTGTGATTGAGCCTGGACTGCTCTTTGAATTAATGGAGGTAAGCGGGAAAATCAATACCATTCGTTCAAACTTCAATTAGTACAGAACTTTGCTTCCAGAATTCTGACAAGTGCAACAAAGTTCACTCATTTTTGCAGCAATTTTAAAAGAATCTCATTGACTAGATGTTCATTTCAGGGCCTTAAGTAAGGTGCTGGTGTTTACTAGCACTGTATTTTCAACTTCGTGATATATCACCAGCTAATCATCGCAATATACTGATATATTACAATGTCTGAAACAAGGATGGAGCCGTGTAGAGGCATTGGCTGGCTTCATGGTTTTCCCCACATTGTGATTTTTGCATAGCGCACACAATATATTGCTAGGTCAAAAATTATGAAACCGGTATGATGATATGGACTTCAAACTGGTTTTGGATGATATATCACACAGCCCTAGTGTTTACCTTTAAAGCCCTATGCAGCTTGGGACCAAAATACAGAGGAGCGCTTCTTCCTATGCCAGCCTAACCATGTCTTGAAGCTTTTCTGCTGGCTGTTCTCTTGTTGCCTTGTCTATCAGACATAAATCCTTCAGCCACAATGGAAGAGGCCTTTTGAATGATTTTCCTAAAGAGGCTAGCCTGTTTCAGTCTTTTCCACTCCACATCCATTTTTGTTTTTTACACAGGCATCTTAAATTAACTTTACCCTGAATAATGGTTCTAATATACTCATTGTATAAATGTGTACACACTTCTGAAATTCAGAGTAGCTGAAGTTGGTATGTAAAAAGATTAAAATAAACAGCTGGGGCAGGGGAAAATAGTGCTATTCTCCAGCACTCTGTTCGATTCTGGATCACAATTAGGATTGTCCACAGTATTGCTTGATGCTTTTGCTGATTTTTTGTAAATAATC
Source organism: Podarcis melisellensis (assembly GCF_964234715.1). Taxonomy (NCBI): domain Eukaryota; kingdom Metazoa; phylum Chordata; class Lepidosauria; order Squamata; family Lacertidae; genus Podarcis; species Podarcis melisellensis. The sequence continues at coordinate 29,319,126 of NC_138530.1, forward strand.
CATCTTCTGCAAATTAAAAAAGATATTTTGATACTGTACTGCACTGAAATATTTAAATGCTTCTCCGATTATCCTTGAATCTTTTTGCTACACTTGACATCCTCTCCTGCCACACTGTTTGAGAACCACTGTTTCAAAGGGATCAGTAGGGCTGGAAGGCTTTATGGCTGGACCTGCTTAACTTCAGCCGCAGCCTTCTCTAAATGCAATCATTCACGTCCAGGTGCTGCAACACGAGGAGTGTTCCAGTACATCCCAGCTAAACGAAATAATGATGGCATCACAAACGACGCTGCTTAGTGAAGTCCCCAGAGACATAAGCACAGATGATATGATTAAAGGGACATTTCTGATCAACTTAGAAGGTAAGTGCAGAAGGAAATAACTTCCAGTTTGGCATCTGTTTGGACTAGTTGTACCTTCCCTTGTTTCTTAGGGTGGGTGAGCAAGAGACGGAGAGGTCTACCTGAACGTTGAGTCTGTTTCTTTCAATAGGTGGTGATATCCGGGAAGAGTCTGCCTATAAAGTCATAGTTCTACCGGCTGCCAAATCAAAATGCCTGCGCTGTCGAAAATACACTGCGGATTCAGCAGACACAGCCTGTGCACGCTGCAGGGAAACACTTGGTGGGAAATAGCAACCACGTCTTCATGCTCTCTCAAAAGCAACCTGATATTTTGCTGACTTATTTCTAAGAAATGTGTGTAATGAGAAAACACACTACTACTGGGGGGAGAGATGTTGGAATGTTTATTTGAAAACTGGTTTGGTGTATATACGTAAGCTTGTACATTAATAAACTGCTTGTGAGAGATGCCAGGTGGTCTTTGGTGTTCTTAAGGGTATAAGATTTCTTAGTAACAAGCAGGTCCCCCTTTCTTACTGGTCAAGGATTTCATGCTAACCAGCTGTCAACCCACCATTAACAGCAGACAAACATACATGCCAGCAAGGTAACTGGGTAATCTCAACCTGCATTCATTTTTCAATTCTGGTAAAGAAGTGATCATGTTATCCTTAGATCTATAGACTGTTGCCCACAAACCCTGCTGCAAATTGAATAGCAACTACAGTCTCTCCTTTACAGGTTAATTTCTGCCTTCTGCCCTACGAGATCCAAACTATTCCTACTGCATCCACTGGAAATCTGTGCTTCAAAGACCCAGATATGTGTTCATACTTCATAAGACCACTGCACACCACAGAAGAATGACTAGTTTATTTTTAATACTTCATATACTGGACAGCTGTGTACAGAAAGCTGAAATTTCAACACAGGGTACCTAGGGGCTGGACAATTTACAATATTTTTACAATAAACTGTACAACAATCAATGTTACAAAAAGACTAATGCTTCTACAGAACCTGATTGGCTTAAATTAGATTCCTAATTTTATTTCTGAGACTTTTATCAGAACATCCAAGAGGCAGCTTCTGTTTCAAGATTTTGAAATTAACCTGTGCACTCTGCCCTCCCAATGGAACAATCTTTTTAAGAATGAGCTGCCCCTTGCCCAGTTGTCCAAGCATGATGATTGTATGAAGTAATTATTTAATGCTGTAAGCCTCCACCCAGCTAGCTCCTTGCTAAAAGCAGCCAAGAGACTACTCTGAAAACCAGAAGCAACATACACATAGGAGCTCCTGCTTTCTCAGCTTCTAATTAAATTCCTCTCAATTTAACATTTAAAATGCAACAGTCTATCGTCTAGCACATGAAAAACTCTAATATGTTAATCTGGACGACAAAGCTGTTCTTAAACCTGAACTACTGCACAAGTGCTTCAAGTTAGAAATAAATATTTAAGGTTATATAGACAAATATACAAAGGTGATAGGTTGCTGGTATTACCCCACCACAGTAAGGTAGAACTTCACATGGGTAGCATCTCCTAAAAGCCTTAAAAGGGTTAGTTTACGAAAGTCACTTGAAACCATTTCCCACTAGGTGGTTCTTCATCTCTACGTACAAGAGCCATGCACTGGACTTGTACGTAAGAACGGTTCAAAACTAGCAGCAGAAATTGTGACCTTGCCATCATGACATTGCTTCCACTGCCTCAATTAGATTCAAGGCAACACTGTACTGCCCGTGGTTTTCCGGTAAGTGTTCTATCACTTTGTCTACTAGCTTTGCGGTTGTGGTGATTGGCACATCTACATTTTGAAGATCCTGTGGATCCTGTAGAGAAGGGGGAGGGGAAACACAAGTCATCAGGCATTCACCTATAAAAGCAATTTTCAAGTTACAGCACTAGGCAACGGAAATGCAGGATTTTCACTTAAATGCTTATGAGGCACCTTCCAATTTTGTGGGTTATTTTCTCCAGAAACACATCATTGTTTTCTAAAGCAATGAGCCTGGTCCTTGCCTATTTGCATACTTCACAAAAGCAACACTGGTGTCTGGATGCAAGGGGTGCAGCTACAATTCCATACTTAGCTGCCGTAAGGAAACCTCAGTGTTTGTGAAGATCACTGTAACACAGACTATTCTGTGGCAGAGGGGAAACCATGAACCTCTTATGGTCAGGTGGTGGACAGTGCTGATGATGTCTGTGGCTGCCAGTGAGAAAGAAAATACATATAGGGAACAGAGCTCTGAACCTCTGCCTCCAGTGCCTCTCTTACCCACCGGTAAACCTGTTGCTTTAATCCACCATTAGCTAAGAATATCAATGAGACTACTGGAGGCCATGGCTTCAGCAGCAACTTTCATTCATGGCTTGTTAACATCTGGCATTGAGCAGCCAGCTGGCTGATCTGCAACCGTACAACCAGAAGAGCAGAGCTGTCTGGTTGTTTTGGTGGGCCACAAAGAGGTCATCACTTAGAAGCTGGACACAGGCACCCCCTTCCCCCCCCCCTTTCTGGAATATTTCTGAGATTTTGACCAGGAGGCAGGATTGTTTTCTTTTGTTATTATGGCGTGAATTTTTGTGTTTTTATATTGTGATCTTCGGATGAAGGACTCTATATAAATTTTATAATTAATGAAAGTAATAATAATGTATGTACTTGGTTTAGCCACAAATAGGATTAAGTGCACTCTTTGCATACCCAGGGCAAGTTGTGGTTATTGGGTAGCCTTCAAGTAAAAGGTACTTGGAGTAGATCCATAGAAATTAATGAACACAAGTAAGTTAGGTCCACCTATATCCAAGAAGGGACAGAGGGAGCGTAGCCCTGTTATTCTTCCTTGATCTTTCAACAACTTTTGATACCTGGCCTGACTGCTCTGGCTGAGCAGCAGAGGTTTCGTTCCTACCTGCACAGCTGTGTCAAGAGAGTGGCATACAAAAGCCCTGTTGTAGTACATCTGTATACCGAAATACAGATAAGGTAGTGTGCTCCTGCGCTAAGGCTATTCTTGTTTGTTCAAATGGCTGCTAATCCTAGAGAGATGCAACCACCTTATGCCCGGGGTTGGTCCTACTTACTATGATTTGTGAGCAAATTCCGTTATTTAGGCTGCAATTATAAGGAGCCCTGCTGAACCAGGCAGGCATTAACTTTCAAGTTAAAATGTACTGTGTTTTGTTTTTAAGAAGGGGAGGGGGGCAGTGACAGCAAAGACTTCCTGGAGTCATCTGGCATGAGGTACGATGCCAGGCATGTCTTTGTAGCCAGATCTGCAGTAGAGTCCAGATTCCATGCCACATGGCACACTCTGGCTAAAGATTAACAGTCATATAAGACACAGGAGTCACCTCAAGTATGAATCTTAGTCAGAAATTATTCATGCATATTAACCCACTCAGAGCGGGCACTGCTTAGAGCAGAGGCAGCCTCACTTTGGAAACTTTCAGATGTGAAATGCTTCTCTAGACATTTATATCTTTTTATACCAAGGGTATGAAGCACTAAGGGGCAAATGGGGCTTGTCAACCTGGGAAAGATAGCCCATCTAAAAGAAGGAAAACTCTGATCGTAAACCCGCTGCCTTGCAGGGTATCTTCAAGAGAAGAAAAGGCTAAGGAGTAAATCCAGAATGGAGTCCCCAAGATAGTTGGATGGTGCCTTATATGCCTCCTTCCAGCAACTCTTGCTGCCAGGATGGTGCCAAATGTATTGCTCTGCTTTCCTTTGGACCACATCAATGAAGCCAAGGGGCGTCTTGTCATCTGAGCAGCCAAGGACCTCCATACACACTGCCCAGGCTTGTGCTCCAGTTAGATCACTTCGGTGCTGCTAACACGGTTTGACTTCACCCCCTTAGGTGCACTCCATTGTCCTCAAGACAGATGCCAACAACATAGTATGAAGCCCTTAATAAACTTATGGACTTGGTGAAATCTTAAACACTCTTCCTTCTTGTGCTATTTGATGTAAAAAGATGCTTTTAGTCAAAGGACATTACCATAGCTTTAAGCCATGTGCAGAGTGTTGGGGGCAGCCTGGCCAGTAGCTCCATGCCTTCCTTGGTCTGGGTGTGCAGTAAGGCGTAGGCAAGCCTCTGTCCGGTCAGCACCAACAGCTGAGATGCAAGGACTTCTTTGTCGTGTACTTGAAGAATAGCCTGAATATTACAGGACATGTCAACACAATCATATAAAAAGAAGAAAAGCACTGGTATATTAAGAGCAGAACTTCAGTGTTCTTCCTAGGCACAAAGGAAACGATTGACCTCAAAACAAGATTGGCAATGATTAAAGTCCAGGCATGTCCTAAGTCCGTTTCTGGGCCTAATCAGGCCTGCTGGTCAGTATAATCCTGCTCCTGTGGCAGTTTATTTCCTGGGGCAAAATCCTTAAAAAACCTCAACAACTTCAACCCTAAAAAAAAGTTAACAACTTTGGTCGGCCCTCACAGCCCTTCACTTCATCAAATCTGGCCCTCTTTGAAAAAAGTTTGGACACCACTGGATTAAACCAATTTAGAAGGGTTTGATTACAGAATTGTGGAATTAGAAGGGGCCACAAGTATCAGCTAGTCATTTGAACAAAGCAATGCAGGAATCTTTCACCCAACATGGGGCTTGAACCCACAACCCTGGGATTAAGAGTCTCATGCTATCCAGCCTCTGTTGGATTCACCTGAAGGGTGTTTCTGTGTGATGGCATACTGGACCCAGATGGGTTTATCTCCACCTGTTGCTCAAAGGCAGTAACCTAGTTGCCTTTCAGGAAACTTTCAACCACCCAAGTTTTGCCAAGCTGAGGTGTAAGCAAATGCAGGATGCACAAACAAAAAATGAAACACACCTGCAATGCAGACAACAACAGATCCTAGGAATTTCAAAAACAGACTACCCATTAAATTTGAGATATTAAGGCGGACAGCCAAAATCATCCACATAGGATGTGGTCCTGGGCCTAGTCTGTCATCGTGTAGAAACACCCTTCAGGTAAGTCCAAAGGACCCTTCTCCCCTGATGGCATATTAGACCAAGGTGGGATGTAGGGTGGATAAAGGCTGCCTAAGAGGGAGGAACAACACTTTTAAAGACTTGCTTCCCAAATGCCAATTCAACAGAAGGAAATAACATTATGTCATAGGCTTAACCCATAGCCACAGCATGAGGATCAGTCAGGAGACCTAGCTAAGTACCATATTTTTCCATCTATAATATGCCCCCATGTATAAGACGCCCCCTATTTGGGGGGACACTGATTTAAGAAAATGAGGGAAGATCTATCTGTGTATCACGCCCCCAAATTTTGGACATTATTTTTTTGGGGGGGGAAACGAGTTTTATACACGGAAAAATACGGTACTTGTGAGGAACAGTTGCCCACTGACACATGCTACACATTAACTTCCTTTTTTACCTCTTCTCCAAGGTGATCAAGGCCATAGTTGTACAGCTCACACACATAGTGCCGCCTAATTATATCCTCTGCGACCTGAAGGTGCTGAGCCAAATCCAAAGCCAAGGCTGGCCAATCTCTGTCTTTCACAGACACGGCGACTAACTCTTCGGGGCTGTCTTTTGTTTTCTGAGATGAAGACTGGGCTTGCGCCACGGCACTCACCAGTTTGGTTAAGAACTGCAAAGGAAACAAGACCGCCACATCAGTAGCAGTTCAGTTTGACAAAACACACAACTGCCACCAATTTCCCCCAAGGTCTTAACTAACTTGATGACGTATAGACAGCAGAGCTGGATCCACATCGCCGCTGGGCAACAACTGGATTGAAGTAAGGTCTTTGAAAAAGGCATTTTTACCCTGCACAGAGAAAAAACCAAATCATATTCTTTTAAAATCATGGAGGAATTTGGAAAGAAAATAATCAGTTAATAACAAATTATAGAAGAAGAAGAGGAGTTTGGATATGATATCCTGCTTTATCACTGCCCGAAGGAGTCTCAAAGTGGCTAACATTCTCCTTTCCCTTCCTCCCCCACAACAAACACTCTGTGAGGTGAGGGGCTGAGAGACTTCAGAGAAGTGTGACTAGCCCAAGGTCACCCAGCAGCTGCATGTGGAGGAGCGGGGAAGCAAACCCGGTTCCCCAGATTACAAGTCCACCACTCCACCACACTGGTTCTTTTCTCAGAGAAAGATAGCATTCAAAGTCCAAGGAACTGACATCAAGAGGGAAAACATTTGCAACTTTAGTAAAGTTGCACAATGATTTAGCCATCTGTAGCTTCCTAACACATGTACGTTAAGGGGTGGGGGGAAAACCCAGTCATTTGACCAATTCAAATGAGTATTAATTTCTATTTGGATTAAATGAGGTTGCGTATTAATTTCTATTTGGAATTTTCCAATGTGATGTGGCCCTGAATGCAGTGTTGGTTGTTGGTACAAAATACAGGAGACAGGACTGAAAGAAGCCAATGGGTTGCATAAAACGAAATCATCCCATTTGCGCAAGCACTTCCACTTGTGGAACAGACTCCCCCCCCCCCAAAAAAAAAAAATGTTCGGGGGGGGGGGAGAGAAGAAGTTCCATTGTGAAAGCAGACATCCTTGCATGAGCTCAATGACTTCACTGGATACAACCCCATGTGTGCCATGGTTCCAAAAATCTAAAGGACGGTTTTGGATTTTCCTTTCCTCTTTGATCCAATTAAATGCCACTGAAGATACTGGATCAGGAGCAACTTTTCAGGGGGGAATGAACGGCTGCCGTCTGGATTTGAACTCTAGTCTTCCAAACTGCTCACTCCTGCCCTAAGTATGTAAAATATATATACATTTTTCAGCAACTTGTCTGATTTTGACTCGTTGACAGCTCTTTTATAACATACATACCTTGCTGTCAAACAGGGAGAGAGGCTTCACACTCTTCAGTGAAAATTTCATGATTGCATACAAAATACTACAGAGCACAGACTGGTGCTCCACGAGGGGGTAATGGATGTGCTTCTGCTCAAGGGCTAGTTCCACAAGGGAGGTCTGCCCTTCGACTGACACCCAGGCGTCTTCCGTGTCCAGCACAGGAAGCTGCATTTCATCACTCCCTATATCAGCCTGCAGAAAAGCAGGGGAAAGCATTGGCACTTGAAATGTCACTGTAATTTCATTCTGAATAAAATGTTTTCAACACTAGTAGGTGGGGAGGGGGTCACGGCTGAAGGTGCAAAAAGAAGAAATCTGCGCAGCAAAACCAGTGTTGCAAAGGGATAATATCAAAATGAGTACACATTCACTCAAAGCTACTGTACTTTCTGGCTTGAAATCTGTTGTGTTACATAGACACCAAAGTCTTTAAGGACTTGCTCATTAACATTTCCTACAAAAAGATAACATGGGGTGGGATTCAACGTCTCGGTCATCCGGTCATTCCATCTGCACAAGCATTGCAGCTTCCTGGATGGAATGACCCCCCTCCCTCCCTGGGCTGCTATGATGAGGATGATGATGAAGAAGAAACATTGATAGAGTGAAAACTAAACACACACACACAAACCAATAGACAGATGATAGATATAGATAGATAGATGAGATAGATGATAGATAGATAGATAGATAGATAGATAGATAGATAGATAGATAGATGATAGATAGATAGATAGATAGATAGATAGATGATAGATAGATATAGATAGATATAGATAGATGATAGATAGATAGATGATAGATAGATAGATAGATAGATAGATAGATAGATAGATAGATAGAGATGATAGATAGATGATAGATAGATAGATAGATAGATAGATAGATAGATAGATAGATGATAGATAGATAGATAGATGATAGATAGATAGATAGATGATAGATAGATAGATAGATAGATAGATAGATAGATAGATAGATAGATAGATAGATGATAGATAGATAGATAGATAGATGATATAGATAGATAGATAGATAGATAGATAGATAGATAGATAGATAGATAGATAGATGATAGATGATAGATATAGATAGATGATAGATATAGATAGATAGATAGATAGATAGATAGATAGATAGATAGATGATAGATAGATAGATAGATAGATAGATAGATAGATAGATAGACAGATAGATGATAGATAGATAGATAGATGATAGATAGATAGGTGATAGAGAGAGAGAGAGTGATAGAGAGATAGATAGATGATAGATAGATGATAGAGATAGATAGATGATAGATAGATAGATAGATAGATAGATGATAGATACATAGATGATAGATAGATAGATAGATAGATGATAGATAGATAGATAGATAGATAGATAGATATAGATAGATAGATGATAGATAGGTGAGAGAGAGAGAGAGAGAGAGAGAGAGAGAGATGATAGATGATAGATGATAGATAGATAGATAGATAGATAGATAGATAGATAATAGATAGATAGATAGATGATAGATAGATTAGATAGATTAGATAGATTAGATAGATTAGATTAGATAGATAGATAGATAGATAGATAGATGATAGATAGATGATAGATAGATAGATGATAGATAGATAGATGATAGATAGATAGATGATAGATAGATTAGATATAGATAGATAGATAGATAGATAGATAGATAGATAGATAGATAGATGATAGATAGATAGATGATAGATAGATAGATAGATGATAGATAGATAGATAGATAGATGATAGATAGATAGATGATAGATATAGATAGATGATAGATAGATAGATAGATAGATAGATAGATGGATGGATAGATATTGATAGATCATAGATGATAGATAGACGGATAGATGATAGATATAAAAATATAAAACCAGTAAAACCAGGGGGGTTCTCTCAACTTTCCCAAGCCAATTTCGGGGGGCGGGGAACCCTTGCACAGAGCTTCTGCTTACGAGACTCATTAGTTCAGTCCTGCCCAGAGGGTTTGTGGGTCAATGGTTCCCAGGTCTGGGAACAGGTTGCCTGACCTAGATGGGGTCACATTCTCCTAAAGGACTAGGTGAATACCACCCATGGACTCTTTGTCATACAGAAGCTTTCATTCCTCTCTATTGCACAGAAACAGAGTTGCAACATGCCGCTTTATTAATCTATTACAAACAACGCGAGTCTCAGGTTTGGGGGTGGGTGTTACCTCCATTAGTGTTTGAAGAAGATCTGAGCAAGACCCAAGAAAAGATGTCATTGCCATGTCGCTCATCCCCACATCCTATTTGAGAAAACAACATTAGCCTGTGAGGTGCTTTTTCCTGCACATATTTAAAAACAGTTCTGGTTTTCTGGTACAGAGGAGACTGAGTTATAGCAAAAATAAAATCTTAACTCTTGTGCTAAACAAGACGCTGAAGGAAAAGAGAAACCAGCAATAATAAAACACTTTTTTAAAAAATTCAAAATGTTCATGACATTTCCCACTCAAGTAATAACTAATATTCAAAAGAGCTCTTCCCATTGAAGATGTTTATTTAAAACAATGATAAAGACCAACAAGTGCCTTAGAATATAATTCCCGTTATTTTACATCAATACTTTTGTTTACATTGCTGCTTAAATCAAGGTCAATTCAAATAAAAGTACTCAATATTAATCTGATCCCAATCACTTTCAGTGGATTTGTCCCTGGCTAGGCTAAAATTTTAATTAAAAGACCGCTCAAATAGATACTGACTATGTTGAAAGCAGACTGCACTAAAATTATAAGGAGATAAAGACTGTTATGGAGAAAAATATTCAGAACACAGTATCACTGTTGCCTAACGCTGGTAAAAGCAGAGCCCTTATTCTGCAGAAACATCATGAATATGGAAGTGCAAAACTGTTCAAAGTTACCTAGGTTTCAAAAAAAACCTTACATTTCATAGAATCAGAGTTGGAAGGGACCCTGAGGGTCATCTAGTTCAACCTCCTGCAATCCAGAATTCTCAACTAGATCATACATGGAAGACGGTCACCCAACCTCTGCTTAAAAACCTCCACAGAAGGAGAGTCTACAACCTCCAAAGGGAGATCCTTCCACTGCCAAACAGCTCTTACAGTCAGAAAGTACTTTCTGATGTGTAGTCAGAAACTCCTTTCTTGTAACTTGAATCTTATTGGTTTGGGTCCTAGCCTCGAAAGCAACAGTGGGCCCAGGACAGAACCCTACAGCTCCCCACTTTTTCCAGGATGATGAGGAACCGTTAGTGAGTACTCTTTGTGTCAACCAACTACAAATCCACCTTGTCCAGTCCACATTTTACAAGCTTTTCCCAAGCATGTGGTTAGGATTAAACCACACACTTAGGCAAGGTAAAACCACTGACGTCACCTGATAGAGGCCGCAACTAAAAGGAAACCCACATTCAGGTGAACACAAATGCTCTCAGATATGCCATTTTTACACATGCCTTCAATTAGAAACGGTAACAACAACAACAAAATTACTTGCCCGTCTGCATAATCTGTCTTTTGGTGCTTTTCCAACCTATTAAAGAAATGGTTTCTTGTTAAGTGTCAGAATCCATTTAGTAAAAGCAAAGAACTCAATACATTGGGTTTGCTCTCATCAGTCAATGTATAGATCCTCTCCCTCCCATTATTCCCTACAGGCAAACGAGAGGAGATAGCCCAGGAGTTAAAAAAAATTAAGCTTCCTTTCTGTCTGAGCAGCACACACAAAACTGGTTCCCTTCCATCTGGGACAAATTCTGTTTTGTGAACTGCTGTGCAATCACAAGGCACCTGGCCTCACCCAAAATCCCAGAGTTGGGCCAGCAGGAAAATCAGTTGGTACACAACAAAAGCAACTGACACCTGAAATACTAAATCCCTGGCAAATTTTATCATAAAACCAAGCAAAACAAAATTGGTTAACTTTTTTTTAAGCAAGAAATGTATTTAAAATGCAGCTGCAACATTTATCCAGTTAGTCTAATAAAACTTTTTGATTTAAAAGGTGCACCTACTTATTGGAAAAACAGGGGTTTTTTAAGGCACCGTAAGTACTTGCAAAATTACAGCTAGCATACGCCTTCTGAAAAAGTAATCTTCTCTCAGCTTATGGGAGAGTGAAAAGTGAGAATGTCCCTTCTAAGACAACAACAAGCACAATCTAAAAACCAACACAGAAGGGGGGGCATTCTTCAGAACTGTTTAAATCTACATATGTTTTTATGTGAACATTAAATTAGCCCACCAAACCCATATCATTAGCTGACTATGATGTCTTTAACCAAGTGCTCTAGTTTAAAACTGATTTCCGTAATGTTGCCCCCACTTCATAGAAAAAGAAAAGGGGAAAGTAGAATTCAATATTTACCTTGTCCATTAAATAGGTAGCAGCAGAAAGTCTTTTCACGATGAATGTGTTCCACATCATCAGAGCAATTCCTAAAACAGTTACAGTAGAAGGCTATGTCAAAAACATTTTTTGTCAGGCAAGATTCATAAGGTGAAATCCAACATTGCATGAGCAGACTTCTTCTTGTTTTTGTTCCCCAGTGCCCCACACAAGCACAATCCTCTGAAACATATTTGAGGGGTTCTCACAAAGCACTAAGCTAAAAGGAGGAGACGACGAGAAAGTCCTGTTGTACAAGCAAAGTCCATTCTAATCACATATCACCACAACTAGATATCATTTGCACAGGATGCAACATCTTTGAAAAGTGTTGATGTGAAACAAAGAAGATTGCTTTGGTGGAAAAGAGCTTCCTCTATTTATACTGCTTTTAAGGTGGAAAGATTTTTCCAGTGGTGTTTAAGTGGGAAAGTCATTACCGGTAAATGCTGTACTGATTCAGTAAGCAAACTCTAAGAAGGATTTGGGGGGACTATGACACTGCCTGAACGTTTTCTTTCTTTTGCCGAAGTCCTGACCTCTTAAACCAGACAAGCACACTTCTCTCAAGATTTGTTGGTCTAGATAGAATATACTAGTTTTTAACAACAGCATCTCTCAAAGTTTGCAAGGAGAAACCTTCATAGATCAGTTTGATTGAACGATAAGTATTGACAGCATGCAGAATCTTGTGCTATTCAAGTATTAAATAGTTATTTCATGCTTACCATACTGAACATGAGCATTATTGATGCATCTGAGATGTTCTATAGACCTGATGAGAAAACGTGCTTCCTTGTATTAAAGAGAGAGAAACAGAGCGTTAAAATTGGTCAATGAAATGAAGTAAATAAGCTGGAAGTTGGTGCCT